>NC_143387.1:12270697-12879421 GCF_980474605.1 Leiobunum rupestre | reverse complement strand
CACACCACCAAAACCCCCCGAAGGTCCTCCCTCGGCAGCCACCCCTTCTGAAACCAATTCCGTATGCTAGCGGTCCAGTGATAGTATACCAACCGACCCCACCGATGTCCCACTCAAATCAACCACCTCCTCCACATCAGCCACCGCAACCAAGTCCGAGCCCGATAAATACAATTTCAATGGATTAATATGCCAAGTACCTGCCGATTCGCCAGTGAGCATGTCCGTCAACCGCTTCTCCACTCGGGACGGCCCCAACCAACGAGGAGAAAACTTCCGACATATCTGATCCACAGCCCTCGAGATCCGGTGATTAACCCTCCATACCAGCATCCCCACCTCCAGAGTCCCATCCTTATATCCTTTATCATAATACGACTTCTGTTTTTCACTAGCCACCAAATTAATATCGATGGCCCGATCCAGAGTGCACTGCAAGTCCCGTAAAGACCCCCGCTCATAAGCAACAAGGTCCTCCTCCGTCACCTCAGGAAGATCCCCACCCCCACGATTGTTCCAAGGCAAAGTCGGTTCGTGACCGTGGTGAAGATAAAATGGAGAAAAGCCCGTCGAGTGATGGACCGCACTATTGATGGCCAACTGATTCAAAGGCAGATTCTCATCCCATTTAGTATGGCAGTTCCAGACATAAATACTAATCATCTCCCCCAAAACCCTGTTGACCCGCTCCGTAAGATTTCACTGAGGATGATACGGCGTAGTCAACTTAGGCTTAATCCTCAGGAGTCGGCAAACATTCTTCCATAGCCCCGAAATAAACTGAGGGCCATTATCCGACAGCAAAGCCGTCATCGTACCATGCCGAGACACATATTGGACCAAAGCTTTACCCACCGATATAGACGTAATGTTACGCACAGGAAAAATCTCAACATATTTAGTGAAGTATTCGACGATTACCACCAAAAACCTATTCTGATTCTTGGTCACAGGAAGAGGACCCATCATGTCGGTACCCACCAAATCCCCCGGACAAAGCTTAGTAGAAGGCAGCATTAAGCCCGACTTCTTAACATTCAGGGGTTTATACTGCTGAAAAATTTCGCAAGAACGCACATAGTCCCGGACTATAGTATATAGCTGAGGGTGAAAGTATCTAGCGGCCAACTTCTCGTAGGTAGCCGTACGCCCCCGATGAACAGATAAAGGATGATCGTGAAAAGCACGCAGCAAGGATGCATGCACAGCCGAAGGAATCACTATTTTTGCTGGTTTAAACCCCTCAGCCCGCCGAAATAAAGAATCTCCCCTCACCTCGTAGTACCTTTCATCAGGTTCCAGCCCACGTTCCAGCCGATCGCGAACTTCCACCCAAAAAGGATCCCGCTTCTGAGCCTCCCTTATCTCATCCAAGGAAACCTGACTCACAATCCCCCCAGTGTTGACCTCATTACAAATCATGGAATTAATACAGCCCACCTCAGGATCCCCGTGCCGATCCACAATATTGACCCCCTCACCTGAACCCAGAGGACAACGAGACAAAGCATCCGCCACCACATTGTTCTTCCCCTTGCGATGACATATGTCGAATGGTAAAAATTCCTGTAGCCGAAGGGCCCATCGCATCAACCGACTTTTCTTGTCTTTCAACCGAAGGCGCCAACACAGTCCCTGATGATCAGAGATCACCGTAAATTCCCGCCCCTCCAGATAATGCCGAATTTTTTCCACCGTATAGACCACAGACAAACTCTCCTGCTCGGGCGCACTATAATTTAACTCATCCCCCCGTAATAACTGACTGACATAACCCAAAGGCACCTCTACCCCATTTTGAATCTGCGACAACATTCCCCCAATGCCCTGGCCACTAGCGTCCATCGTCACAAAAAATTAACCCTCAGGATCGGGGGTTCGCAACATGGCAGCTTCCTAATGCTTCCGTATGCTCCCACTCCCACTTCCAACGCCGTTTCTTTCCCTTTAACCCATTCAAAGGACCCATCAGCGCCGCAAACCTAGGGATAAAACGAGAACGCCCCACACACATACCAAGAAACCGCTGAACCTGGCTCAACTTACAAGGAGACGACCCGAGGTGTTACACACCAATTTTGTTCAAACTCGAGGGATTGGTAGATCTTCATGTAACTTGAAAAATCCTAAAGGGAATTTATTCAATGGGCAACGGTTTTACTATGGCAACAAAAAATGTTTTGACAACATAAAACGGAATATGCCAATATCTCCCCCCAGATCAATTTCAATAGAAATTCGCCCCACCGAGGACATCGTAGGACCCATTGCCTGAGAGACCTGACCCCGCTCACGGACCACCATCCCAGATAAACCTATCTACTCCAGAAAACCATAGGAAATTGCGCAGACATCAGCCCCCGGATCCAGAAACCCAAACCCCGTCTCATTAGAGATCCTAACATCCAGACCCCTCAACCGACCGCCAGTATCCAAAGAATTCAAATAAACCCCTGCCGGATCGTCCACCACCAACGAAGTCTCCCCCGATCCACTAGGAGACCCCCTTATAAGTTTCCCGACGCCGAGGATTCCGTATTTACACTAGAACTGATATTACCTACCGGAGCCGAGCCCGTCCTATTCCCTGGACAATCCCTTCTAAAATGCCCCAAGGAGCCATACCCGTAACAAGCCGGAGGATTCTGAGTGGTACCCGTCCCATACCGAAGAGTCTGGTCCCCATTCCGATTACCAACCAGCAACTGAGAGGGATTCCCACGAGCCATTCCCCCAGACGGCCTATACACCGAACCAAACCCATGCGTTGTATGAAACCGGGTTGGATCATCCAGGGGAACCCTTCCCCCCATTCCATTCCATTCTCCAACCCCAGATTCCTAACCACGGTGTCAAACTCCTTAATGGACCTACATGGTGCCAGGGAAAAACTGACCTGAACCCTACGATCAACCCTGAACAACAAAAGACCCAGAAGCTCCGATTCGGGCAACGGATTCCCCAAAAGAGAATTCAAAGCAACCACCCTCCGACGAAAAGCAGGAGTGCTCTCCCCTTCCGATTGGACAACTCCCCAAAGATCAGCCCTCAGGGCACTCTCCCTATCAGGCGAGATAATACGATCCCGAAATTCCCGAGTAAATGTATCCCATGTCATCGCCCCCGCCAGCTGCGTCTTAAGGTCCTGAAACCATAAGCCGGCTTCATCCCGTAATGCCTGTGATAACAGGAGTACGATCGAATGGGCACCAATCCCATGAAACGAAACATATTCATCTTAATCTCCCAAGAAAACCCGAGGAACCTCCAGAGGAATACCCGAAAAGAAAGGCAAAGACATGGAAACCCCAGATCCCCGAAGAATTCCAGCCGCTGCCCCCGCAGCAGGCAGAGCTGGCCCTAAGCCAAGACCAAGAGTCCCAGGTTGTAAAAATGGGTTACCAACCGAACCCTGTCCCCCCGATGATACAGGCCCTCCCAAAGGCGAGGACGGAAGAAAAGGATTATGCGTATTAAGCCCTGGCTGAGGAACCCTACTGGATAACCCATGTACCAACTTAGTCAGCACCCGGCAAAGATCAGCCACCGACCCACTCTCACCCTGATGACCGTGAGAAACAGAACAACCAGACCGCCCCACTCCAACATCTTCCGGATTTGCACCCACCGATAAAGTTTCTGAGGACTCAACCACATCCGCCGATCGACCGTTGTCAACAGGTATAGGAAAGACTGGAGCAGCGGTCCCCCCCCGGATAAGGCAACGTACCCGGAGCTAACGGACGCCCAGCAACTAGATCCACTAAATCCCTATCCACTTCCCTCAGATTAGGTCCCCGACGTTGTCTACGGAGTTCCAAGTCCAACGCCACCCTTCGCAGGGCCGGATACGTAGTATCCCCATCGGAGCTAGACACCCCCGGAAACCAGGACCGATCACTATCTGACGAACGATGAGCCCTGTGCCTCCGCCTCCGTTCCCCTTGACCGTTCCGACCAGGCAACCGACACCGGCCCCTACCCCGAGACAACCGAGAACCGCCAGGATGACCTAGAGAGGGATCCACCCAACAGCCCTCAACCAAATGCCAATGATAACTCCTAAAGACCCGAACACGGCTATGAGCCATAGATACATATTTAAAAACCTAAAATAGGAAAAAAAATCCCCTAAACTAAAATACGAGAGAAAAAAAAACCCCAAAAAACTAAAAACGAATTAATTTAACAGATAAAAAGTAAATAACCCCAATACAATTTAACTTAAAACCAAGCAATAGCCTCAAAGTGAAGCGGGGAGATAAAAAAAACCCCGACTCACCACCTACCAAACAGAAAAAGATCTCGACGGTGCCTCCAAAAATGTAGGGGTGAATGGAATCAAGATTTGACCACTGAGTTCCGAACGATCAAAGCAACGCAACACACACAATTTACAACTCAGGATACTCCCGATATAAACACAAGCAAAGCATTCGCTATTGGAATCCGAAACAACAATGACCCCCGACCTCCTGGAAATGCTCCTTGTATTGTCTCAGAAAGCCCGCCGTTGTTGACCCTTGAGCTCGAGATAAGACGCCCGCCGTAGCAACGGTGGGGCACATCTCTCCATTCCTCCTGTGATAAAACAATAAACAAAACCCACCGAGGCTTCCCGTAATAGCTCCCCGTTACACACTAGTTGTATAATTCCTAATGAATTAATTTCTTTGAGTGGTAACAAAATTCAAAAAATGATAAAATCAGAAATTGATTATTCTGGTGGATACTACTCTGTAATTGCGGACGAGTCGAGAGATAAAGGTGGATTAGAGCAATTGAGTGAATGCGGCAGATACACTGTTAATGGGGCCGTTAAAGAAAGGTTCATTGGATTTTTAGACCTACACTCATTTGACGCCAAATCAATTTCTTCTCGTATAATTAAAATTGTTGAAGAAAGTGGACTTCGCATTAACAACTGCGTTTCTCAAAGTTATGATGGTGCGAGTGTTATTTTAATTTGTCTCACTTAGCACATTCAACAATTTTATAAATTTAACATTTAGTTTTTAGAATAATATGTGGTTGGGGGCCCACTTTTAATATTCTAGCCTACCTCGAAAAAAATCCTGGATACGCCACTGCTCTCGCTGGACTTTGACATTGGGTACAAGCATGGGAAAATGCTGAAGCCGGTAGTTATGATGGTGCTAGTGTTATGTCAGGAAATATAAGTGGTGTAAACATACAAATTCAAACCGCTGTTGATGGCCCTTGTCCCTATACATACACTGTTACGCTCATCGTTTGAATTTAGTTTTAATAGATTGCTGTTCGAAGATAGGCCCGTTAGAGAACTTCTTGGACTTCTTCAAGCAATTTACAACTTTCCGTGCAACTCAGTACTTAGATCCGAGTTTTTTTTAGAATCACAAAGTGCTCTCAATTACAAGGATGTACTGAAAATGCCCCAGAGTTGCCATACAAGGTAGTCGAGTAAACGAAAAGGGATTAACTACTTCAGAAATAGATTGGATGCCGTATTATAAGGTTTAGACAATATTATTGAAAATGGTAAATCGCAAGAGTTGGCGGATTGTAGAGGGTATATTTTCAGTTAGAAAACTTTCGAAACTTGGTACTGTTAATTGCTTTAGACGAGGTTTTAGGAACAACAAATGGTCTTTCGGAATATCTACAAAACTCCAAATTGGCATATTCACGAGCCGTTGCTTTGTGCAAAGCTACAGTTAGCGAACTTAGTGAAATGATAACTAATACTAAATTTACTGAAATATGGGACGAAGCTTCCAAGCTTACCAAAACAGTAAATGTTTCAATTTACCAGATCCAAAGAGTGAATTTAGTCCAAGGAAAAGGGTAGTTAGTAAGAAATTGAAAGAGTTCATAGTTTACGATAGCTTAGGAAACAGGGAAAATGAAAACATGGACGTGAGCCAGAAATTAAAAGTACATATTTCGAGATTTTGGATAAATTTACCGCAGAAATGAATAGAAGGTTGACCGATAACTCTTCTGTATTAAATTATTTATTGGCGTCTGATCCTCAGAGTGTTCAATTTCTAAACGAGGCTGATGTTATAAATTTTTGTAATATTTTTGAGAGATTTCAGTTCAATACTAGAGACATAAAAGATGGAATAAGTTTGTTAAACGCCTTATGACAACCGAAAACGTTGTATCAACTCAAGACTGCCACAAGAGTATTTTGGACATCAAGGATGGCTATCCAGAGATTGTGAAGTATTTTAATGTAATTAAGTGTATCCCGGTTTCCAGCGCGGCATGCGAGAGGAGTTTTAGCACCCTCAACAGAATAAAAACAAACACACGAACGACAATGCGATAAAATCGTCTTTCAAACTTATCTTTGTTATCTCTTAATAGAGATCTAACCAATATTTTGAAAGATGAGTGTTCTAAACAGAACAGAAGAACCGCTTTTTCTTTTTGATTTTTTTAAAATAAATAACTTAATTTGTCTCACTTAGCACATTCAACAAATTTATAAATTTAACATTTAGTTTTTAGAATAATATGTGGTTGGGGGCCCACTTTTAATATTCTAAAAAATCCTGGATACGCCACTGCTCACGCTGGACTTTGACATTGGGTACAAGCATGGGAAAATGCTGAAGCCGGTATTATCCGTTGTCTCGGCTAGAGACCTGCTCTTGACCTTGTAGAGTTGGAAAATTGCGCTTTTTGTTAAAGTCTTTTACCTGGTAGTAGGGATAAAGTCAGCAAACCCAAAAAGGGTCCCATGGGATCGCTAGGAGCTGAGGAAAGAGTGCTGGTCAAGTCTGGAAAGATTTTGGGAAACTCTGGCCTAAGGAAGAGGGCAATGAGTATTGGCTCACGGCTAGATGACACATCGGAAAATACTTTTAATTCGCCCATAATGTGAGAGTAGCTTTTCAGACATTTTGTTTTAAATTTATAATAGGAGACTTGTTTGATCGATTAAATTAATTTTAATTTTAAAGGTATGGTTAGTTTATCCTATGAACTATATAAACTATATTTGATTCTAATGTATCATTCAAGCTTTATTTTAGTTTTAAATTATCTCTTACTGGCGGGGGTGGTTAATGCTAATAGATCTTAGCATTATTAAGACTTTTGGTATCTTGAACGTTAGGAATGATCAAGATTAACAATCATAATTGGCGAAATTTATACAATACATACAAACAACAATATGGTAAGACCAGATAGATTCTACTCCTCGATAACGCGTAAATAAGCAGTCAGAGGGGGGATGTAATATCAAAAGTAATTAAACATTAAACAAAAAATAAGCTAGGAAAGGTTACGTTTCTTATTTCAGAAGAATAAACATTTGTACTACCCAAACTACCGTCAATAATATTTATAAAAAAATCTAAAGAACATCAATTAAAATCCGTGTCGAATTTCGTGTTTCAGCCGCGCAATAAAACAATCTTTATTGTCTTTGATCGTCCGCGTCTGTATCGAAAAGTGTGAAAAATGTAAAACTGACAGGACAGGATAGACTGTCCCGACGAGCCGCGCTAGTTAGATACCCCAACTGTGAACTCTAATGACTAACACTAACCCCCGTCCGTGTTGCCAGTGTACGAAAATTGAAAGTCGCATTGCTAGATACTAAATTTCCAACAAAATGTCACACCCCTATTTATCGTTGTTCCCAACGAAAACTCACCATAAAACATTCGGAAAGGTAACTTTTTAAAACTATATTTGATTGAAAATAAATTTTGAAACATTTTGGCTGTTAGACACTTGCCCCTTTCGCACAGCCTTCCGGGCCCCATCCCTCGAATTTTCAACACTGCACGTTGCTATAGTCGGATACGATGTAAGCTAGCGCGAATTCGGACGATGTGAGCAAATAAGCAATTTTACGATGTGATGGGCGGCGAGCGATGGACGCGCTGTAAATAACGGGTCCAAGGAAGATTCGGTAAAATCATCCCCATGATTTGAAGACCTAAATAGGAAGGGCAGAATAAAAGGGAGGGTTGTGGAAGACTCGGTCAAAAAAGTAGGACGTCCTATGAATAGGTATTTGCCACCAAATGTTGCATATCTCTTAAAGGGAGATAAAACTAAATAAAAAAATAAATAAATGTATTTCAGCCATTGTTTCTAGTGAATAATTGCTATAAATTATAGTAGAAGATTTATTATATAACTTCCCGTTTGGCATACCAGGCACGTGTCTAGGAGGGTGAATTTCTAGGGTCAAGCAGGGCACCATTACCACCTAAGAAAACTAAGCAATTGCCTTGGGTTAAGGCCTAGAGGTGCGGAATTTTTGGGAGTACTAAAGTTTTACAAATTTAAGATTTTCGTCATTCAATAATGGAAATATTGAAAAAATAAAACCAGTAAATCACTTATGATAACATAATTTTTCCATTATCTTAGAATTGTATACTTTGCACTTGATCAGTCTGTTCTGTCGTATAGTCTTTTAGCATATGTAACATAATCACTCATAAGTATGCTACTGTACCTTTATTTCATTCAAAAATCTTCACTAACGGTTTGTTTCACCACCAAGCAGTAAAAAGGTGGACTACGTTAGATCTTAACCTTTTTATTCATCCTAGTAATTTTGGGAGTCACACTATTGGCTACTAAGATATATATTTAAGCTTATGTTAAACCTCTAACTTGAGAAGGAATTTTTGGAGTCGGAATTTTAGTCAACCCAACGTAGCTTTATTGGAATTTATAAACTCGCTCGGTTTGTGCGGATGAAGTTATATAAGAGTAGTTTAGAAAAATAAAAGGTTGGGGAAAATGACAAGTAAGTGATCGCTTTCCGAAAATGGAACAAGTCGTCAAAGCGGGATATTCCACCAGCATTTTTAAAACCCATATCAAGCCTAGAAGAGTAAAGCCTAGGCTCAAAAGAATCTGCAAAGACTCCAGCCTTGTAGATGCGCCAGAAAAGCTCAACCGGAATTTCAACTATTTTTTCCAATAAACCTGGTTCTTTTATTTCACAAGGCAATTTTATTTGAGAACGTGAGTCTCCGAGAACTTCATTAATTTGAAAATAATTACATTAACAAGAACTGGACACTATATTGTAATTCATTTTAGCTCCTAAGCCTCGGTTGTTCAAAACGGTTTGTTTACTAAAATAATGGCCGTCGGTTTATCAGACGTAGAGCTAATTGTGCGAAGGCATAATACGTATTTGAGATTCGATGACGTCAAATATTACGTAGGGTACGGATGACGCAATTTCTGTGAAACATGCCGTTAGTGAAAAATTAGAGCGACTAGCATACTTATGAGTAATTATGTTACATACGCTACTAGGTTAAGGACGGGTGGAACTTTCTGTAGAACTTGTAGAGGTTAACGGTAATAGTAAGGGTAGGGAGCTGTTGGCTCGCGTGGCATGTAGGGCGTGCCACCACCCTTCTACGCACTGTAACCCGGCCACCTGAATTAATGGCTTTAAAAGTCGCTTGATGATTTAGGCATAAGGTGGTGCCTTGGGTATTAGTTTAAAAAAAAACCTCTAGAAATTCTTCAACGAAAAATTTAACGAATCTGTTTTAGGGCTGATCATTTAGAAACCCGACCAATCTTGTATAATCGCTTTAAGGTTTTTCAATCAAACAAATTAATGCTAAACAAATTTTGTTAAAAGCTTTTAACGTAAGAAATACGTTAGTTCTACCCAACCGATATAATACCAGGGATGTTGGTGCCGCCAATGTATACACTTTAATGGGCCCAAATTTAAAAAAAGTGTGAAACTTATCCTTTCTTAAAAAAAACAAATAATAGCATGGCTAATAGATTTAGGCAATGATGATCTGCATAGAAAATTAGATAACTAATTAATGGAATTCCAGTATAACTTATTTAACTTTTCCTCTTCTTTCAAAGTTAAAATGTTATTTGTAAAAACTATTCCCATTATTTATGTATGTATACTTATAACTTATTGATAAAAACCTAGCCACGCACAAGCAACCACTTCTTACATGTTTGCGCTAATGGGTATGCTCATGGACGAATTACTGAAGGACACTCCTCGGGCCGCTTTTCATTTCACGCTTACGTTACGTAGCAGCTAGAGATTCTCTCACAAGGGCACGCTCGCTTCGACTTCAGGGGCAAATAAAACGCCACGTGACCAACGATTCTCCACGGGTTTTTGAAACAAAACAGCACGCATTTGTTTAACAAGCAGTAAGTATTTCATTCAATGAACAGTGCTGTGTTATGTAATATATTTCATGTGGGTACATCACCAACCTAAACACAGTAAGTATTGAATTGTCATTTAGTTTTAATAAAAACACTTTGTAATTCTTAATATAAAATACCTTAGAGTTAAAAAGTTCCTAAGACAATGTCTAAAACCGATTTGGAAGAATGTTTCGAAATGTTAATTTTAGAAACAATTTGAAAAATTAAATCATCAAGAAAAGAATACCATACCACATAAATTATAGAAATTTACTGAATTGGTAACTAGCCAACCACCCAAAACATTTCATATCTAGAAATCGTTTTTACTTAATGAATGCAGTGTTACACACGAGGTTTTTTATGAGCACTTCAGATATATTCGTCAAAATTATGGAACTATAAACAAGCTGATAAAAGATCTTGAAGAAGAGAAAGTAAGCATTACATTCCAGCCAAATATGTATATATTAAGTACTAATTTGAAATTAAAAATTATAATACAGGGTTTGGAATGTTTTACACCGCCACAAATGTTTTAATGTGTAGGACTAATTTTGGACACAATGTTTGATTGCTTCCTGACTTAGAACTATTTCAAAACCGAGGCCAGTGATAACATTATTAAAAAGCATCAAGAGCCACCAGAAGTCGTTCATTATGTAATAAGTAGTGTATTTAAACGCCTTCGTGATCATTCAACTCATTGTGCTAAGCTAGTTCAGTTACGCGTAACTGACAAAACACAATAATCAAATTCAAATTGGACAAATCTAAAGGTGGACTAATTAATCCAACTAATGAGGCCCAAGAGTTTTTTAATTCAGTTTTGAATCTAGCTGCTCCATTTTATGATGGGAAAAGTCAAGCTGAAGCCCAGATTATGGGAAATAAAGAGATAAGAAGTTCTTGGAGATGCTTTATTGATCAATTTGAAATTCCTACTAGTCAAGGAGAAGGTCTTCTAAACTTAGCTGTAACCACGTTACTTAATACTGAGCGCAACGGATAACAAAAAAGTTGAAAAACTATCGTAAAGAAAAGTCTAGGCAAAAGGTTTTAGAATCAAAAAACAAGTCTAACAGCAATGCCTAAACTAGACTAAGAAAACAGTTAGAAAATGACTTTCACCATGTAAAATTTTCAATAAATTTGTATTTAAGAAATTTTATATTTGCATCTCTAATATTAATTTTTCCCTTCACACCTCTAATACTGTTTACGTTTCCAATAACTGTCGATACTTGATATAGGTTTGGGTTTCCGCAAATCCGCATGATCTTCTATAGTGAGATAATTCATTATCTACAGGGTCCTGGTTGAAATGTCTTGTTAGAATGTACTTGGCACCTATGGACAACATAAACTCTTAACCATACACACAGCTAAAATAAATTTAAAAAATTAAATAAATAAAGTTATCCATCAAAAACTTTATAAAATAATGAAAACCTACTCATTTGTTTTAGTCCTGCCATTGTTTTCTGGCGAAGTAGTATTTTTTTTTCTTTGATCAGCTTTGCAAGTCCTTCTCCCATTCTTACAGATAACCGAGAAAGTCCTCTTTGAGCCACTAAAACCATTTCAATATATTTCACAATCTGAGAAAACTGAAAGTATGTTTCTTTATTTAATTTCAAATGAGTATCATCACGTGTTTCGAAAGGCTTAAGATTGTTGTTCCGAATTCGAGCAGCTTCTCCGAAGCTTCTATTATTTAAGCAATCAAACCAGTCATTTATCATTCTGATAAATTTCATAGCTTCTCGAATTTCTTCGCCATATTGTTCTTGGAGTGCATTGGCCACTGAAAGACTCATAACATTAGCCGCATAACTAACTTTCATTTTGCTGTAAGACCCGAGCCTAACATGATCATAGGGTTCGGCAAACCGTTAAAATTAACGTAAAAATGAGCGGTTAACTATGATTAACCACAAAAAACAGTTACTTTTCTTCGGTTATTTTTTCTTTTGATATAGAAAAGTTAATGTTTTGGAGATTATTATTTGAATTATATTTAAAAAAAAACAATAAATGGTACCGCGCCGATTTTTTAAACTTTTTCAATAGGTGTTATTTGTAAGTTTACGTTTGTTAACAAAGAATTTACTTAACAATTTATAACAACACATTTGTTATCGATTTGTTTTTCAATATTGGTACCATTATTTTACACTGCCGTTAATAAATATTATGTTGTTGTTGTTAAATGAGTTTTTGATTAATTGTAAGAAATAGGCGATCAGTTAACGGTTAGATAAGAATAGACAGTCGTATCTTTTGCACAAAATTGTTATTTTATAGCTAAACGTGAATCGTTAACCGATAGAACGGTTATTAATATTTTGGTCGCACCATAACAAATAATTTCAATTCAATTCAATTTTATTTTCGTTTTTAATATATTAAGCGTCAGGATTTACATCAATGCATCTTTCCACCAAAGTTTTAATGAAATCATAGCCGAGGCGATTTTCTCTGGTTGGTGTAATTAAATTTGCTCCCGCAGAAAACACCCCGAAGTGTAACTCTTTTCATCTTCCTGTAATCAAGATTCAATTCCACAACGTAACATCGCTTGTTAGAAATTGGATACCATTATCTAATCTAAGGCTGAAAATCACCGCCAATTTATCCCATTATTCGGAGGGGGAGCCTGGGAGGTATAGGACTATAGGGAGCTAGGAGTATGACGTGACCAGACGTCACCCGTGCTTTTTCATATATATAAAACATTTCCACCCACAAGCAACGAAGTTATTTTTTATTACATTTGTCCGCCGTTGGCCTGTTACTTAGTTTTCGATGTCTTGGTCAATATAGATAAGATTTTGTATTTCACTTTTATACTGACCTTCCACCATTGTAGTACGTTAGTTTTGGGTGGTTGTAAGTCATCTTTAATATATTTCAAAATCTCCGATCCACGGACTATCCGAGCCGGTCGCTTAGGGTAAAAGGCATATATTTCCTCAGTGTCGTGACTGTCGTTCACGACTAAAGATTGGGCATTGGAAGTTTCAGAGGTCGAAGCTTGATTGGACCTGCCTTCATAGAAAGTATTGAACACGTTCAAAATCATTGCCTTGAAAGATTTGACAGTAGTTTTATCATCATTATTTTGTAGAAAGTCAATCTTCAAGGTAGGGTCAAAAAGTACTTTCCCAACGCCCGTGTTCAAAAATAGTTCAACGAAAAATGCAATACGACCTATAATTGCTAAAATTCGGTATATTTCCGAAAAATACGGCCTCGCTTATTACAGTATTATCGTCTTAAAGGGAATATAATACGCAAAGCTTTCTTCGTCGAAGACTTCTTTTTCAAATATCGCTGCGACGATTAACACACCAGCCCCAAATATTTCTACAGCCAAAGAAGTGAGCGACTAAAGCAATAATCCTTGGATGTCCTACATACCGGAATTATATTCCCTTTAAGTGTCAGCCAACCTAACATTTCGTTTCGACCAAATGTATGACCGCCGCTGTGATACTTCTATTATGGTGTTAAAAGACAATGAAGATAAGACCAAAAACTTTCTTGTTAGTATTTATGGATAATTGAAAAAGTTAAATGTTCCTACCAATTGCTTTGCAAAATGCTTCGATACTTGACGCATCTTGATAGTGTTTTAATTTATCAATCCCAATACGGCAGGCACTTCCTAAAACCGGATCGTACGGCCCTTTGTCTAGCCTGTCAAGAAGCCACAGGTAAGCTGGCATTACAATTGAAATGGTAGGGTACCTAGTGGAAGAGAACAGTTTGTCGCCACGTCAAATTCCTAAAAATTAAAATATTCAAGGCTCACGACATGAGATGTTTTCACATAATTTGGGCTAAAATCACTTTTGAAACCTTTAAAAGATTTAATAGCCCACTCAAGGTTTCCCATTCAACTTCAGTTAAGGCCAACTTCCTGAAGTCTTTTTCCGTCTCTGTCATTGATTCTAAAGACTGTAAACACTTCAACTATATCTCTTTGATAACTAATTTACTGTGAGCTATTCACTGTGTGACGTCATCACTGTAAAAAACGCCCCCTAGTGAGGCCATGTTAAAGGCTACACGAGAGCGAGCGGACGCAAAACGGCGCCGACTAGCTCTCAGGAAACGTTTTGCATGTGAAGAACAAAAAGTGTCATACTCATGTAACATCATAAACTCATGCAAGACACTATGCGCCTCTGTTGGTTCGCAATTCGTATCCCTAATAATGTATGTTTACAGGGGAGATGGGGAAGAGGTGTTCACTGAAATGTTATTTAACATACTTTTAAAAAAACGATCAAATATGTTCAATTATTTTAAGAAAATGATAGCTCAACCAAGAACGTGAAATATGACATACCATGAATATTCTAATAAACATAAGTATGACACTATTCTTGCAACGAGAATCTTTTTAATGATAGTCTGTTTCACCAATGACAGCGTAAATCATTTTAAACGTAAACGCGTTCTCGCAGGTATTGATAAGGCTAGTTCCCACTTGGCGAATTTTCGAGACGAATAAAATTTTCCCGCAAAGAAAAAAGACGCGTTTTTTCGGTCGCTGGGGAAGCGGTTCTCACTTGAGCACGAAAATTTAAAAACGCCGAAAACAACTCGTGCGGGTTTTTAGTCATGTTTTAGGCCTTACATAAAACATCAGTTCAAAATGAACCAAATGGATGTTCCTGTTGATAATTTCAATAAATAAACGATTCTATTCGTGAGATAATTACCTTTACTTCAGTATCTTGGTCAAGTTGGCCGAGCCGCTTTTCTAAAGACCTAGGCTTAATAAGAGACGGACGGGAGCGGAATAGATCGAGGGAACGCGTTTTCTGATTGGCTGAAGCTTTTATCGCCAAGGTGTGGACGTCAAAAAATAGAACATTCACTAGATAAAGCGGAGACGCGATTTTTAGCGGCGAATTTGAAAAAAATCGCAAATTTTAATCGCGAGCGTCAGTTTTCAGCGCGAAAATTGGTTTTTTCGCTAAGTGGGAACTAGGCCCTAACCATTCAAAATAAGCAGCTATTTTGCCGACGGATATAGTATTAAGAAAGGCAGTGTCGTAGAGCGGGCTCGTGAACGATAAAGGACCCTTTTGAAATGTATATCTACTTAGCCTAGATGCACATTAAAGCACCGCTGAACCGGCTTCCTTTTCCCAGCGAAGGAAGGCCTGTATCGTGTATTTTATATAGCTCAGAAGTAATTTGATAAATATTTTTACGATTTTAAATAAATTTTTAAGGACTTAATTGTCTATCATATCAAAAGTCAAAATTTAGGCCAAAGATTCCAACAATAGACCGGTTTCGCCCTTTTGGGGCTCATCAGTACTATGTAGGAACTCTGGCTATCCTCGGAAATCTGCCGATATCAGTAAAACTAATAAACATTCAGAGTGAAAGTGATAGTCCCTTTAAACTGCGTGGGAGGGTGGTGGCTAGCCATGACCACTGATAACCACTAGCGCCCCTACACTAACTATTACCGTCAACCCCAGCAAGTTTTTGATGTAAAGGGGAAACCGAAGATCTCGGGGAAACCCCTTTAACCAGTGGGGAGAAAACTCTACGCGGAAGGTGTGGTTCCGGATTTTTCACCCTTTGCCACAAACTGGGATCAAACCCGGTTCCTCTAGCTGCGAGGCTAAACCGCTAAGTTGCTAACCACTCCGCCACCCCACGGCCTTATCCGCCTGCGGGATAAATAAAGCCGCATTCACACGTATACCCTCAGAAACGTTACGCATTGTTTCGATCTTACGATCAATATGAACCGTTACGAAAACGCGTTGGTCACTCGTTTGGTTATGAGTGAGATTTTATGGTCACGTGGTGCGTGAAAGCTCAAACTGCTCGACGAAGCGGTTCAGCGAATGAGATCTTATCCGTTTGCGCGTCAAACGGTGATTGCTTAAACAAAGTGTTCTTAGCGTTGAGGGAGCGCTCGCTACGTACGCGGGGGTACAGTTGGTCGCAAAAAAGGGTGCCAGGGCGAGTTTGCTTTCCCGCGTCCGTCAATGGATCCGTCCATTGACGTGGGAACGCGTAATTTAAGCTATAAACAAAATGTTTAAAACAAGGGTTTAAAACACGTTTAAAACAAATATTTTAAACAAACACCAATTTGTTTTAAACGTTTTAAACTATCTGTTTTAAACATGTTTTTTATAAGGTAAATTTTCATTGTTTTTTTGTAAGATTTTGGTTATTCAATATGAGGGAAAAGGTAGAAAAAACCATTTCAAGGCTCTATAAGAAAGGTAAATTGTATTGATAACGGGTAGTTTGATTTTAAGATTCTCTGAAAAGAGCGTCTGAAAGGGCTCGATATGATTCCATAAATTTCCTACCAGTGCAAAAATCCTACGAACGCATTGAATTTGGTCGTTTTGTTTAAATAGAATTTATATAGCTGCCAATATACATCTATTTGGGACACTACCTATGCACGAGATAAAAGTAGAGTTGCTATTTAGTCGGGTTGTGCCGTGCTTTAAGTAACAAGAAACTCGGACGGTCTAGACAGATCGGTCCCCTTTCTCGATTTTTTAGAAATTTTATGATGTGATGGAAGTTTTAAGATTATAGAGGTATCTAAGTTCTTATTTTTTATAACATTGTTTATTTGTGATGATTTATGACTGCAGACGTGCACATTTCAATAAACCAAAACTAAAAACAATGTGTGGATAACTAGCTATTTTCCCTTTTCTTAGTACTATGCGACCGAAAATTCCAGGATGATAGCTATATTAAAAACCCTACTACAGGTTAGGTAGTATTTGCATGGGTCATCGAAAACCCAAAGGCCGTCAATGGTTGGTCAACAACGCTTAACGAAATTCTTGGCTCGTTTAAATAAGCGTGTACTGTTTGGTTCTTCTCCTTGTGAGTTTATTTATAATACCATAAGTGGCATAATTACCCTAACTGTGCCTATAGGAGCCTTTACCACATAAAATCTTCAATTTGAGCTTGTTCTAAACAGACCAAAGAAACGTAAGACTCGCGAATTCCGTTCAAGTACCCTAAATGGTATTTTTAATGCTCGCGCCGCAGACGCCGCTTCGTAAACACATTACGTAAATTTCGTCACTGGAAAAATGACGTCATTTACGTCACTTTCGTTAAACAAGGTATCATTGAAAAATAAATCTTATTGACACACTTAGGGTAATTATGCCACTTATGATAATACGTTTAATGATACCTAGGAGCAACAAACACAACACCCCACACAAGGAGAACGCAACCCATCAAAAGTCGTGGATTTTCTTGTGTACATTTTTCATTGGCAGTCGGAAGGGGAAAATTCGGAAATTGCCTCCCCCCGTCCGTAAAACGTTCAGCGTAAAGGCTGGTGACGCTCGTCCAATGAAATTCGTACACAACCCTTCGTTAGCGTGTTTAAAGACTCCTTGTGTTTGTTGTTGCTCCTATATGATACGTAATATTTCTTTAAATGAGTTTACTCGTGAGTCTGATTCCATTCATAAGTATAATGAATAGTTTAAAACGTGTTTTAAACAGTTTTTTATTGTTTATTATGTGTTTTTTATTGTTTATTATGTGTTTTTTATTGTTTGATTTAAAAACAGTTAAAAACAATGAATCTTGTTTAAAACAATAAAAAACATTGTTTTTGTTCTTTTTAAAAAAAACAAGGATTTTGCCAACCCTGATATCTTGTAAATTGAATTTTCTATACCTTGAAAAAGTAATAAATTGTTTTAACTTGAAGCGCAATTTTGAAATTTAATTTATTATAGTTAAGAAATTGACCAATAGACAACAGCATAGTTTCGCGTTTGATCACCTGTCTTGTCCCTGAAAATACCGTTTTTACCCCCTAACGCTTGTATTTCCCTCTTCTCTTTTGAATGGGATAAATCTGTATAGAGATCAAACATTGGAGATAGCGTGGTATGATGTAATTTAAGATTGGGTATGATGTAATAAATGTTTGGCCAATAAGTTGTATTTACAAAGAACATCAATAAATGTTTTAGTCATTTGAGCTTATCTAGCTCTAAATAATTATTATAATTATTAATTTGGTGTAAAACAATTTACATTTCCGTTAAAATCATTCATACTAAACTAATTCTAGATCATCATTACAAACATCATTGCAAAGTGATTGTAGGTCTATTCTAGTTGACATAGTTTAATCACCCGCGAGTCGACATTGTAATATCGCCCGCTAGTTGACATCGTCTTTCGCACACCGATTGATGAAACGGTCTGGTGTCGTTCAACGTCGCTCGTTTGGGTCTCCTTAACCCTTTGGCTCTGTCCGCTCTTTAACTCGGTCCACTCTCTGGCTCGGTCCGATCTCGGGCTCGGTCCGAACTCTAGCTCTTCCGTCACTCAGGACTCTGAGGACTCACTTCTCTCTCTCTCTGTGCCAAAATCTCTCTAACTCCCTCGTTTTGTTCAGCACCATTTCGGTAGGCGTGGTTTAATTACGGAAACGGATTCTTATTGGAGAGGTTAAAAGGTTAAGTGTAGCTTGGAGTAGGCGGCTTGGCTTGAAGATTATTGGCTGTAGAAGGTTCGTGTATAAAAGTAGAAATATGAAATCATCTGGTTTCTTTCCCAGGAAGAAGGTCGCACGGCGGTACCACATGTCGCCACGTGGCTTTCGGGAAGGGTACACGTGGTTGTAGTTTTTATTTTTAAAGGTGGCCGTTTGAAATAACGCTTCTTTCAATAGTTTACTATTGACGTCCGAACGCCGTACAATAGAGAGCGCGCATCTTTAAGTCATTTACGATACGACGCCGAGTATTCAACAATAGAGAGAGAGAGAGAGAGAGAGAGAGAGAGAGGGGTTATAGCGCACAATGGATGAGTCAAGATGTGCGCGCTTTCCCAGCACCGAACGCTGGTTAGGGGAGAGCCACATGTCGAGGGGAGACGATACTTTACACAAGAAAAATACTAATTATACCCTTTTACGACTTGGACACCCGTAAGAAATTTAAAAATATAAAAGGGACTTAAAAACTAAATGACTTAAGTTTTAAATAACACTAATCTAAATAGGAAATATTTTAAATGCAGTAAGTTTTAAATAACACAAATCTTTAAATAACACTTTTAAAAATGAGCGTTGCACAGTGGGATAGAGAACGGATGCTCTAGCAACTCCGGCCGGCACCCCACCTAGAAAGGCAGGGAGCCAAGCCCTTTGGAAAGAGCTCCTAAAGGGGAACGGCGGGCACACAGCAGCCCGCATAACTCGGCACAGCTGGCACCGGATATCCCGGTGGGACTCCAAAAGGCCGGGAGATGGGTCCGCCGTGCGCTCATACGGAGGCCCGCAGCCCCCCAGCAGGCTACCCAATCCGCCGAGGCAGCCAGTTTGCCCGGCCCCTCTCCATTAGCCTGGGCCGAAGCCCAGTATCCAGCCCACACCTGACCGAAGTTGGAGATAGGACCCTTTGGACGGAGCTAACATCTCACAGTGCGCCACCGCCCTTATGGGTTACAAGAGCCGGAACCCGACTCCCCGGTAAAGCCACCAGTTATTGCACACTCCGACCCCTTGAGGGCCAGACCTAGTGACAAACACAACCAATGAAACGAAACACAATCTTACCCTGAAAGCAAAACATAATAAGATAATGTCGGGTTCGCGCCACGTTAGGATACGCCTATTAAAAAACTTTACCGTTTAAGAAATAGAAAAGTCCCAAAAAAATGTTTATACACTAAGCCATATATCGTCTACGATTAAATCTGAACGTCCAATACCCGAGTAAAATACTACTGGCGTGATAAACCTAGAAGGAAGCATATTTAAACAGGTTGGTAAACTTGCCAAAATATACCTCTCCTCGGAGGAATTTGCCTTTGGGCGTATTAACTATTGGACACGGCACTCAACGATATTTCGCCATATTCCAAGCGTCCTCCAGAAAAACCCAATCCCCGTTCTATCCCAACTTCGACCAAGAAACACAGGGACGTCTCGCTCGTAGAATCCCCAAGGCATTATTTGTCGGCGGAGCTTCGTTGCGGGTGCTGTAGAGAGGGGGAAGAAAGGTGATACATATTTTGTATGTGTTTCTTGGTTAGGTTTGAAAAATGTTGAGTTATATGAATGGAACTGAATTTATCCCTTGGCCAAAGCCCAAAAGATCACTGAAAAAATGCCAAACTTGGATTAAGTGGCTGGGTCGAAAGGACTTTAATATTGATCGCGTAACTAAGAAAACTTATATTTGTTCAAAACATTCTATGGGAAATAAAGGGCCAACTCTGGAGAATCCATACCCAATTTTTTACACTCAAGAGCACTCCACATTCGATGTTTTGGACAGGAAAATAATACCAAGGTAAGTTAACCTTTGTTTCAATAATATGCAAATTTGTAACAAAAACTTATTTTGTTACAGTCTAGAAATGTTGGTTTTCAAAATATTAAGACAAACAGTATAATAAATTCCCCATCTGCCACAAGTACAGAATATGAAATAAACACTCAAGAATTAGAATCAAAAGTATGTCTCGACTTAAATTTTGTTGTTGGAGAAGTTGAGATTGGATCTGAAACGTACAATGATAAAGAAAATTTAGCAGTGACTTTAATGAATGAGAATTGCAATGAAGTTGAAAATTTGAATGAAAGATATGATCATAGCTATTGCAAAGCAGCTAACCTGAAAGTTGAAAAAATACATGATTTTTTTAGTAGTCAGCCATTACCAAGAAATTGGGCAATAACCTTTACCAGCGAGGTTCTGGAGTTATCTAAAAAAATCGGTTAACCAATGGTATACTTTTAACTGTTACATTAAATCAGAATAATGATTTCAAACTTATGGTGCTCAATAGAGATGTGGTATCGCATAAAGCTCTTCCTAATTTGCCAGAAAAAAATTTAAACACTACTGATTTATGTTCTATATTGAACTATCTTGACAAATAGAATGTATGCGCTGGGAATATGGATAAAATATTAAGTGAAATGTCAAGTGAAAGGAATCTAATGACTTCTAGTTTCCATTGGATATCAAACGCTTACCACCATAATAGTTGTGAGCTTTTAACTAAAAACAAGAGTGGACGCTGTTTGATGTGTCAAAAATTAAGATCGAGTTTAAGAATGCTGAAACACAGAAAAAATAAATTAAAATCATTCAAGTTTTGCCATAAAGTTAAATTGAGTAAAAGGGAACTAGTTTCACAATTAAAGGAAATTCGCAAAACTGAATACAACCTCAGAAAAAAAATTAATAGGCTCAAACAAAATGTGCGTTTCAGATTCTGATCACGACGCACTATTTAATATTCTAGAAACTGAATTGAAAGATAATAAGACTGCAGATTCTTTTCAAATTGTGTTTTTGCGTGTTCAACTGTCTATGTTAAAAAATAAAAACAAACATCCATGTCAAAGGCGTTAGCACCCTTTAGTCGTAAAATGGTGTTTGTTTTTATATCATAAGAGCCCTTCAATGTATAACATTTTGAGGGAATCATAAACTATCCAACTTCCATCAAAAAGCACACTTATGAGGAAAACAGCCATTATTGGAAATTCACTCGGTTTTCACGATGAGGTTTTTATGAAAATGGTTAGAGAATTAAATCCTTTACATCAAAAATATTTTGCTATACTTATGGATGAAGTTAAAATTAAAGAAGACCTTGTGTTTAAAAAATCTACAGGAGATATAATAGGATTCACTTGCTTAAATGATTGTGGAGAAAAGCTGGCTCCTCTGTTTGTGCCCCATTTCTAAACCCCAAATCCAAAGAAATGTGGATATATTGTATTGTCATCATGCTAGACGACATGTCGACTATTAGAAATTAATACTTATTTCATAAATATTTTTAAATTAAGAATTTTAGTTATTTATTATTAATTATGAGAAGTAAAAACGCGAAGAAGTGGGGGAGAAAACTAAGCTTTATTGGGGAAAAATATGCGGTACTTCGGCCGATAGGCCTTCAAGGCGAAAAACTTTATTAGGACTAACCGACAATTTGAAAATGTTTAAAAATATTAAAGACGCGAGGCGCGAGACGATAACACGCGACAACAAAAGGAGAATACAAACACGCGACAAAAAGGGGGGGGGGAATAGAAACGCTAAAAAAAGCCGATGTAGAGCATCGAGCAGACGTTACAGCTAAGAGCGTAAACGAGATTGGACGTCGTGCGGGTGAAAGACCCTTTGATCTGGAAATCTCGCTTCGGACCACGCACCAGTAGATCACTAGACACAACAGCGCAAGTGTTACACCGCGGGCGATTGCACTTTTGGGTACCCTCGTAAGTCGCGCTGGCGTCATGTCCCGGCAAGGAGCTAGAAACATGGATAGATCGCACGTTATTATCACGGCGGTAACAAAATCTAGGCGGATCACTGAAAATATGGCTTGTGTCTGGGTCCATATGTAAAAGGTGATAGTTTTTCCGAATAACAGTTTCGATTCGATGAATTTGCGGATGATACGTCAAGACGACAGAAGGCTTCTCAGTGGCGGGCTTCTTGGGGTGAACGGCAAGAGCAACATCGCGTGTAACAGCAGAGGTCTTGGTAAGAGCAAGCTGTAGAACCTTGTCAGGGTAACCTCTTGTCCGTTTGTTCAAAAGTGTTGGAGGGCACGAAGACCATCAGCGTGAGGAATCACCGTGTACAAAGATTTTATATCCACCTTTTAGTACCTGTAAAGGAGAAAGAAGAGAAACGGCGGAGAGCATCACTTGTGTCTTTAATGTAACTCGGAAGAGAGGTCACAAGCGACTGCATTTCACTATCCAAGAAACTCGAAATGTACTCCGTAGGACAGGAACAGGCGGAGACAATTGGACGACCCGGGTTGTGAGGTTTGTGGATTTTAGGTAGAAGATAGAAGCGAGATATCCGGTGGTTGTCAACGATAAGGCATGTCGCCATGGGTGGAAGATCTGTAGCCTCGATCATTTCATTGATCTCAGAAATAATCTGTGTTTGATACTCGGATGTTGGATCAACTAGAAGCTCTTCGTAGAAATCGGTGTCGGAAAGATGACGGAGGGCCTCGGCAACATAAAGATCCTTCTTTCAGGTCAAAACAGCGCATATCTCAAAATAAATAAAACCAACGTAACCACATTAATGAATATGTATCACACATTTAAAGCCGATAAGAAAACACTTAAAATAAACCACGTCTTTTTTATTTTTACTATTTTAATTTATTAATTTTCACTATTTTAATTTTTATTAATCAATTCATCTTTAATCAAAATATTACTGCGCTTGCCCGTAAAATTATAAAATTTAAGTATATTGTTATTCAACCCATTCTAAATTTAAGTTTGACAGCAATGTTAGTGGGACAAGCAAACTTTGCGCAAGTTTTGATATTTTCAGAAATAGCCAATAGTTTGCTATAAGATTAGGCTTGTTTGAAAATTTGAAGTATTGTGAAAAATTGACTGTCTATTATCCCCTATCTCCTCTTTATTAAACTGTGAATTATTTTGACATAAGCATACTCTCTTAAAAATTAAAAGTAAATTATTATAATAATTAACGATGTAACATTATAATATATTCAGGCCCCGGTAAATCTAATAGTAATTTACGCCAAATTTTTGGGAAATTTTATCAGATATTGATAATTTCAATTCTATTTACCTCAGATATCATAGTTTGCAAAAATATACTATTTTGCGCAAGGTTATTGCTAACTTTCCCTATTATTGGTATTTTCAATTATATATACCTCAGATATCATTGTTCGCAAAAATATACTATTTTGCGGAAGGTTTTTGCGAACCTTTCAACGATATTGATATTTTCAATTCTTATTACCACAGACATCATAGTTTGCAAAAATTTACCATTTTGCGCAAAGTTTTTTCAATCTTTTACTTTTATTGGTATTTTAAATTATACATATACCTCCGATATCATAGTTTGTAAAATTATACTATTTTGCGCAAGGTTTTTATCTGATAAAATGTTGCAAAAATATTACGTAAATAAGTATTTGATTTGCAAACTATTACTAATTTTCTATACTATACTAATTTTCACAAGCAAACGAGTTTGCTTGTGAAAATTAGTATGTCCCACTAACATTGCTGTCAAACTGACATTTCAATTTTACTAGTTTAGAATGGGTTGAATAACAATTTACTTAAATTTTATAATTTTTACGCCAAGCGCATTAATATTTTGATTAAAGATGTATTGAGCAATAAAAGTAATAGAAAATTAATAAAAATTAAAATAGTGAAAATAAAAAAAAATTAAAAAAAAAACTCAAAAATTAAATTAAAAAATCGGGCAGCGCCATCACAGCGAAATTATTTACTACTATTAATGACCTTGCTATAATTAATAGGGTAAGGGTTTGTTCGACCGCATTTGATGTTTAGTTCCCTCGCCTCTCGTTTTTCTTTCGACGTTTTTCCCCCTTTAATTGTTCATCAAACTTATTGCAAAAAATTCCCCTTTTAGACAGTCCTTTTTAGCTTTTCTAGTCCCCCCCCCCCTTTTGTCGCGTGTTATCGTCTCGTGCCTCTCATTTTCAACATTTTCAAATTGTCGGTTAGTCCCTCTAAAGTTTTTCGCCTTGAAGGCCTATCGGCCGAAGTACCGCATATTTTTCCCCAATAAAGCTTAGTTTTCTCCCCCACTTCTTGGTCTCTTTACTTGTTCGCGTTTTTACTCCTCATAATTAATAATAAATAACTAAAATTCTTAATTTAAAAATATTTATGAAATAAGTATTAATTTCTAATAGTCGACATGTCGTCTAGCATGATGACAATACAATATATCCACATTGACATATATTTTTCTATTTCTTGATATGATCAAAAACATTTGATAATTGTTATGGCTCTAGCAAAAATTTCTTTGGATTTGGGGTTTAGAAATGGGGCACAAACAGAGGAGTTTTAATTTTTCTGATGAAGAGAATGAAGCTTTAGTGTGGGCAGTTGCTCCATCACCTGGAATTCTCCAAAATGTAAGATTCAAGTCTTGAATGTCTCAAGGAGTGGGAGGAAGTCGCAGAAGCTGTGAACGCTGTTGGTTATACAAATAGGGGATCGACTATTTTGCTGAATTTCTGAACTGTCTGAACTGCTGAATTTAGAAGTAAACCTTTTGTTCATCCTATTGTCTGAACTTTTTGACTATTTTGCTGAATGCTGAATTTCTGAACTCAAAATTTCAATGACGCATTTATAGCCGTCAGAACGGTTTTGTCTGAACTTTTTGACTATTTTGCTGAATGCTGAATTTCTGAACTGTCTGAACTTTTTGACTATTTTGCTGAATGGTGAATTTCTGAAATGTCTGAACTTTTTGACTATTTTGCTGAATGCTGAATTTCTTAACTCAAATTTTCAATAACGCATTTATAGCCGTCAGAACGGTTTTGTCTGAACTTTTTGACTATTTTGGTGAATGCTGAAATTCTGAAATGTCTGAACTTTTTGACTATTTTGCTGAATGCTGAATTTCTAAACTCAAAATTTCAACAACGCATTTATAGCCGTCAGAACGGTTTTGTCTGAACTTTTTGACTATTTTGGTGAATGCTGAAATTCTGAAATGTCTGAACGTTTTGACTATTTTGCTGAATGCTGAATTTATAAACTCAAAATTTCAACAACGCATTTATAGCCGTCAGAACGGTTTTGTCTGAACTTTTTGACTATTTTGGTGAATGCTGAAATTCTGAAATGTCTGAACTTTTTGACTATTTTGCTGAATGCTGAATTTCTAAACTCAAAATTTCAACAACGCATTTATAGCCGTCAGAACGGTTTTGTCTGAACTTTTTGACTATCTTGGTGAATGCTGAATTTCTGAACTGTCTGAACTTTTTGACTATTTTGCTGAATTTCTTAACTCAAATTTTCAATAACGCATTTATAGCCGTCAGAACGGTTTTGTCTGAACTTTTTGACTATTTTGGTGAATGCTGAAATTCTGAAATGTCTGAACTTTTTGACTATTTTGCTGAATGCTGAATTTCTAAACTCAAAATTTCAACAACGCATTTATAGCCGTCAGAACGGTTTTGTCTGAACTTTTTGACTATTTTGGTGAATGCTGAAATTCTGAAATGTCTGAACTTTTTGACTATTTTGCTGAATGCTGAATTTCTAAACTCAAAATTTCAACAACGCATTTATAGCCGTCAGAACGGTTTTGTCTGAACTTTTTGACTATTTTGGTGAATGCTGAATTTCTGAACTGTCTGAACTTTTTGACTATTTTGCTGAATTTCTTAACTCAAATTTTCAATAACGCATTTATAGCCGTCAGAACGGTTTTGTCTGAACTTTTTGACTATTTTGGTGAATGCTGAAATTCTGAAATGTCTGAACTTTTTGACTATTTTGCTGAATTTCTTAACTCAAATTTTCAATAACGCATTTATAGCCGTCAGAACGGTTTTGTCTGAACTTTTTGACTATTTTGGTGAATGCTGAAATTCTGAAATGTCTGAACTTTTTGACTATTTTGCTGAATGCTGAATTTCTAAACTCAAAATTTCAACAACGCATTTATAGCCGTCAGAACGGTTTTGTCTGAACTTTTTGACTATTTTGGTGAATGCTGAAATTCTGAACTGTCTGAACTTTTTGACTATTTTGCTGAATTTCTTAACTCAAATTTTCAATAACGCATTTATAGCCGTCAGAACGGTTTTGTCTGAACTTTTTGACTATTTTGGTGAATGCTGAAATTCTGAAATGTCTGAACTTTTTGACTATTTTGCTGAATTTCTTAACTCAAATTTTCAATAACGCATTTATAGCCGTCAGAACGGTTTTGTCTGAACTTTTTGACTATTTTGGTGAATGCTGAAATTCTGAAATGTCTGAACTTTTTGACTATTTTGCTGAATGCTGAATTTCTAAACTCAAAATTTCAACAACGCATTTATAGCCGTCAGAACGGTTTTGTCTGAACTTTTTGACTATTTTGGTGAATGCTGAAATTCTGAAATGTCTGAACTTTTTGACTATTTTGCTGAATGCTGAATTTCTTAACTCAAAATTTCAACAACGCATTTATAGCCGTCAGAACGGTTTTGTCTGAACTTTTTGACTATTTTGGTGAATGCTGAAATTCTGAAATGTCTGAACGTTTTGACTATTTTGCTGAATGCTGAATTTATAAACTCAAAATTTCAACAACGCATTTATAGCCGTCAGAACGGTTTTGTCTGAACTTTTTGACTATTTTGGTGAATGCTGAAATTCTGAAATGTCTGAACTTTTTGACTATTTTGCTGAATGCTGAATTTCTAAACTCAAAATTTCAACAACGCATTTATAGCCGTCAGAACGGTTTTGTCTGAACTTTTTGACTATCTTGGTGAATGCTGAATTTCTGAACTGTCTGAACTTTTTGACTATTTTGCTGAATTTCTTAACTCAAAATTTCAACAACGCATTTATAGCCGTCAGAACGGTTTTGTCTGAACTTTTTGACTATTTTGGTGAATGCTGAATTTCTGAACTGTCTGAACTTTTTGACTATTTTGCTGAATTTCTTAACTCAAATTTTCAATAACGCATTTATAGCCGTCAGAACGGTTTTGTCTGAACTTTTTGACTATTTTGGTGAATGCTGAAATTCTGAAATGTCTGAACTTTTTGACTATTTTGCTGAATTTCTTAACTCAAATTTTCAATAACGCATTTATAGCCGTCAGAACGGTTTTGTCTGAACTTTTTGACTATTTTGGTGAATGCTGAAATTCTGAAATGTCTGAACTTTTTGACTATTTTGCTGAATGCTGAATTTCTAAACTCAAAATTTCAACAACGCATTTATAGCCGTCAGAACGGTTTTGTCTGAACTTTTTGACTATTTTGGCGAATGCTGAAATTCTGAAATGTCTGAACTTTTTGACTATTTTGCTGAATGCTGAATTTCTAAACTCAAAATTTCAACAACGCATTTATAGCCGTCAGAACGGTTTTGTCTGAACTTTTTGACTATTTTGGTGAATGCTGAAATTCTGAAATGTCTGAACTTTTTGACTATTTTGCTGAATGCTGAATTTCTAAACTCAAAATTTCAACAACGCATTTATAGCCGTCAGAACGGTTTTGTCTGAACTTTTTGACTATTTTGCTGAATTCTGAATTTCTGAACTGTCTGAACTTTTTGACTATTTTGCTGTATGCTGAATTTCTGAACTCAAAATTTCAATAACGCATTTATAGCCGTCAGAACGGTTTTGTCTGAACTTTTTGACTATTTTGCTGAATGCTGAATTTCTGAACTGTCTGAACATTTTGACTATTTTGCTGAATGCTGAATTTCTGAACTCAAAATTTCAACAACGCATTTATAGCCGTCAGAACGGTTTTGTCTGAACTTTTTGACTATTTTGCTGTATGCTGAATTTCTGAACTTTTTGACTATTTTGCTGAATTTCTGAACTTTTTGACTATTTTGCTGAATTTCTGAACTGTCTGAACTGCTGAATTTAGAAGTAAACCTTCTGTTCATCCTATTGTCTGAAATTTTTGACTATTTTGCTGAATGCTGAATTTCTGAACTTAAAATTTCAATAACGCATTTATAGCCGTCAGAACGGTTTTGTCTGAACTTTTTGACTATTTTGGTGAATGCTGAAATTCTGAAAAGTCTGAACTTTTTGACTATTTTGCTGAATGCTGAATTTCTAAACTCAAAATTTCAACAACGCATTTATAGCCGTCAGAACGGTTTTGTCTGAACTTTTTGACTATTTTGGTGAATGCTGAAATTCTGAAATGTCTGAACTTTTTGACTATTTTGCTGAATTTCTTAACTCAAATTTTCAATAACGCATTTATAGCCGTCAGAACGATTTTGTCTGAACTTTTTGACTATTTTGGTGAATGCTGAAATTCTGAAATGTCTGAACTTTTTGACTATTTTGCTGAATGCTGAATTTCTAAACTCAAAATTTCAACAACGCATTTATAGCCGTCAGAACGGTTTTGTCTGAACTTTTTGACTATTTTGGTGAATGCTGAATTTCTGAACTGTCTGAACTTTTTGACCATTTTGCTGAATTTCTTAACTCAAATTTTCAATAACGCATTTATAGCCGTCAGAACGGTTTTGTCTGAACTTTTTGACTATTTTGGTGAATGCTGAAATTCTGAAATGTCTGAACTTTTTGACTATTTTGCTGAATGCTGAATTTCTTAACTCAAATTTTCAATAACGCATTTATAGCCGTCAGAACGGTTTTGTCTGAACTTTTTGACTATTTTGGTGAATGCTGAAATTCTGAAATGTCTGAACTTTTTGACTATTTTGCTGAATTTCTTAACTCAAATTTTCAATAACGCATTTATAGCCGTCAGAACGGTTTTGTCTGAACTTTTTGACTATTTTGGTGAATGCTGAAATTCTGAAATGTCTGAACTTTTTGACTATTTTGGTGAATGCTGAAATGTCTGAACTTTTTGACTATTTTGCTGAATGCTGAATTTCTAAACTCAAAATTTCAACAACGCATTTATAGCCGTCAGAACGGTTTTGTCTGAACTTTTTGACTATTTTGGTGAATGCTGAATTTCTGAACTGTCTGAACTTTTTGACTATTTTGCTGAATTTCTTAACTCAAATTTTCAATAACGCATTTATAGCCGTCAGAACGGTTTTGTCTGAACTTTTTGACTATTTTGGTGAATGCTGAAATTCTGAAATGTCTGAACTTTTTGACTATTTTGCTGAATGCTGAATTTCTAAACTCAAAATTTCAACAACGCATTTATAGCCGTCAGAACGGTTTTGTCTGAACTTTTTGACTATTTTGGTGAATGCTGAAATTCTGAAATGTCTGAACTTTTTGACTATTTTGCTGAATGCTGAATTTCTTAACTCAAATTTTCAATAACGCATTTATAGCCGTCAGAACGGTTTTGTCTGAACTTTTTGACTATTTTGGTGAATGCTGAAATTCTGAAATGTCTGAACTTTTTGACTATTTTGCTGAATGCTGAATTTCTAAACTCAAAATTTCAACAACGCATTTATAGCCGTCAGAACGGTTTTGTCTGAACTTTTTGACTATTTTGGTGAATGCTGAAATTCTGAAATGTCTGAACTTTTTGACTATTTTGCTGAATGCTGAATTTCTAAACTCAAAATTTCAACAACGCATTTATAGCCGTCAGAACGGTTTTGTCTGAACTTTTTGACTATTTTGGTGAATGCTGAATTTCTGAACTGTCTGAACTTTTTGACTATTTTGCTGAATTTCTTAACTCAAAATTTCAACAACGCATTTATAGCCGTCAGAACGGTTTTGTCTGAACTTTTTGACTATTTTGGTGAATGCTGAAATTCTGAAATGTCTGAACTTTTTGACTATTTTGCTGAATGCTGAATTTCTAAACTCAAAATTTCAACAACGCATTTATAGCCGTCAGAACGGTTTTGTCTGAACTTTTTGACTATTTTGGTGAATGCTGAATTTCTGAACTGTCTGAACTTTTTGACTATTTTGCTGAATTTCTTAACTCAAATTTTCAATAACGCATTTATAGCCGTCAGAACGGTTTTGTCTGAACTTTTTGACTATTTTGGTGAGTGCTGAAATTCTGAAATGTCTGAACTTTTTGACTATTTTGCTGAATGCTGAATTTCTAAACTCAAAATTTCTACAACGCATTTATAGCCGTCAGAACGGTTTTGTCTGAACTTTTTGACTATTTTGGTGAATGCTGAAATTCTAAAATGTCTGAACTTTTTGACTATTTTGCTGAATGCTGAATTTCTTAACTCAAATTTTCAATAACGCATTTATAGCCGTCAGAACGGTTTTGTCTGAACTTTTTGACTATTTTGGTGAATGCTGAAATTCTGAAATGTCTGAACTTTTTGACTATTTTGCTGAATGCTGAATTTCTAAACTCAAAATTTCAACAACGCATTTATAGCCGTCAGAACGGTTTTGTCTGAACTTTTTGACTATTTTGGTGAATGCTGAAATTCTGAAATGTCTGAACTTTTTGACTATTTTGCTGAATTTCTTAACTCAAATTTTCAATAACGCATTTATAGCCGTCAGAACGATTTTGTCTGAACTTTTTGACTATTTTGGTGAATGCTGAAATTCTGAAATGTCTGAAGTTTTTGACTATTTTGCTGAATGCTGAATTTCTAAACTCAAAATTTCAACAACGCATTTATAGCCGTCAGAACGGTTTTGTCTGAACTTTTTGACTATTTTGGTGAATGCTGAATTTCTGAACTGTCTGAACTTTTTGACTATTTTGCTGAATTTCTTAACTCAAATTTTCAATAACGCATTTATAGCCGTCAGAACGGTTTTGTCTGAACTTTTTGACTATTTTGGTGAATGCTGTAATTCTGAAATGTCTGAACTTTTTGACTATTTTGCTGAATGCTGAATTTCTAAACTCAAAATTTCAACAACGCATTTATAGCCGTCAGAACGGTTTTGTCTGAACTTTTTGACTATTTTGGTGAATGCTGAAATTCTGAAATGTCTGAACTTTTTGACTATTTTGCTGAATGCTGAATTTCTTAACTCAAATTTTCAATAACGCATTTATAGCCGTCAGAACGGTTTTGTCTGAACTTTTTGACTATTTTGGTGAATGCTGAAATTCTGAAATGTCTGAACTTTTTGACTATTTTGCTGAATGCTGAATTTCTAAACTCAAAATTTCAACAACGCATTTATAGCCGTCAGAACGGTTTTGTCTGAACTTTTTGACTATTTTGGTGAATGCTGAAATTCTGAAATGTCTGAACTTTTTGACTATTTTGCTGAATGCTGAATTTCTAAACTCAAAATTTGAACAACGCATTTATAGCCGTCAGAACGGTTTTGTCTGAACTTTTTGACTATTTTGGTGAATGCTGAAATTCTGAAATGTCTGAACTTTTTGACTATTTTGCTGAATTTCTTAACTCAAATTTTCAATAACGCATTTATAGCCGTCAGAACGATTTTGTCTGAACTTTTTGACTATTTTGGTGAATGCTGAAATTCTGAAATGTCTGAACTTTTTGACTATTTTGCTGAATGCTGAATTTCTAAACTCAAAATTTCAACAACGCATTTATAGCCGTCAGAACGGTTTTGTCTGAACTTTTTGACTATTTTGGTGAATGCTGAATTTCTGAACTGTCTGAACTTTTTGACTATTTTGCTGAATTTCTTAACTCAAATTTTCAATAACGCATTTATAGCCGTCAGAACGGTTTTGTCTGAACTTTTTGACTATTTTGGTGAATGCTGAAATTCTGAAATGTCTGAACTTTTTGACTATTTTGCTGAATGCTGAATTTCTAAACTCAAAATTTCAACAACGCATTTATAGCCGTCAGAACGGTTTTTTCTGAACTTTTTGACTATTTTGGTGAAATTCTGAAATGTCTGAAATGTCTGAACTTTTTGACTATTTTGCTGAATGCTGAATTTCTAAACTCAAAATTTCAACAACGCATTTATAGCCGTCAGAACGGTTTTGTCTGAACTTTTTGACTATTTTGGTGAATGCTGAAATTCTGAAATGTCTGAACTTTTTGACTATTTTGCTGAATGCTGAATTTCTAAACTCAAAATTTCAACAACGCATTTATAGCCGTCAGAACGGTTTTGTCTGAACTTTTTGACTATTTTGGTGAATGCTGAAATTCTGAAATGTCTGAACTTTTTGACTATTTTGGTGAATGCTGAATTTCTGAACTTTTTGACTATTTTGCTGAATTTCTGAACTTTTTGACTATTTTGCTGAATTTCTGAACTGTCTGAACTGCTGAATTTAGAAGTAAACCTTCTGTTCATCCTATTGTCTGAAATTTTTGACTATTTTGCTGAATGCTGAATTTCTTAACTCAAATTTTCAATAACGCATTTATAGCCGTCAGAACGGTTTTGTCTGAACTTTTTGACTATTTTGGTGAATGCTGAAATTCTGAAATGTCTGAACTTTTTGACTATTTTGCTGAATGCTGAATTTCTAAACTCAAAATTTCAACAACGCATTTATAGCCGTCAGAACGGTTTTGTCTGAACTTTTTGACTATTTTGGTGAATGCTGAAATTCTGAAATGTCTGAACTTTTTGACTATTTTGCTGAATGCTGAATTTCTAAACTCAAAATTTGAACAACGCATTTATAGCCGTCAGAACGGTTTTGTCTGAACTTTTTGACTATTTTGGTGAATGCTGAAATTCTGAAATGTCTGAACTTTTTGACTATTTTGCTGAATTTCTTAACTCAAATTTTCAATAACGCATTTATAGCCGTCAGAACGATTTTGTCTGAACTTTTTGACTATTTTGGTGAATGCTGAAATTCTGAAATGTCTGAACTTTTTGACTATTTTGCTGAATGCTGAATTTCTAAACTCAAAATTTCAACAACGCATTTATAGCCGTCAGAACGGTTTTGTCTGAACTTTTTGACTATTTTGGTGAATGCTGAATTTCTGAACTGTCTGAACTTTTTGACTATTTTGCTGAATTTCTTAACTCAAATTTTCAATAACGCATTTATAGCCGTCAGAACGGTTTTGTCTGAACTTTTTGACTATTTTGGTGAATGCTGAAATTCTGAAATGTCTGAACTTTTTGACTATTTTGCTGAATGCTGAATTTCTAAACTCAAAATTTCAACAACGCATTTATAGCCGTCAGAACGGTTTTGTCTGAACTTTTTGACTATTTTGGTGAAATTCTGAAATGTCTGAAATGTCTGAACTTTTTGACTATTTTGCTGAATGCTGAATTTCTAAACTCAAAATTTCAACAACGCATTTATAGCCGTCAGAACGGTTTTGTCTGAACTTTTTGACTATTTTGGTGAATGCTGAAATTCTGAAATGTCTGAACTTTTTGACTATTTTGCTGAATGCTGAATTTCTAAACTCAAAATTTCAACAACGCATTTATAGCCGTCAGAACGGTTTTGTCTGAACTTTTTGACTATTTTGGTGAATGCTGAAATTCTGAAATGTCTGAACTTTTTGACTATTTTGGTGAATGCTGAATTTCTGAACTTTTTGACTATTTTGCTGAATTTCTGAACTTTTTGACTATTTTGCTGAATTTCTGAACTGTCTGAACTGCTGAATTTAGAAGTAAACCTTCTGTTCATCCTATTGTCTGAAATTTTTGACTATTTTGCTGAATGCTGAATTTCTTAACTCAAATTTTCAATAACGCATTTATAGCCGTCAGAACGGTTTTGTCTGAACTTTTTGACTATTTTGGTGAATGCTGAAATTCTGAAATGTCTGAACTTTTTGACTATTTTGCTGAATGCTGAATTTCTAAACTCAAAATTTCAACAACGCATTTATAGCCGTCAGAACGGTTTTGTCTGAACTTTTTGACTATTTTGGTGAATGCTGAAATTCTGAAATGTCTGAACTTTTTGACTATTTTGCTGAATGCTGAATTTCTAAACTCAAAATTTGAACAACGCATTTATAGCCGTCAGAACGGTTTTGTCTGAACTTTTTGACTATTTTGGTGAATGCTGAAATTCTGAAATGTCTGAACTTTTTGACTATTTTGCTGAATTTCTTAACTCAAATTTTCAATAACGCATTTATAGCCGTCAGAACGATTTTGTCTGAACTTTTTGACTATTTTGGTGAATGCTGAAATTCTGAAATGTCTGAACTTTTTGACTATTTTGCTGAATGCTGAATTTCTAAACTCAAAATTTCAACAACGCATTTATAGCCGTCAGAACGGTTTTGTCTGAACTTTTTGACTATTTTGGTGAATGCTGAATTTCTGAACTGTCTGAACTTTTTGACTATTTTGCTGAATTTCTTAACTCAAATTTTCAATAACGCATTTATAGCCGTCAGAACGGTTTTGTCTGAACTTTTTGACTATTTTGGTGAATGCTGAAATTCTGAAATGTCTGAACTTTTTGACTATTTTGCTGAATGCTGAATTTCTAAACTCAAAATTTCAACAACGCATTTATAGCCGTCAGAACGGTTTTGTCTGAACTTTTTGACTATTTTGGTGAAATTCTGAAATGTCTGAAATGTCTGAACTTTTTGACTATTTTGCTGAATGCTGAATTTCTAAACTCAAAATTTCAACAACGCATTTATAGCCGTCAGAACGGTTTTGTCTGAACTTTTTGACTATTTTGGTGAATGCTGAAATTCTGAAATGTCTGAACTTTTTGACTATTTTGCTGAATGCTGAATTTCTAAACTCAAAATTTCAACAACGCATTTATAGCCGTCAGAACGGTTTTGTCTGAACTTTTTGACTATTTTGGTGAATGCTGAATTTCTGAACTGTCTGAACTTTTTGACTATTTTGCTGAATGCTGAATTTCTGAACTGTCTGAACTTTTTGACTATTTTGGTGAATGCTGAATTTCTGAACTCAAAATTTCAATAACGCATTTATAGCCGTCAGAATGGTTTTGTCTGAACTTTTTGACTATTTTGCTGAATTCTGAAATTCTGAAATGTCTGAACTTTTTGACTATTTTGCTGAATTTCTGAACTGTCTGAACTGCTGAATTTAGAAGTAAACCTTCTGTTCATCCTATTGTCTGAAATTTTTGACTATTTTGCTGAATGCTGAATTTCTGAACTTAAAATTTCAATAACGCATTTATAGCCGTCAGAACGGTTTTGTCTGAACTTTTTGACTTTTTTGCTGAATGCTGAATTTCTGAACTGTCTGAACTTTTTGACTATTTTGCTGAATGCTGAATTTCTGAACTGTCTGAACTTTTTGACTATTTTGCTGAATGCTGAATTTCTGAACTCAAAATTTCAATAACGCATTTATAGCCGTCAGAACGGTTTTGTCTGAACTTTTTGACTATTTTGGTGAATGCTGAAATTCTGAAATGTCTGAACTTTTTGACTATTTTGCTGAATGCTGAATTTCTAAACTCAAAATTTCAACAACGCATTTATAGCCGTCAGAACGGTTTTGTCTGAACTTTTTGACTATTTTGGTGAATGCTGAAATTCTGAAATGTCTGAACTTTTTGACTATTTTGCTGAATGCTGAATTTCTAAACTCAAAATTTCAACAACGCATTTATAGCCGTCAGAACGGTTTTGTCTGAACTTTTTGACTATTTTGGTGAATGCTGAATTTCTGAACTTTTTGACTATTTTGCTGAATTTCTGAACTGTCTGAACTGCTGAATTTAGAAGTAAACCTTCTGTTCATCCTATTGTCTGAAATTTTTGACTATTTTGCTGAATGCTGAATTTCTGAACTTAAAATTTCAATAACGCATTTATAGCCGTCAGAACGGTTTTGTCTGAACTTTTTGACTTTTTTGCTGAATGCTGAATTTCTGAACTGTCTGAACTTTTTGACTATTTTGCTGAATGCTGAATTTCTGAACTGTCTGAACTTTTTGACTATTTTGGTGAATGCTGAATTTCTGAACTCAAAATTTCAATAACGCATTTATAGCCGTCAGAATGGTTTTGTCTGAACTTTTTGACTATTTTGCTGAATTCTGAAATTCTGAAATGTCTGAACTTTTTGACTATTTTGCTGAATTTCTGAACTGTCTGAACTGCTGAATTTAGAAGTAAACCTTCTGTTCATCCTATTGTCTGAAATTTTTGACTATTTTGCTGAATGCTGAATTTCTGAACTTAAAATTTCAATAACGCATTTATAGCCGTCAGAACGGTTTTGTCTGAACTTTTTGACTTTTTTGCTGAATGCTGAATTTCTGAACTGTCTGAACTTTTTGACTATTTTGCTGAATGCTGAATTTCTGAACTGTCTGAACTTTTTGACTATTTTGGTGAATGCTGAATTTCTGAACTCAAAATTTCAATAACGCATTTATAGCCGTCAGAATGGTTTTGTCTGAACTTTTTGACTATTTTGCTGAATTCTGAAATTCTGAAATGTCTGAACTTTTTGACTATTTTGCTGAATTTCTGAACTGTCTGAACTGCTGAATTTAGAAGTAAACCTTCTGTTCATCCTTTTGTCTGAAATTTTTGACTATTTTGCTGAATGCTGAATTTCTGAACTTAAAATTTCAATAACGCATTTATAGCCGTCAGAACGGTTTTGTCTGAACTTTTTGACTTTTTTGCTGAATGCTGAATTTCTGAACTGTCTGAACTTTTTGACTATTTTGCTGAATGCTGAATTTCTGAACTGTCTGAACTTTTTGACTATTTTGCTGAATGCTGAATTTCTGAACTCAAAATTTCAATAACGCATTTATAGCCGTCAGAACGGTTTTGTCTGAACTTTTTGACTATTTTGGTGAATGCTGAAATTCTGAAATGTCTGAACTTTTTGACTATTTTGCTGAATGCTGAATTTCTGAACTTAAAATTTCAATAACGCATTTATAGCCGTCAGAACGGTTTTGTCTGAACTTTTTGACTTTTTTGCTGAATGCTGAATTTCTGAACTGTCTGAACTTTTTGACTATTTTGCTGAATGCTGAATTTCTGAACTGTCTGAACTTTTTGACTATTTTGGTGAATGCTGAATTTCTGAACTCAAAATTTCAATAACGCATTTATAGCCGTCAGAATGGTTTTGTCTGAACTTTTTGACTATTTTGCTGAATTCTGAAATTCTGAAATGTCTGAACTTTTTGACTATTTTGCTGAATTTCTGAACTGTCTGAACTGCTGAATTTAGAAGTAAACCTTCTGTTCATCCTATTGTCTGAAATTTTTGACTATTTTGCTGAATGCTGAATTTCTGAACTTAAAATTTCAATAACGCATTTATAGCCGTCAGAACGGTTTTGTCTGAACTTTTTGACTTTTTTGCTGAATGCTGAATTTCTGAACTGTCTGAACTTTTTGACTATTTTGCTGAATGCTGAATTTCTGAACTGTCTGAACTTTTTGACTATTTTGGTGAATGCTGAATTTCTGAACTCAAAATTTCAATAACGCATTTATAGCCGTCAGAATGGTTTTGTCTGAACTTTTTGACTATTTTGCTGAATTCTGAAATTCTGAAATGTCTGAACTTTTTGACTATTTTGCTGAATGCTGAATTTCTGAACTCAAAATTTCAACAACGCATTTATAGCCGTCAGAACGGTTTTGTCTTAACTTTTTGACTATTTTGCTGAATGCTGAATTTCTGAACTTTTTGACTACTTTGCTGAATGCTGAATTTCTGAACTGTCTGAACATTTTGACTATTTTGCTGAATGCTGAATTTCTGAACTCAAAATTTCAACAACGCATTTATAGCCGTCAGAACGGTTTTGTCTGAACTTTTTGACTATTTTAATGAATGCTGAATTTCTGAACTGTCTGAACTTAATAACTATTCTGCTGAATGCTGAATTTCTGAACTCAAAATTTCAACAACGCATTTATAGCCGTTAGAACGGTTTTGTCTGAACTTTTTGACTATTTTGCTGAATGCTGAATTTCTGAACTGTCTGAACTTTTTGACTATTTTGCTAAATGCTGAATTTCTGAACTGTCTGAACATTTTGACTATTTTGCTGAATGCTGAATTTCTGAACTCAAAATTTCAACAACGCATTTATAGCCGTCAGAACGGTTTTGTCTGAACTTTTTGACTATTTTGCTGTATGCTGAATTTTTGAACTTTTTGATTATTTTGCTGAATTTCTGAACTTTTTGACTATTTTGCTGAATTTCCAAATTTTTTGACTATTTTGCTGAATTTCCAAATTTTTTGACTATTTTGCTGAATTTCTGAACTTTTGGACTATGTTTATGAATTTCTGAACTAAAAATTTCAACAACGCATTTTTAGCCGTTAGAAGGGTCTGGCCTGGGAGAAACATACGTATTTATGGGAAAATATAAAAATATAGCTAACATTTAAGAAATTTGGGATTTGTTAAGAATAAACAATTAAATACCGCTTACATGTATAGTATTTTTAAAGCTTCAGGGCGTAGACAAGAAACTTGGCGGGGGAAAAAATTAATACTTTACTTGCAAAACCAAATAAGTTAATAGCTTCATAAATCCATAAACATTTCGAGATGTAAAAGTTTTTAGTAGCCGCATTTCTCTGATTACTAAATAAATAAATGTTTTTAATTATATTTTCACTTAAAATTTCCACATTTTGCTAGTTGCTACCAATGGTTGCTATATTGATTACGTTCCTTTTTAGTTTCACATCGAATATATATTCGAAGTGACACTATTGCTATGGACGGAATGTCATTAAGTGTTTGTTGTTTGTTTGTGGAAAGCGACGACCCGGTAGATGGAGCTACAAGCTACACCCCGAGCTTTGGAGGGAAGTTTGAAATTTTGGTGGGAAAATTTAAATAATGCTTCGCGAATCTTTATTCTTTCTGGTGGGAAGTTTGAAATTAATAAAAATAATTAAAGGGTGTATGGGTTTGTTCACCCGAATACACCGATGTGGAACTAATATTACGGCCTGGGCCGACTTGTTGCAAGACATCGAGCAGTTCGTCCCGCTTTTTGTCGTCGCCTTCTAAGATGGCCAGGGATGTTTTATCCCGACTTATATTGTTCTCGGACGAAAAGATAGGTATTTGAAAAGTGATTTATAGTATTTTAACTTGAGTGTAATATGGTTACGACACTAGTTTTTTCAAAGATCTTCTAGTTCGCCGACAATCTGGGTTACAAGGCGTCGTTACCAACGCAATTACTCCAGAAACATAACAAGAACCAAAACAAGTGGGCGTTTCTCAGTTAATGTTTGGAGCTGTTTAGGAGATGGACAAGCCGGTATTTTAAGACCCGTAGTCGGGCGCCTAAACGGGCAATCGTATATTGCAATTCTAAGGGATTTTATGATACCTTCACTAGCGGCTATTTACGGTTTCGAAGACGCTGGAAGATGAGTATTTCTACATATTTTTTTTACTCGCCGAGGTAGTATTTTAACCTTTCTAGTTTTATATTAGGGTCTTTTTCATGCAAGACAATTGCTCATACTGCTAGGGCAACGAGAGCGTTTCTAGAGGCTGAAGATGTGGAATTTCTCGACTGGCCGCCTTTGTCTCCCGACCTCAACCCAATGAAAACCTCTGGTCGAGAATTACTTATCTGATGGAGCGTAGGATTCCAAACAGTGTCGAGGATTTACAAAATATGGTCAACGATGCTTTTAGCCGTTTGTTTGCGGTATATTTAAGATCGCTAACAAATTCCTTCCGTCGAAGGTTAACAGAGTGCGTAAGGAGGAGAGGAGACGCAATTTCTTACTAATTTTTACCTTTGATATTGTATTTTGTTCAATTTCCCAAGAATTAACAAACACAGTTAAAAAATCTGACTTTTGTCTCCGGTAATTTAACTCTATTTATGCCAAGTTCTTAATTATTTATTGATCCCTATTATCCAATTAATGTTTCTATACATTGACGTGGCCTTGTTTCAATTCGGCTGCTACGTAACTGCTTTAACTTTGGTAATATTACGAGCGCGCACTTAAGGCGATCTTAACCTCGGATTTTCACGTGCGCGTGATAACTGCTCGTTTCAAAACTATTCTAATAAAGCCGTGATATTATGAAGTAAGAGCAACATAAAAACAAGTTCGGCAAGCTAGCTGAATTTATAGAAAGGCCAACTCCCTAATTTTTTCAGACATGTTTCGTTAAATATTTTGAGATTATTATCTCACGTTGCGAAAATATCCGCTGCTTTGGTCCACGGACTATGACCACCCAATTAACAATCCCATAAGTTAATGATTCTTATAAATAGACAAACAAGCACTTACGAGGTGGTATCTCTTCCTAGAAAACGTGACGTCAAACCTGTCTCTTCGATTCCCGTGAAAATTGAATCTTAGTGGGGTGGAAGTGGAGACGATTCTTGTCTCTGCGGGGGGAACGAATATACAAAGGGGAAACTATTTCGCTTGCGGCAGTTCAAGCTAGCCTTCCAACAAACGGGATTAGAAATACGTTTGCTTTGGCAGTTCAAATATGTATGTTAAGGCTAGATTGATACCGAGTTCGGAGATAGTATAGGTCAATAGGGACAAACATATCTGCCATAGGTAGCAGAGTCATTTGTCTAATTACAGGTATCATTAACTTATGACAATACCTGTAATGTTTTTGGGGGCTCTTTCAAACGTTTTTAAATTGGGCGCCTGACTTTAAAAAAAGAGAGCGCGAATACCAAGCGTAAGATCGCAAATTTGAAAAGAGTTTTTAGTTTGGAAATAAATATTGGAACCTAACGGCTGTGTGTATTTTATATCCAAAATCTAGTTAAGCCTAACATCGCGAAAACATTAAAATACCACTCCCAAAAACAATTGTCGTATTCATTTAATTCCTTAAAGCCAGTGGCGGACTGGGTCTACAAATGTGAACTGCCAAGAGACAAAGGGAGCCCATCCAATACCACAGGCGTATCCAGGGGGGGGGGGGGACATAACCTACCCCGAAATATGGGGTTAGGTTCAGTTTTAGTTTTATTGAGTGATATTATAATTTAATATTGAAAGTTTGGTTGGAATATTGTGTAAGGTTTAAGGGGGCCCACTGACCAAACTTATCATGGGGCCCACCTGCCATCGGGAAGGCTCAGTCTATGGTCAGTCCGCCACTGCTAAAAGCGTAAATACCATATCCATTAAAACGGAAGATTTTCTTTTAAGGAAAAGCTTTGATAACAAAATAGCGTCTAAATCGCAATCCGGTTTAAAATAATCCCTATGCAAATCTTAGGGTGCTACGAAATCATAGCGTTTTTTACACTTAATATACGATTTTCAGTTATTTTTGTAAATCGTTGTCAAAACTCGGTGGTTTTTAGTAAATATGGACAATTGGGACTATGTAAGCAGTTTCGTATTTTTCGAATATTGCCAAAATCTTCCAAACACCATCTCTATTCACCCCTTTGGTCTCAGTGAGCAAAACTTTACACTTTCTAAATATGAATCGACCCTTTCTGATTCCAAAAATTCATATTTCAGGTTCGTAGCCATAATATTTAAAAAGTTGTCGAAAACGATATTTTGCGTTTCACCCCTGTTTTTCCCTGTTTTGCGAAAAATAAAAAAGATTATGACAGAAAATCTTTTTTAAATAAAACAAGTCAATGCTTCCCCCGTCGTATCTACTATAGATTACGATAAAAATCCGTCAAAGTGTAAATTAGAAAAAGCGATTCTTCTACCAGAATGGTTTTAGAACATCTCCGTGCGCGGAATTATTCTAAACTTATAAGACCCAATTGTGTGTCAGAAAGATAAATTACATAAATTGGGCTTTTCTTCATTCCAGCATCACCGCGTGTATTGTTTCAGAACGTACCTTCTCTCGTTGTTCCAAACTCGATATTTTCTCTACTCGCCAGAGCCGAAAGAGAAGAGAGGGTAGTAAATATTGGGTTTGTAGCTTTTTTTATGGTCTTTGGTGAATCAAGATCTCATTAGGTATTTTACCTCATCGACTAAAGGTCGCCCTCTTTATACTTTTCGAAAACATCACAACAGTTCCCCCAATTTCAGTTGTCAGGCGAACTCAACAATTCCAGACGGAGATAAAATATATGTCATTGACAGCGGGCATTTACTACATAAAGTAGTATGGCAGCGGCCCTCTACTTACTACCAATATGTCAACTATATCAAATATCACTATGGAGCTAACTGCGTTGTGGTTTTTGACGGCTATGATGCACATGTATATTTGACTAAGTACCAAGAGCAAACAAGAAGAAGCTTAACAATTTCGAAATATACTCCAGATATTATTCTTCAGGACTTTTTTACAACGTTTTTAATAAAAAATCTTTTTTTTTAAGTTATCAAATAAATTAAAACTCGCTAAAATTTTAGTTGTTCAAGCGAAAGGTGACACAGACGCGGTGATTGTATCAACTGCTCAGAACTACAGTACCAAAAACCGTTGCGTAGTCGTAGTAGCTGACAATTCCGATGTAATGGTACTGCTTATTTACTACTCGTCGAATACGAACATAATAATGTTGAGACCAGGGATGTCATCCAAAGCTGATAAATTAACAGACTCATATAAACTAAGAGGGGAATTAGGAAATATAGCTGACGTTATACTATTTCGTGCATGGGTTTTCTGGTTGCAACACAATTTCCGCCATTTACAAAAAAGGAAACTTTCCGTCCTGAAACTCTTTAAGAACCATCCAGATTTGGTTACAAAGTGTCTTGTGTTCACGTCCAAAAACGCCAATAAGGAAGATCTCTTAAAAATTGGCGAAGAGGTTTTTCTCAAACTGTACAAAGCAGGTAGCGCGACCGAAATATTAAACAACCACAGATTCCTACAGTACAATAAAATAATGACAAAACAAATTTTAAGAAGCGATTTCGACCTAGCAGCTCTACCAAATATATAAGAATATATTTGGGAAACAACTTGAAGCCTGAAGAATGGGGTTTGGTAATTTGAAAAATCAAACTTGCAACCAGTTTTAAAATTTCCAAGATGGTGGTCATTTTGGGTGGTGTTCCCCCCACCGTAAGTTAGGAAAACAAATTCCCATAATAAGCACCACAAGTACTTACAATATCCATTGGAATTAGTTTGTTCCTAATTTCTTTCACTTTAAAAGGTAATTTGCCCGGGCTATAAGGGTTATAAATTTTATTTAATTTTGGTTGAGCTAGAATATCTATTGAATCCGACTTAGCATTAGGGCCAAAAACACGGGGATGTTCGCTAAGGGGATAATTTTTGTACGGATTGTTTAGGTTTTTGTGTTCTTTAAGCCTTTGATGAAATGCGCGACGACATTGCCCAATGTAAAAATCACCACATTCACAGGTTATTTTATAAACTATGGCCTTGGGCAACATTCTACCCCAAACCAAAATTACATTAATCTTATTTTTATGTACACGAATCTATCGAAATTATGAAAAATAAATAAATATGCCCAATGTCTAAACCGTGACGATGGTCCCTTTAATTTTTCCACCTTTTTCTCCGCTTTTTAAATGTTTTTACGGTCCACAAAAAACGCTCGCAGCTATCGGTAACTTTTATGTGCACAAACTTCTTTTCGTCCCAAAGTTTTTACCATTTATCGTCAGTCTTGTAAAAATCACTGAAGAAGGAGGAAGAGTTCCTCCAAAACGTCGAATGTTATATAAATTAAAATATTGTGAATTTAAATCCGTTTTAACATTTAAAAAATATATATATTGAAAATCTAGCTGGAACGTTCGGCTAGGTGTATTTAAATAAAAACGTTGTTACATTATGTATAAATTATACGAAACACGAGTAACAGAAATAACTTAAGGGGGAAGAGTACAGAAAAAACCTCTTTTTCGTTCGAGTTGAGCGTTTTTGTTTATTACACAGTCGAATTATACTTTTTTAATAGGTTGAGCCTTCCTCTAGTGCGTAAAATAATTTTGATAATTCTAATATTAATACTTAACAAGGTATAAGGTCCCAACTTGAGGGTAGTTTGGGCGCTAGACCAACTTGTTTAGCTCCGGGGGTCTGAATTAAAACGTAATAACTAAATTAGTTTTAAATTTAAATTTAAAATTGTCAAAATTATTTTAAACGCTAGTTTTACATATAAATAGTAATTTTCTTAGTTAAAACACTAAAATAAAAGAGTTCAACTAGAAAAAGCGCGAAAGTAGACACTGGCCACTGTACCCTTCCAACTTAAAACGAGCAAATGAGGTACATGTATTGGGCATGGTTTAAAAGAAACTTCTTAATGTATTGGGCATAATAGTTTTATTATTTTGTGAAAGCTTAATCGGTTTCTAAAAATGTGATTTTTCAAATGTCGATAGACCTTCCCCACTAAATAATTTTCTATGGTTCTCGGGTTTAACTAATTTGCTGAGTGAATTTTAAATTAATTAAAATTTCGATTATACAAATTTCGATATTAAATTTTAAAGGTCAAATATTTTACCTAGTTAATTTATGACTTCTGTCAAAACAATTATTAAGTTAGATTTCATTAATTTCTTCACTATTAGTTTCCCCGTTATATGTTTTATCTGACTCCATTACTAATTTCTTTAAGGAATTTTAATTGAGTATTGTCGTAATAAACGAAATACTTCGAATTTACTAAGGCTTAGGGACTCCACTAACGAAAGGTCCAGAATTCTGCAGCGGAAAGTAATTCAAATCTGATAAAAGTTTGTGGGTGTGATGTTGTGACGGTAAAGCTGGGTTTCTGAATTTGCTTGAAATACGAAAAACGAGAGCTTCTGTCAGTGCGTGCCGCCAAAGCTCGTTTTGTTTTTCTAGTTTTTTTAAGCTTCTTTACTGGATAATGGCGGCTTTATGATTATATATTTCAAATTATAATGTAATTTTTAACGGTGGTCCATGCCATTTGGAGTATATAAATTCAAATTATAGAGGATAATATTCACTGTCCTTTTTGAATATTCAAAGAATATTAATATTTGTTAACAAATATGCGTTACGTTAATTGAGCAAGCGAGGGTACAGAGCGAGTTCTTCAGCCTAAATAATATTCGGAATTCATTTTCAAGGACCACATCGACGTATTCAAAAACCTGGGTAAAATTTCTTTTGAGAGCAGAGACTCGTTATTGTTACAATGGGACATTAAATTTATCTATAATTTCGACAGAGCACGGGTTATCAAAAATAACATTATTCATTTCCTGTACAGTTACAGTATGCATAGACAGGAATTTTACCACTGGCGTAACTAAGGACCCACAGACCCCGTGACTGCGAAGGGGGGAATGACCAACTAGGGGCCCTTTCGATTTAAGTAGGGCCCATCGAAGATCAAACGGGTGGGGGATAGAAATCAGAACGATTGAAAATGTTTTGAAGGCTTCAAGAGGGGGGTGCGAATCATGATGACTTGGGGGGGGGATTTGTCCTTACGCCTCTGAATTTAACCAATGTGTTTCAAAACATTTCATGACAGATACACTTTCGAAATATCACCTAAATTAGTGATGACCCGAAATCACGTGTTCTTTTTTATATTTGGTTAACAGATGTTTTAAGTCCGGCTTCTTTCTATCTTTATCCGAGGAGATCACAGAGCGGCGCGCCCATCTCTGCTTCACAGCAGATTCGCTCAATCTAATTCTCGCACCTTTTCAAAACTATTTCCTATCGTTTGGAAAACTCGAAAGACAAACCACTTCCTAAAATATTAGGACACCGTCGCACGATGAAGCTGTCAGTGCCGTTTCATTTAGTTTGCTTAAAATTCTTCAAAACATTTACACTGTGAAAAAAAATTGTTCTAATTTGAACAAATCGCCGTTCAGAAGGTTGTCCCTGTAACAGAACGCCATTTGGTTATAATATAAACAAAAAATATTCGTTCGATAAAGAACGATTGTTGATGGTTCAATATTGAATTAAGATGTTCTATATTGAACAAACCTTCTTAGTTCAAATTAGACGCTTTGTCGTTCGCCGTGGATCATTTTTTCGTTCGCCGCGGATCATTTTCTCGTTCGACTTGGAATGCATTATCGTTATCGAATACAAAGAGTAAATAAAGTTGTTGCTTTCAAAATTATAGCTCGTGTCTCCTGCCGGCGGTTCATCATGCTAAATTAATAAAAGTAACCTAACTAACGCATTGCCCACCGAAAAGGAAAACAAGGCCTAAAACTAGATTATTTGAATTTAGTTTCAACCTCAACTACAACCATCTTATTAAGCTTAAAATATCTACAATGAAAGTGGTATGGGTAAAATAAATAAAACCTTTTCATAACGCAAAATATATTCTATTACAGAACTGGTAAAAACGATTTTAGAATTTATTTCTATGCTGAAAACGTCAAACCAAATTGCAGTATATTAGCAATTGGAACGAATCTTTTCTATTGTGCAGTTTGCAAGCCTTCCTCCAGAGGGCGAAAGAGCATTCGTTCTTATTTGAACGAAATAAAATATCTTGAACACACCGTTCTCTGTTACATACCTTTAGAACGCTATCGTTGATTTTGGAACAGACTGTTCTAAGTTGAACGTCTTCTGACGAATTTTTTTTAACAGTGTAGGATAGGTTAAATCCAAAATGACCATAAGCCGAGTAGAAATTGGATTGCACTGATTTATTTCTGTGTTAAGGGTTTTAGGCGATTTTCAATTATTTCACTAGATCAAAGATAATTTTTTATCGGAAACGTAATTTCGCGCGCTTTGAAATCCGGTCTATAGCCCCGTTGATTAGCTAAACATCTTGTCGGAACTCTCTCCACACTAGAAATGAAACGTCTCCCTAACTTCAAGGGCCGGCTGTACCATCGTCATATAAAGCTTAATAAAAAAAGGGTCTATTTAGTTGGACATTCTTTCCGAATAATCTCGGAAAAAATAACAAAAAATGTATTTTACCTCGCACCGGCCTAGTTACGGCACTAGTTATATCGATTACTTTACAGCTTTTTACCAATGCAATCTCCTACAATGATTTTAATCGAATAAGCTTATTTCTAGTTGCATTTTGCGAACCAATTTGAAGCTTCCAATTATAGTTAGTTTGCTATTTACAACAACTGGTAAAGAACAATTCATTAAAGAAAGAAATATAATTGGTGATGTAAAACGAGCTTTCAAATATAGCTTTATGAACAATGCCCGCCCCCTTCCCCAAAATTTGGTCCGGAGTCGCAATTGGCGCTTGGAATTTTGTATACTTTTGAACATTGCGTGCTAATATATTTCAAATAGAAGCTGAAAGCTACATTTTTACCCTAAAGAAAAATCGCGTTTTCCCATGAAACCCATTCGTTGGAACTATTCGGCAGTTAAAAGCTTGGCCTTTCAACAGAAACAGCGATGGAAATTGGGGCACACCTGTATCGGGTGGAGAAGGGACTACCGCCTTTCGTCGCAATTTTGCTGAATGAAAAGAAACAGTTGGTGGCCTACTCGACTCCGTCAGATAAGCTTCCTGAAAGCCATCGCTTCTCTCGCGGTTAAAATCAAGTTGTCCCTCTATGCTTTTAAAATATGAAAGAAAACGGACAGATCGTTGAACGAGGACTTTCGCTGGTAAAAGTTGGCGGACATTTCAACTTAATGATTCAATAGGACTCTAGCGAATTAGCTTACACGTCCATTCACAACCTCTCAATTTATTTACAATAGGTATATAATTATTCATCTGTTGATAGGTAAAGGATGCAATGAATGGCGAGTAAGACTGTGTGTGCGTTAAAATTAATTGAACCTTTAATACGAAAAGCTGAAATAATAAATTTAAAATAGCTAAATACAGTAGGCACCAGTTGATGTTTGCAACCGGAACCGATTCTCCCCGTTTGCGTGATCATTTCCTCGTCTAATCCTTTTTCCTATAGAGAAAACGTGAATAAAATAGCGGTCATGCCCAAAGCTACGGAGTTATATTACTCAATTATTATTTATCATTATTATTATTATTACTCCATTAAGTAAGTGTAGTTTTGATTAAATTTTCACATCTACTTTTAATTTATATAATATAACCCTCCCACGCGTCACTGTCAAAACACTTTTATGCTCCTAACTAAAACTTATATTGTTTACGAATAAACTCATAATTTTACTTATTACATAATGTTTTTAAAACAAAAACAGTTTGGTTTACCTGCATTTTTGGGGAAAAATTAAAATCAGTTTTTTATCCGTTCTTTTATTATTACCTGTTTATCTTTTTCACTTCCACTTGTTCCCAATGGGATCGCGTTAGGCGGGCTCTAAGTTATTTAAGTTTTCCTAACGATAATTTAGGTACAGTAACGCAGAGTATAGCCTTAAAAATAAAAATATAAAGCTCAGTTTACACTATAGAACTAATTGGGCCACTTAATTGTATCCAAATAATGGTAAGCAAAAAATTTTTATAGTGTGAACAGGAAAATTGTAACCATTGTTACAACTTTTTCTATTCACACTATACAATTTTCTTACTTATAATTGACTACAATTAAGTTTCCCAACTGAGAGGGTCATTAATATAAAACTTATCTTCTATACGATTGATTAAAAGATCGATTTCATAAAGGTTTTTTTTAAATATTATTAAATTACGTCATTTCCTGTCTATATTTACAAGTATAGAAAACTAATCTACATTCAATACTTTGTAAAGATAGCAAATCTTGTGTTAATAATATAATATTGATAATATATTACTATATTGATTATTGATGTATAATTGGAGGCGATGTTTTCGGGGCCGGTCCTTTCAAAAGTTAAATTTCACGTCAATTCATCGCCCCGCCATCTCGCAAACGAAAAAGTAGAAAACTTTTTTCGTACTTTAAAATATTTCCCGCCATCTATCTGTCAAAAGCTGAGCTATACGATTCAGAAAGTTGCGGAGCGCAGAGCGTCTACGCTCCCATCGCGCTCCGAAGAAGACCACAGCGCGCTCTCGGCCCTTCGTAGCCCGCTCTCGGAACCAGGGCGCCGAGTCGAGAGCGTTCGGCCCGTTCCTCTCAACTCGGTCAAGGATACTGTATTAAGAGGATAAGAGGCAACTAGCAAAACTTGATTCCGGCCATGTGCATTAGATCCCAACTCGGCTTCAAATTTTCTATTCCGTGTAGGCTAAATTTTATAGCTGTTGTCTATACGGCGCCATTGGAATTCTGTCCTTGACGGAAAATAAACAAGCCGGCGCGTCTTTCGATTTATTTTAAACGCGCCAATGCTGCCGGCGTTTATATAATACAGGAGGTACGGCGGGCTACCTATCCTCTTATGATATTACTTTAACTTAAACGAAAACCTAATGTCGTCTTTTTTTTTTCTTAATTTAATTCTAGATTTTTCGTAAAGAAATCTAGCAATATTAGCCTGCGCTATGATTTTTTAAATTGCACTGGTGACAACTATAGGAGCGCTTAAATCGAAGTCGTCGTTTCGTCATGTAAATTCACGGCGATGACATTATTGGGAGATTCTTTACCAAAGTCCTCACTATCATTGAGTACTCCTTACCATTGTACCTAACGCGTTTTTATAATTTATGCAAGTTTAAGGTATAAGAGATTTATTATCAACCGCTCCGTCAAAAGTTCCAGTGAGGAAATTGCGCAAGGGAATTAGGTTTTCATAGATAATGGACAACCTGACTATGACTCTGGTCCTGAAAATAGTGACGAAGATGAACCCCATGCAAACATTACTTCCGATATTAGAAACTGGGCTCTGAAACATAAAGTAAAGCATGTGACGATGAATGGCCTTCTTGGAATATTAAGAAATAGTGGACATGATTTGCTCGCTGACGCAAGAACCTTAATAAAAACACCGAGAAAAACAGAAGTGGCAATTATAGAAGGGGTGAATTTTGGTATGCTAGGTTTCAAGATGGAATAACGGACTTTATTCAGAACAATACTGATTATGATTTCGAGTTATCTTTTGCGGTAAGCATTGATGGACTTCCTATTTATAAAAGATATCTAAATCATTTTTGGCCCATTCTTGCTGCAGTTTTCAACTTCTCTGAAGGCATAGTAGGAAAACCATTTATTGTAACAGTATTTTATGGTAAGAAAAAACCAGGAAACCTTGATGAATATTTAAGTAATTTTAGTCACGACATAGAAGAGCTTAATAATAATGGATTAACTTATAGTAACCGCAGATATGTTTGTAAATTAAAAGATCCCTTTATTTTGGACACTCCAGCACGAGCATTTGTAAAAAACACAAAAGGCCAGACTGGATAGCACTCTTTTGACTAATGTGCCATTAATGGTTTTAGGTGTAAGGGAAGAACTGTTTTTTGGAGTGAAGATGAAGTCATTTTACGCACAAATGAATCATTCAGAAACGAAGATGATGAATTACACCATTTATCTGGAGGTCCAACGCCGTTGACTAGGTTAAACAATGATATGGTGTCCCAATTTCCATTGCACTATATGCACCTTGTGTGCCAAGGCGTGATGAAGTAATTAGTGGTGAATTGGATTAGCGGGCCATTTACTGTCAGACTGAGTTGTCGCATGGTGAATTCATTTCCGAAGAAATTAGCAGCCTGTGGTCGATGTATTCCTTCAGAATTTGCACGTAAGGCGCGGTCTTTAAGACACATTGATCGTTAGAAAGCGACGGAGCTACGGCAATTTCTTCTATACACTTGCCCCGTAGTTGCAATTAATTTTTTGGAAGAAAATGTTTTGAATCACTTTAGAGTATTTCATTGTGCAATCTACATTTTGGCACATCCTGAACTCCATAAAACCCAGACACAGTGTGCCAAAGATCTACTCCATTTGTTTATCTCTTCGGCTATAAACCTTTATGGACAGGATTTCCTACTTATGAACGTCCACGCCTTTCGCATATGACCAAGGATGTTGAGGTTTTTGGGAGATTAGATGCGTACAGTGCCTTTCCCTTTGATAACTTTTGGCAATTCCTAAAGAAGACACTCAGAACCCCCAATAAACCTCTTCAGCAATTAATTATGAGAAGTGAAGCAAATTCTCAGTTTTTTTCCAAAAAGGAGAAAACAAAATTCATTAAAGAGACCATTTAAATCGGATAACCAAAATTTGCCGCCCAATATCACGTCCTATAGAAAATTACAATCAACAAAATTTTAAGTGTCATCTCTTTTTGATGGAGACATCTGGTTTAAAATGGAAACTGGTGAAGTTGTGGTTTGTGCGCGAAATCTACCAAGATCAAGAAATGAAAATATATGTACAGTGCCATATTCGCAAGAAAGTGGACGATTTATTGGTTTATCCTCTAATTTCATCAGAGTTAGGAATTTTTATTGTGAAACTGGGAACTGAAACCATTACTTTTCCATACACTACTTGAAGACAAATGTTTACGATTACCATTAAACGCATCGGAAAATTTGCATACGATTATTCCTCTACTACACGATTACTGAAATTTTAGTTTCATTTAAGATAAAAGCAATTAGCATTTAAAGAGCGTAAACCTCAGTTTAAAAACATCGTAATTTTTAAATCTGAAAATTATAAGTTAAATAGGTATAATTTATCCTTATCACGTAGAATATATTTTTTTCATTATAAAGAAATTAAATATATTTTATATACAAATTTTTTAAAATTTAGGAATCGGTTTTCTGAACAATTATTGTTTAAAGATACGATGTATTTATACTGAGGTAATGACTGAAATTCCATATAGTTTAGTTTTACATACTAACTTTTCTAATTGTTTGGATGTTTACTGTAGTAAATTTTCAAGTTGATGATTCGGTGGCAGTAGTGCCAGTATATTAACGATAAATCATGTTTTTCGCCTAATCATTTAAAAGTTTCTGAAGCATTTAAATTTGTTCAAAAACCAAAAGCGCCTGATCGTAAGAAATGGTCCAAGTTGAAAATTAAATTGCTAGCCCCAACACCAAGTAAATAAAAATAGTATTGTTAGTGGCAAAACGTTTCGAGTGTCATAATTTTCCTTTAAAAAAATATCAGTTGATAGTTTTCAAAAAGCACAAAAGAAGTGTAAGCATGTTGATGACCTTAGAAAAGGAAAGCGAAAACGTCAACCGAAACGAATCTCCAGTGCCAGTGATGAAAGTGACCAAGGGGATGAGGGAAGTTTGTCGAACAATATGGTAGAAAACAGCGAAAATGAAAACACTGACTCTGATGATAATGCTAGCATATAATGTTGTTTATCAAGAAATCTTTAGTTCAGTCTAAGCTTGAATTTGATTTATAGAATATGCCAATGTGATGATTAGAATCGGAGATGTAAACCATTTCGAATTTGACGCGCCGGCCAGCGCTTTCTTGTAGTTCATGGTCTGCCCCCTCCCCCCCCCCCTGTTATCTTGGGTAGAGATTTTCTTGGGGCGTAGAAAATAGACCTAAGAATGAGCGAGGGAGGGTGGCCATTCGGCCCCCCTACCCCAGCACACTGTTTAAAAGTAAATCTGTATTTAAAAAAAAACAATGAAACTGGAGAAGATCACACGTTATAAATTTATTATTTGGAGACGTTTCGAGCCGTGGCACTATCAATCCATTTGCTTAAGCCTATTAATATAAATTTGAAAAACACGAGATTTTAAAGCATGTCGCGTGAGGCGCATTTGTGAAAAAAAGAAAGAACGTGAAACAAAACAGATACCAAATGGAAGAAATATTACAATAAAAATATACTTTTAAACATTAAGTAGACCCCAATTAGTTATTTCTGAACTGCCTCTATCTATATTTAAAGTACCCGTTTTTCGAATAAACATGCCTTCTAAGAATTTTCTCTTATACCAATTTGATTATCCCCTAAGAATTTTGAAATCATCCCATTTTATCGAGTGAGAGTCATTTTCTTTTTTCACACATGCGCCTCACGCGACATGCTTTAAAATCTCGTGTTTTTCAAATTTATATTAATAGGCTTAAACAAGTGGATTGATAAAGGGTCACGGCTCGAAACAATAAATTTATACCGTGTGATCTTCTCTAGTTTCATTGTTTTTTTAGTATACTATAACATGGTAATTAATAAGTTCAATAAATCTGTATTTACTGTTTAAAGAAAATCTGTATTAACTCTTTATGTAAATCTGTATTTACTGTTTTAAAGTTAATCTTTATCTAATTTAGGTTTTACACTAGGTTTTTCCACTTTAAATTTTAACCTTTTAGCAAACCTATTTTTGGTATTAAGATGAGCTGATTTAAAGTATAAAAATATTCCTCTTGATTTTTTCTAAATTACTTAAATTCAGATAATATTCAGATTGCAAAAGCACGTCAATCGTTAGTTCTTTATTAAAAACGAAGGCTGTATTGACCAGGAATTGTCCAAAAAAATCCTTTCACACTGGAGTCGAAATCAAGAAACACATTTTTTTTTCATTGTGAAGTAGTTTTTTTCCCCTATTTTAGTTGACATTCAAATTGGTTGAGAAAGCACGACCTGGCCTAAAAATGGTTCAAGAAGCATTTTGACATCAGGGTTGTTTGATTTAAATCAGCGATTTAAATCGCGATTTTAATCAAATGATTTTTTTTTAAAAATCGTTGATTTAAATCTGTTCCTATAAATGATTGTTTAAAAGGTTTTAAATTTCCATAAATGAGATATTTAATATTGAATTATTATATTTTACACCCATTTGGTCATTATATTACACTATTACCTATCACACCGATAATACTCTTCTACCACGATCCCTTCCCCAACTAATTTTTGTTTTTTTGAAAATAATGGACTCTCCCAACCGGGAAAGTTTTAGTTTTACTTCTCAAGGTTACTCCTGTATCGCGCGGCTCGCGCCGTTTCTCGGTTGTTCACTCAGACTTGTCAGTTTGATATTTATAATTAAAGATACCAGAAATTTTAGAGTTTGTTCTAGAATTTTTAAGCTTTTATAGTTGATTATGTCAGCTGGTAGAAAAAGCAACGTTATTTGGCATCAGTTTATAAAGATTAAACAGTCGAATAGATCAGGCTGTAGAGATAAATGTATAGACTGTGGCGCTGAAATGGAAGGTTTAGTCCTGCGGCTGGAAAACCACAAAAATAAATGTTAGGGAACTATCATTAACTGTTGCAGTGGCACTGTTGAAGATATAAATGAACATTCAGAAGAAAGCCATGAGAGTGTGAGCCAAGGTAATTAAATGTTTGGTTACTGTTTCTTAGAGTTAAATTTAACTGACTAAGTGACTTTGGGTTTACACTTTACAGATGTGGCCTGCTCTAGCACTATAAATTCAAATTGTGTTAAAAGAGTAAGAGTAAGTGATTCAAATCAAACTAAATCTAGCACGGTCATGGTGGACAATCATTTTGTAAAGACCACTAAAAGGCAAAAAGCAGACAGAGATGAACAACTAGCGCGTGGCATATATGCAACGAACACTTCATTTCGTTTGTCGAACACCCTGAAGTTAAATTGGCACTTGAGAAATTGCGTCCAGGGTATGTACCGCCTAGCCGCCACGATATTGGAGGCCATCTATTAAACGAAGTATTTGAAAAAGAAATGAATAAATGCAAAAACGAACTTAAAGATCAAGTGGTTTGTCTTAGTCTAGATGGATGGTCAAATGTACACAATGACCCAATAGTATGCATAACTGTGACCACTAGTGACGGAAATCTGTATCTGGTAAAATCTATTGATACTACTGGAAAATCTCACACAGGAGAATATTTAGCAGAAATAACTCGAGAATGGTATTGAAGAGTTTGAAAGGGAATTTGAGGGAAAGGTTAGAAGCGTCGTCACAGACAACGCTTCCAATATGGGGAAAATGAGACATATGTTAGCAAGTTCTGAGCACAAAATCATTGTTATTACTTACGGATGCTCTGCACATATTTTAAACCTATTGGCTAAGGATCTTAACAAACCCACAGTGACAAAACAAATTGTTCAGATAGTGAAGTATTTCAGGAATACCCACGCTGGGTCCTCTAAAGTCAAGATGTATAAATTAAAATCCCTCGTTTTGCCAATAGAGGTTAGATGGAATTCTATGTCCAACTGCTTGGAGTCTTATTTAGATAACTGGCCTGAGCTTTTAAAAATTTCTGAAGAATGTAAAACCGAAATTGATCCAGATGTAATAGCCAAAGTTAAAAATGTAGCCATTAAAAGAAATGCAGAAGATTTGCTTATTCAACTTAAGCCAATCGCCACTAGCTTAGATAAAACTCAGTCAAATAGTTGTACTATTTCCGATGTGGTGAAAATATGGAAAGATTTGGGAAAAAAGCTTAATGAAATCGCAAACATTAATGGCTACAAAGATTTAATTAAAAAAATTCAAAATCGTTATGCTATGGCTTTAACACCTGCACATTTTCTGGCATACATTATTGACCCAAAACATGATGACTGTGATTTAACAGAAAGTGAAAGAACCTTAGCTATGGAATATGCTGAAAGTGAATTTGATGGGTTTAATGCATTTGATATTAAATTCCAGCTTAAACACGCACCTTTTAAGTCTTATATGTATAGTGAAACGGTTATTAAAGAACTAAGGTCTTCTGAATGGTGGGCTAGCCATAAAGATGTCATACCAGAAAATGTCTATGACACAGCTCAACAACTTTTAACAGCTGTAGCATCATCGGCCGGTACTGAAAGAATTTTTAGTACATTTGGACTAGTTCAGTCTAAGCTTCGAAATCGTTTAGGTAACGATAAAGCTGGAAAGTTAGTATTCTTGTATAAACTTTTGTATTCAAATTCACTGGCGACATATATTAATGATGATGCCAGAACTTAAAAAAATTGTGTTAATTAAATATTATCCTCTAATACTTAAGCTAGTTATAAGTGATACATTTTAAGTTCCTAAATTTCTATGTATAAAATTACAACTACTGCTTTTTATGCTACCTGACTATCATACTGAAAATGTGATATTATTTCATATACGGTAATAAGTGAATACTGTGATACCAATATACTTATTTGTTGGATTAAATATTTGTTTACATGATAAAACTGCCTACTATTGAATAATATTTATACAAAAATAATAATTATATCAATAAGCTTATATATTGCTTTTAAAAAGTGACAAAAACCTAAATATTTATAAAAAATAAAAAATCGATTAAAATAAAAAAAATTCGATTTTAATCAAAAAAATCAACAACCCTGCATTTTGTTGATGCGCTTTCCGAATGCCGAAATTTAAAATTTAAAATTAATATAATAACTGATTATCAATTTCAAATAGCAGGATAATTTACTTTCTATAAAGTGACCTGTGCTCAAGCAACAATTTTGAAAATTCGAATACCTTCTGCTCATTTCTACTTTCGAATGGCGGAATAATATTAGTTTTAGGCAATTTTGATTTGTTTTGAAACGTAGTAATATTTCGCCAGAGGTTTTTCATATTGCTATGCCGCCAAAGTCATCTTATCAGGTACACTGTTTGGACAGTGGTACTTAAAACGTTAATGGCTTTATTAATTGCTTCGAGGGTCATTTTCATAAACGCCAGAAACATTAGCTCAAATACAGATGTATGTTGTTGCAATTTTTATCGTACAATAGGGTTCACTTGTACAGCGATCGATTTGATGAATTTCTTAGGCTGTTATGACACGGAAAGTTTCAAAAGTACAAATACGCTTTTCGAAAAAGTGCTAGATGTAATCCTGATTTTATATTATAAGGTTCTAGGTAAGAGCGCAGATTTCGTAACTTAAGCGGAGCTTGCATAGAAAAATCCGAACGTAAGAAGGTTATCCCACAGGTACTGCCGAAGACACTCAAAATCATTTTCACTGTTAGAGACTCATGGTGCTACTTAGACTGCAGAAAACACTTCAGTAGTAAGATTCTTCATGGCACTGTCGATTTCACGTTGAACCTTCTATAGGAGCGATAGGCATTATGACTTTCGGATAATTCGTAAATATTATAATCCGTCGCTATGCCTTTATCTAAGCTTTTATCTCAAATGTAATGTTTTTCCTGTCGTGTTAGGCTTTGCTCATTTCCGGCAGTGTTTAGGGTTCAAGAGCCCAACCGGCCATTTTGTCAACTGCAAATGGTATATTTTGTACATCCTCGCCTTAATAGATTTTTAAGCCATTAAATGCTTACCGAGAAGACCGTAGGGGTAGTAAGATTTTGGTGGTAGTTATTTCCTTATATTAAGGGTTTGTGATAGCAAAATATGTTTATGGTTCCATCCTTAGGGTTTGCTTATTAAAGCAAGGGCACAAAAACCCCTAAAAATTAATCTTTTTTAAACGGATTTTCTTTTAGTAAGAAAAAGTGTTTTCAAAAATATTGATCTAGATTTGAAGGGCCACATAAGTAATTAATTTTGGTTATGGATTTTTTATTGTTCATAGTTTAGAATTGTCTTGGTTACGTTTATTATGTTAAATCACAGATTTTGAATATTAACATAAAAAAATAAATTTAAAATGAAAAGTTTAAAAAATGTTTTCAGCTGCCATGTAAACATTAAAGCGCACAGCAGTTTTTCCGTTGAACAATTTTCAAGATAAACAATTGTCTAATTACCTGATATCAGTCAATTGAAAATCCGATAAAAATACTTTGAAAATAATTTATTTAACTACGTTTTAGTATAACACAACTACCAGTCACTGTAAATCAATACAATCAATAAATACATATTTGCAGCTCCTTACCGATTATTAATTAATAATAATTATTATTCATTTTTAAGCAGTCTGAAAAGGCATTAGTTTAGAAATAAATGTTTACAAATCAGGTTAAAATATGGTTTTGAAATCACCCAAGGATTAAATAGTTAAGATACAAAGATATTTTTTGACGCAAAACTTTAAATTTATTTAATAAATGTTAACAAATATTTGACTTTTCAGTTTTTCTCCATTTTGCAAACGGACACAGATATTGATCATTTAGAAATGTAAGCATTGAAAAACATTTTCATTAATATGTTATTGTACCCGAATTGTATATTTAAACATGAGGGCTTTTGTTGAAAATTTAAAATATATAATACAGTTTTGGACGTTCAATTGATTAGTATAAATAGTTTTATGTCCAAATAAGGCATTTTTTTTAAACTGGACCTGTGGCCAGTAGAGCCTAGGTAGTTTAATTAAAAAACTATCCACTGGTCACTTACCATTTTTAACCTTCAAAATCAGGCTTTCATAATTTATGGTCAAATTACCTATTCTTGACAATATGCGCTAGGGCATAGGCTTCGAGCTTAGAAAAGATAGCGCTATCTACTTTAATACCTGTCAACTAAATGTGTGAAGAAAAAGCAGACGACTTTTGACAGTGTGAGAAATAAGGCACTATCACAGGCCAATCGCCAGTTTAAAAATTAGCTGGGCCAGTTTAAAAATTAAATGCTTGGAGTGTTAGTGGCCCAGGTGACCACTTAATTAATTAAAAGTTTTTCCCTTCAAGATTTTAGTTCATTAAAAAAGTACAATATTAATCCCTAAAATTGTTTGGTCTTTGCTTCTACTCAAATACAAGCCATTTTAATTTATTGATTCGATTTTAATTCAAATGCCAGTCGATCTGACACCATTTTTTTAGGAATGTACTGCTGGTTGCATCTTTGAGCTTCTAACCTATTTTTCTTGAGCCGGTCCGTGCAATAAGCGTTACTGGACCAATGTGCCATATTAGCTACAATATTAGACAATTTTAAAACCATTCCTTTAGAATAAATAATTAAAATAGTATCAATAAATTAAAATGGCTTGTAAAAGGATATTAATGAACTTTTGCCACTTGTTATTAAAGTTTCTCGCCTCACAGATAAAAACATTTGATAGTTTAATGAAAACAATTTGGTTCAAGGAAGAACATTGTTTGCCAGATTTAAGGCTGTGTCCGGGTTTTAGGGTAGCTTTTTAGGAGCCCATATCTCTGAAACGAAGCACTTTAGGACCCCTGTTTATTGGACATTTTTTACTCATAGAGACCCATACAATGCATATTGAAAGTTTCGGTACTCTTTGCCGTAATACCCTGTATATAGAATTTAGTAATTTACAAAGTTAACCGGCTTGTTAACTTAATAGTTGAGACTTGAGACTTATGACTTTTTCTGACACAAAAATGTGAAGCAGTCTACCTAGCAGACGATATTTAGTCCCTATAATCTTTTTTAGCAGGGCTTGACATAAGACATTTCTAATTTCTCTTGATTTTCTGTTTTTTTGACATATCATGTAATACAAATATGGAAATAGTATACTAAAACGAAAAACCCACTAAAAAACCCACTGGGTTGGGCTTTTTGGAAAAACCCCGGGTTTTTTCGAACCCTGATTAGAAGGGTAAAATTCTTCATAGCAAAATCAATTTTCACGATGTAACAGACGAGGATCAGTGTATAGTACCGATTACAAATGATAGTCTGATTTAAGGCAGAGATAAAAATTGTTGCATAAAAATTCAAGAATTTAAAAATTAATTTTTGCGTCTTGTCAAAATGCTCGACGCTAAAATTGTCATTTTCTTCGTTTATAGTAACAGTTTTAAGGAATAAAATTTAACAAAAGATATTTATACTTGTAAGTTTTCAAAAAAGAGAAAGTCACAGGTTTTGTTATTACCAAAAGTCTATAAGGAAATATAAGTGAGCCGATGTAGCTTTTTGCTGTATGACGGGGGGAAAAGGCGTCATTGGTTGCAAAATTCGAATATCCAATGATCGTGGAGCACGAATGCCGTCGAAGTTATGTATTGACGAAAATAGATCGTACCTTGGCCAATTATGACGCAACTTGGCTAACGATAGTTGCATTGTAACACCTTTTAGACTTGTATTTATCCGCGGTGAATGATTTGAAATTTTTGGCTCGCTGGTGGTAGCCGTTAATGCGTACACTCACCGTCTCCCCCCGAACCATACCCAGTTCATGTTTCCTTATAGACTTCTGATATTACTTTAATTCAATGATAGGAAGAGCATAAATTAAAACTTGCTAAGTTCAACCTTTTTCCTATAATAATTATTATTTAATTTTACAAATACCTATAACACACGTTATTTTCGTTTTATTTGCTTACCTCAGTTTGACAAAACCAGAATAGGAGTTTTTCTAACTTTAAAAATTTAAGTTTATTTTTACAGAATATCATTTAATCTTTAGGTTACCGTTAACGGATTACGTCATGATTAAATTTATTCATATCGTGATTAAATCTGATTCAATTTAAGTATGTAGCACATTTTCGGTGTACAAAGATAAAAATTATTAATTCGTTACTAAATACTATTTTTTACGATACAATCTAAAGCAGTGATCGACCCTCGACCATTTATCAAATCAGGATATTTAATAAGTTTTGGGTTTTAATTGTCTTAAAATAAATTGTTGCTTGTGTTGCGTGTAAATTGCGATTATTTACGAACATGTGGTATAAACTATCGTGCATAAAAAGAAAAAAATGTTGACATGCTTGTGGAAGTAGCCACACCCCTCATTTCGATTTTTTATTTATTTATAAATAACCACTTATCTTAAAAAATCAAGCTCAACGATTTTATGACTAGTTTGATTAAGGTGATTCATCTGATTTTTAACGAGGATACAGTGGCGTTATTTGGGGGCTAGCGTCAACTATACAACAAAAATAGTTTGTAAGAGAGAGGAAAGAAAATTGAATCAGTCAGCAAAAATTAAAGAATAGAAAGATGTGCCTCTCCCCCTCGCTCTAAGCGTCCATTGGTTCTGGGCATCGGTACTCTTGCGTACCGAGCTAGTGTAAACAAATCTGACGTCATCTTGCGCGGACCTTGTGGCTTCTGAATTTAACATTACAAAACCGAGGCTTATAGTTAAGTTTCAGTTTTACCTTATAAAAATAAAATAAGATAACGCTTACTGGATAAAGCACTACAAAATATTTGTGTCGCTGATATTTGTTTTGTTCAGCCAGTACACGTGGTTTCCATCCGCGTTGAAACGATGTTGTTCATCCAATTTTGGTAAGTTAATTTTTAAATTTTATTCTCTTTTTAGCCACCAAGTAATATTTTATTTTTCTAGGTACTATATGAATAAAAAGGGAAATTAATTAATCTTTCTGCTTTCTTCTTAGTTTATTTTCCCTTTTCAAACGAATTCATACTGGAATACCTATGAAAAGTTACAAATTATTAACGCCATAGTTAATTCCGGTAGTTCTGAATAATCTTATAAGATTTAAAAAATAGTTCTACACATCTATTCTTAGGCAGCCTAAAATCTTTAGTACTCCTTATTCAATTAGATGAATTCGATGAAACCTTCAATGAAAGAACTAATCAGGTAAGCAAATTTAATCGCAGTATTACAGTTCATCAATGTCATCAGGTAGGTTACTTATATGATATGTTATTTGGTACATTTGCCATACATACCCTTTTATTTATTGATGAAAGAGAACGAAAATGTACCGAAAGAACAATTTCAAATTGATTCTTATGATGAAACTTCATCTGGTATTTTGAAATTTAAAAAACTAATTATAAGAATTATATTTTATTTTGTTCTAGACTGTATTGAAAGTGATAATACAGAAAATGAACTACTCAGCGATGAGCAAATCGAAAGTGTGTAAAGGGATGTAAATCTTGGTAGTTTCTCTGCAACCACGAAAAGTAAACCCAAACCATTAGAAACAAAAACAAAGTAAGTTAAAGTATGCTTCCCCTAATTATTAGTTACTCGAATATTTCCTTAAACCAGTGAAGCCAACACCTCAAAAATAGTTTAAGAAGTTGTTTGGTGACAAAATTTTAACACTGAATTTTAAAGAAAAAATAAATTAATTTAAAATTTTAAAAACAAATAAACACTGCATTTGGTGTTCACAGTCAAAATACATTCAAAAATTCGCAACTAGATGTTACAGTTGGAGGGTAAAAAAGCTCGTTATTGGATTCTTAATCTAAATTTCAGAGAACCGAATGAAATTAAAGGGTCAATTCAACCAATTCTTAGTGCCACTGCGGCAGACAAAGTCACCGTCAAAATGAATTATCTTTTAAAAAATAAGAAGAACACCGAAAAAATTATAAATTCCTTAAAACACGCAGTCGTAAGTAAAAAATTTTAAATGGAAGTTCATTGTGGCACTGTTATAAATTATTCTGCTCCGATCATACGGTTTTAAAGGCAACTAATTCTTTAATTAGAAGAATTGTGGAAATGGGATCTGCCACAAGGATAAATATTCCCATTGGCGTATTGATTCCAGTTGAGGAATCGAAAGATACCTTAATGTCTGTCATTGTGGGGGCAGTGTTACGAACCATTGCGCGTAAGTCAGAGTTCGGGTTGCAACTGGTGAACAAACTAACTACCTCAAAACAAAACACCCATCAAGAGTTTTTATCATGGATTGAAGCGCAGGACAGAAGTGACCTATTTTACCTTTCAAGTGATGCATACATTTTTTTCGTACAAATGTCCAAATGTATTGGCAAGTGTTATGGAGAAATTGTCAAATAAAAAAGGGTCGAAAAATCGAGGGAAGAAGTGTTATCTAATAATGATATAATCAACAAATGTAATAGTTCCTTGAAAATGATGGGCCTGATAATCAAAGGAAAACCATATTTAGCCATTGTGGCAAAACCTTTACGAACACAATTGTAAATGGTAAGTTGAAAGAAGTTGAAAGACGATTTTAAATAAAAGACTAATATTAAAGCAAATAAATCCAATGCAAATGCCAATGAAAGGCAATGAAAACAACTAATGCAAATTTCAATGGGATTTACTAAATAATTGAGAATAGACCCAAACTAAAATTAATTTTCAAACCAACCTGTGGATGAAGCGTATTAGTAGTGTTCAATACTTCGGATAAAGCTGCTGATATGTTGATCCCAGATTAAAAAAACTTATTCGCTAGATTCCCTTGATTCGAAGATGACAGATTTTCGATACTTTACGTTACAACCAGCGGGCTTCTATTTATTGTTTATATAAATAAATGTATTTTTATTAATTATTATATTATATTTAAATTAACATAACGACGCTGCAATTGGAGTTACTATTAACAATTGATTACATTTCCGAATTAAATGAAAAATTTAATTGAAATTGGAGGCACCGCTGAAATATTTTTTTTTCTGTTTGGTGGTGGTGAGTGAGAGCTTTATTTCCTAGGTTGGGTCCAGAGTTTTTTTATCTTCGTTTTGAGGACCTATGGCTATTGCTTGTTTTTAAGTTAAGTTTTATTGGGGTTATTTACTTTTTACCTGTTAAATAATTCGTTTTTAGTTTTAGGGATTTTCGTATTTTAGTTTTTTAGACATGTATTTAAGGTTCATAGCCGTGATCGCGTCTTTTGGGGTTATCTTTGGCATTTGGTTGAGGAGCCGTTGGGCGGATCCCTTTCTGGGTTATCCTGGGAATGCTCGGTTGTCACGGGGTAGGGGCCGGCGTCTGTTGCCTGGTTGGAACGTTCAAGGGAAACGGAGGCAGAGGCGCAGGTATCATTGTTCGTCTTACAGTGATCGGTCCTGGTTTCCGAGGTGTCTGGTTCTGACGGGGATGTCGAGTATCGGGCCATGTGGAGGGAGGCGCTAGATTTCGAACTCCGTAGACAGCGTCTTGGCGCTAATCCTGTCCAGTGGGAGGTGGAAAGGGATTTAGTGGATCTAGTTGCTAGGCGTCCGTTGGCTCCGTTTACGTTGTCTGATCCTGCTGCAGTTTTTCCTATACCTGTTGACAACGGTCGGCCAGCGGATGTGGTTGAGTCCTCGGAAACTTTGTCGGTGGGTGCGAATCCGGATTATGTGGGAGTGGGGCGGTCTGGGTATTCCATATCTCACGGTCATCGGGGCGAGAGTGGGTCGGTAGCTGATCTTTGCCGGTTGTAGACTGAGTTGGTACAGGGGTTGTCCAGTAGGGTTCTTCGGCCAAGACTTAATACGCATAATCCATTTCTTCCATCCTAGCCTTCGGGAGGGACTGTATCTTCGGGGGAACAGGGTTCGGTTGGTAACCCATTTTTACAATATGCGACTCCTGGTCTTGGATTAGGGCCAGCTGTTCTTCTTGGGGGGACAGCGGCTAGAATTCTTCGGGGATCCGGGGTTTCCATGTCTTGGCCTTCCTTTTCGTGTATTCCTCTGGAGGATCCTTGGGTTTTCTTGGGAGATTTAGACGATTACGTTTTGTTTCATGGGGTTGGTCCTCAGGCGGTGTTACTCCTGTTATCACAGGCATTACGGGATGAAGCCGGCTTGTGGTTTCGCGACCTTAAGACGCAGCTGGTGGGGGCGATGACCTTGGATATATTTACTCGGGAATTTCGTGATCGTTTTCTCTCTCCCGATAGGGTGAGTGCCCTTAAGGCTGATCTTTGGGGAGTTGTCCTATCGATATAGGAGAGCATTCTTGCTTTTCGTCGGCGGGTGATTGCTTTGAATTCTCTTTTGGAGAATCTGTTGCCTGAATCGGAGCTTCTGGGTCTTCTGTTGTCCAGGGTTGATCGGAGGGTTCGGGTCTGTTTTTCCTGACCGCCCTGTAGGTCTATTAAGGAGTTTGACACCGTAGTTAGGAATATGAGGTTGGAGATAGGAATAGGGGAAGAATTCCTCTGGTTGATCCAACTGGTTCAGTGTATAGGCCGTCTGGGGGTGTGGCTCGTGGGAATTACTCTCAGTTGTCGGTCGGTAATCGTAATGGGGGCCAGACTTTTCGGTATGGGGCGTGGACCACTTAGAATCCTCAGGCTTGTTACGGGTGTGGCTCTTTGGGGCATTTGAGAAGAAATTGTCCAGGGATTAGGACTGACTCGGCTCCAGTGGGGAATGTCAGTTCTAGTGTGAACACTGAATCCACGGGGTCGGGAAACTTTTAAGGGGGTCTCCTGTTGGATCGGGGGAGGCTTCGTCGATGGTCGACGATCCGGCAGGTGTTTATTTGAATTCTTTGGATACTGGCGGGAGGTTGAGGGGTCTGGAAATTAGGATCTCTATTGAGACTGGGTTTGGGTTTCTTGATCCGGGGGCTTATGTCTGTGCAATATCCTATGGTTTTTTGGAGAGGATAGGTATTTCTGGGATGGTGGTCCGTGAGCAGGGTCAGGTATCGCAGGCAACGGGTCCTACGTTGTCCTCGGTGGGGTGGATTTCTCTTGAAGTTGACCTGGGGGGAGATATTGGCATCCTGGCCGGTGAATTTCCGGGTGATGGAGGGCCTTCGTTTTGAAGTTTTTCTGGGGATAGATTTCATCGACGATTTGCGGGCGAAGATCGACTATGCGAATAATACGCTGAGCTGTGTCAATGGTTCGGTTCCATTGCAGGGACTTTATTGAAAGGTGGACATAGGGAGGAGTCGGAAACCTTGAGTCGTTGGACATAGGGTCGGAGTTGGGCGCGTTATGTAAGGAATTTTCGTCTCTATTTTCGGAAAGACCTAGGAGGACGAGGGAGATTTGCCATCATATTAGCTTGAAGCGGTTCCGGTTTCTGGGCAGCCCTATCAGCGGGACAATGAAATCATAGATACTCATGTGGCGGACTTGTTGAGGCAGGGGTTGATTAGGCTTTCCAGTAGTTCTTGGGCCTCTCCTGTGGTATTACAGAACAAGAAGAATGGAGAGAAGCGGTCCTGTAGCAATTTTATCGCCTTGAATAAGTAAACGGTGGCGGATCCTCAGCCGATGCCTAGAATTGATGAAATTATTGACCAGATAGGGAAACCTAAATATATATCTCGTCTTGATCTACATTCGGGGTTTTGGCTTCTGAGGATGTTGAGAAGAAGGCCTTTGTGACTAGAGAAGCGAAGTTTGCATTTATAGCGATGCCTTTTGATCTCACAAGGGCTCCGGGGATGTATCAGAGCATCACAGCGTAAATGATGAATCGCCGTTATTAGCCTTACCAATTGACATGATATCAGGGTTCCCAATCGACTACATGCATTTGGTTTGTTTGGGCTGCACTCGTCGACTGTTAGTCAGCTTAATGAAACCAAAGTCAAGAGTTAAACAGAAAACCTCTGTTATTGATCAACTGTCAGCCAAACTGCTTAAGGTCTCTAAACAAACACCCATTGAGTTTTCTCGTAAGCCCCGGAGTTTATCGGAAATAGACCGATGGAAAGCGACTGAATTTAGACAATTTGTTCTGTACACTGGATTTTTCATTTTCCGGGGATTACTACCAGATGCCTTAGTAGATCATTTTCAATTACTGCATACTGCCATTTACATACTATGCAGCCCATTTCCAGAAGAGGAACACATAAATTATGCCGAAACTCTTCTTCGGTCCTTTGTTGCTAGTGCAAGACATTTCTATGGGAAAGGAATATATGTTTACAATATCCATAACCTTATTCATATCGCAGGACACGCTCGAAGTTATGGGAGCCTAGACAACTTTTCAGCGTTTGCCTTTGAGTCTTACCTTGGACAATTGAAAAAATTAGTTCGAAGCCCGAGTAAACCTTTACAACAAGTTGTTAATAGACTGTTCGAATTAAACCAAAGTGAAAGAATTCATGATCAAACAACCATTTCCAATGAAATGGTAACAAAATACGAACATACAAATGGGCCAACTTTAGAAATCTGCCATGGACTTCAATTCAAAAAGCTTTATGTGAAGGGTTTCACATTAACTAGCCAACCAGGAGATAATTGTTGCAAATTGAAAGACGGAAAGGTTGTCTTAATCCACAATATTGTTAAAACAAATTCAGCTGTACATTTAATTGGGAAATTCTTCAAATATTCCACTGACGCTTACAAGTATCCTTGCAATTCTTCAGCTTTAGGAATTGTGAAGGTTTCAGATCTATCAAGTCTTAAAGCTGAAGACGGAAAGGTTGTCTTAATCCACAATATTGTTAAAACAAATTCAGCTGTACATTTAATTGGGAAATTCTTCAAATATTCCACTGACGCTTACGAGTATCCTTGCAATTCTTCAGCTTTAGGAATTGTGAAGGTTTCAGATCTATCAAGTCTTAAAGCTTGGCCTGCAAACCAGTTTTCCAAGAAATGCTATTTTATGTCGGATTCTTTTTCTTCAGGCGTTGCAGTCCCACTTCTCCATTTGAACTAGGAGTATAGGTTATTCACTAATCTGCTAAATTCTGTGTGAGTATCAGGCCTGCTATTACCGCTTGGAATTGTAAATTAATCTTTTTAGTTGCTACTTTTTGAATGAAAGTTAAATTGAATTTATATTGCCTATTCGCTTTTAAGTATATTTTGGCATTGATCTGTATATTTTAATTTGCTTTTTTAATATTTTATGGAGCCACCAACCTTTATAACTATAGATTTTTTTTAGCGTTCATAAATTTATAACATTTTACAATGTTCATGGTTGTCGAATTTATGGAAACCACATCAAGTGGAGATGTAGAATGCGGAATTATAAATAGAGCTTGGCTGGACGAAAGCAACAAAACATGCTTCTGGCCACCTTACCGTACGAATGAGAGACAGGTTAAAGCTATTTTAAATTGTGAAATGCCTTCAGAAAAATGGAATAAATTTGGAATAAGCAGAGTTTTCTATGAAACAGGTACTACATAAATATATTAAGAAAAAAATTATGTTAAGAATTCAATAATTTAAAATTTTCAGACAATTACAAACAAGCGGAAATAAAGGCCAAACAAAGTGAACTTACCTCAGATATAGCAACCGATTTTACAGAAGGTGAGAGTCCACTTAAAGCTAGTCTGAATAAGAGGAGAAAAAAGAGTGTAACTAATCGAAACCATAATACTCACAATAGCAGTGATGAAGGTGCGGTTTTCAAATTTTAAAACATGGCTATTTGGTGATTGTAAATTTATATATTCTTTATTTTAGAACTTCAACCATCATTTAAAGAATTGGTTTTACCAGTTGTGCCAAAATTCCCCCTTAACAACGATTGCCCTCCATCGAATCCAGTTTCTTTAAGTGAGTCAAGTTCTTTTAAACAGTGTATTGAATTAGTGTTAACGTGTTTTCAATTTCCATCCGGCGACAGACGAACTGCGCTCAAGTTCAACATTAACTAGCTCATCTAAAAGTCGAAAAAATACTTCTAATGCAAATAGCAACTCATCTACAGTTGTAACCCCGAAAAGACGCTTTGACGCTTCATTTATTGACAACAACGAAGTTAGTTCAGGGGACCGATCTCAAATAAATTCACCTCAACAAGATATGGCAACACCGAACTGTAAGTTTGTAGTTAAATTTAAGATTCCTAATGGCATTTAGTTTATTAAAACTGTTTTAGGCATTCAAAAAACACTTGAAATGTTGTTAAAAGAGGTTCAGGGAATTAAAAATGTACAAGATCAGCTTTTGCGAGAAGTGGAAGGGAATAAAATCCAAACTGCAGCAAATGCGAGAATGCTTAACAAGCTCTTAGTTGAAAGCGACCCCAAAAGCTCTAAATTTGATGTAGACCATCTCAATTTGCCAGTAAACTCTCAAGCATCTCTAGAAAACTTGGAAGAATTTCTTGCTGATAAAAATAACCAGTTGACATTGGTGTGTACCTCCAACTTTTTTTTTCAAGGTTACCATATTCTTATTCATTCCTTTCTAGATATCATTTCTCGGAGGCTTAGGTGGGAGGAACCTTGGTGATGGTACGAGAAGGATTTTATCCACACTACTTAGTGATAAAACGGCACAAACGTACAACTGGGCAGGACATGGTAAATTGTCATTTAAGACATTATTGACCAAAGATTTAATAATTAGTAAGCACCTTTTAATGTAAAAGCCTATTGCGCTAGTTGAAAGCAAGAGTGAAGCTAATCAAGATATATATGACTTAAGAAAGAAATTTGATTTATTAATTATAGATTACTTTACATAAATTTTAAACAAAATAATTTTAGATATTTACTTTTGTACATCAATAGTGTAAGATTACCATTGTTATTCCTCTAGAGTTAAAACAATGTCATCAATATTGCACTTCTAGACTTGCGTGACTCTTGATTTAAGCTAGCGACTAATCGTCAGTCATTTATACTTTATTAATTCATTTAAAGGTGCTGTACGAACCAACAATTGCTTCAAGAAGGCTCTGGAAACTGACATAGAAGATATTGTTAAAGAATGGTTAAAGCAAGCTACAAATAGAATAAAAAAATCAAACAAAAATAAAACAAAAAATCAACAGAATCACAACTAGGAGAAGACGGGAATTGTCAACTAAATCATTAATTGACATTTTTGTCAGATGAACTGGCAAAAAAAACCGAAAGAAAATGCTTACTTCCTTTTCCATTTGCTTTAGCTTATGAAATTTGACAACAGATGAAACAGTCAGTTTCTCAAATTATTTTAATTTCATTTAAATCTGTTTACGATAGGTAAGTTACCTTAATAATTGTACCGTCTTGGCATTATTAAAATGACAAGTGTTTTAACAATTTCAAAATTATCTTTATTTATTCAAACATTATGAAAGAAAAGATACTTGTTTCTTCATATATAGTAATAATAGTTGGTGTACCGTAGGTGTTGGGAAGGTGTACCGTAGGTGTTGGGAAGGTGTACCGTAGGTGTTGGGAAGGTGTACCGTAGGTGTTGGGAAGGTGTACCGTAGGTGTTGGGAAGGTGTACCGTAGGTGTTGGGAAGGTGTACCGTAGGTGTTGGGAAGGTGTACCGTAGGTGTTGGGAAGGTGTACCGTAGGTGTTGGGAAGGTGTACCGTAGGTGTTGGAAAGGTGTAACGTAGGTGTTGGGAAGGTGTAACGTAGGTGTTGGGAAGGTGTAACGTAGGTGTTGGGAAGGTGGGAAATTAGTGTTTTTGTACGTGTATAGTTAGTGTTGGATAAATGTAGTAGTGGTGTAAGGAAAGTGTTCTTACACGTGTAATCCGCGTTGATAAGTTGTGTTTAAACACGTAATTTAGGCGGCCACGATCAATCGTGGACACACGTTTAGTGAACACGTAATCTACACTGTTCTCAGATACGTGTAAAACACGTATAATTGCTACCTGGGGTGATTCCGTATGAGGACCGGATAAATTCCTATATAATTAATTAATTTTAAACCCCATTTTAATAAATAATATATCGAAGATCAATAATTTCAGAGTATAAAAAGGGAAAACCGTATAATAGTTAGACCAGATTTCGAAAGTTCACCATCTGTATTGTATTGGAAGTGACTCCGAGGAATCTTAAAATGTAAGTAGGAATACTCGGTGATAATTCTTAACTTTGTCTTAATGTATGTATTTTATAGGAATTGTTCATTTCCTGTGTCTGCTGACAATGGGTTAATCGTTTATTTTATAAATTAATTTATTAAATTAAAAAAATATATAAATATAATAAAAAGTAAATTACATAAATCCATCGGAATTGATTTGCGGGTGTTCGGGGATTTGATAAACATCGTTAACATTTCTTATTGGACGAGGGTACGTACGTTATAATGCTATATAAAAATAATTTTTATCTAATTGTGGTAAAAAAAAATAGAAAAAATATAAATAACTTATAAAAAGTTTTAAAAAAGTTTTGATATATTTCAAAATAAAATATAAAGAATTAAGAAATTATACACTAAGGTTTATAGTATAGCTAAATATTAGTTATTATTTCTATAGTGAAATGGCATCGAATAATCTTCGATCTTTATCTGGAGAAATTGATACACCTTCAGCAATATCAATTACAAATTCGGTAATCTATATAAATAAAATAGTTTTGTATTTATATTATATAGTTACATAAGTAATTATAATTTATTTATATTTAGATAATCGGAAGTAATAATGAATCTATTGAATCCAATGTAAAGAAAATGCATCAAGATATTAACTTGGAAAATCCAAAAGATGATTCACCAGTAAGCAGTATTCAGATAATTAAAAATCATAAACAAAAACCGACTGATTACGGTGCATCAAGAGATTATATTTGTATATTTTCGTAAAAAGGTGAATCATTAAACATCAACAATGCGGTAATTTACTTATAATATATTTTATATGAAATAATTAAAGGTTTTATAAATGATTAATTTATATTATAGATTATAGGTGGATCTAATAGCAAAATAGTATACGTCCAGGTAAAGTATTGTTTTATTTAGAAGTTTAAATTTTAAGTTAATGGTTTATTTTAGAATAACTATATGTTAAATGATTTATTTTAGAATAGCGTTGATACATATGGTGGTAGGACAACATTAGAAAGTAGGTATATTGATTTAAAAAAAACTATCGATTAATTAAACATTTTAATAATATTTTTACATAGCTTCGATAGTATCCAGAGATTGTACGATTGTTATTACAAAATGAAACTATTTTATTTTATAATCTAATTTGAATTATTTATCAATAAATATAAAAAATTGTTTTGTTTTGTATTTAAATGTACACATTTTCATGCAAATAAAAAAAAAGTTTTTTTATCATTTTCTAGTAAGCGATTCTAAATAAGTTATTTTAACTCTTGCTAATTCTAATTCCTAGCCATTGTATTAGTAAGCAGATTTTTGCTCGATCCATTGTTACGTTTGTTATATTTTGTGTGATATGGTTAATGAAAATAAAAAAAAGGTCTCGACAAGCTCATTTCAAATGGGTATACGAATACGTTAAATTACATTCCGATATACAAATATATACTCTTTACGTTCAATACGTTTAAATAGCTTTCTAAAATGTAAATATAGGTAGTAAAATACTGCAAAAACCTCTGACTCTACGTTCAATACGTTAAAATAGATTTCAATACGTAAATATAGGTGAAAAAATACTAGAAAAACACGCATACTATTATTTTTTTTTTAATTTTTGGAAATACACAACATCCACCAGTTACTTCGCAATATGACGAACTGGCTGCTCTCTTTGTCCCTAACATATCACAATTTAAACACAAATATATGCGTGGTAATGCTTTTAATACACCTGGTGGAATTCTTATACTCAAAATTCTTTTAGATTGGAAATAAACAGCTTTACGGTACTTCAAACAGATTGAGTATCCGTCACAGTACCATGCTAACCCTCCGTCAGTTGGAACATGAAAAATGAACCGTCACAATATATACAGAAGTAGCTACCAGTTCTTAATAATGACGTGATTCCGTCTTTCTTCAATTCTTCGACAGATATTGCATTCACTAGTGGTAAATACACGCGTGGTTATAAATTCATATATAATTCTTATAATAGTTTCTAGTGAAGGCTACCATTAATTAAGAATTAACAACATCACCAAACTTTAACATTACAACTAAATAATTAAATATAAAAAATAATGTAATTTCTAAGCTAGCTTTAAAAATACCCGAAAACAATCTTACTTTTGAAAAATTACTCTTTAATATCATAAATCGTCTGTCATACTCGGAAACAATTATTTGATCACTGATGTCGTTTCTAATATTTCTTCAGCTTTTAAAGAAAAAAAGAAATACTCGAGAATGGTAAATTAGTCTATATTGAAATTTAAAGTGCGTTTAAATTGAAGTGATTCTTATTTTGGATTCCACTTTCACAATGGGAAAAGCGTCTTTCTCAAATGTTGTAATTGTACTAATAGATTTGATTTTAAGCGTATGGAATAAGTTAAGAATGTATTGAAATGGTGTATGTTAAAACGTCGTAGAACAAAGTGTAAAACATACACCATTTCAATACATTCTTAACTTATTCCATACGCTATTTAAAACACATGAGATAAAGATAAGGAGGAAACAAGTTCACTCTGAACAAATATGTTTTACTCTATGGGGAGGATGTTGTAAGATTAAATTCATAATGGTTAATGTGAAGTATTTTTCTACCTTTTTAAATTTTGTAGTATTTCTTTATCTACATATGTTTATCGGAAATGTATTTTAACGAAAAGAGTTTTTTTTAGTATTTTCTGTCTATATTTGCGTATCCGAGTTGTGTTATGCCGTTTTAAAAGTAGAATAAGTAATTTTTATATTATTATTATTATTCTAGCTATTAACATATCGGAAATTTATTTTATCAAATTTAAAAAGGGATTTTAGTAGAATTTTTCTATCTAAATTTAAATTTTGTAAATATTTTTAGACAATAAATACATTAAGAAATGTTTAATTAAAATATCTTTTATTTTCTACAAAGTTACCTTTTATTACTATAAATATTCCTTTTTAAGTAACTACTAACTACAATTAAAATCAAAGAATCTGCTATATTTTTCATGCTTTGAAAACAATTCATTAAAATCTCGAGTTTTTAAATATATCTAAAACATGAAGGAGCAGATCTTTTATCACAAATTTTCAAAAATTATATTTAATTTAGTTTATAATAATATAGGGAACTCAAAAATTAAAAAACGAAAAATCAAAAATATTACTTAGTTCAACCTTTCTCCCAGTTATTAGTTTCGTTTTAAACTTGGTTTACGTTTTAGTTTTACTTTGCTATTCTAGAAAATTCCAAAATTCCTTTGGAGTTTTTCAGTAAAACCACTTACTTTAAGTATTTTTAATCCGTTCGGTCTAATAGTAGATTACGCACCTATAATCCATGATGTTTTCATTTAAATTCAAATTATAACGAATTGAAAGTTTGAAGAAAATATTAATTTAGTTTGTAAATGAAATCCTTTTATAGTACTCTGAAGGGCTCTTAATACGTTTTGAACTTCCAAAATAAATTAATGTACTAAGTTACGTTTAAAAGAACCTTTTGTAACAATTCCAATATGTAAATATAGGTAAAAGGATTGAAAAAATACTTAATTATCCACTCTAAAGTTCATTTTTCAGGTATAAGTAAGTATTTCGTACAAACTAACTGCTAAGTTTGAAAAAAAAAATATGGATTTAGTTCGTAAATAAAATCCTTTTAAAGTACTTTGAAGGACTCTTTATACGTTTTGAACTTCTAATATAAATTAATGTACTAAGTTACATTTAAAAGAACCTTTTGTAACAATTCCAATATGTAAATATAGGTATAAGGATTGAAAAAATATTTAAAGTAAGTGGTTTTACTGATAAACTCTAAAGGAATTTAACTTAAAAGGTATCTTAGATTATTGTTTTTAATTTTATTCAAATTAAAACGAATTGAACGGTTAGTCTACGCTTTTATAACTTTGGTATCAGCGGCCAATGTACCAGTCAATACTTAAGTAACTACTAACTACAATTAAAATCAAAGGATCTGCTATATTTTTCATGCTTTGAAAACAATTCAAAATCTCTAGTTTTTAAATATATGTAAAACACGAAGGAGCAGATTTTTTATTACCAATTTTCAAAAATTATATTTAATTTAGTTTATAATAATATAGGGAACTCAAAAATTAAAAAACGAAAAATCAAAAAAGTTACTTACTTCAACCTTTCTCCCAGTTATTAGTTTCGTTTTAAACTTGGTTTACGTTTTAGTTTTACTTTGCTATTCTAGAAAATTCCAAAATTCCTTTAGAGTTTATCAGTAAAACCACTTACTTTAAGTATTTTTTTAATCCGTTCGGTCTAATAGTAGATTACGCACCTATAATTCACGATGTTTTCATTTAAATTCAAATTATAACGAATTGAAAGTTTGAAGAAAATATTAATTTAGTTTGTAAATGAAATCCTTTTAGAAGGGCTCGTAATACGTTTTGAACTTCCAAAATAAATTAATGTACTAAGTTACGTTTAAAAGAACCTTTTGTAACAATTCCAATATGTAAATATAGGTATAATGATTGAAAAAATACTTAATTATCCACTCTAAAGTCCATTTTTCAGGTATTAGTAAGTATTTCATACAAACTAACTTCTAAGTTTGAAAAAAAAATATGGATTTAGTTCGTAAATAAAATACTTTTAAAATACTTTGAAGGACTATTTATACGTTTTGAACGTTTTGAACTTCTAAAATAAATTAATGTACCAAGTTACGTTTAAAAGAACCTTTTGTAACAATTCGAATATATATATATATATAAAAAAACCGTGATAAATAGTAAAACCCACTTATTTTTCAATAAATACATTTCAGATACACAAATTAATTAAATAAAAGTATTTAAATAAGAATTGCTTCACTAAATTATGCATTTGTACTTTAAATAATACCTGAATTTGAAATTATATTAGAATAATTATATTGTTAAACTTCTTTCATTTTTAAAAATGTAGTAGAAAATGAAAGATATTTTAATTAAAACATTTCTTAATTTCTTTATTACCTAAAAATATTTACAATATTTACAAATTTTTATATTGTTTAACTTCTTTCATTTTTAAAAATGTAATTGCTTGACTTAAATAAAGCGTGAAAATTATTAGTTTCAAATGATATTTACAAATCTTATCAACTCTAAAGTCCCCCTCACACTCCTTGTAACCAAAAATGGACCAAAACGGACCGAAAGTACCCTAAAAGCGACCAAAGTCACCATTACTGGCCCTATGTACCCTATTTCGGACCATAAATACCCTAAACTGGACCTATTAGCTTTATTGTAATGTTAAACTTCCATAGAGAATCACCTAAAAGAAAAAAAACGTGCGGTCCAATTTTGGGTACATGAACCACTTACGCGCTAATGATATTAAAATGAAGTTTAAAAATATTTCCATTCTACGGCACTTTAACAACTACTTCGAATATTCCATGACGTCAAAACACTCAAATCCGTGTTTTAAATTCAAATTAACCGCGCCCCAGGAAATCCGCGCACGCGCGCTATCTCCCGCCTAGGTTATCAAGTATCATACAACTTACATAATTTCAACTTATTCCGTACGATAAAACGCGATTGAGATATACGTTTTAAGAAATACTCGTGAGATAGGTTCAAGTGTCAAGCGTACTACAATGAAATTAAAATGCAGTTTAAAAATATATCCATTCTACGTTACTTTAACAACAAATATTCCATGACGTCAAAAAACTCCATGTTGCCATTTAAATTAACCGCGCCGCGAAAACCGTGCCTCCCGGGGAATCTGCGCACGCGCCGCCTAGGTTATCAATTTTTACATCATTTCAACTTATTACGTACGATAAAACTTGATAAGATATACTTTCAAGTATCTTTCGAGTTAAGCGGATATAAATAAACAAGTTGGGCCTGAACACAATATGTTGATATACGGGAAAACAAATCGTCGCGAGGAATACCATAAATACATTGACTTTTCGACGTTTTTACCCCCATTTCACCCCTTAAATCCTGGATCCTCGATCCTCGATCCTGGGATCGGAGTGTCAACCTTACTTTCCTTCTACTTAAGTGCATAATTACTTTTAGTATATAAATATACATACATAAAAAGCAGGATGATTATATTTAACCTACATATGTTACACAAAAGATTTCCAATATTACCTTAAATAATTATGGCCCAAGCTGACTAAACACATCCGGACCTTTTAGGTTTTCTAATCTTTTCTTAAAATGAAGGATATCGACTCATCTGGTTTTACAGAAACCAGCTCCGGTCTTCAAAATATCTACTCATCTGGTTTTACAGAAACCAGCTCCGGTCTTCAAAATATCTAACAGAAATCGGAAAGCAGCATTTATTTTGCCAATCTTAAAAATACAGTTGAAATAATTTAAACAAGTTGTTTATAAAGCTCGTGTTCTAAAATCTAACACGTTGAAAGGATCCTTTGCTAAAATATCTTTAGTTATTAAAAACAACGCAATGATATTTGACGCATCCTTCCTATTTTCTGTTTCAAAACCATCTAATAAAAAAAAATGAATCTCAATTCCGACGCAGCCTTCTCGTACTGCCAAGTTTATTTTGCAATTTAATTCGAAGCCTACGACTTAAATCCTTTTTGTCTATGAAGTTGCCAATCCTGTCACTATTATTTATGTTATTCTTTTTATAAATTAAAGGAATTGTCTGCTACCAAAAACGATATACTGACGTAGCAGCAGAAGACGTAGTCGCAGATTTATCGGAGTATAAACGGAAATAATAAAGAAACAATACATCCATCGCAGATTTAATCGTTGAGATCGAGCCTAGTGAAAACATTTTTGACATGTCTCGTTTCGTTGTATTGAGAGTTTGAGACAGTTTTGCAAGCTAAGCGACATAAATTTACAACACTCGCGAAAAACTTACATCACTCGCGATTGGGTAGTTTGAATTTCCACCATTGTGATTGGTTGACAGGCGTCGCAGATTTAGCCGCGACATTTCGAGACTAGTCAAAAACGTTTTTAAGCGACACATTTCCGAAAAAATGCCGAATTCTTGACGTGACTCGTATTTTGGAAGTGTATAAAAGTTTCTACTAGTCGGAAACTGTTGTATTGAAACCCTTTTGGCGAGCTAAGCGACAGAAATTTACAACACTCTCGAAAAACTTACATCACTCGCGATTGGGTAGTTTGAATTTCCACCATTGTGATTGGTTGAAAGGCGTCGCAGATTTAGCCGCAATATTTCGAGACTAGTCAAACCTTTTTTATGCGACACATTTCCGAACAAGTGCCGAATTCTTGACGTGACTCGTATTTTGGACGTGTATAAAAGTTTCTACTAGTCGAAAACTGTTGTATTGTGACACTTTCGGCTCGCGTTAGATTTCTATACGGGAATTGACACCTTTGAGCTTTGGCGTACTTGACTACAGTTTTTAACTAGTCAGAAATTTTTTGACATGTTCAATTTGTCGGAGGAGGGGATAAAGGCATTAGATTTTTTGAGGAGGTAACTAAATTATTTCACGTGACACGTAAAGGCAAATAAAGGCTTTGTATAAATTTTGATAAACCAATAAAATGGCGTTTTTCAATAATTACGTGAATAATATTTCTGTCCAGTTACCGTTAAAAACCTTTAGTCAAATTACTATGCGCGAAGAAATTATCTAGTCAAAACGAAAAGCACTAGTCGAAATGAAGTTTTGACATGTCTAAAATTGATTTTGACATGTATAAATTGTGTCGAGTCAAGTAAAAACGTGACTCCACCCCAGCTACGCCCAAATGAAACAGCCAATTTCTAATGGTTGCATAAATAATGAGCTTAAATTGTCACTGTTTTATTGGTGGAAACGTTGCAACTTCGATGGGATTCGGTGAATTAAAACCCAATGAATGCTAAAGGAAAAGCACTAGTCAAAAACCTTTGACATGTCCAAAAGTGTTGCTTGTTATGGAACGCCATTTCGGCCAAAATTACGGAAACTGTAGTAGTGTACTCCGGGCCGAGATGTGTATACTTCGGGGAGAGATGTGTATACATCGAGGCAAGATGTTGACTACGTAGTGAGTTGTTTCCCACGTGCGGGGACGGTTGTTTGCTACGTGGCATGATGTGTACTTCGTGGTGGGTTGTGTCCTACGTGGACATAGTTTTTTTTCAGCCGCCGACGAGACGTTTGCTTCGAGGCATGACGCTTACTGCGTAGCGGGTTGTTTCCTACGAGGAGATAGTTTTTTCGACGAGACGTTCTTTCTCTAGTCACTAAACCGATTTCCAGTATCGTCAAATAGTTTTAAAATACGGGGGGGGGGGTGAGAGGTCTTTCAAATCGGTAATACCATAAGTAACATAATAACTATAACTATGATAATTATGAAAATTATCATTAAATGGTTTATTAGTAAGGTCAAATAATTTTAAAAATACGGGGGGTAAGAGCTCTTTCAAATCGGTAATACCATAAGTAACATAATAACTATAACTATGATAATTATGAAAATTATCATTAAATTGTTTATCAGTAAGGTCAAATAATTTTAAAAATACGGGGGTAAGAGGTCTTTCAAATCGGTAATACCATAAGTAACATAAGAACTGTAACTATGATAATTTAGAAAATTATCATTAAATTGTTTATCAGTTAGGTCAAATAATTTTAAAAATACGGGGGTAAGAGCTCTTTCAAATCGGTAATATCATAAGTAACATAATAACTATAACTATGATAATTATGAAAATTATCATTAAATTGTTTATCAGTTAGGTCAAATAATTTTAAAAATACGGGGGTAAGAGCTCTTTCAAATCGGTAATACCATAAGAACTGTAACTATGATAATTTAGAAAATTATCATTAAATTGTTTATCAGTTAGGTCAAATAATTTTAAAAATACGGGGGTAAGAGCTCTTTCAAATCGGTAATACCATAAGAACTGTAACTATGATAATTTAGAAAATTATCATTAAATTGTTTATCAGTTAGGTCAAATAATTTTAAAAATACGGGGGTTAAGAGGTCTTTCAAATCGGTAATATCATAAGTAACATAATAACTATAACTATGATAATTATGAAAATTGTCATAAAACTGGTTTTCAGTATCGTAAAAAGTTAGTTTTAAAGTAATTCATAGTGCAATTTCGCAAATAAAAATCATTTCTTTTACGTGTGATGCGTACGTCGTGGCGGCTTGTTTCCTTATCTATTGTTACAATTTTATTTCGTCGAAGGGATTTGAACCCTCCGCCATTCCGTCAACAAGATGGTTACCTTAAAACTACGTTGCACAAAGGGAGATGTCGCCACCGTGTCAAAAGAAGGGAACTGAGTTACGGAGAAACTCTGTCCGAGGAATAATTCTTTTTTCAGTTTATTTAACATTTTACAACTCTCAAAAATCTTAATATTACCTCTAATATATCTGTGTAAGGTTCAAATATTAACCGCTTCCTCCTAGATATTTGGACATTTTCGACTCTGCTTTGAAAAAGTATTTAAAACAGTATTTAAAATATTCCCCAACACTGGTGGAGAGTGGAGACTGTAGAGAGTTAATTAAAACGCAAACCGAGAACTTCTCTCTGACGACGTAAAAATTTATGTTACGGTATTATTGAAATTTGGCAAACCTGCGAAAATTTAACCGCTCAAAAAAGAGCGAAAAGAGAGGAGCGAAAATTTTACCCCTCAAAAAAAGAGCGAAAAGAGAGGAGCGAAAATTGAACCGCTCAAAAAAGAGCGAAAAGAGAGGAGCGAAAATTGAACCGCTCAAAAAAGAGCGAAAAGAGAGGAGCGAAAATTGAACCGCTCAAAAAAGAGCGAAAAGAGAGGAGCGAAAATTTTACCCCTCATAAAAAGAGCGAAAAGAGAGGAGCGAAAATTGAACCGCTCAAAAAAGAGCGAAAAGAGAGGAGCGAAAATTGAACCGCTCAAAAAAGAGCGAAAAGAGAGGAGCGAAAATTGAACCGCTCAAAAAAGAGCGAAAAGAGAGGAGCGAAAATTGAACCGCTCAAAAAAGAGCGAAAAGAGAGGAGCGAAAATTGAACCGCTCAAAAAAGAGCGAAAAGAGAGGAGCGAAAATTGAACCGCTCAAAAAAGAGCGAAAAGAGAGGAGCGAAAATTTTACCCCTCATAAAAAGAGCGAAAAGAGAGGAGCGAAAATTGAACCGCTCAAAAAAGAGCGAAAAGAGAGGAGCGAAAATTTTACCCCTCATAAAAAGAGCGAAAAGAGAGGAGCGAAAATTTTACCCCTCATAAAAAGAGCGAAAAGAGAGGAGCGAAAATTTAACCGCTCAAAAAAGAGCGAAAAGAGAGGAGCGAAAATTTTACCGCTCAATAAGACGTGAGCGTGAGCGGTTCTTTGACGAAAATGCCCAACACTGGCGTAAACATGATCTACCCAACCTATATCTACAGTTGTTTTGACCTGCCCAACCTTCAAACTGCTGAATTTGGTTTTTATCGTGATCCGGATTGACCTGACCTGTGCAGGTAGCAGTTATCTGCAAACCTGTGTAGGTAATTGGTTTTCATAAAATAGGCGGATATTTTTAAGAAATGATTTAACTTTATTCCGATGTTATATTATCTTTCTATTAAAAAACTGCTTAAATTAAACTATCCAAGATTGATTTTGGAGAAAATTTAAAAATTACCTAATTAAATTCAATTATTAGTTATTTACCACTGATAAATCCATGGTTATGACGACACACAAAAGTTGGAAAAATTATTAAAATAGGAATTGTATTTTATTTGAAAAAAAAACACACAACAGCTACAGTATTTTTTGAAAAGCGAAATGGTTATATATATTGATTAATTTGCTATAATTAAAATGTACATATAGAACCCTTAGCAATTGTAGCTAAAACGTAAAAAAATAGTGCTGGAAAGTCTACACTGTAAAAATTAAAGGTCTTGTTTTAGACCTCAAAAAGAGTTACACATTTTCCAATATTTAAGACCTTTCGGGAAGTTTAAAGGCTTATATAATATGTTAAAGTTTGAAAATTCTCTTAGAAAGGCTTAAATTTATTCCATTTCAAATCCCCGAAAGGTCTTAAATATTGGAAAATGTTCAACTCCTAAAACAAGAGCGTTATTTCTTACAGTGTACTTCGCTACCTTATATGGAAAACCAGATATCTATGTACACAAATCGTAAAGATATATTTGGTTTTGGAAATAAGGTAATGACGTGTTCTCTAGCTGAGCTGTATTATGCCCAAAATATTTTTTTTAAACCAAGATTTACATAATCAAAAACAAAAAACGTAACAGCATTAAATTTGCCCAAACCCAGGGCTACATAAAATACCCTCATCCATCGCATTTTTGAACTCCGAGTATATTTTGTGTATAATCGGCAACTTCATTACCAATCCGCAAGTATTCACCATAGGGTACCTGCTTGGAGTTCCAATAGATGGGATAACCTCATGCAAAAACTCTATCGTGGGGTTTTGGGAAAAACCCAGTGGCGGTTCCCTTTCCGCACCAGTAGCGAAAATTAATATTTTCGCCAATGTGACCGCAGATTCTCCATCTTCTACATCGATTAAATAATCCCTGAAATAACCAACTGCAATATTTTCTAATACGTACTTGTTTCCGCCGCGTTCTGAAAACACTATTTTTAACATATGTTAAGTTTCGATCGAGTAATGTCCATACTTTTATTGTTCGTCATAATTTTCCGGAATTAATTTGGAAAATTTTTAAGCGCCTCCAAAACTCCCAATGTACTCAACCCCTCTTTGAACTGGTTTATATTATCTAGATGTCTTCCTATCACTAGATAATAGGTTAAGTCTTTGAGCTGTCTATTTTGTTCATTCATATTTAAAATAGGTCTCTCGCATCCCGCGAGAAATCTTACGTCGCTTAGATCTTCTAAAACTGCCAAAAGTTCATCAACGGTGGTCGCTTGATTTATTGCAAGTACCCTTTCTCTTAAATCATTATCTACGATGTTCGATGGATCGACTTGCTTAGATGAAGGTTCATTGAACAAACAGTCGTAAAACCAAGGAGCTAGACTCCGAGGAGCAGGGCCTCCATGAACTATTGATAGCGCAATTGCATTCCCTGCATTAAAGTACATGTTTTCCGAGACAGCGGATGCACGCATGTTAATATTTCTTTGTGTAGGTGGCACTTCGAAAATGTTAGATGCCATTATATCATTTAATAGCAGTCTAAAAAATTATCTTGAAGGTCCACCGATATCAGCGGCACCCTCCCCTACCCCACTATCATCCGTAAAAAGCACGTTAATTAATCCATTTGGATCAAAAGATTTCCTTTTAAACGCCCGTAAAGCCCCATCGAGGACATTTGCTCTATTAACATTAATATCGTTACTTTTCATTCCAGAAATTTTTTAATTTAATCCCGAAATTATTTCCTTCAATTCAATCGGAGAGTCATCGCTATAGTTTGAATGAGAAAGTTCTGTGCAATTGTGTTCGAATTTACAAGTTGCCGTAGGCGTTTCCAAATTTTCTGCAGAGGCTCTTTCCAAGTTTTCCGTAGAAACCCTTTCTAGGTATTCCGCAGAAATCCTTTCCAGGTTTTCCACAGAAGCCCTTTCCAGGTTTTCCGAAGAAGCCCTTTCCAGGTTTTCCGAAGAAGCCCTTTCCAGGTTTTCCGAAGCAGCCCTTTCCAGGTTTTCCGAAGAAGCCCTTTCCAGGTTTTCCGAAGAAGCCCTTTCCAGGTTTTCCGAAGAAGCCCTTTCCAGGTTTTCCGAAGAAGCCCTTTCCAGGTTTTCCGAAGAAGCCCTTTCCAGGTTTTCCGAAGAAGCCCTTTCCAGGTTTTCCGAAGAAGCCCTTTCCAGGTTTTCCGAAGAAGCCCTTTCCAGGTTTTCCGAAGAAGCCCTTTCCAGGTTTTCCGCAGAAGCCCTTTCCAGGTTTTCCGAAGAAGCCCTTTCCAGGTTTTCCGAAGAAGCCCTTTCCAGGTTTTCCGAAGAAGCCCTTTCCAGGTTTTCCGCAGAAGCCCTTTCCAGGTTTTCCGAAGAAGCCCTTTCCAGGTTTTCCGCCGAATCTCTTTCCCCGTTTTCTACAGTTGGCATTTCCACATTTTGAGTACTGAGAATACCTATAAAACCAAAATTTGATATTCAATTTTAAATATTATCAATAGTTATAAAATAATAATACCTGATAAGTGTAGCTCTGGAAGTTCGTCTTCAGTATTTTCATTACCGTCCGAAATCGTCACACTCTCATCACTATCAGAAAATACAATTGTCGATTCAGGGCGAACATAGAGAACGGCTTTTCCCCAACATCTATGAACAGTATCGCCATTTAGAGTTAATCCTGGGGTAATTTTAGGTTGAATTAATGATGATCCTGAAGAGCGAAGTAAAACAATTCTGGAATGGAAATTCGATAAGTTATATTATATTCTCATCTATAACGTTTTTGTCTTTTCATGATTTAGATTAGGTCTCTGTGAATCGTTTGTCAAATCGCACTATCGCAGGGTCCTAAATTAAACTTAAAATATTATCCAAGAATGTATTTATTTATACTCAGGGAGAATGAATATGTCGAGATTATTTTTAGCGTTTCTCCAATTCCACCCGTTGGGCCCCCTGGTATGCTCCTCCGCTTTAATAAAATCAAATAATACTGCAATCTCATTGGTTCTTAAAAATTACGTTTTTCGACGCGATTAACGCTGCTGCGAGGACGCAGAAAATAAGACCGCCTCCTTTTTTCCTCCCCCCCTTAGCGTGAGGGGGTTAGGGCCTCAACGTGTCCGTCGATAGTCTCGACATATTCATTATCCCTGAGTATAAATAAATACATTCTTGGTCGTATATGTAATGTTCATAAAGAGTGCAAATTTTGCTATCAATTATTTAAAATAGTATTATTTTATGTTTTACAGTGTTCAGTTTTTTTTATAAAAGATATATAATAATCAAGCTCTACCGAATCAGAAATCCAAAAACGTAACATGTTCCTATTTTTTACAAGAGACCGGTTAAGCCCGCGCTAGAAAACTGGTAAATTGAGCCTGTAAGGTCGGTACACGTCAACTGTTAGCGTTTCGCGTTTTCTAGGGTTGGGTTAACCTGTCAAATAACATTCATTTAGAAGTAGCGCAACTTGAAATTTCAATTACATTTACAGAAATGTTGTCAAAAAATAATATAGCGACTTTCAGATAATTAACCTCTGGTGGCTTAGCTTGTGCTAGGTACAGTCGTCTTAGATATTTTCGCTGCTTTAAGCTAATAAATAATAGCGATTTTAAGTTCGCGTTGAAAAAAGTTAAACATTAAACAAAATGTAATGCATATAGACTTAATTCTAGTTCCCACTTGGCAACTTTTCGGTTGTTCCACGACGAATATAATTTTCGTCGTAGCTTTGCGCTTAAATAATTTTGGTTCGGTAGCGTCAATTTTCCTCACGAAAACTAAATTTCGTGCCAAGTAAGAATAAGGCTTTAGTCTGAAAGGCTAGCAGTCAGAATCGATTACAATTTTCGCACAGAGATAGGTATTGTTGCTATCGAAAACTCCGGACATACAGCGTCCTATTGTGTATTTTAAAATCGTACCGAATAGACCTAGTCTTATACTTAAGTGACAATCAATTAGGTTTTGAATTAAACAAACATACGTTTTATCTTTTAAATAGTTTTAACAACAATGAATCGTCATTTGGCTATTAAGAATTTTGAATAAAATCACGATGCACTAAGAATAGAAACCCGCGAAAATCCAAGAACTAATAAATGTACGTTGAAAGGTTTCTGTTTTAAACCATTTTCATTTTTTGTAGTTGTTGTCCGTAAAAAATATTTCGAATGAAATATTCATTTAAAAAAAGGAAAATTTGAATTGCAAAGGCTAAAATGCTTAAGATAATAAAGTTACTAAGTTGATGTAGTGATTGATTCCATGATTTCCATCCTCTGAAAGTGGATTTATTAGAATTTCCAAATTGAGAGGTGGATGAAATTGATTATCAGGGACAAAAACGTTATTGGCTGTCTCTATCGCTGCCATTTCGTTTGTATTATCAATACCATACAACATAGGGTTTGCAAAATAACTTTAATCTTCTTCTTCTCTTCGAATTTCGTTTAATCTATTAAGAGAGCATAGCTGAAGGGGAGAAAAATTACGTTCCGTTCTTAGAGAATGGTGATTCCATTCACTAACGAAAAAACTGCAGGAGTGTCTAATTCGCGGTAAAAAAACAAAATGCAACGAAAACATATGAATTTCATTTGTTGGAAGTAATTTACCAATATTTGTCATATGTTGGAATAACGATTTATAATAAGAAGATATAACTCTGTTAGCTTCCGACCACAGCCTTTCTATCCTAGTGTTATGTACGCTTAATCCTGTAATGAAGCTTCCACGGTTTAAACCACGCTCCATCACCATATATCGAGCAATATCAACGTTTTCCACACCCATAGCACCACGAACACGTAATGGCAATCCATATTTTTCAACACCTTTCATAAACAAGTTCAATGCTGTTTCCGCTCTGTTGTTCGTCGCGCAGTCCAGGTGAATTAGAAACCTACTGAATCCGTCAATAAGTCCATGGAAAACGAAACGCCATGAAATCAATTTATGATTACTGTCCAGGTGCCTAAAATACAGTTTATATATATTACTATTGAACTAGTGAACAAAGGTGAATTTACTAAATCAGTCTTCGAAACTGCCGCACTAGCAATCTGTCTCATGAAACCGATTGATCCCCTAGACGTCGGATGAAAGTAAAATCCACGTAAATATATCCAAAAATTTCAAAGTTATACGTGAATGTTTCTATGAACCGGCGAAGGATTTATTTGCGTAACGACTCTTTTAATATATAAATTAAATTTCAGGGGGGGGGTGCTGGCGAAGCTCTCCTGAAGTAAATTTACAAACGGGTGGGGGGGGGGTACTAGTGACGGAGGTTTTCTTCATCTCGCCAAATCGACCGCGATTGGTCAACACTTCGAAAAATTGAGGGGGTAGGTTTTCCTCCCCTTTAATCTCCTTGGGTACGGCCCTGAAAACCTTAATTAGAAATTGTAAGCACTTCCAATTTCCTTGAAAATTGTGAAGTCGGAATTATAAGCTAGCCATTTTCCAGAAATTAGGTCTTTGAAGACTAAATATATTGGAACTCAAATGTTATATATTTTTGAAAACCAGTTATCAAAGCCCTCAAATTAAATCAAAATTTATAATTTTTTTTAATTGTAATTGATAGCGTGTAATTTAAGATTCAAAAGTTTACTCACCATAACGCATTTGCGCCTTTTACTTGATACTTTCTCCTAATAATAGGATGTCTTCGCCTCAGAGCTCTACCAACGGGATCTAAAATTTGTAAACGTTCTCTAACTCTCCATCTCGGTACTCCGAGAACTCCTAGCCCGCGGAGACCACCAATTACATATTTTAGTAAACACGCTGAAATCAAATATTGTAAAAAATACACCGCTAATTGAAGACAATAAAAAAACAGGGGTTATTTACGCAATAGACTGCAACTGTAAGGAAACATATATAGGTCAAACAAAAAGAACTCTGCAAAAGAGACGGAACGAACGTAAAAAAGAAAGATCAGAAAAACGGCCTGGCGTATCATATAGTAAACAATAATAGGCATAAAATTGAATGGGATTCGGCGAGAATGATTTGTAACGAAACTAATTGGTTTAAAAGAAATTGCAAAGAGTTAGTGTTCATTGAACAAGGCGGGAATTTAAATCTAGAAAGTGGCTCAGTTGGAGTATAAGGTTGGGGTTTATTTAATTTGGATAAATATAAAATTAAAATATAGGGTAATTGTATAGAAGAATAGTTACGACATAATTGATACCGTTTTACCTAAAGAATTTGTAGCCAATAAGGTAACTGTTATAAATATAATTAATTAGTAATGTTTGTTGTTTTTTACATATAAGTAATTGTGTAAGTTTAAGCATTGTATAATTTTAGAACGATTCTTGTAAATACGTTTTTTTCTGGGCTACCGAACGGTAGCGTCTTATAGTATTTTTAGTATTAAATGATATTAACGAGGAGAACCCAGAAAGGCGACCGATAGTCTGGCACGGTATTGCAACATGCGATGAAAATCCGAGAGTAGGGTTAAAGCTCATTGCCCAATGCTAGAAATATTTTTGGTTTTGTATTCGTGTTAAGGAATCACTTGTAACAGTCACTCGCTGAAGAAGTACCACGGTCCGAAAGCTCCGAATAAAATAAAGTTTTTTTCTAAGTCACGAAGTAGCAGCTTTTTTAAAATTTAACAATTTATTTTCTTAGGTTGCCTAATTGATTCACTTGTACAATTTTCACTAGGGTTTTCTTGGACATCACCTAATAACGGTACTTGAATGATCACGTACCATTGTTCGAGAGCCGCAACTTATATCAGCCACACCTTCTGTTGAACTTGTATTTTCCGTAGCCTGGTAATTCCTTTAAATTTCATCTCTCAAGATAAGGGCAAATCCATTTGTGCGTGTGCTTGATCGGGTATGATTGGGAACGCAAAAAAACGTAGCCAAGCGGGGAAAATTCCTCTTAGTTTGCGGTGTGTAGATCATCAAGAGCCCTATACAACGGCAAATTGTCACTGCTGAAGCCACAAGAATCGCTCCTGGAAGCTTCAACTTCTACAATAAAGCCCTCGCTATCGAAGACTTCAGCTACTTCCATGATGACAGCCTCAACTTCTGCGCAAATTTTATCTACTCCCGCAACTCCTGATTCTATTTCAAGCGAAGTTACTCATGTGACAACTGAAGGTCCCATTCTGACCATTGTGAAACCACAAGTTTCACTGCTGAAGACAACTAAGCCAAGAGAATTGCTCCTGGAAGCTTCAACTCCTACATTAAAACCTTCACTATTGAAGACTTCAGCTACTGCTATGACAACAGTCTCAACTTCTGTGGAAATGTTATCTACTCCCGCAACACCAGAATCTGTTTCAAGTGAAGTTACTGATGTGACAACTGAAGGTACTTTTTGGTATAATAATATAGAATCCACTCCAATCTTAAATGACCGTACAAACATGGCATCATTACCTCTTACAATCACACCAATTTTAACTTTGATGACCCCGGATATGCCACTTTCGAGCGTATTTAAAGCACAAGAAACACCAATTTCTGGTACAAAAACCAAAACATCCCTATTCAGAAAGTCTGTGCTAATTAAGCCAGTCATTCTTCAAGATAAATTGGAAATATCTAAATCACTCAGTACCGTGGTTGAAGAAACTAACAATATTATTACTGAAGCTACCGAATCTGCCATTGAAATAAATGGTAATGCTGAAAGGTCAGTTGAGAAAACTCATCAAACCAAAAGTCCAAATGCTTTGAATTTCTATTCGTCTCACAATAAAATCATGGATATGTTTTCTTCATATATTTTCCCGAGAGAGTGGGCGATTGCTGAATTTAAAGAGGGCTTAAGAGTTTCTAGAATCAACTATTCTACTGGAGGGGTTACAATTTCAGTTATTGTAAGTCCCGAGTTAGATTTATCGCTACAAATATTAAATGAAACTGTCACAGACCATATTCTACTAACTAATCTAAAAAAAAAACTATCTTGTCAAGAAGATTTCACAAAATTTTTGGAACAAGTCTCTTCCCTTCATATATGTGAAGGTAATATTGAAGATTTGTACATAGAAATTTTTAAGGAAAAAGTAGTGCCAAATGGCAAATTTTGCTGGCTAATTACTAGTATCCGTCATAGGTCATGCTCTTTACTTTCGCAAATGAAGAGATGTGGCAGTTGCATGAAGTTAAGAAGCTACTTCCGTGGCGAGATCTATCTCACCCAGTCGGAAATCATCCGACAACTGAAAAGTAGTAAATGCAAAGAAATTAAGCTAAAGAGAAAACTCATTAGACGGGAGAAAAAAATTAGTAAACTCATAATGAAGATTGGTCAGACGGTCAGTCCAAAGGGGGAAGAATGGTTAGGAGATGTACTCGGAAAAGGACTAGGTGGAGAAGTGGATTTCCCAAAACTTTTTTTAAGAACTCAGTTAAAAATGAGTCGACTAGATAGTAAAAAGCAAAGGAGATGGCATCCACTAGTGGTACAGTGGTGCCTTTATATGTACCACAAATCACCAGGTTTGTACAAATCCCTAGAAACTTCAGGAATTCTGCATTTACCGAATTATAATACATTGCTACGCCACACAAGTGATGAAGGTCGAAAACCAAGTTTTCAACCCAGTATGTTTGTAAAACTTGCGGAAGAAATCAAGTTAAATACCCTTGAAAACCACCAGAAGTACTTCTCTTTGCTCATAGATGAGATGAAAATCAAAGAGGATTTAATTTATAGCAAAAAAACTGGTGACTTAATTGGTTATACGAATGTCCGGGACCCATTTGATAAAATGGCAGAAGTTGAGAAAGAGCTATTTGACAACAAAGCTAAACCAATAGCAACTCATTGTTTAGTGTTTATGGTTCGAGGATGTACAACTAACATCAAATTTGCATTAGCTCATTTTCCAACAAATGCCTTATCAGCTGATGAACTCCATTTTTTGGTATGGCGGTGTATTGCTCTTTTGGAGCTAAAAGGCTTCAAAATGTTAACTGTCATTGGTGATGGGGCATCAACGAATAGAAAAGTCTTCACAAAGAACCACGGTGAACAAGAATTTTGCTATCGATGTATAAATATTCATGCGTTGGATGAAGAAAGATATTTATACTTCATCTTTGATCCTCCCCACCTAATAAAAACTACGCGAAACTGTCTGCTTAATAGTCGTTATGGTTGTCAGTTCAGATTAATGTTTAAAAATGGACAAAATTTAGTTTGGACAACCATCATCAACTTGTACATCCTTGAACGGGGAAGAGCAACTTTAAGAAAAGCGTACAAGTTAACTGATGACCATGTCTATCCCCAGATACAAGCAAAAATGAAAGTAAAATTGGCAACCCAGGTCCTCAGTGGTTCTGTTGCGAATGCTATTGAAGAGGAATTTGGAGAGTCAGTCTCTGAAACTACACTTTTCTTAAGAACTTTCAATAGGTGGTTTGATTGTTTGAACGTCAGCAACCTTAAGGAAGGATACCATAGCAGAAATACATGGCTGAACCCTTATACAACTCCGAATGACAGAAGATTAAAGGTAAATCTAATAATAGAAAAATTATATCCAATTACATGTGATTAATTTTTTGATTTCTTACAGTGGCTAAAAGATGAATTTTTAAAATACTTAAATGATTGGGAAGTTGATATACGCCAAAGATTAAACACTAATGGTGAACTTTACAAGAGCGAAGAACAAAAAAAGATGCTACTAAGTTCGGAAACTCTTCAAGGGCTGAAACTAACTAGTAAAAATGTTTAACTTTACGGAATTAAGCTTCCTGATTATTAATATTTTTTTTTATAGCCAAGGCCATGGTAGAAGTAATTCCATTCTTGCTGTCCAAGGGTGCAAAGTTTGTCTTGTCCGCAAACTTTAACCAGGACCCGTTGGAGAATGAATTCAGCAGACATAGACAGGCTTGTGGTTCTGGACAGCATCCTACATACCAACAATTGTGCAATAATGGTCCAAAATTAAGAGCAATAAAGAAAGGCAACATTAATATTAAAGCAATTGGAAGAAATTGCCGCTAAAAATAAATGCAAAAATTTTAAATAATGAATCCATTTATTAAAAATTGGTTTTTTAAAATGAAAGACTTGACTATTTTTTAACTTCCTTTTTATGCAACACAGTTGCTTATTTCACTTAGTTGTTTTCTTAGAGCTTTCTTGGCCTTTGATTTATTGTTTTTCAAGCGTTGTTCTTCTTTTAAAGCATCTTTTTCATTTCTAACATGGCCATTAGCTACTGTATTAATGAATTGATTGATCAGTTTGGCAAATAATCTAATTCTTCCTTCATTTGTGATATTACAAGAATCGCAAACTTGTTTCCAATAAGTTTGAATTTTAGGGTCATTAAAGATTGCACTGTTGACTTTGGCTTTTCTGTCTAGTTCTTGCTTTTTAGTTTGACAAAATGATTCACAAATTATACCATAAATATTATTAACGAAATTGTAGGTTTCCTTAGTGGAATATATTAGGGCTCCACGGTCTTGCATTGCGGTCCAGTTTTTAATAGGAATATCAACACATTTTTCATCGTCCTTATCACAGGTCATTTGTTTCACAATTAAAGCGCCTTCCGGTGACTTTTGAAGTGTCCTTAGAAGGGTTCCCACTACATAAAAAAGGGCACCTTCATTTGTTCCTTTTTCATTTGGTGGTACTGGTGTCGCTGACTCTTTGCTGTACCTTAAACTCCTTTCAAAAATGTGTAGAAGCAAGAAATGGACCGCCCTTGTTTTTAGGAACTTTGATATTGGTGGTTCCTGTTGGTAGTAAAATTAAAAAATTAAGTTTATCTTAATCTGTACTGGTGTATTTAAAGATAACCTTAACTTACAGTTATATGTGACATTGTGGCTATAATAATATTCAAGTAGCTTTCATTTGATTTAATGCTTTCTGTAACAGCAACGTATTTTTCTTCAGGTGTCTTTGTTAAAGCTTCTTTTAAGATATTTTTTAAACATGCAATAGTTTTGTTATTGTTTAATAGCAATGCCCAATTCATCACCATTGCATTAGATTCGGGGAGATCCATTTCATTTAAAGCTGTTGTTATTGCACCAATAGCGAAATTAAAAACGCAAGAAAACATTCTATCATAGTTCTCTACATCCACAATTTTATCTCGTTTAGCTTTTTTTCCTATCCGTTCTTTCTTTGTCTTTTTCTTGGGTGGAGTATTTTCACTAAGAAAAGTTAAATATAAAGAAACGTGGATCACCAGATTAATAGTCCATATTAACATACGTACCACTTTACAATTGGCTCACGTGCATCCAAAATATGATCAGAATCTGAATCTAAAACAAAATAAATTTGTTTTGTTTAGCAAGTCAATTGGAATAAAAGGAACAATTTTATTAGTACTCACCAGATAAAATAACAAGAGGGGGAGGTTCAATTCCTAGAGTCATATAAGTGTTGAGTCTAAACATTTTGATTTCCCACAGCTACATTCCACCAAAGGCTAAGGCTTGGGATTCCACGTGTTTTCAAATATCAAAAAATCCTCCCCCCCCCTTTCCGAAAGTAGTCACGTGATTTGATCTAAAAGGAGACGTACTTCCGTTTTGGTTTAATGGAACCGATAGATGACGCCACGAGTACTCGTTTTTCTAATTGAACGCTTCTTCGCGAGAAGTCATGTCCTAGATGAAATCTTTTATTGGCCCATGGTTTTAGCGAGGTTTGGGGCGGCTAGCGATTGCCGTAGACCACTCGCCAAATAAACAGAACGAATTCCTGTTTATTTTGCGATCGCGATGTCTCTGCACACCGATTAGGCGCGAAGCTCGCGATTTTCCGAAACCACGCCCCCTTTCTGTTAATTTGGCGATTCTTAAAAACGTCTCTGCACCGGCACTTAAGTCAGCTGGCGACTTGTAAGCCCTCTATAAAAAATTAAGACAAACAATTTTCCATGAGGTTATTAAAAATATAAATAGTTAAAAACAATGAACACAAAACCTTCGTCGGAATTCCGCGAGCAAGGATTTTCCCCCTATAAACTGTACTATAACGTGTAGGAGTTCAGCGCCACTCTCGCTTTTATATTGGCTTCAATGTAAAAACTATTTTAAAAAAATAATCTTCTGCTCATAGGTTAACACAGAAACGCCAACGATTGAGATGGCCGCTGTAGCGCGAGAGATCAAAGTTGGCCGTGGTATTAGTTCTGAGATAAACCATATATCCGAAAATGGGACATGGTCCTTGGAGAAAATTCAAATAAAACGGAAGAAAAAATATGTTTGTACCCTTTAGCTCGTTGATCTATTGAACAACATGATTAGTTAGCATGATTAAATTGTAATTGAAAAAATTCGTGTTAAAATAATTCTTTTGGGGTAATCAGTACTTTTGCTCATGCTATAGTCTTAGTCGATAGCTACGCCGCAAAATTTTCGTTTTGAAAACGAAAACATTTGAGAGAGTTGGCCGTTTTCGGTCTATCGAAATCTGGCAGCCTTACCTGCCTTCCTGCCTGTATCTCCATACCAAAAATGGCCGACGATTACGCCGCCGAAAATATTTTACTAAACTGATCGGCGGCATTTTTGACCGTTATTTTGAATTATCGACTAAGACTATTGAAATACTTTCGCCCCAGGGATCAAGTGACAACTTCCCGGTCGGACCTTCCTCCCCCTCGCTCTCACAAGCGCCGCGCGAAAGGCAGCCCCCCACCCAACCCTGGAAGTAGTGGGACATATACCGTGATTGCCTCCGGACGAACTTTTGCTCTGGGCTTGTAGTTCCTAGAAAACACATAGGGACGATTTTTGACGACCTTGAGAAGAAATAGGGGGCCTGGGGTTAAACCAGTTGTAAAGGAGTTGTGGGGTGGACGCTGAGAAACAGCGTAAATGTACACAATTGAAATAATTCTGCGAAAGGCAGAGTGAAACGAAATGGAAGCTTTTGGAAGGGGACGTAAGAGCGTGGCACTGGTTTTTCCCTTTGATGAATCTTATCTGCCGGCAGTCCTAAATCCCAATTTCACTTCTTCCCCTTGAAGTTCTTCATTCTTTCTACGCGAACTTTCGTCTTGGAACTATAAGGTCTTTTCTCAAAATAACTTTATTGCCAATGATTTTAAAAATAACTCTAGAACTTTTATTTATAGTTGTTCTAATTTTTACGTATATTAATTATTGTAAGTGCAACGATGTTGTAGATTATTAAACGGAGTTAGAAACTTGGTGTAGTTCTTTGCTAAGGAGTCGTTATAGCGACGACATAAATATTATCGAAATTTACCATAGACGACTTGAATGTCATCTTAGAGTTGTACGGGGATTTTTAACTTCTTTATTAAATTACCCAGAATCACCAGAATCATTAAATTTGTCATCTTCATTATCAACAGTATACAATTGTTTATTTGAAATATTTCAAGAGTTTGATTTAATACTAAGTTCTCAAACGGATTTTATAGACGATCCATACACTTGCCCTATTATTAGAAATGGTTTTGTTGGGAGGCCGGTTTTTAATATAACTCCAGAGCAGATATTGTGGTGTAGAGATTTCCTGAATTTGACATGGCAAAGAACATCCGAGATTTTAGGAGTAAGTGTGAGAACTTTATTTAGACACCGAGTGCAACTTAACATTCCACCACGAACTAATATTTCAAATGAAGACTTAGACGAAAAAAAAAAGTATTTTAAATAATACTCATAATGTCGGGGAGAAATATGTAATTGGTGGTCTCCGCGGGCTAGGAGTTCTCGGAGTACCGAGATGGAGAGTTAGAGAACGTTTACAAATTTTAGATCCCGTTGGTAGAGCTCTGAGGCGAAGACATCCTATTATTAGGAGAAAGTATCAAGTAAAAGGCGCAAATGCGTTATGGTGAGTAAACTTTTGAATCTTAAATTACACGCTATCAATTACAATTAAAAAAAATTATAAATTTTGATTTAATTTGAGGGCTTTGATAACTGGTTTTCAAAAATATATAACATTTGAGTTCCAATATATTTAGTCTTCAAAGACCTAATTTCTGGAAAATGGCTAGCTTATAATTCCGACTTCACAATTTTCAAGGAAATTGGAAGTGCTTACAATTTCTAATTAAGGTTTTCAGGGCCGTACCCAAGGAGATTAAAGGGGAGGAAAACCTACCCCCTCAATTTTTCGAAGTGTTGACCAATCGCGGTCGATTTGGCGAGATGAAGAAAACCTCCGTCACTAGTACCCCCCCCCCCCCACCCGTTTGTAAATTTACTTCAGGAGAGCTTCGCCAGCACCCCCCCCCCCCCTGAAATTTAATTTATATATTAAAAGAGTCATTACGCAAATAAATCCTTCGCCGGTTCATAGAAACATTCACCTATAACTTTGAAATTTTTGGATATATTTACGTGGATTTTACTTTCATCCGACGTCTAGGGGATCAATCGGTTTCATGAGACAGATTGCTAGTGCGGCAGTTTCGAAGACTGATTTAGTAAATTCACCTTTGTTCACTAGTTCAATAGTAATATATATAAACTGTATTTTAGGCACCTGGACAGTAATCATAAATTGATTTCATGGCGTTTCGTTTTCCATGGAATTATTGACGGATTCAGTAGGTTTCTATTTCACCTGGACTGCGCGACGAACAACAGAGCGGAAACAGCATTGAACTTGTTTATGAAAGGTGTTGAAAAATATGGATTGCCATTACGTGTTCGTGGTGCTATGGGTGTGGAAAACGTTGATATTGCTCGATATATGGTGATGGAGCGTGGTTTAAACCGTGGAAGCTTCATTACAGGATTAAGCGTACATAACACTAGGATAGAAAGGCTGTGGTCGGAAGCTAACAGAGTTATATCTTCTTATTATAAATCGTTATTCCAACATATGACAAATATTGGTAAATTACTTCCAACAAATGAAATTCATATGTTTTCGTTGCATTTTGTTTTTTTACCGCGAATTAGACACTCCTGCAATTTTTTCGTTAGTGAATGGAATCACCATTCTCTAAGAACGGAACGTAATTTTTCTCCCCTTCAGCTATGCTCTCTTAATAGATTAAACGAAATTCGAAGAGAAGAAGAAGATTAAAGTTATTTTGCAAACCCTATGTTGTATGGTATTGATAATACAAACGAAATGGCAGCGATAGAGACAGCCAATAACGTCATTGTCCCTGATAATCAATTTCATCCACCTCTCAATTTGGAAATTCTAATAAATCCACTTTCCGAGGATGGAAATCATGGAATCAATCACTACATCAACTTAGTAACTTTATTATCTTAAGCATTTTAGCCTTTGCAATTCAAATTTTCCTTTTTTTAAATGAATATTTCACTCGAAATATTTTTTACGGACAACAACTACAAAAACTGAAGATGGTTTAAAACAGAAACCTTTAAACGTACATTTATAAGTTCTTGGATTTTCGCGGGTTTCTATTCTTAGTGCATCGTGATTTTATTCAAAATTCTTAATAGCCAAATGACGATTCATTGTTGTTAAAACTATTTAAAAGATAAAACGTATGTTTGTTTAATTCAAAACCTAATTGATTGTCACTTAAGTATAAGACTAGGTCTATTCGGTACGATTTTAAAATACACAATAGGACGCTGTATGTCCGGAGTTTTCGGTAGCAACAATACCTGTCTCTGTGCGAAAATTGTAATCGATTCTGACTGGTAGCCTTTCAGACTAATGCCTTATTCTTACTTGGCACGAAATTTAGTTTTCGTGAGGAAAATTGACGCTACCGAACCAAAATTACTTAAGCGCAAAGCTACGACGAAAATTATATTCGTCGTGGAACAACCGAAAAGTTGCCAAGTGGGAACTAGAATTAAGTCTATATGCATTACATTTTGTTTAATGTTTAACTTTTTTCAACGCGAACTTAAAATCGCTATTATTTATTAGCTTAAAGCAGCGAAAATATCTAAGACGACTGTACCTAGCACAAGCTAAACCACCAAAGGTTAATTATCTGAAAGTCGCTGTATTATTTTTTGACAACATTTCTGTAAATGTAATTGAAATTTCAAGTTGCGCTACTTCTAAATGAATGTTATTTGACAGGTTAACCCAACCCTAGAAAACGCGAAACGCTAACAGTTGACGTGTACCGACCTTACAGGCTCAATTTACCAGTTTTCTAGCGCGGGCTTAACCGGTCTCTTGTAAAAAATAGGAACATGTTACGTTTTTGGATTTCTGATTCGGTAGAGCTTGATTATTATATATCTTTTATAAAAAAAAACTGAACACTGTAAAACATAAAATAATACTATTTTAAATAATTGATAGCAAAATTTGCACTCTTAATGAACATTACATATACGACCAAGAATGTATTTATTTATACTCAGGGATAATGAATATGTCGAGACTATCGACGGACACGTTGAGGCCCTAACCCCCTCACGCTAAGGGGGGGGGAGGAAAAAAGGAGGCGGTCTTATTTTCTGCGTCCTCGCAGCAGCGTTAATCGCGTCGAAAAACGTAATTTTTAAGAACCAATGAGATTGCAGTATTATTTGATTTTATTAAAGCGGAGGAGCATACCGGGGGGCCCAACGGGTGGAATTGGAGAAACGCTAAAAATAATCTCGACATATTCATTCTCCCTGAGTATAAATAAATACATTCTTGGTTTAATATTTTAAGTTTAATTTAGGACCCTGCGATAGTGCGATTTGATTCACAGAGACCTAATCTAAATCATGAAAAGACAAAAACGTTATAGATGAGAATATAATATAACTTATCGAATTTCCATTCCAGAATTGTTTTACTTCGCTCTTCAGGATCATCATTAATTCAACCTAAAATTACCCCAGGATTAACTCTAAATGGCGATACTGTTCATAGATGTTGGGGAAAAGCCGTTCTCTATGTTCGCCCTGAATCGACAATTGTATTTTCTGATAGTGATGAGAGTGTGACGATTTCGGACGGTAATGAAAATACTGAAGACGAACTCCCAGAGCTACACTTATCAGGTATTATTATTTTATAACTATTGATAATATTTAAAATTGAATATAAAATTTTGGTTTTATAGGTATTCTCAGTACTCAAAATGTGGAAATGTCAACTGTAGAAAACGGGGAAAGAGATTCGGCGGAAAACCTGGAAAGGGCTTCTGCGGAAAACCTGGAAAGGGCTTCTTCGGAAAACCTGGAAAGGGCTTCTGCGGAAAACCTGGAAAGGGCTTCTTCGGAAAACCTGGAAAGGGCTTCTTCGGAAAACCTGGAAAGGGCTTCTTCGGAAAACCTGGAAAGGGCTTCTTCGGAAAACCTGGAAAGGGCTTCTTCGGAAAACCTGGAAAGGGCTTCTTCGGAAAACCTGGAAAGGGCTTCTTCGGAAAACCTGGAAAGGGCTTCGAAGGAAAACCTGGAAAGGGCTTCTTCGGAAAACCTGGAAAGGGCTTCGGCGGAAAACCTGGAAAGGGCTTCGGCGGAAAACCTGGAAAGGGCTTCGGCGGAAAACCTGGAAAGGGCTTCGGCGGAAAACCTGGAAAGGGCTTCGGCGGAAAACCTGGAAAGGGCTTCGGCGGAAAACCTGGAAAGGATTTCTGCGGAATACCTAGAAAGGGTTTCTACGGAAAACTTGGAAAGAGCCTCTGCAGAAAATTTGGAAACGCCTACGGCAACTTGTAAATTCGAACACAATTGCACAGAACTTTCTCATTCAAACTATAGCGATGACTCTCCGATTGAATTGAAGGAAATAATTTCGGGATTGAATTAAAAAATTTCTGGAATGAAAAGTAACGATATTAATGTTAATAGAGCAAATGTCCTCGATGGAGCTTTACGGGCGTTTAAAAGGAAATCTTTTGATCCAAATGGATTAATTAACGTGCTTTTTACGGATGATAGTGGGGTAGGGGAGGGTGCCGCTGATATCGGTGGACCTTCAAGATAATTTTTTAGACTGCTATTAAATGATATAATGTCATCTAACATTTTCGAAGTGCCACCTACACAAAGAAATATTAACATGCGTGCATCCGCTGTCTCGGAAAACATGTACTTTAATGCAGGGAATGCAATTGCGCTATCAATAGTTCATGGAGGCCCTGCTCCTCAGAGTCTAGCTCCTTGGTTTTACGACTGTTTGTTCAATGAACCTTCATCTGTGCAAGTCGATCCATCGAACATCGTAGATAATGATTTAAGAGAAAGGGTACTTGCAATAAATCAAGCGACCACCGTTGATGAACTTTTGGCAGTTTTAGAAGATCTAAGCGACGTAAGATTTCTCGCGGGATGCGAGAGACCTATTTTAAATATGAATGAACAAAATAGACAGCTCAAAGACTTAACCTATTATCTAGTGATAGGAAGACATCTAGATAATATAAACCAGTTCAAAGAGGGGTTGAGTACATTGGGAGTTTTGGAGGCGCTTAAAAATTTTCCAAATTCATTCCGGAAAATTATGACGAACAATAAAAGTATGGACATTACTCGATCGAAACTTAACACTATGTTAAAAATAGTGTTTTCAGAACGCGGCGGAAACAAGTACGTATTATAAAATATTGCAGTTGGTTATTTCAGGTATTATTTAATTGATGTAGAAGATGGAGAATCTGCGGTCACATTGGCGAAAATATTAATTTTCGCTACTGGTGCGGAAAGGGAACCGCCACTGGGTTTTTCCCAAAACCTCACGATAGAGTTTTTGCATGAGGTTATCCCATCTATTGGAACTCCAAGCAGGTACCCTATGGCGAATACTTGCGGATTGGTAATGAAGTTGCCGATTATACACAAAACATACTCGGAGTTCAAAAATGCGATGGATGAGGGTATTTTATGTAGCCCTGGGTTTGGGCAAATTTAATGCTGTTACGTTTTTTTGTTTTTGATTATGTAAATCTTGGTTTAAAAAAAATATTTTGGGCATAATACAGCTCAGCTAGAGAACACGTCATTACTTTATTTCCAAAACCACATATCTCTTTAAGATTTGTGTACATAGATATCTGGTTTTCCATATAAGGTAGCGAAGTACACTGTAAGAAATAACGCTCTTGTTTTAGGAGTTGAACATTTTCCAATATTTAAGACCTTTCGGGGATTTGAAATGGAATAAATTTAAGCCTTTCTAAGAGAATTTTCAAACTTTAACATATTATATAAGCCTAGTGCTTTTCCGTTAGCATTCATTGGCTTTTAATTCACCGAATCCCATCGAAGTTGCAACGTTTCCACCAATAAAACAGTGACAATTTAAGCTCATTATTTATTCAACCATTAGAAATTGGCTGTTTCATTTGGGCGTAGCTGGGGAGGAGTCACGTTTTTACTTGACTCGACACAATTTATACATGTCAAAATCAATTTTAGACATGTCAAAACTTCATTTCGACTAGTTCTTTTCGTTTTGACTAGACAATTTCTTCGCGCATAGTAATTGGACTAAAGGTTTTTAACGGTAACTGGACAGAAATATTATTCACGTAATTATTGAAAAACGCCATTCTATTGGTTTATCAAAATTTATACAAAGCCTTTATTTGCCTTTACGGGTCTCGTGAAATAATTTAGTTACCTCCTCAAAAAATCTATTGCCTTTATCCCCTCCTCCGACAAATTGAACATGTCAAAAAATTTCTAACTAGTTAAAAACTGTAGTCAAGTACGCCAAAGCTCAAAGGTGTCTCAATTCCCGTATAGAAATCTAACGCGAGCCGAAAGTGTCACAATACAAGAGTTTTCGACTAGTAGAAACTTTTATACACGTCCAAAATACGAGTCACGTCAAGAATTCGGCACTTGTTCGGAAATGTGTCGCATAAAAAAGTTTTTGACTAGTCTCGAAATATTGCGGCTAAATCTGCGACGCCTTTCAACCAATCACAATGGTGGAAATTCAAACTACCCAATCGCGAGTGATGTACGTTTTTCGAGAGTGTTGTAAATTTCTGTCGCTTAGCTCGCCAAAAAGTGTTTCAATACAACAGTTTCCGACTAAGTTGAAACTTTTATACACTTCCAAAATACGAGTCACGTCAAGAATTCGGCATTTTTTCGGAAATGTGTCGCTTAAAAACGTTTTTGACTAGTCTCGAAATGTCGCGGCTAAATCTGCGACGCCTGTCAACCAATCACAATGGTGGAAATTCAAACTACCCAATCGCGAGTGATGTAAGTTTTTCGCGAGTGTTGTAAATTTATGTCGCTTAGCTTCCCAAAACTGTCTCAAACTCTCAATACAACGAAACGAGACATGTCAAAAATGTTTTCACTAGGCTCGATCTCAACGATTAAATCTGCGATGGATGTATTGTTTCTTTATTATTTCCGTTTATTCTCCGATAAATCTGCGACTACGTCTTCTGCTGCTACGTCAGTATATCGTTTTTGGTAGCAGACAATTCCTTTAATTTATAAAAAGAATAACATAAATAATAGTGACAGGATTGGCAACTTCATAGACAAAAAGGATTTAAGTCGTAGGCTTCGAATTATATTGCAAAATAAACTTGGCAGTACGAGAAGGCTGCGTCGGAATTGAGATTCATTTTTTTTTATTAGATGGTTTTGAAACTGAAAATAGGAAGGATGCGTCAAATATCATTGCGTTGTTTTTAATAACTAAAGATATTTTAGCAAAGGATCCTTTCAACGTGTTAGATTTTAGAACACGAGCTTTATAAACAACTTGTTTAAATTATTTCAACTGTATTTTTAAGATTGGCAAAATAAATGCTGCTTTCCGATTTCTGTTAGATATTTTGAAGACCGGAGCTGGTTTCTGTAAAACCAGATGAGTAGAAATCTTCTAGCGATGTTTTGTACTCAGGCATTATAAGCAAAGAGTAAAGAAAGTGCGTGAACTAGAGAACACAGTTGCATCGGCCAATGAATTGGTCGCCACAGAGGATGGCATTCCGAAGAGCTCAGGAGACGGGTCTGTACTTTGGTAATACTACTCCGTTAGTCGTAATCTTTAAATATCGAGATAGTCAAACCAATTTTACCTTACATGGAGTACCGAGGAGAAAAGTGCCTTCGGTACGGGAGTATTAGATTATTAGGTGAAGGTATACGCGCTGCCGATGAATAACACGCCACGGAGAGTCAGAATTGCTAGCAGACGAATTTAATTTATTTTACGTCTTGTCAATGGTTTTAAATTACGTTGAACACTTCTGAAAATTCTGCCCACGCAAGTGGCATGCAGTGTTGGACATACGGATATTTTTTTAGTAGTCACTGAATAGTGGGGTAAAATGGGGGTAGCCAACATTTTGGTTTACCCGTCAGAATTAAAATATAAGTTTATTATCAGTTGAGTTACATGATATATTTTTTTAAATAAAATGTGATTGACGGATGATGGATTTATGATAGGCCATATTTTCCATTAGTTATGAATATTAAGGTAAATTTTTCACTAGTAAAATTTACTAGTGAGCCCACAGATTTTGATTAATGTTAGTAACCAGAGCATTTATTTTAGTGCCTATGTCTAACGCTGGTGGCATGATGGTAACGAAATTAGTCTTCCCGTGCAAAAAGGACAAGAGAAACGAACTAGCAGATGATAAAGCAGAGTGTTCTGCTTGCTCTAAGGTTGAATAAAGTGTAACGTAACTGTTCAATTACTAACAACGTTTTATTAGTTGTAAGCCTAATACACAGGGATAAATATTAAGATATTTGTGTTAATTTACGTAATTTATATTCGAAAAATAATAACGAAAGTATGAAAAAATTTCCCATTTTAGAAAACGTAATTGAAAACTATTGACAAGACGTAAACAATGGATTACTTTCGTCCAACATTGCAACAAGTTTTTCGTCCCGTCTTGTTCCCAACTGTACTCTACATGTCAAAAATAGAGGAGACTTGTCGCAGAATTATCCGCTAGAGTTTCTACGATCAAGGTGGGTAATTTTAAATTTTATAGAAAGATAAGTTTGAATTATTGTTATTGATTCCAATTTTAAAACATTATTGGATTACATGAAAAATTAAATTCTTTGAATTATTAGGCGTGTGATATTGATATTTTCGCGGACGGCAGAGAGCGGCACAGCGCTCGGCACTATTATATAGACCAAGGCCTATAATTTTACATATGATGTGTCTGTATTAATTTTTATTTGGCAAACTATAACGTTGTCCATTAGGTTTGACTGTTCGTTGATCCAGATTTGGTGCTGTTCCCAATGGAATACAAAATTTTCACAGTGTGGTCAAAACGTAAAAGTTGCTATCTCTCGAGATGGTGCATTTCAGGAATTCATATCTGAGCTGCTCTTCTTTTCCCTATAGAAGAGATTTTCATTATTCAAGCAATCCGAGAGTGCTCTGAGCAACCTATAAATCAATGCTACAACCTACAAAATTAATACTATGGTTGATTAAAACCGGATTATAAGGATTTGCACATTTTCCTACCTTTTCAAATTATCTGCTCCTATATTGGTATTGGATAGAGGTGCGTTAAAATTCTAAAACTTAATTTTTCTTTAGACAAGAGCTCATCAGCCAGATAATTTTGTCACGGCCGTAGCGACGAAGTGCCCCTCTGAGTCTCAGAGGGGCACTTCGTCTAAGACTGAGTTAAAAACCACACATTGAGATTTGACGCATCCTTCCAATTTCCAGATTCTAAAGTCTATTAAAAAATTAATAAATTTCAATTCCGAAAAACAACACTGAGGTTTGACGCACCCTTTCTGTTTTCAGTTTCGAAACCGTCTAATAAAAAAATTAATGAATCTCATTTCGAACGCAGCCTTCTCGTACTGCCAAGTTTATTTTGCAATATCATTCGAAGCCTACGTCTTAAATCCTTTTTGTCTATGAAGTTGCCAATTCTGTCACTATTATTTATGTTATTCTTTATACAAATTAATGGAATCGTCCGCTACCAAAAACGATATACTGATGTAGCAGCAGAAGACGTAGTTGCAGATTTATCGGAGAATAAACGGAAATAATAAAGAAACAATACATCTATCGCAGATTTAATCGTTGAGATCGAGCCTAGTGAAAACATTTTTGACATGTCTCGTTCCGTTGTATTGAGACACTGTTGGCGAGCTAAGCGACAGAAATTCACAACACTCGCGAAAAACTTACATCACTCGCGATTGGGTAGTTTGAATTTCCACCATTGTGATTGGTTGAAAGGCGTCGCAGATTAAGTCGCGAACTTTCGAGACTAGTCAAAAACATTTTTAAGCGACACATTTCCGAACTAGTGCCGAATTCTTGACGTGACTCGTATTTTGGACGTGTATAAAAGTTTCAACTAGTCGAAAACTGTTGTATTGAGACACTTTTGGCGAGCTAAGCGACAGAAATTTTCAACACTCGCGAATAACTTACATCACTCGCGATTGGGTAGTTTGAATTTCCACCATTGTGATTGGTTGAAAGGCGTCGCAGATTTAGCCGCAATATTTCGAGAATAGTCAAAAACGTTTTTAAGTGACACATTTCCGAACAAGTGCCGAATTCTTGACGAGACTCGTATTTTGGACGTGTATAAAAGTTTCTACTAGTCTAAAACTGTTGTATTGTGACACTTTCGGCTCACGTTAGATTTCTATACGGGAATTGAGACACCTTTGGCGTACTTGACTACAATTTTTAACTAGACATGTTCAATTTGTCGGAGGAGGGGATAAAGGCATGAGATTTTTTGAGGAGGTAACTAAATTATTTCACGTGACACGTAAAGGCCAATAAAGGCTTTGTATAAATTTTGATAAACCAATAGAATGGCGTTTTTCAATAATTACGTGAATAATATTTCTGTCCAGTTACCCAGGGGCGTATATAGGGTATGGCAGCCATGGCGCGTGCCATGGGCGCAACTCGACGGGGGGCACCAAATTATGTTTTAATTTTTTTTGGCGGTCTGCTTTGGTGTTGTGTTTTAGGTTTTTTTAATGTTTATATTTCCGGTATATATATATATCTCTAAGATGAGATTAGATTTAGGTAGCTTTCTGGAAAAAATCGAGAGAGAACAAATGGAAAACACAGACTTCGACGATATTATTGACAAATTTTCGTCAATCAAAGCAAGGAAGGTAACACTATAAGTTGGTTACGAATTACACAATATTTCTTGTACAATTAAAGATTATAGTTATTAAAAATTAACTTAAGTTTCACTTATATTCCTTTCATATAATTCGGACCACCTGGGAAGGGGCGCAATTTCTATGGTTTGCCGTAGGTCAAGTTTTCCTAGCTACGCCACTGCAGTTACCGTTAAAAACGTTTAGTCCAATTACTATGCGCGAAGAAATTGTCTAGTCAAAACGAAAAGCATTAGTCGAAATAAAGTTTTGACATGTCTAAAATTGATTTTGACATGTATAAATTGTGTCGAGTCAAGTAAAAACGTGACTCCACCCCAGCTACGCCTAAATGAAACAGCCATTTTCTAATGGTTGAATAAATAATGAGCTTAAATTGTCACGGTTTTATTGGTGGAAACGTTGCAACTTCGATGGGATTCGGTGAATTAAAACCCAATGAATGCTAACGGAAAAGCACTAGTCAAAAACCTTTGACATGTCCAAAAGTGTTGCTTGTGACACTTTTGGCGTTCCATAGGCGTCCACCGCGATTGATGAAAAAGTACGCATGAATTCATTTGCAACTGAATCGTTGTCGGATAGTATTTTCCCGTCTTTAATTAGACTTATGGATTGGTAAGTAGATTCCCTCTGTTTATTATTAAACGTCCAGAAGTTTTTCGGGTTATTTTAAGAGAGTCAGCAACCCTATTCAGATAAGCAGATTTGTCCCGTTTAATTAGCCGTTGCGTCAGAGAGCGTTGGTCGTTATATTTTGATTTGTTTAAGTTCTATTGTGTGGTTTTTTTGGATGTTTGTGAAGTTATTTCTTACGTTTCAGCTCTTTAAGCCGTTCGGTTGAACAGAAATCAGTAAAATTCTTTTCGGTTTTCTTGAAATTGGTGGTTGTGGTAGAACACCGTTTTGAAATAAAGGTATCCATCGCCAGCGCAATTGTATCCGATATGTACTTGGCAGCGACATTCACGTCAACTGCATATATATACATATATACGTATATATATATATTAGGGTGTTTAAAAAAAATGCAAATATCGAAATGTTTTGGTGCACATTGATTTTCTTGTTCATTTTGGTCGGAAAATGACACAGGAAAAATTTTACGTAAATTCATTAATTTTTAGGACTGCCTCAACGAGCTAAAGTTTTACCATTATAAACAAACCCATTTAAATGTCACTTAAATACTTTAACTGATGAAATATTGAATATTTATTACTTACTTAAGTTTAAACAGGGTTTATTATAGTAATAAGTACCGGTACACAATAAAATAATTGGCAGAAATCCCCACAAAACCAGGTCCTAACTTGTGATTTTCAGCAGATATGACCTGGTTTAGTGGGGCTTTCTGCCAAATATTTTATTGTGTACCGGTACTTATTTCTATAATAAACCTTGTAAAAACCTAAATAAGTAATAAATATTAAATTTTTCGTTCAAGTAAAGTATTTGAGTGACATAACTGATTTTTGCTTATAAATAGGTTAGTTCATAGTGGTAAAACTTAACCTCGTTGAGGCAGTCCTAAATATTAATGAAATAACCTAATTTTTTTCGTGGGTCATGTTCTCATCAAAATGAACAAGAAAATCCATGTGCACCAAAACATTTCGATATTTGCATTTTTTTGAACCACCCTATTATATATATACATATATACGTATATATATATACATATGTATATATATGTATTATATGTATATGTATATATATATATGTATATGTATATGTATATAGATATATATATATAAATAGCACCCCCGCGGACCCCGTGGTGTGGGGGCCTCCTGAGAACTAGGAGCCCCCCAAACGTTTAGTATTAAAATCGGTGCTATTTAAAAGGTCCGAGTCGTTTTTCGTGCGGTGGGGGCGGAGTTCCTAGCTACGCCACTGTATATATGTATGTATGTATATGTATATATGTATGTATGTATATATATGTATGTATGTATATGTATATATGTATGTATGTATGTATATGTATATATGTATGTATGTATATATATGTATGTATGTATGTATATATATGTATGCATGTATATGTATATATGTATGGACATATATGTATATATTAATCCTCAGCTGTATCAATTAAAAATTTAGGATCGCAATTCTGATCAGGTGCTGTTTACATTTCCTTTCTTCTTTGATATATAACAAAAATGTGTTAGTCAATATAAACAGAAGGATCACCAATTTTTATTTGCCTCTACAAAATGGTATTCTACCAAACCAAAATATTTTTCTAAGTGGTTTTCTTCTTAATATTAAATGGAAATGAAGGGTATTTCAATTGGCTCGGTCAGGGCTTTTTTTCGTGGTTTTAAAAAAAAAATATTTTTTTACCTGTAGGTGTCACACAAAATATTTAATTGGAAAAGTTGTAGACTATAGTCGAAAATTTAAAAATAAATCTGGTTCGGTCAAAAAAGACCTATTTTTCATTGAGTTTGGAGGTCGTGGAAAAAAAAATAATTAGCCAAAGTGACAATTGATTATAAATGACATTTATAAAATGATTTAAAAAATTCCGCCTTCTGACGCAATGAACACATTATGAAATGCATCCCGAAGCATTTTTGGAGTGACGCGATGACATGCTTCGATGATTCTTTGTTTTTAACGCAAGTTTTCACAGTTGTTTGGTAAACGTATTTCTTTGTGAAACCCCAAAATAAAAGGTCGAGTAGTGTTTGATCCGGGGACCAGACCTTGCAGGCCAACGAACAAGAACCTTTTCTTTCCATCTATCTTCCAGGAAACTCGTCGTTTAGATACGCAACCTTATCATGATATCGGTGAGCTGGCATTCCATCTTGCTGGAACCAGACACATCAGTAGTTGAGCGTGAATATCCCGGTGGTCTACAGTCATGAAGCAAAACCAGTTGCAGAAGTCGAGTCGGCGCTGTCTGTCACCGTTTTGCAGTGCTTGGTGGAGAATCGCTCGGTAAGGATGTAAACGGTGTCTGTTGAATGTTCTCCAAACGTAGTTTCAATACCACCAAATGTCATAGCTGGCAGTCTGACCCTCGCTCGATGATAGGCGATGAAGTAGGCTAGGATAGTATTTTCCATGTCGATGTCTCCAAACCAAGACCACGAAACCTCGGATTAATATAACCCCAGTTGTAGAAGTCGCGGACCACTCTAAGAACCGTCGTATGATTTGGTCTGCAATTGGGAAATCGTCGTCTAAATAACCGACTTACTAGGGTAGAGTTGCGATGAATTTCTCTGTAAAATAGCTCTAACATATGAGCGCGCTGATCTCGAGTGTAAAGAGACATACTTGACAATAATCGTCCAAGCTGAGAGAATGATGTAATTTTAAAATGTGAATGCTTTAAATACTAAACGGAAAATTGACATTTCACGTTAATGAAAAACAAAAACATTGTTAAAGAAAATGTTGGTCTTCGTTTTGAGATCTTACTCGTAACCACTTTGAAATGGAAGACTCTCTCTTCGTCTACTTTGTCTAATTTGGTGTTGGACGTTTCATTTTATCTATTTAGATATAAAAAATGTCGGCTCTAATGTGCAAAAAGAAGATCCGTAACAAAAGGTAGACTTCTGGGGCAAGTAATGTTAAAAATAAAACTTCTCAATATTTCCAAATGTCTGGTATGGTTGTCATCTCTGATAGTATTTACATCTTTTAACGCAAAATCTTTTCATTAATATCAATAATCTCCGGAGAATAGCCGTTGGAGGGTATCTTCCATATTGCTAAAGATATGCGTATTTTATGCGTTTTAAAGGCTGAGAACAGGGATTCCATTTTCTCGTGCGTTAATTTTGACCCCCACGATTCTGAACTTGTATATATCTTGAGGAGTGACAGTTTGGACAGCTTCACCGACGGCTCAGACTGTTTTTGAATTGTAAAATATCCAGAATTGTCCAAGCGGTCACTCAAGCTATCAGAGATGTCAATCAATTTGTCAGTTAAGCTGTCACTCGTCAAAACATCGAGTACAGAATTAGAGAGGTAGAAATTCGGTCTTTAAATGTGAGTTTTCCTGTTCTTGCGTTTATGTCTAATAGCACGAAGATATGTTTGAACTGCATCGCGTCATCCAAAGGTTTGCCACATTTGTCAAAACCAGTAAAGCAGCCGTCAGTGACAGTGAAAAATCAGCGCAAGTGTTTACGTCATCCGATTCAACTTCTGAATCATTGCCGCCTGCAGCACCACAACCCTTAACTCTTGAAAATACTGTCTTTTGTCAAGTTCATAGACGTGGTTCGTTTGCAAAGCCCATATACGCACGCGAGTCAGAAACAACGTACGGTATGAGATATGGTTACGTAAGTCCATCTTTGTTAAGAACTACATGTACGTTAGAATGTGCAGATGTCATCTAGTCGATGGCGAACTTCCTTGATGACATTACTGATAATATCACTGACGTTAACAGTTCCAGATCTCTTAGCACTACTGACATTGAGAATCTTCGTACATTGAGGACCGCAAAAGGCAAAGTATCGAATCGTTTGTCACGAGTGACTCTTTAAGTGCTCATGTCCCTCTCGCAAAACCAGTTCCGTGATGTCTATTCCATCGGCGAAGACAAACTAAAGACTACTAAATCATGTTCATCAAAGACAGCTTTGCTACTGATAAAACTACGTATCAGTTTACCCAACGCAGTGTTATCCGGGCTTTTTCAAATGAAAGAGTCCACCATTATGAACATTATTGAAATGATACTTGCTGCTTTAGAAGAACGTTTTGTACCGCTACATTACGGTCTTCACCATATTTCCAGATAAGATTTAATCGCCAATCACCAATAAACGTTGACAGGGCCCTGTTTACCGCCTATAGGGATTTGGCAGCATGACGTCACGTACATTTGGCTATGACCATCATTCTGGCCTGCTTTTTTTCTAATTGGAAAAAGCATGGTTGAAGTAATATCTACGTCATGCTGGTAAGTTCCTATACACCATTTCAGTATTTGTACTCATTTAGACGAAACTATTAGTTTGTAACCTCTAGTGGCTCTACTACATTTTTCTAAAAGTTTATCATTCACGTTCACAGATTGCGCTTCTCTGCACTTTGCAAGCGCAGAAACAATTACTGAAATGGTGTTTATAATGATTTTCTGACATAGAAAATGTTTTGCACTTAATACTTTTAAACCTGGCAACACTGTTGCTTGGCAAAAGTCGTGACTGTCGCGTAGTCGCGTCAGAGCAAGGATCCTATGTTAGAAGGATAGGTAGCCCTCCGGCCAGCCCATGTTTTCCAAACGCCGGCAGCGCCGACGATATTAAGAGAGCCTCTAAAAGTGGGACGTCTGGTTTATATTCCCTCACGAGCGTCTCAATCCCCAACGCGTATGGTCGTTTTTATTGGTTTAAAGTGGTCACGTGTTCAGTTTTTTTTACGGTTTTTTCTTATTGGCTTCTTTAACTCACGTGAGCTTATGTCGCCTGCTTAGAATGTAATATCTTTGCATTTTTCTCCGGATTTGTGTCCTTTGCAATAGTTTTATTTTTATACGGTGTAAGTTAACTTTTAATTAATGTTTTGAAATCGAATGAGTTTGATATCTCTAGAATGCGGTTTTTGTTCGAAAGTCTACAAAGTTCGGGCAAGTTTAACATACCATATGAAATCCGTGCATGGGACGTACTCCAACCCTTTAGTTTCTGGGACTAAATTTTGTAGGGAAGGTAAATGTCAATTTAGCGCGCGCACTGTGAATTAATTAATCGAACACCTCAGAAAAAAAACACGAGTTACATAATTTTAAAGTTGCTGAGAAAGAATTCTCTTAAAAACTGGGTATGTAGGATTCCACCTTTTATTCTTTTTGCTGTCTTCAATATCTCTTTTAAAATTTATTTTCAATTAGAATTTTTGCAATGGAAAGAAGAGTTAGAGGGAGAACCAAAAAATAAATGGTTCTTGTACGGCTTTTATAAATTTGACTGAAGGTATTTCTGGAACTGAAAAAGTGTTGGTTTCATTCTGCGAATGTCATTATGGCCATAAAGTTGAATTAAAACACTTGGATTTAAGCTATCAAGAAAAAACCACTCTCGCGGGACAAATTGCTCAAGGTATTCCATTTGAAACTATTTTGGATGGCGTTAGAAGCAATGTAGATTAGAAATCACTAGAGCGTTATCACCTCTTGACCACTAAGGACTTGCACAACATTGAAAGAGACTTTGCTCTCAACCAAGATATTAGATAAAATAAATGGTTCTTGTGTGAATATTTAAAATTTTGGAACAAGTAAATACTTTTACGCTTCATCATACACAATATTAAATTTTTATTTTAAATTGGTTTATAAAGATTTGAAATTTTAATTATTTAATTTCGGTTGATTGAATGTAGTTATGGAATAGAAGTTTTTTTCTGTCTAGTTTTTTTATTTTTGTCTACTAGTCCAGCGGCATAGCAGAATGATTGTGCACTTTCGTATAAAAACATGAAATTTTCCATGATGGCTAGAAATGCCATGAAAAAAAATATAAGAAATCGAGCCACTTCAAATTTTACCCATGAGCCCCTATAATCCAAGATGGCGGCCAAAACTAACCAATTTTTGTTACTGTCGTCCGATTTGATTGATTTTCATGTTAGACATGCATTTTTGGGTGCTGAGTACGATTTTGAAGTTTAATATAACTTTATTGCACATTTAAATTTATTAAAAATTCAAAATGGTGGCCAAAACCGAGAGCCAAAACTAACATTTTTCGTTTATTATAATCCGATTTAATTGATTTTCACCAAACAACTAAAGAAATATTTCTAATTATACTCCAACAAGATTATGTCAAACCACTTGTTTCACATAATTGTCATATATGATAAATTACCTTTTCTATAGATTAAAAAAATTAACACGTAAATTTATAAAGAAATGTCTAACAATCTCCGTCACATCCGCACAGTCCGGTACACCGAAGTTCAGTTACATTTACATCTATGCCCCTCACAGTTTTTTTACATTTGCACGATATCAGCTCAAAGCATGATGTCAGAGCATCGGGTAGATCAGTCCAATGGGGTTCATGCATTCCACCATCCGTTTTATTCCATCCCCAGTTGATTGGTGACGGTAGGTCAGGATGTGCAATTACACTCTGACCCCACACATGACCTCCCTGATACACTGCTCTTTTTATATGTTGTCTAAGAGCGGCTTTTGACGGCGGTATGTTCTGCACATTAGAGTTCTTTGCAAATAATTTTTTCCTCACACTGTCGATGTCACAGTGTGTATTTGTTCGATCGTAAAGTAAAATGACGAATCTCTCGATGGTTTCATATACGTTATCTCTTTTGGCGCACATGACATAGCTAGAAGGGCTCCTGATAATTCTGGAAATACCTTCCACGTGGCCCATGCCTTCTTTTTACCGTGGCCGGCGAAACTAGATACCGTATCGCACCCAGTTAGGGCGTGGAACATCGGTAGAGCACACGACTTTGAGGGCCCAAGATTCTTGGCTATATTGTGGGCAGAAAAATATCTCACGTTCTTGCCCGTACCAAATTCCACCCAGAGCTCGACTGATTGAGAGAGTTTATTGGCAGCATTTACCGCTAAAACAATAACGTCTGTATCCACAGTACGTATAAGAATCTGGTGGTGGCCATTGTTGGCTGCGTGAACTGCATGTAATATAATCCGAGTATCCGCCTCCTCATGAGTGCAGGGAAATATTTCTTCGAGAATGGTTAGAGGTGGGTTGCTGCGAACCATCTTTCCATCGGTTACCACTAGCTGTTTGTCTCCCTCGCCTAATGGATGGCACATTAGTTGTTGAGACAAGAATGAAAACAGTTCTTTTTTATTTTCGTTTTCTTGAAGGAAGTTTTTCCAATTGGTTGGAACCTTTGCTTCCGCAACCACACGTCGTCTTGTCCCTTTCCCCCGTTTAGTTCTTGCTCCAGCTTTTAGAGAGCTTTCAAAGTAATTGTCCCAAATCACATCTAACCGCGTTACGTTTCGAAGCTTGGACACTATATATGGAATGAATATTTCTTTGGCGTAATGACTAAAAGTCTTTGAGTGAGGTGGCAGCATTTGTACAATGACTGCGCCGTCAAGAATTAAACAAGTAACTTCGGGGACATCTGATTGAGGTTCTGCCTCCTCTTCAAGACATTTAAGGAGATCGCTCTTTACACCAAAACGAAGCTTTCCACCATCAGAGAGTGATGGAGGAAAAGCCTGGTTCTCATGCTTAAAGAACGAATCCAAATCACCCCCTCTTGTTTGGCAACCAATGTAGAGGCGAGAAAACAATTCCACGTTGTTTTTCATTGACAGTATCTGTTGCTTTCCTTTCGTAGAAGGTTTTGCTTTTGGCGTGTGGAACAGACGAAATTTATAACGTTTAATAGGATCATCAAGTGGTTTACTTCTATCAACGAGACGTTCAGTAACGAATGTTTCGAATTGTTGTTTACCAATTGTTTCTACATTGGCTATAGACTTTATGACGTCAGCATCCGCAATGTCTTTTGTATTTAAAACAAGTAGATCGTTAGTTTCCTCCAAAAATGGGTTGCCAAATTCTTCTATGGTTTCAACAAGGGAATTTACATTTTTTAAAAACGACGCCTGAACACTTGTTGCTTGTTCGTGGTGGGGTGCAAAACAGTGACCTCCAATTTCATCTTGAAATTCGTTGATGACTCTGGCCACTTCAGGTCCCGCCACCATCCAACGCCTGAGGGCATTTGGGTTGTCTGTAAGTCCAACAGCTCCTCCATCGCCTTTAATAACCGCATTATTTTGTTCGTGAGCTTGGTCAAGGGGTATGGCGGAGAAGATCCGATTAGTCTTTTTCACTGTGAAGTATCCAGCGCTGAACTCTCTGTGAATGGTAGGATGTTTGATTTCCAGCTCTGCCATGTCTCTGAGATGTACAGGTGTCCAACGAGCGTAGTTGGTGTGGTCCAATGCAAAGAACCAGGGTGTCAGCTCGGTCAACGCAGCTACATACTGTTTAAAGTCCGCTTTTCGCAAAGAACGGACGTAGACAAACAAAAGGATTTCTAATCTGATCACAGTGTCCCAGTATTGAAATTGAGGAATGGATTTATTTTTTTGATTACGCCATTCTGAAAACCCCAGAAGCTCATTTTCTTCACTCAGCTGTTGACTTTGGTAATGTTGGTATGCACGATTCTGAAGTATATACAGTGCCGATACGGTTACTTCATGCGCCCTCCTTGTACGTTTAATATGTGCCGCTCTCAAAAACGAATCACATACTCCAGCTGTTCCAACACCAGCTTGTACCAGAGCCTCAACCCAGCCACTGCCTTTAAGCCAATCGCCGATCGTTTTCAAGAAAGCCATTTCAAAATGTAAACCACCCATCATTACCACAATCGTGTCCTCTCCGTACGTATCAGGCCACTTCCATTGAATTTGTTTCGACAATGTAAATAACGGCTGATCAAAAGCGATAACCGGTGTTTGGCCAGCATTCAGATGCTGAACGGTGTTCTTCAAAACGTCCATTGAATGTTTGATCATTGCTATAGTATGAGCACTTTCAAGGAAAAGAGGAAGCAACACACTGGGACCTGTAACAAATTCTTTCGTGGTAGGAAGTAGGCTAGCGTGGTATGCAGACCAGGATATGTTATCCAAAGTATTATTAGCGATAGATTCCTTTGCATAATCTAGCCACTTGTATTCTGCTATTTCGTGTTCCGGAAAATTTTCATTGTTTAACGATGCAATACTCGTTGGTGGAACTGCTGATCCTTTAACACTACAAGCAACTGGATGCACTTCTGTGAAGTATTTTGGAAGAGAGTCCATAGTCTTAGATACATTAGTACCCGTAATTGTGGGAATGTTTCGGTCAAGGCCCTCGCCATTGAAATTGGGGTGCTGAAAGTGAGAGATAGAAGTGCCATGAAATGACTCTTTTGATGTTGTTGAGCTTGGGTTATGGTCTATATTATCCACTGCTGCAGTTGTAAACACACCACCCCGCATTTTAGGGGGGCAAACGACTTGTTCTATATTATATGGTTGACACACTGCATTTCCCATTTCTGTAGAAATACGAAAAACTCTATCATATGATATGCTTACTCCCAGACTTGAAATTCGATCAACAATTTTCTTTTTGCGTGTTTGAGTATGTACCATTAAACCTATGTAAATGGGTACAGGAGTCTCCTGGATTCTCTTGTGCTTCATATGTGTCGTCTTAATTGATCTTTGATGCTTGACACTATTAAACTTTAAAAGTTGAGCGATCGTTAGTGCTACTTGAGACAAAGAATCTTCTACCTTGTTTTGAATGTTCGGACCCTCCAAAATCATGCTGACAAGTTGAAGCAACAATGGGTGTATGGATTTTATCTGCGATTCCTCAGAGAAACCATTTAAGAAGCAGTTGTGTTCTTCAAATATGTGGCGGCGAACAATCTGGGCTGCATGTGCTAATTGAAGAGCATCATTCTCAGAGTCTAATTCACAAGCTTTTGTCAAAGCAGCTCCGATATCGTCATCGAAGGCCAAGTACACATCCCTCCCGGTTTTTTGTGGGCACATGTCAGGAAATTGAAGCAACAGGCGTTCTTTTAAACGTGTAGAATGAATTCTTGAACCACTACATCCACCGAGTTGTTCCATCCTTGTATTGTATAGGCTTGAAAGATCGGAAAGTTTGAAAACATTTGCTACGTTTTTTTCTCTTCGAGTTTCTTTAATAAACATAACAAGCTCTGCAAAGACTCTTCCTGATATCAAGTTTTGGGCTTCAGAGCTTGGTGTTTTCTCGGCAGAAGCTTTCCTTGCACGATAGTACAGTGAATTTAGGCAAATATTATGATACATTGCGTCAATCGCCACCATGTCTCCCGAACTAAGACGACCCAGAAGTTTAGTGTCCCCTAGCAGAAGTGCACATTCTCGAACTCGGCTATCAATTTGGAAAGTACTTGCTGCGTGCAGTCTTTCTTTGCCATCTTCTTTTCCACAGAAAAAACATTGTTCTTTTATTTTATAATCTGATTTTTGACTGGATCGTCTTCTCTTCAAAGGTGAATCTCTGTCTTGAGTGGGGTTATTTTTAAAGGTTCGTTTTTGTGCTCTTTTTAACTTGGTTTTATTTTACTTCAACTTGCAAGATAAGTGGTATTTAGCCCTATTGGCCACCATGGACGCTTCTATCACTATCCCTTCATCTAGTCTCGCGAGTGTTTCATCTGAAAGTTCTCCAAGCTCGTTAAATGCTTTAACGTTTTCAGCAAATAAAGCGTAAACGGTTTGTTCTACATCTTTGCTCTTCCTTTTTGCTGGACATGTTAACTGTTCCTTGGTGTTTTCTTGGCATAGCATACACAACCTCCAGTTTGTCTTTATTTGTTTTTGGGCCGAAAAGCCTGAAGTTGATGGCTGACTCGGGTCTACTAATTGAAAACTTTTGGACATATTCACTAATGTGCGTAGTACATATAGACTTAAAAAAACAATTACTACCCGTAACGCGGTACAATAACTCTACCACAGTATTACTCGGACAACTCTACCCGTTTTCAACGACAACTCTTCAATAAATTTTCAACGCGTTGTTTTTTGTGTATTTTGACCTGTTGACGTCATTTATAATGGGCAAAGCATTACCAATTGGGAATCTAAAAAAAAGAAGCCTTTGACCTCGTAAACACGATATATCGTATTATGTTACCGGACCCGTAAAACGAAAGGACTATCTAGACTACCACGGTGAAATGGAGATATATATTCTTTTATTTCGAAAATTGTTTTTACGGGAAACCAATTATTTATAAAACAAGTTAATTTTTGACCGCTATTTAATTAGTTTAAAAATCAAATTATTAATCTTTAGCTTCAAATTCGTCCTCAGCACCCGAATATTCTTAACTTAAGTGAAAATGAATGAAATCCGACAACAATAATAGAAAAATGTTCATTTTGGCCGCCATTTTGAATTTTGAATTAGTTTAAATGTACATTAATGTTATTTTAAAACTTCAAATTCGTACTCAGAACCCAAAAATACATGTCTAAAATGAAAATCAATCAAAACGGACAACAATAATAAAAAAAATTTGCCGCCATCTTGGATTACAGGGGCTCATTTAATTAGTTTAAATGTCCATTAATGTTATTTTCAACTTCAAATTCGTACTCAGCACCCGAAAATACATGTCTAACATGAAAATCAATCAAATGGGACAACAAAAAGAGAAAATAGTTAGTTTTGGCCGCCATCTTGGATTATACAGGGTTCGTACAAAATTTCCGGAATTAAATTCCCTGACATTTCCAGGTTTTCCCTGACTTAATTGACAAATTTCCCTGACCATTTTTGTAGAATAAATTTATGTTTTAGGGTAAAAATCTTGAAAAATTTTAATTGTGTATTTTTAATACATTTTTCAAACATTTATTTGCCAGTTTTGTTTTTGGGGTCATTTTAAAATTCCCTTACTATTTTGGACCATTTTAAATTTCCCTGACCATTGGGAATCATTTTCCAATTCCCTGACTTTTCCCTGACCTTTTGGAAACATTTTCAAATTCCCTGACTTTTCCAGGTATTCCAGGTCGTGTACGAACCCTGTTATAGGGGCTCATGGGTAAAATTTGAAGTGGCTCGATTTCTTATATTTTTTTTTATGGCATTCCTAGCCATCATGGAAAATTTCATGCTTTTATACGAAAGTGCACAATTCATTTAATTTCCGGAGCTATGCCGGTGGACTATACACTAAAAATATTAAAATAGGTTTTTTTTAATTCTAACATAACTGGAAACTTAAAGCTTTTTATTTTATAACTAGTTTTAACCTAAATTGTATTTTTATTTTGTATCTATTATTTAAAGTCTGATTTGATATAGATATGGAATAGCAAAATTAATATTTTAGGTTGTAATCATGCATATTTTAAAATTTGATATTTATTATTTTATATCTAAATGGCTTTAAATAGTCCTTAAGTTTTTCCATCTTAAGAATTTTTTTTAATTCTAACCTAAATTGAAATTTAAAGCTTGTTTTATTTCTATTTCTTACCTAAATTTAATTTTTATATTTTTTATCTCAATGTTTTATTTTAGTTTGAATATAGTTATGGAATAGCAAAATTAATATTTTAAAATTTTATATTGTATTTTTTTATATCTTAATCGGTTTAAATAGACCTTAAGTGTTTTCTCTGTGTGTTGGTTTTTTTGTCTTCAATAAATTGTTTTTATCTCAAGAGGTTTTTTTTTCAAACCGAACTAGAAACATATAGCGTATTCTTTTATTTGGTTTCATTTCTATTTCTTACCTGATTGTTTTAGCAGTTATCAATTTTCCAATATGGGGACTTCTAGTGCTAGAATTTGTTTCATAAAAATATCTATTTTGTTGAATACTTATGTTTTGTGTATGATAATGTAAATATTAAATACCTTCAAAATGAAACCTGCTTATTTTTTAAAAGGAATTGTTTTTTGAAATATCTAAATTTTGAGTGAGAGGGTTATTCTAAGTTAATAATCCAGTTTCTATAATCCAGGACTATTGTTGTTTAACGTATGTTTTTTTTTAATTAAGGATTTGTTTGAGTTTGGTAGCAAAATGTATTTAAATGTTTTTTATTTTAGTATAAAATATTTAAAATATTATTGCTTTCTAAAACTTTGAATTATAATTTGCAATAAGTGTGTATTTCTTGTTCAGTAGCCACAACTTTAAGAGTTATAAGGTCATTGGTTTGGAAAATAGATTTTAGAACATCTTTCTCTATAGTATCGGGTTTCGTAAGACTTTTTTTTTGACATATTTTTTTCTTGTGCTGAAAAACCTATCTTGAGTCTTATTTTTTTGTTTGCGGGTTCAGCCTTTGATAACTCTGTTTCTTCGAATTTCAGATTCATCTTGCGTTTTTCTTTAATAGCAGGGCTCTGCCAAGGTATTTTTCAAGGAATTTACAATTTCACTCTTCTTACTTGGTGACAGCCCTTTAGCAATTCCCAAAATTTCAGAGCACACTTTCCCGACGTCTTCATCTGTACATTCCTTTTATACAGCTGGATTTATCACATATTGGAAATGTAGTTCCATTTCATTAGAGACATTTTCATTTTTACCTATTTCTTGACGTTGTAGTTTTCCTTGAGTATTTTGGACCACATAATGGATGTGTTTGCAAATAGTGGCGTGTATTAAACAAGGAAACAAAAATATATTTTTGTAATATGAATCGTGTGTCCGTGTGTTTGCTCAGATTGTTTATTGTTTGTTGTTATTTTAGTTTAAAGAGTGTAATTTAATATTTTAAAGATTTTTGGAAATACTACTGAAATTAAATACTATTTTAAATAATTATATTTGAAAAATACAGCAATTTCAAAATTCTTAGTTTTTTTGTAACGAGATGGCGTTGGGAGCCGAAAATGAATTAAAATGACAAGATAATGAATTCGAGGAATTTAAGTAATATAAATTATTTGATATAAAAAGCAGATAAAATGTTCCAACGGTAAATAAAATTAACAGAAAAAAAATTATCTATGATATCTGCGGAGGCGAGATATGAACTCACGCCCGGTCGATGGAGAGAGCGCATTTTTAACCATTATACCGGCCTCTTCGCTGAGTATAATGGTCAAAACGGAAAATATGTAGAGATGTAAGAGCTTCCAAGTCTTAGCGATGAATTGACAACGAAATAGCCAGAAATACCCGAATTACAATTACATACAGGTCAAATCACTAATTATTTTATAGCACAAACTCAATTTGCAACTAGATTTTGTATTATTATTATTATATCTTTAATAAAGTTCGGACATCTTTTTATATTTCATTTCTAGCCGGGAAGCCGAAAAGCGCATGTGAAACGAATGTACTTCAACCTGTGTTGCCACGTCAATTTGCCGTGGTATAGGGCTCATGATGATCTACACAACGCAAACTAAGAGGAATTTCCCCGCTTGGCTACGTTTTTTCGCGTTCCCAATCATACCTGATCACACACACACACACACACACACCCAAAAATGGACGACACCAGCCTATAATGACTCATTTAATATAAATAGTACACGATTCATAAAAATCAGGACAACTGCAAGAATAAGTGTGAATGCAAATGTTGCAGAAACTACAAATTAGTGGGCAAACGCAAGATTCATATATTTTTTCAATAATGTACGCCGTGTTTTTTGTTTTATCAGATTCCAATTTAAAACAACCTTCTCGTATTTTTTCAATTTTAGCATTCAAATTTTGGCTTTGCACGTGGCGACTTTTGATAGTGGATATTTTAGTTGTATTTTTACCTTTCTCCAATTTGATCAATCTTCCGAATGATTTTTCCCTTACCAATCTTAGGAGAATATGAATACTTTTATCTTAACGTTTTATTTTTCGCCCTCGAAGGTAAATGTGTTTTAAAACCTTATGTAGGCTTTCTAAAAACATGTTGGTGTTTATTCCAGCTCCTTTCCTATAGCAGTAGGCCCAAGTTTCAGATCGTTGCACATAATGTTTAAGAAAATATTTTCCAAATTTTGAAGTGTCATTGTCATCCATTAACTGTTCCATTAATTCTGACAGCATAACTTTGAATTTATTTTCGTCGGGTTCTTCCAACAGAACTCGAATAGACTTGTAGACGCAGAGTTGATTTTCTTTACCTTTAATTTTAGAAAGGTTTTCATGCCACGCTCTATCGATGTGCCAAGTGCAAAACAACCTTTTGGGAACTGCCGTCATTGTAGAAGCCCACGCTGAGTAAAACGTTTCTGTTATATCGCTCATAAATATCAGAGCTTCTATAACCCCGGACTTCTGCTTCACGTGTTCAAAAAATATTGTCATTACAATAGTGTCTCCTCTGTTGCTGTACATAAATCCAACTGGAAATCCTTCTCCATAATCATCAATGACCATGAGAGACGTAAGTTGAAAATCATAACCATTTATTCCATGAGTTGAGTCTATACAAATTATTTTATTTTGACCAAACAGCTTCAGCATCTCAACTTGAATGCTGGTCATAATAATCAAACAAAGGTCATCTTTCTTCAGCCTTTTATCTTCTATTATTTCACCTTGCGCTTTATAGAAGAGAACAGGGTTTAATTCCTCTGTAATTTGACTCATTTCCTCAACCCAGGCAGCCACACTTAGGGCATCATTTTCATGTTTTCTAATATCTTGTTTGAGAGCAAAGTCTCTTTCAATGTTGTCCAAGTCCTTAGTCGTCAAGAGGTGATAACGCTCTAGTGAATTCTCCTCTACATTGCTTCTAACGCCATACAAAATAGTTTCAAATGGAATACCTTGAGCAATTTGTCCCGCGAGAGTGGTTTTTTCTTGATAGCTTAAATCCAAGTGTTTTAATTCAACTTTATGGCCATAATGGCATTCGCAGAATGAAACCAACACTTTTGAAGATAATTCTTTCTCAGCAACTTTAAAATCATGTAACTCGTTTTTTTTTCTGAGGTGTTCGATTAATTCATTCAGAGTGCGCGCGCTAAATTGACATTGACCTTCCCTACAAAATTTAGTCCCAGAAACTAAAGGGTTGGAGTACGTCCCATGCACGGATTTCATATGGTATGTTAAACTTGCCTGAACTTTGTAGACTTTCGAACAAAAACCGCATTCTAGAGATATCGAACTCATTGTATTTCAAAACATTAATTAAAAGTTAACTTACACCATATAAAAATAAAACTATTGCAAAGAACACAAATTCGGAGAAAAATGCAAAGATATTTCATTCTAAGCAGGCGACATAAGCTCACGTGAGTTAAAGAAGCCAATGAAAAAAAACGTAAAACAAACTGAACACGTGACCACTTTAAACCAATAAAAACGACCATACGCGTTGTGGATTGAGACGCTCGTTGCTTCCTCCATGTTTTGTACTTGACGGCATTTAAAGACGGATTCTCTATCGCGCATGACCCACCGACGGCGCTGCCATTTTGGTCAGAGATACTGACAATATAGAGATAAGAAACTCCCTATACAACGCTGCGACGCCGGTTTTTTTCGTTGACGCCGGTGCCATCTATCGGCCGGAAGAAAGCTATTTCTTCACGTGTTTATTAGTCGACTAATTTGTTTGAATAAAATCCAATGAATCAGATGTGCAGCTTTGATAAAGAAATACGATTGTTTAGAGGATTCTAAATATAATTTATTAAGGTACGATAAAAGTAAGTTTTTAATTTAATTATATCTAACGATTTATTAAAGTAAAGTTCATATATTAACTATATTTTTGTTATTTTAGGCCTTTGTTACTTGAATGAGGACCAGAGGTTAAATTAATGATCATGAACCCAAGGATATTTCTTGGATAAATAAATGGTATAGTATAAATCATCAAAGTATATGTTAACCAAAGGGTTAACGACTAAAATGTTTGGTAAGTATTTGTTAATGTTGAACCTTATGTAATTTGCGATCTAGACGTTTCTGGGCTTAGTCATACTTGTGGTTTAAATTATGTTTTTACAATGTATGTTTTGCTATCTTCTGCTTGAATATTTTGGTTTGCATGTTTTCAAATCTGCTAGTTGAACCATTTTGTTTGCCGTTGTTTTGTTTGACTTTGTCTCGATAATAGCTTTAGTAGCCTGCTGAATTTCAATTGCAGGAAATTCCACGGATAAAGAAAGTCATGTTAAATTTTCATAGAGTTGCTTTGAATGAAACTGTTTAAAATCAAGTTCTGTAGATATATTTCGCTGGAACTTGCTACAACTGAAACATAGCTCCTTTTAATAGGTCTATTATTGCGCTTTTCCCCCATTTCTATGGACCGTTTGCTAGATTCTGTTTAAAATTTGAGTTTTAACCTATGACCCTCTTACCAGCTCCTGCCGTTACTAATATATACATTTCATCGTACCATTTGTTTTATGACAGTCCTTGATATCATTCTCTACTAAGTTCTACGGAACCTTTAGGTTTGAGCAACTAGCTAAATGATCATTCTCTTAGGAAATATGTTTCATTTAAATTAACTCAGTTTGTACTTATTGTCCTAAATTCATTTGAAAATATTGTTGGAATAGCGTTTGGTGTCAGTCTGTTTTGGTTTTACTATTCATAAAATCAGAATCCTCAAAATGTAGGGCACATATTTTATTATGATGTAATTGTATAGCATCTTTCAAATAAAAATCGCTTCTTCCGACATTTATCAGCCATTTCTCAGATGAAATTTTATTGAAAAACCACATATTAAAGATAGGCCTAACAAAAGCTATTTATTAAATTTTGCCACCGTTCTTTTTCTTTTGGAAACTTAAACAAGGAGATCCTTGGCTCGAGCCCCAGAGCCCCCACGGGATCGCCGTCATTGCGAGCCGATCACTTTTCTTATTTAAAGTAAGCCTGCACGTGGTTTTTATTTCTTATCAATTTTATACCTTCGTTATTATGGAAAATTGGAAATAGAAGAGTTGTTTTATTCCAAATATTTATGTAAGGGTAATTTGGGCCTAAGTTTAACTTGTATGTTGTATTGGGGTGTTTTCATGAACACAACATACTAAATAAAACATTCCAAAACCAATATAAAATAAAAGCCTACATTGAAATGTCTAATTTTTGTTCACCGCTAATATTTATTTTGATGTTAATCCTTAAAGCTGGCGGTAAAGTTGAACTCGCGAAGGGGTTAAAGTGTAGTTTTTAAGCATGAAGGGTCTAGTGTAACGTCCATATTTGTTTATTCTGTTAGGGGTCCTGACACCCCAGGAGCTCCGCCCCTCTAAATCTCCACCGGGGAGATCACTTGACCCCCTATTCTCATGGAGAAAGAAAGCCAGGAGATGAAATGGGGGGCGAACTTATCTCCCTATCCGAGAAGTCAACAGAGACAAATTTTCGCGCGTGTCGATTAAATTTTTTCATTTCGTTGCGGACTGCCTACATGGCGTCTCGGTTTAAAGGTCAAAAAGTTCATAGCAGACGGATTTTAACGCGGGAAATCAGGGAAGGGAAGACATCGGCTTAGGAGGAGCAACAATGCCTAGAAGAAACGTTCAAATAAATGATGAATTACCATCTATTTATAGTGATGAGAACGGGGAAATATTAATAAATGAAGTTCATGATTATCCCGAAGTTTGGGACGTTAGAAAAAATGTTTACCTGAAAAATAATTTAAAAGAACTAGCGTGGCAGAACATTTCCAAAGGTAAGCCATGTTTTTGTTCTATTATGGTTATTTTTACAAATTTGGTAATAATTAATTTAACATTTTAGTTTCCGAGTTAAAGGCTTGTTGGAGTTAGCTACGAGGAAAGTATGTTCGAGTAAAAAAGAGCTTAGCTAATCAAAAGAAGAGTGGGAAAGGGGCAGTTTTTATTAATACATGGCCTTTCATGGACTCATTATCTTTCTTGGATGACACCATCAAAAACAGAAGATATGGTTGCAAAATATATTTTTTAGTTCATGGTTAATTTAGTCTGTTATAAATCAGATAGACTTTAGTGCCGTAAGTGCTGTTGTTCAAAACTAGATGATATGAGAATGAAATTTCTAATTTAGTGTTTGAAATTTTACAGTACCACAAATAGTATAACATCCAAAAGCAACGGAAATGATAATTTTGATGCCATCTTGGAACTTGATGATAAAGCGACAGACATTTTGACCAAGCTAAGTTTCGGTGGTTCAAATAATGCCGAGTCATTTCTGCAGAACCAAAATGAAATGGACGAAGAAGAATATAATACTCAACTTCCTCAAGGGCAAACCAAAGGCAGTTCTAGTAAGTAAACCTATAGATGTGTACAAGTACGGTTGTTTATATGCAGAGTTACCATCAAATATAAAATATATTTAAATGTATGACTGTCGAGTCTTTTTGCTAGGCCCAATAGTTTACTGTTTCTCTGCACAGTCGAGCGGGTCACCCAATTAATTTAGTATTTTTTTGTTTTATTAATTCTAGTTAATGAAAAAGGTAGTCCATCTGGATTGGGAATCTCAGAAAACAATAACACTTCTGTGCAAGGGGAAAAAACTGTATCTATTTCAGTTGCGGACACTGCGCCACCAAGCAGAAAAAGAAAGAAGTCTGACAAAATTGAGCAAGAGTTATTAAATATAATGAAAGACAACAATGACATCATAAAATCATCTATAATTCCTAAAGAAAGTCCAGCTTGTACTGATCCAGATGAACAGTTCCTTCTCAGTTTGAAAACAGATTTGCGAAAACTTTCGGATGCCAAAACTCTTAAGTTATATTTTTACTTTTAAATTAAAAGTACAATTATAACTTAAAAGTTTCTTAAGTCTAGTAATCCTTAATAGTTGTTTTGCCATGGCAATGCTCCTATTCCATTAAAGTAGTGACAGAAGTGGGCTCGAACTATTTCACCTGACTGTATTTCTCCTATAGCTTGAGAGGGAAGTGCGCTAAGCCCAGAAGTTGACCTAGGATTACCCATTTCTTTGCGCCAGCCACCGTCATGAATATTACCCTGTTTATCAATATAGTCCAAAAAATTCAGAGGTCAATAATGTTTCTGCTTACTAGTCCTTTCAGACATTAGTAGAAAATTATGGAGAACGCATGTGGAAAGTACTACTTTCTCAGCGTTTTTTGACTTAAGTGGGATAGCATCTCTCAAAACTCTAAATCGGGCTGTCATAATGCCAAAAGAGTTTTCAATGGTATTACGAGCTACAGAAATTGTATAAATAAATATTATCTTTTCTTGAGGTAAATTTTGCTCAGAATACGGCTTCATCAGATGGTTACTTAGCGGGAATGCAGCATCGCCAACCAAACAATATGGGACTGGATTTAGCTTCTCACCAGGAAGGTTTTTTGGAAGGGGAAAAACCTCAGGATTTTTGACAGCATCCCCTAGTACACAAGCGTTAAAAACTCCTCCATCGCTAATTCGACCATAATTTCTCACGCCAATGAAGGAAAGTTATAAAAAGCATCACAAGTGGCCATAAGAACAATGCTATGGTGACCTTTATAGTTGTAATACAGAGAGCCAGACTTTGATGGGGCTACAATATTGACTTGTTTTCCATCCACGGCCGCCAAAAACCCTTGTGCTGCTTCCAACATGTTTGTTTCTTCATTGGAGGAAGGTAAAAAGGATGTAAAGAATCCCATATTGCTTGACACACAATTGGAATTATGGTGGAAACTGTTGATTTTCTAAACCGAAAGGCAAGCTAAATAGATGGATAGGAATCTCCCGTAGCCAAGAACCTTAAAAATAGAATCGTATTGCACTACGATTGTTAGTGTACATAATTTCTGATTAAACTTTTACCTCAATGTTATGTTAAACCGTTCTTTAGCAGATATCACGTCTCTTAAATAAATATCTTTTACCGCAATTTTACTTTCGATCAAACCTAAAATATGGTCAATTTGAGTGGGAGTCATCCTACTGTATTGCACAAATAAAGGGTCTCCTCGTATTTCAAATGCTAATTGAAGTTTTGGAATAAGATTGTGGAAATCTCCATCTTTCTCTCAATCTGTAAAAATCTCTCCCATCGAAATTTCCCAATTTCTTCGGTTTTTAATTATATTGATCATGTAGGCCGCAAGTAAATTATTATTATTCAAAATTAGCGCCATTCTATTATTTGTCGCCATTGTAGCCTTTTTCAATTTTTCCGCCGTTATAACTGAGATCTGATTGGATGAACAATCACCTTTTATTTTAATATCTGTGCAAGGTTGGTTCCTTTCTGAACAGTGAAATGAACAAACCGACGGAACCAACATAACCGAAACGACACGACCGATGTTAACGTAATATTTTCACATAGTCGGAACGCTGCTAAAGTCATTTAATAAATTTAAGTTACTCGGCAAATGTTTTTGAAAAAATATTTTAACCGAAGCAATCTATCAGGTTTGGTTTCATTTAAAGTAATAAAACCACCATTGGTCGATGCATAAGTTATGTAAGACAAAAATCTAAAAAAGATCGGGTTTTTAAGAAAACTAAAATCGCGGCACGTCGGTATAATTTGCCATCATGCTTAAAATACTAAGCCTAACACTTAAATTTTATACAATTTTATTTAAAATAAACAACGACTATGGAACAAGAGTTAAAAATATAATGATACATTAGATTAAATTGTAACGACCCTTTAACTCTTTGGACAAAAGAAAGGTATTTTTCGTAACTTTTCATCAAAGATATAAAAATTAATAAAAAGGACTATCAAAATTCAATTCGTGCCTCAAGAAAACGTAACCAAATTTTCTTCCACAAGTAATGTAATCCGACGAGAATAGAACTATACTTGTGAAACTAGGCCATTCTTAGCCGGAAAAGACTTACTGACCTACTGAACTTCAAACACCTTATAAAAGGAGAGTCGTTCAAATTAGAGACCCTTCTGAAGGTGCGAACGGTGTACGCATCAAAAGTCAAGCGTTTTCAAATGATCGGGTGAACTCAGGACGATGTGGTCCGTTCAATAGTGAACGGGTGAAAATGTACTTGGTGCTCGGTAACTCGGCGTGGACTGAGCCAAAAACCAGTTGTTTTTGGTAACTGTTTAAACTTTTCTATTTTGCTATTTAAAGTGTAATTTCAATTGTTGAATTTTTTTTCTCTAATCAAGACCATTTCATTCAATTTAGGCATTCACTGATATGCATCAATAAGACCACACGTAAGTGAACCAGAACGTAAGAATTTTAAGCCGATGTATAATCAATTAAATATTAGTCAATTATGGTCATCGTATCATTTAATTACTTAGAGATAGAGCAATTACCATCCTACATGGCCTGCCCAACGTCAAAAGAAAAAGTAAAACACAATCACAACTCCGCAACTTAAATCGACCAACACCTTAACTTAGATAATTCGCAAATCGGAACCAATTTTTTTTAAAAAAAAGTTCTCAGTTTTTCCTAAACTTTTTTCCGGTCCGAATAAATTTATTCTTTCGTAATTTTACTTAATTCGTAATATTGCGGCGGTCTACATCTAATAAAAACCACTACCAAAATTCCAACTAATTGCTAAAAAAACTATTATTAGAAATCTGCCGCAAGTGACTCTCTCTCGCGGGACTCCAACTAAACTATTAAAAAAAGCCTGCTCACAGCTCGGAAAGGGATTTAAGCCTACTGAATTTCAATCGAATGAACAGTCGTAAGTCCTATATAAATGGAGCTGCAATTAAGAAAGTGAATCCAGAAAGTGGTGGCGCTTTCTGCGGGATTAATGTCCGAGTACGCAAAGGTTCGGTGAACCCGTAGTTTGAGTAAAGGAACAGACGTTAATCAACTCAATTAAAAAAGATAAAGATAATATCTCGATCGACCAGATCGTTTAGAAGTATAGAAACGTGAGTTTCTAGCTCAGTCTCGCCTTCCGAAAAATGTTTTGGTCAAACTCTTGGAAGAGCTAATTCAAGATCTTGAACATGAAACCCTTAGAGGCTGGCCTGTATCTACAGAACCACAGGTTAGAATAAATACACTTTACTGCTTTTGGTATACATATGGAATCCTATTATTTACTGCTTTTGGTATATTAAAACAATTGAACTGAGTATGTGAAGCAGGTACAGATATTTATTAACAGTTAAGATAGTAAGATTTTATCCAATAGCGTTCGTTAAATATTTTACGTACGTAACATTCTTCAAATTTAGCAGTATGAACTTAATCACTGTCCAGATTATGTCTTCGTACTGACCAGGATTTTGTTTAAATTTTGCCAGATCATAATCACTGCACTGTTAAAAAAATATATATTATTTACGTAGAAATAGGTGGAACTATTTGTTTTAAAATTCAGAAATTTGCTTTCAAAATCGTTAGGCAAAATGGTTGATGTAAGAGTGTAAAGAGCCGAATGATAAAGTTAAATTTAAGTATGTGATAAGGACGAATATTTATTTTTGTCATGATATGTGATTAGTAACCAAAACAATTTTAAGATTGTAGGCTTGGTTTCTTCAATTCTTACCCTTGAAATCTGCTTTTCTACTGGACCGAAAAATATATGACTGTAAAACGTCGTGAAAACTACTCTTCAAAACTGTTTTTCTTAAAAATGATTTTCAAACTAATAAACGGCAGCAAATTGGTGAAGGGAAAATAGGCCTTTTCTAATAACTATCCACAAGCATATGATGAAATAGAACCAAGTTGACTCCTAAATATATTTAAATATATTTCACTTACTATCTGTATATTTCAAATAAATTATTTAAAAGTCTAGCACACGGTGTATTAAGATCTACTATAAGAGTTCGTGGTTTGGATAAGAAATGAACATTTTATTAGTTTTTATCAACATTCGAAAGTTATCGAAAAAAAACTTATTATTTTGCATATCAAATCATTTACAACCGTGAATTATACCCATATATAAATAGATAACCTAAATTTGTATGAATATTCAAAATTTTTGCGGTTTAATAATCTTTTTCGCCGAGCTCTAGGTACATGGTAAGAATAATTGGCACGTTATGGGACAGCGATGTTCGTCAAGTGGCCATAGCTGCAAGACGTCAACTTGTTAGATGTTTTGTTTACCACCATTTACATATTGGTGTTTAAATTTTTGATACCAGCCAACTGTAGCAGTGCCAAAAAGGGATTTCAACAGAGTATCCATGTTCAAATAAAACTATTTGGCAGTTTATTAATTGCCTTTTTTCTTAAATTTGTAATAAAGGGTGTTTTAGAAAAGTCTGGCACAAAAATCAAATTTCTTTAGGTAAAGAGGAGTGAAAAAAGTCGGAAGAAAAGTTTTCTTTAATGAACCGTATCCGAGTAATTGGCCGTCAAAAATGGTCCTCAAAAACGTCGAAAAACGCGAAAATGAGCAGTTTCTATTATTCCTTGGACCCAATTGTTTACTTTCACTAAGCATTATTTTGTTCTTTATCTTTTTCGATAAAAAAACTAAACGTTATTAAAATGAAAGAAGTAAGCTACGTGTAGAAATATGTTTTAATAATAACAAGGTGTTTCCAAGTGACTAAGCCTATTAAAAAATGGAATTATTGAATTTTCCTTTTTTCATTCTGTTAATGCCATAAGTAAAAACAAATTTAACACCTTGTGAGGCGTTTTGGAACGTATCTATCTCATATCCGTGCTTTTTAATGCTATAACAATGAAATAGTTGGCTTGCGTAATTAATAGTCTCATTAAATAGTCTACAGGTTTAGTCTACAACACATGTTCTAAAAGTTTTTTGAACGGGAACAAGGCTCGAATTTGCAATAAATTGAGGTGCCTCAATAATTAAAGCTAGGGCGTACTTCACGAATGCAGAATATGCCGATATGCATCTTATGTAAGGAATCGCTCAGGGAAATGCGGTGAAAGAGCGGCGCTTTTATCAGGAGCACTTTCCTCAAAGACAGCTTCAAATAGACAAACGTTAACGGCGGTTGACAGACGCTTAAGCGAAACTGGAAAAACACAACCCACGGGACCTGCTACTGCAGAAGACATGGAGGAACAAGTACTGACTATCTTCGAAGATGATCTTACACAATTGAGAGGCAAGTTGGACGTCAATTGCGAGTCAACCATGTACTTGTCTGGCGTATCCTTCGAGGACACCAGTACCACCCATTCCATTTAAAAAAAGTTCAACCTTTAAGAGAGTCTCATTATCCAAGACAAGTTGAATTTGCCCAGTGGTTTCGGGAGCAGACTAACGACGTCAATTGGTTGAGTACGTTCCTAGTTTCTGGCGAGGCTTATATTTCCGTTGAATGAATCTTCAATTTACATAACCGTCATGAGTGGCAGCAAGAAAATCCGCATGCGACTACCATTAGGTCGCATCTACTAATGTTTAGTCTCAATGTCTTATGCGAAATTGTTGGCGACCATTTCATTGAAACTTATTTTCTACCAGTAAGAATAATTGGTGAGTCGTTCTAATCCTTTCAACAAGACACTTTGCCAGAGCTACTTGAAGACGTAGCACCAGCAGTAAGACAACGAGGTGGATAGGTCGAGGCGGAAGTGTTGCAAGGCCAGCCAGATCCCCTGATATGAACCCATGTGATTTCCGTCTTTGGGGCCATATCGAGACGTTTAAGACCTAGGTCAACGCATAATTGATGCTTGTGCCACAATCAGAAATCTTTCGTCGTGATCGAGATTCTATTCAAAGACGCGTCCAAGCTTGCCAACTCGCCAATAAGGGCCATTTCGAGGAACTTTTGTAATGTAATGTTGTTTTTAGGTAACAGTTCATGTAAACTCTGAGAAACCATAAAACAAAGAAATGAATTTTTTATTTTGTCTTTTGGTAATTTACATCAACTGGTCGTTATTTTAAATCGTAACGAAAGCATAGTTTTAGATGCGAACGCTTAATAGGCTTTTGCTAGTAGAAATTTTATTAACTTCTTTTATAAGACTTTGATTTCTCCTGGTTACTCAAAGAACACGAATTTATACAGATACCTAACTTTTATTTCTGGGGTCATTTTGAAAATTTGGTACACAAGACTGAGGTCCGCAACATAGACGACCTACGACAAATCTCGAATCTTCGAACGGGTTGAAGAATGATCATTTTATAAATTCAACAAGTAATGTTCTTTCAATTGACGTAATCACTATATGAAACACCTTGTTATTGTTAATTTCTACACATAGAATACTTCTTTCAATTAATAACGAACTTTTGATACTTGTGATCGTTTTCTTATCTTTTTCGATAAAAAACCAAATGCTTAGTAAAAGGAAACAATTGGGTCCAATGAATAACAGAAACTGCACATTTGGCGATTTTCAACGTTTTGTGGGCTGAATTTTGATTGCCAATAACTACGATACGATTCAATTTAGGAAAACGTTTCTTTTGACCTTTTTCACTCCTTGTTACCCAAGGAAAACGCCTGTAAACTTGTGCCAGACTTCTCTGAAACACAGTGTATAAACAAAAAGTTGTTAAATCTTATCAAATGCCAAAATTATAAACACTTGACATCTTACCCACCTAAGTGCCGCACATTTAACCCCAGTCTGCCTTGAAAAGTTTTGTATGAAAATATTCCGATAGATTGCAAGATTTCGGTTTATCGTTTTAGCGTACATGAATTCATAATTTAATATTAAAGAACGTTTTTCTTTTACTTACAGAAAGAGGTAACGCACAACCATACTTGATTGACATGTTGTTTATCATTTTCTCGGTTCTGGAAAATTTATGAAATATTATATACTCGATAAAACCAAGAAACATCTCTACAGACTTGTTTTTCAGTGTGGCTATATAACCAAGCTAAGCAACAACCACTCATCGTTGATGTGGATAGTGATAGTTTTAAACATTATTAAAAAAGTAAATGTTAAACGATAATGGACGCAAAAAGCGCATCAATAACAATTGCTTAAAAACTTAAATTATTGTACATGGAGCCTTTTATTCCAATAAAGATTTGCCCCAAAATGATGCTGTATTCAGTTTTATAACCATTCTCAAAAGCTAAGATTTATCAAAGTCTGACGTTCAATAGCACTATTTCCTAAAAAAAATAATAAGAGGAGTTTTTGTGCTTGTAGTTGTGCGGCAGGATAAAGTTCAAAGGGAGTTCATCTGTGGCACTGGTGTGTTACGTAGTGTAACGGTACAGTTAAAAAAGATCCCAGCAATATGGTTTTGTTGCCGTTTTATTTTGGCTAAGTTTAACAATTTTCGGCCAACGCCACTTCCACATTATAAGTTAAAAAATAAATCTAACATTAATATATGCAATTGATATCAACTATTTTTTCCTAAATAATATTTTGGTTGTGACGTATCAGTAAGATCTACCATGCAAGTTCCAAATAAAGCGATAACTGTTCTACAAATATTTTTTTACGTATGCCTCGGGTTTGCTCGGACTACTCAAAGAAGGTACGATTATTTTTCGTCTTTCAGTAGCTGTGCTCCGATTCTGATTACCCCCCCATAGAGACGTGTTTTCTAGATTACGGGTCGGTCCGAGAAACACCGTTTTAAAAAACCGAATTACATTTTTAAATAATAAATTATAATCAATTAGGCCTAAATAATCAAGCGACTTATATCGTCCATGAAACAGCAACTTCTTACAATTTGGGTGGGCTTTTGGAAAGACGGCAGATTATACTAATTAACGTGGAATTATCTAAAAAGATATTGCAATGACGCAGATGGTATAACAAAATAAAAATTAAATAGGTTCCTGACCAAAATTATTTTCAAATGAATAAAAAAATTTCAATCTCCAATATGATTGAAAAAATTATAAAATCACAGTAATAAGTAGAAATGGCAACCACTAGGCAACTTTAGATACAAGGGGGTAAGATGTCATATGCATCTTTTAATTCTTGTCATACAGATTTTTTGAATTAACTTAAATTTATTGTCAATAATGGTGCAAAAACGTAAAGGGATCATTGATAAACAATCATAATTGCCTAGGTTTCAATTTTACGAACATTTTCTAAAACCATAGTGCCAAGGGAGACTTTGTATCTTATTGGCTAATTATATAATCCTTTTCATTGCAGTCCATAGGTGGTTCCTTTTAACTTAACATTTTGTATCTTATGAACAAACTATAAATTTTGAAAAACAAATATAATATGGAAATTCAAATTATTTGTAATAATACCTCAGAGCCTCGAAATCTGCATAACTATTGATCGCAACCAATCTATTATTAAATAAGAACCTCTTGTGGTTCCATTGAAATCCGATATTACTCCTTTGATGATTTTCATAATACGGTTTGATATTAAGGAAATTTCTCTCGTCATGCGTGACTAACATCCATTAAAAAGACTTCGCTTAAATTAAAATGTTTTGGTAGTAGTTCCTACAACAATCCCCTAAAATTATATTAAAATTTACGACAAAAACATGGTCTCTAATTATGTCACATCGATTGATCTGTAATTGAAATTTGGTTTCTCTTGTATGAATCTATCGATAGCTATCGCGTTAGGAAAAATCAATAAATTACGCAAAAAACTACGTAAAAGCACAAGCGCACACAAAATGAAACGGTTGAAATATCCTAATTAAAAACTTATAAGTTGAAGTTGTAACTTCTTTAAGCGGTTATGTTTCTAATATTAAAATATTATTGAAATGTCTTACTAACGTTGTGTCAGGATCTAGTATTTGGTGTTTAGGGTTTGTTATCAATAATTGAAACGTGGTTAATTAAACAAGTTTGATCGGCCACGGAAAGTTTCTTAAAAAATATTCTTCGTGGAATTCTGAGATTTTCACGGCATATTTTTCATGGCGAAACACCATATTTTGTTAATTTATGTAAAAATGTTCTACATCTTGACGATTCCAAAAATCACGATTTCCACTGGTAGTTGTTACTGGCTCATTATCATGTCTCAGGAACATGAAGATTTTGTTCGTCTACTCCTAGAATCTGACGACTGTTCTTTCCCGAAAGCTGGCCCATCGAACTATCAGAGCTGTTGGTTCGCGTGGCATGCAGGGCTGGCCACCACCCTCCTACGCGTTGTAACCCGGCCACCTGAATTAAAAAAGGCTTCAAAAGACACTTGATGACTTAGGCCTAAGGTGGTAGCTTGGGTATTAGCCTAGCTGAAACCAACAAATACCGAGTGTTGCCTATCCTTACTGGTATCCATCTATTTGGCCCATTTTTCATCGCAATCATTTTATTAAGCGTAATTACTTGACCTTTCTACAAAACAAAATTGCGAAAAAGTTTGTGAAAAATTTCCGCGATAGAATTCAGACGAAATACGGAAAACATGCCAGCCATAATTTAAAAAAAAATTAAATGCAATTTTTAAAATTATATTTTTTTGAAATTACAATTATTAAAAATTTTGGTTGTTCAGCCTATGCATTGATTGATTGTAGTATAAGGATGCGCCTCCTTTATATCTATATAAAAAAATCTGATGTTCGTAAATATATATATATATATATAAATTATTGGTCAAGATAATTTTCCGATTCGCACGAAATTTGGCCTGTGGCCCCTGCCATCAGGTTTAAGGGGCGTCTTGAGATTGCTAACATTCGTAGTTTTTGACCACGGGTCCCATAACTGGTGGCCGCAAGACCGAAACCCCTGACCTCGCGCTGTCAAGAGACACTGGCACTCAGGCGCTGTAAAGATAGAGACACGGGAGTTTCTCTTTGTCTGTTTGCCTCACTCAGCTGCTGCATGGCACGATCTTTGACCCTTTTATCTTGCGTTCGTTCTCTTTTCTCAGCGGAAAAGGGGAAGGAACGTGAGCATGCGCCAAACACATTCTTGTTTCTTTTAGACGCCATATTTGAAATCGTGCCAGCTATTTTGTATGGGAAAAATTCAGGGGTAACTTCGAAACACAAATTATTAAATTAAATATGGTTTGGTGCAGAATCTTTGGTTGTAAAAGTATTTATGGAGCTCAAGGAATTATATTTAATCGCTTTCCAAAGAAGAGAACTCGCCTTTGGGCAAGAATAAAATGCAGCCCAACGCCGAGTTTGTGGGTTTGTAGCAGACATTTTCGGAGCCTTAAGCCCCATTTTCATGCTCGCTGGTAGCGGGTAAAAATCGACAAAATCCGCTTCCGCTACACACTTTTTCACTTTCCACGTCGATCTGTTTCAAACAGATATCTTAGCTTTATTTTCACGCTTGCGAGTGGCGGATGCGAATTTTGATGATTTTTATCCGCTACCAGCGAGCATGAAAATGGGGCTTAAGGATACTGACTGGATTCCAACGCTAAATTTACCATCTAGTATAATAATACTCCAATCAAAACGTGAATTAGTGGGGGGAAAGGCAGCTAGATAAGAATAAATAAATATGAAATTGGTTAGTTACGATATATTAAATGAAATTGGTTCCCAAATTTAAGCCTTTTTAGTAACTTAAATTTTTAGAGATAATTCGATTATGCCTTCTTTCTAGGAAGAGTATAAAGTTTTTATGAATGAATTGGTTCACCAGCAAAGACTTGATCTTTCACTAAATTTTCATAATAATTACATGTCACTTTTAGAGTTATAACCATAGAAGATAATATGGAAAACTATCCCAAATAAGTTGAAAACTCGTGCCACCGTTCATAACCACAAGATAGTATTAAAAAGACAACCATATCACCAATAGAGAATTTGCATGAAAATTTTATCCAGAAATGAATGAAAATGTGCCTATTGAAGTTAACTACTAGCGTAGGCTTTTCGATTTAAGTTTTGTTCTAAAGGAACCCAGACTGACTACAAGGATGATTGAACCTGAATTTGAGAACCGAACGTTACGAGAGAGAATTAGAGCACTGAAAGGGGAAACGAGGAAGAAGATTTGGGGAGTAGAAAAAATAAGAGGCAATGATGAAATGACAAAGTTTTATTATTATGTTAAAAAAGGAAGCTTTCTATTGTGGATCAATTTATCGCTGTCATGATGAGACAAAGTCCAATTCGAGTCTTAAATTTATTCATAGTCTACAATTTGTAGTTGAGCCCAAGCTGAGCCTTATTTTAGTCAGAATCATTCCAAAAATTAAATCAGTAATTAAAATTTAAAATTAGTACCCATGTAATTAAACATTTTTAAATATTACGAAGTAATTAACTAATTTTCTTAAAAATGTTTTTTAAATTTCTAGATTTGTTGGTTTCTAATTTACAACAGGAGATGTTTAATATTCACCAACAATATACCATTGAAAAATAGAATATATTTTACATTTCCATTTTACAAAATCAATGTTAGAAATCTCACAATTCTAATCCGAGTCAAATATAAATGTATAAAAAAACTAAAAGAGCTTAGAAAGGAACTTTGTTTAGCTGTATAATTTTATATCACATTGAAATTATTTTTAAATTTCCTATAAAAATTAAAATACAGGAGTTTAGAGTTTTCAATATCTTAAAACTTAAATCCTTAGTAATCCTAACGAAGTGGTTAGAGTAAACCATATCAGTTAATTTTCCACTCTGGTGTACCTTTCCATGTAAGTGAGAAGCGCACATACATGACTATGATGCTATAATATACAAAAAAATATAAACCATTAGAAAAATTTTAGAACTTGCTAATAAGTTACAGAAAATATAAGAACACAATTATACCCAATAACTAAATCGCAAACCCCACCACAAATAGTTCTATAGAAATTGTCAAGTTCGAGGCGTACCAGCCCGGGTTCAGGGGTACATTTTGAACCGTGCGCCAAAAACACTCCTATCTTTAAAACATCAAAGCTATTTATAATTTGTTTTGTTTAGAACCGAGCACTATTTACCCACAGTACGCCTCTGGATCAAGTACCATAACCACAAGGTAACTGACGGATCTCATAGATCGATGGGTAATATCTTGCTTTGAAAAAAATTAGTCACGAATTAAAGCAGGAATAAATTAATCGATATCACTATCAACTCACCACACTCTGATTCTAACGCACCTATAATATCGTTCGCTTCAAGATGGGCCACTGCTTTTTCAAAACCTTTGAAATTTTTATTGCTGTTGTTGTCAATGATCGATTTTTCATATAATTGTAAATTTCAACAGATGTAATTTGTAGTAGAGTTGAAGGCAGGGTACGAGTTTTTCAGTAGAATATTTTATCTTTTTGTGGAACATCTTTTCTATTCATTAAAGTTAGAAAATGTTTAATGACTTAAGTTAATAAAACCTAGCAGTATTTTTTTAATCAACTTATGAACACTACTACCTAGCAAAATTTCAGGCTTGTTCTTTTTGGACTCCTTTGATATTGCAGTTTTAGCTTTTCTTTTACAATAACCCAATAACCATTGCACATATCAAATTCTTAAAAAAATTGTAGAGCTTCCTCAAATTTTAACAAAATAGTTTAATGTGCTTTCCAACTTCTGTAGAAATAGAAGGCCGAACCAAAGAATATAAAGCCCCAGGAATGGAAGGTGTAGCTCCGTCTAGTGGAACTTTTGCGCCTCTCGTTTTCAAAGAGAGACCGGGTTCCGTTAACCGTTTCCGGTTACTCTGATTTCCTTTGCCGGAAGTTTCTAGCGCAGCCAAAACACGCAGCCAATAATATCAATCCTTCCATTCCTGGGGCGCCATATTCTTTGGCCGAACAGCATTCACGTTTTTGTCAAGGCCTAGATTTTCATCATGATCTAAGTCCGGCAAACCGTACCTGTTACCACTTGCATGTAATATTGTCTCGTTTTCTCTTTTTTTTAATTCAGTAATATAATCACTTTTTTCATTTAAATTTAATTCCTAAACTTGTGTATAACACTTTCAACGTTTTATTATAAGTTTCACTAAACATTCGTTATCGATAGTTAACATAAGGAGAGAGATGGCGTCGTCTGCTTCTAAGAAACATTGGGCCGTAAGCCCAAGCGCGAAATAAAAAGCAAAAAGGTGTATTATGGAAAGTTAATCTTGATTGGTCCACGTGGCTGCGGGGAGGGGGCATAGAGAATCAGAAAGTTACTTATAGTTTCATGTTCGAGCGGAAACTTCGGTTTCACACTGAACTTTGACATTGGGTGCGAGCGGGGGAGAATGCTGAAGCCGGTAGTATCCATTTTCTCTGCTAGAGACGTGGTCTTGACCTTGTAGAGTTCGAAAATTGCGCTTTTTGTTAGTCTTTTACCTGGTAGTAGGGATAAAGTCAGCAAACCCAAAAAGGGTCCCATGGAATCGCTATGAGCTGAGGGAAGAGTCAATTCTGGAAAGATTTTGGGAGACTCTGGCCTGAGAAAGAGGGCAAGGTGTATTGTCTCACGGCTAGATGACACATCGGAAAATACTTTTAATTCACCCATTATGCGAGAGTAGCTTTGCAGACATTTTGTTTTAAATTTATAATAGGAGACTTGTTCGATCAATTAACTTAATTTTTATTTTAAAGGTAGGGTTAGTTTATGACCGATGAACTATATAAATGATATTTGATTCAAATTTATCTTTCAAGGGTTATTTTAGTTTTAAATTATCTCTAACTGGCGGGGTTGGTTAATGCTAATAGATTTTAGCATTATAAGACTTTTGGTATCTTGAACGTTAGGAATTATCAAGAATAATTAATATAATACATACAAACAACAATATGGTCAAGACCAGATAGATTCTACTCCTCGATGACGTCTAAATAAGCAGTCAGAGTGTGGGGGGGGATGTAATATCAAAAGTAAATAAACATTAAACAAAAAATCAGTTAGGAAAGGTTACGTTTCTTATTACAGAAGAATAAACATTTGTTCTATCCAAACTACCGTCAATCATATTTATAAAAATCTAAAGAACATCAATTAATATCCGTGTCGAATTTCCTTTTTCAGCCGCGCAATAAAACAATCTTTATTGTCTTTGATCGTCTGCGTCTGTATCGTGCGGGTTCTATCGAAAAGTGTGAGAAATGTTAAATTGACTGGACAGGATAGACTGTCTCGACGAGCCACGCTAGTTAGTCATTAGAGAGTTCTCAGTTGGGGTATCTAACCCTCATCCCCGTCCGTGTTGCCAATGTACAAAAGTTGAATGTCGCATTGCTGGATAGTAAATTTCAAACAAATTCCCACACCCCTATTTGGCGCTGTCCCCAACGTACAACATGCCATAATTGTCAAAACATTCGGAAAAGTAACTTTTTAAAACTATATTTGATTGAAATTAAAATTCCGAAACATTTTCGCTGTTAGACACTTGCCCCTTTCGCACAGCCTTCCGGGCCCCATCCCTCGAATGTTCAACACTGCACGTTTCGATAGTCGGATAAGATGTAAGCTAGCGCGAATTTCGACGATGTGAGCAAATAAGCAATTTTACGATGTGATGGGCGGTGAGCGATGGACGCGCTAGAAATAACGGGTCGAAGGAAGATTCAGTAAAATCATCCCCGTGATTTGAAGACCTAAATAGGAAGGGCAGAATTAGGGGGAGGGTTGTGAAAGACTCGGTCAAAAAAAAAGAAGGACGTCCTATGAAGAGGGATTTGCCACCAAATGTTGCATATCTCTTTACGGGAGATAAAAATAAATAAAAAAAAGCCTATGCATTTCAGCCATTGTTTCTTGTGAATAATTGCTATAAATAATAGTAGAAGATTTATTATACAACTTGCCGTTAGGCATACTAGGCACGTGTCTAGGACGGTGAATTTCTAGGGTCAAGCAGGGCACCATTACCACCTTGGAGCACTAGGCAATTGCCTGGGGTCAAGGCCTAGAGGTGCGGAATTTTTGGGAGTACCAAAGTTTTACAAATTTAAGATTTTAGTCATTCAATAATGTAAATCACTTATGATAACATAATTTTTGCATTATCTTAGAATACTATACTTTGCACTTGATCAGTCTGTTCTGTCGTATAGTCTACTAGCATATTTAACATAATTACTCATAAGTATGCTACTGTACCTTCATTCCATTCAAAAATCTTCACTAACGGTTTGTTTCACCACGAACCAGTAAAAAGGTGGACTACGTTAGATTTTAACCTTTTTATTCATCCTAGTCATTTGGGAGTCACACTATTGGCTACTAAGATATGTATTTAAGCTAATGGAAAACCTCTAAATAGAGGAGGAATTTTTGGTGTCGGAATTTTAGTCAGCCCAATGTAGCTTTATTGGAATTTATAAACTAGTCGTCGAAGTGGGATATTCCACCAGCGTTATTAAAACCCATATTAAGCCTAGAAGAGTTAGGCCTAGGCTCAAACGAAGCTGCAAAGACTCCAACCTTGTACATGCGCCAGAAAAGCTCAATCGGAATTTCAACTATTTTTCCAATAAACCTGCTTCTTTTATTTGACAATGCAATATTATTTTAGAACGTGAGTCTCCGAGAACTTCATTAATTTGAAAATTAATTACATTAACAGAACTTAACACTATATTGCAGTTCATTTTAGCTTCTAAGCCTTGGTTGTCAAAACGGTTTGTTTACTAAAATAATGACCTTCGGTTTATCAGACGTAGAGCTAATTGTGCGACGGCAAATCGGCATTTGAGATACGATGACGTCAAATATTACGTACGGTACGGATGACGCAATTTCTGTGAAGCATGCCGTTGGTGAAAGGTTAGCGCTACTATTATACTTATGAGTAAATATGTTACATACGCTGATCATCTAGAAACCTGACAGGTCTTGTATAATCATTTTAAGGTTTTTTCAATCAAACAAATTAATGCTAAACAAATTTTGTTAAAAGCTTTTAACGTAAGAAATACATTAGTTCTATCCAACCGATATAATACCAGGGATATTGCTGCCGCCAATGTATACACTTTAATGCGCCCAAATTTGTATAAAAATCTTAATCCAAATTTAAAAAAAAAAGTGTGAAACTTATCCGTTCTTTGAAAAAAATAATAATAACATGGCTAATTCTAGTATAATTTATATATTTTTTCCTCTTCTTTCATTATTTATGTATGTATACTTATTGATAAAAACAAAGCCGTGCACAAGCAGTCACTGCTTATGTGATAATGGGTATGATCATGGACGAATTACTCTCTCAGAAGAGCGCGCTCGCTTCGACTTCAGGGGCAAATAAAACGCCACGTGACCATAAAATCTCCACGTGTTTTTGAAACAAACTACCACGGGTTTTTGAAACCAAACAGCACATGTTTTTGAAATAAAACAGCTCCCATTTTTTAACAAGCAGTCAGTATTTCAAAATACTTTATACCTTTATTTAAAATTAAAAACATAATAAAATATTTGAAACTTTTTAGATTCAATGGGCAATGCTGTGTTATGTAATATATTTCATGTGTGTACATCACCAACCAAAACACCGTGAGCATTGAATTATCATTTAATCATAGCTGTAAGCTACCAGCTGATGCAGGACGCGAAAAATATATTCGCCGACTCGCCGCGGCTTAAAAAACTATGTCATATTTTCCCCCTTTTTTACTTAGAAAATAAAGTTCCAGTGTATCTTAAAACGCTAATAGATTATGTTTCGAGACTTCTGAAGCCGTTTCGCTTATATTTATTATTTATTAACTATATTTAATTAGGTTAAGAACCATTTTAAGACGCCTCGAAAATCGCATAACGCTATGGGAAAATATTTCTTTTACAGCGACTGTACCTCTCACTCGGTGATTCCAAATTCCGCCACTGGAGGTCTCTATCACATGCAATAGCATCCATTGACATAAAAGGGTGGGGGGATTTTAAAGTAAAATTTAGAGATAAGGAAGAAGAAGAGAAAAAGTAACGGGGGTGAAGTTGGTTGTTTTTGGTTAATATTATTATTTTTTAAATATGTTTTAGTATTGATTAGATTTGTTATAAATATATTTTTTAAATATGCTTTAGTATTGATTAGATTTTTGTAAATTTTTTGGGGTTGACGTAAAAATGTACAGTGTGTCAGAATTTATAGCCCGGTGTACATAGTAACAAAAGATAATTTCTAGCTCAACATCGTATCCGAAAGTAAGATGTTCGCACAATGTGCAATGTGTTAAGAGACACTGCAAAATGAGTATATCGACCGAAATTTGTACGACCTTTCGATTGGAGAGGAAGTTCTTATCGCACTGTTATGGGTCAAGCTCTTTCCAAAGGGTCATAGGTAGCAACTTTGAATACGAATCGAGCCATTCAACAGTTATTCGTGCAATTGAAAGAGAAACAAATGGCATAATAAGTGTGAAGCGGAAACTTAGTTCATTTCCCTAAATAAATGAAGAAGTTTCAGCAGTGAAGGTAAAACATAAGCTAATGTACAAAACATTTAAAAACAATTTTCAGGTGTCATTTTTAAAAAAATGCAAACTACCAGGTGTATTTGGAGAGGTCAATTGTACACACTACATTTAAGCACCACCAAATTCCAATGCAAACGATTATATGGATAGAAAATGGAATCCACCCAAAAACCATTCGGTTAAAAATTGCAAGGTCCTTTTAAACAAAAACGTCATGTCCTATATTACTTTAGGCCATAAAAGTAATGAAATCAAATAACGGGCAAGATCTGTAATTATATTCCCATAAACGTCATAAACTGGACTTATTTATCGACAAGTGATGTGCTCTGAAGTAATATGCTAGACCTTGCGCGTCCTAAGTGTTTTACTGAGTTAAAATCCTTTGTACAACCATAAAACATTTCAAAGAGAATGGCTAATATTAGAATCGCAGTGTATCAAATATATTGTTTAGATCGAAATACATTATCTACTTTGTTTAAATTTACTCTTTTACCTTAAAACCATAATTAAATAAAGCAGACAAGTTGTTGACTGCAGTAATTACGTCACTGCAGTCAACAACTTGTCTGCTTTCAGTAATTGGCCAGTTTCAATATTCGCACCGCCACCTATCGATAATGTTCAGAAATGTTCGAGTACCACTAGTACGGACAGTTTCAGTAATTTTATCGAGGGTTTTTATTTTGTCTAGGTTGGCCAAGGTGCTACTTTGAGCGAGACAAGAATTAAACCCGTGCGAACGTTTATTTCACTGCCAAGTTAGGTTGACTATTATTATTGAAACTCGTTTACTACGCTTTTAAGGTAAAAGAGTAAATCTAAACAGAGTAGATAATATATTTCGATCTAAACAATATATGCACCTATAAATAAAATAAACAAGCCGGGCCACGTTTTGCGAGAACGAAAGAAAACTTTAAAGTCGGGAGGTTGAAATGGTCCCGTGATTAGGTAATTCTGCCATCTACATCGTTGTTAGAAACTAATTCTTGATATTTATGCTTGCCTTTCGTCCGCTACGTTGTAAATTTTATGATTTGTTCACTCTTTATACATTCTTAAGAAAACGTTTTATCTTATATTGACCTTTTTCTTTAATTAACTTGGAAAATTATTTGACTGATATTGTATCATTAGAATAGTTACAGCTAAGCTTAGAAAACTTGTCTCTTCTAATATTAGCCATTCTCTTTGAAATATTATATGGTTGTACAAAGGATTTTAACTCAGTAAAACACTTAGGACGCGCAAGGTCTAGCATATTACTTCAGAGCACATCACTTGTCGATAAATAAGTCCAGTTTATGACGTTTATGGGAATATAATTACAGATCTTGCCCGTTATTTGATTTCATTACTTTTATGGCCTAAAGTAATATAGGACGTGACGTTTTTGTTTAAAAGGACCTTGCAATTTTTAACCGAATGGTTTTTGGGTGGATTCCATTTTCTATCCATATAATCGTTTGTGTTGGCATTTGGTGGTGCTTAAATGTAGTGTGTACAATTGACCTCTCCAAATACACCTGGCAGTTTGAATTTTTTTTTAAATTACACCTGAAAATTGTTTTTAAATGTTTTGTACATTAGCTTATGTTTTACCTTCACTGCTGAAACTTCTTCATTTATTTAGGGAAATGAACTAAGTTTCCGCTTCACACTTATTATGCCATTTGTTTCTCTTTCAATTGCACGAATAACTGTTAATAATTTGTATGGTGCTGTTATGTGTGAGCCACTACCGCTAGGCGACTTCCAGTGGGTTCATGAGTATGATTTGCAAACACTCAGGAAAAATATTCTGAGTATTCCCAATAACGTTGAAAACGGATACATTTTACGTCGGAGTGAACGCCAAAAGCTGCTCTATTTTTATCGAATTTAAATTTCAAATCAACCATTTTTAATAAATAGCGTGGTTGTTGACATAAATCTGTATGGACTACGCCTAACAAGTCAATCGCCCCTTTTTGCGCTTAACTCGCTCGTTTAGAGAAACCATCGTTATCGAAAAATGAATCGAACTTCCCAGGTGTATCCCGATAGAAAAGGGAACTTGTTAAATACCTTTTTTTCGCAGAATCTTCGAACGTTAATAAAGTTTGTATCATACTTTTATAAGCGTAATTTTGACTGGAAGGTGTTACTGATCTTTCATTAAGAAATACGATGACCTCGCTAAAAAGCGAATGAAGAAACAAATTCTCGGGGGGGGGATATTGTCGGCTGGAGCTCCGGCTACCTCACCCCCAACACCTGGAATCGCGGATTGCGGTAGTTGACCGTTATCTTAGTTACCTTAACTCGAACGTGCAACAAAGTTTGTGAAAGGTCTATATACGTTTCAGAGTTACCGTTGATAGAAAATGTAATTGATGCGTTATCAACTATTTTTGATATTGGATGATACTCAACCCATTCGCCACCTATAATCGAAGATTGTGTCATAGGTACTTGAAACAAATCTAGCTCGGAATGTATACACTCAACTGAGTGTGGGTGTAAAAGGGACATTTTGAGAATATATCGGAACTTTTAGGGAACCGTCCTTTCGCTATCCTGCCTGCTGTTGAAATGCTGCTTTTCTTTTATTTCCGGAACCTGTCATTCTTTTAATATGATCCGTAGCTGAAGATGTTAGTCTCATGGCTTGATCAGCTGCTGAAGCTAAAGTTTCCCTTCCAGCGTTAATAGAATGCGATTTAAGCGCTGTTTTAATTGGGACTCCGCTAACAACATCGGTCGCTACTTTCGCTCCGGTACTTAAAAGTTTTTTTTTCTCAAGTAAGAAGCGCCTTTCTTCAGTAAAGGTACCGCGAATCTAAACGCTAAAGATAATATATTTCCTAGTCCATGTCCTCTTTGCACAGCTAAACCTCTATATACAGGTATTCCACCGAAACCAACCTGGTTTAAACAGTAACTTTCATAATCAGTTCTTGAAGGTGAATATTCAGACCTCATGATGTTATCTGTTCGCTCTCTTAAGCTAGAATGAGGGTGTGTCCTGAATGATTAAAGGTTTATAGTGAAGTCCACATTTTACGGGGTTTAAAATGTAATACAACGTGAGCTTTTCCACTATTGGCTCACCTAAATCATCTGTAATATTCTCTATAGTCTTATCATTGAATTTAAAATGGTGAAATCATTTTCTCTTCTATCCTTAAAATATAGTAAAAGCGATAGATCGGGGCCAATTACAGCTCTGATTTTCGGTTGCAATTTAACTTTAGTTCGATTAGAATAATTTAAATAAGCGAATGTAACTTATAAAAACCCGCGGGAACTTCAATTATTTTATCATATTCGAGAGGGTCTTTAACTAGAGGGTTATCGGTCATTTTATCATATTCGAGAGGGTCTTTAACTAGAGGGTTGTCGGTCATTTTATCATATTCGAGAGGGTCTTTAATAACCAATAGATTAGGTTTTCGAACGTTATGCCATGTCCGAGGATAGCTTATTTCCGCTAACCCAACTTCGTACTGTTCCTCAAATCTTAACGGTTCAGCTAAATACGTTCGAAATTTACCAACGCTATTATCTTGGTAATATAATGACGATGAATTTTAAGGTAGCGTTACGTAAAAACTCATTTTAAATCCACTTCTTGTATCCGAGAATTAAATGTAGGGTAGTGATCTTGCTACTTTACATACAGCTCTACGCAGCCATCCGATTTTTTCCTCTTTTTTATTACTTTTTCGATTATGAAGTAACAGTCTTTTAAATCTCGACCAACAATCTGAACCTCCTCTCGATAGAATACTCCTAAAAGGGGGTTAGAATTTTAATCCATCAGCTTATATACAGGTGGGTGACGTGGTAGTCTCTCAGCTATTTTAAACAATTCTGTAGTAAAATTCGGGTTATATTTCTGATCGAAAATTGATAAATTTCTACTTATTCTACACTGTTAAAAATTGCTGTTAAAATTTACAGGAATTTACCTGACAGAAAATTACCAGGAAAATTCCTGTAAAATTACAGGTATTTTTTCCTGTAAACGTAGCAAGTAAAAACCTGTTCTAGACACGAGAAATATAAAGTACCATTAACAGTAAATTTTAAATTGCTGTTGCTCCAACATGAAATTTCCCATTACGTTTACGGTAATTTAACAATAGAACTTTATTATCCTGTTGTCGCAAAAATTATGCTGAGGCTATAGGCCTACCCAAAATTAATTCCAAATATTAATTACTACATGGTAATTGTACATGAATGGCAATTTTAAATTTAAATAGATAAAACTAAATTAATGATGAACTTTTTTATTTGAAAAACATGATACAGCAATTGAATCAAATCAGGTTATGTGAACAAAATTTTTAAAACATCAAAAAGCGCCTAAACCTCACCAAGATTCTTTTTACTAAAAATACTTATACAATTTATAAAATTTAAAGTTCAAATTTTCAAATCAATTAATAAAATAAAATATGTCAACGTTCGTTAACACTTGTATTTCGGTGAAATTAAATTATAAACGTGAATTTTCTGCTATTTAATACTTAAAGGGTTAGGTTTTCTTCTTCCTGTCACGCTTTAAATTTACTTTTCAGCCACACAAATATCCTGTTGGTAGGCCTACCACCAGGGTATTTGTGCGGCAGGGAAGTAAATTTAAAGGGTAACAGGCAGGAAAAAAAGATAGACCTTTAATTTAATTTAACAATTGATGTTTTTTGAAATTATCAGCTTCAGCTTTCTTGTCTGATTGCCATTGATGGAGATACTCGAGATGAAACTTTAGTCAAATCCTGGAATCCAGCTGTTTCCATTTCTCAATCTTGATTTTAATAAATTCAGCCAAAATATTTTTCAATTTGAATTAAACTCTTTATCAGTGTTCAATGTCTTCTATGAGTGTACTGCAGCTATACAATATAATAATTTTAATAACAGGAAATTCTTCATACAAAACCACAATTATTGAACCAAAAACCTATGCACATTAAGCATAGGCATTAAGATTTTAGGCAGGTTCTTTCAGCGGTAGTGATTAAAATACAATTGCCATTATTTTTAGTAAAAAAGTTTAAATAGATTACCAAATTTCAAACTCAATTTTAAAAAGGGAGCTTAATGGATTTTTTTCACCTAGCTTACTCAATGGGTGACCACAGACTAAGAAAGATAATTTTTGAAGATATTTAAAGGCAACTTCTCTTACATTTCACCCAGAATCACATTTATTGAATAAAGAAAATGTAATCCCCTACTTCAAGACTACTTGGGCAAGGTGGTTTTTTAGAGGTGTTAAAACAATAACTTAAATTTTAAAATAAGCGAAATTCTGGTGGTATACACACTAGAGTTTTTTTTCAATTTGATACCATCACTTAAAAAGCACTTTGCCAAAGTCTGAATAACTATGTAAAGTAATAAAAGGGTGGTTAAATATTTTTGGATTCAATAATTTTGATTTAGGGCAAAACAAATTGAATATATTAAAGTTATCGTAGTGAAATAAAATAGTTTCCTTTAAATGCAGCTGAAAAGAAACATCATTAGTTTGTGTTCACCCATTGAATACGGTAGCAGGTGTAAAATTTTCATTTCGCCAACTTTTTAAAATAAAAAAGTGGTTAAATATCTTTTGGTCCAATAATTGTGGTTCTGGGTTAAAAAAATCATATATTACAGTATTAAGTTAATTAAATAAAATTTTTCATCTGCTACCATACCCAATGGTCACACATAGACTAACAAAGATAATTTTTAACTATATTTAAAGGCAACTTCCCTTACATTTCACTGTAAAAATATTGAAACTTCCTTCACTGCCATAACTTTATTATATGCAGTTTTATTTTCCAGAATCACAATTATTGAAGAGAAAAAAAATACGTAACCACCTTAAAATTACCCAACACAGGTATTCAGACTTAGGCAAGGTTGTTTTAAAGTGATGGTGTTCAATTTAAAAAAAATTACTTCAGCTTTTAAATAAGATTTTTTTTTGGATCCACCATATATCATTTATATAAAACCTGAAATAATTAATTTTTTTGATTATAATTTAACCATCAATTTAAAAACCTTGTGCAAGTCAGAATAGTTGTGTGGAGTACTAATAACGTAGATAAATATTTCTTTGTTCAGTTATGTGTAGGGAAGCTTGTTTTAAGATTTGGTTAAAATGAATTTGAAAAAAAAATGCTTGTGCTTTTAAATATATGATACAGGATGGATACCAAAATTTCAAAATAAAATTTAATAAAAGCTTGCTAAATGAAATTTTTTTACTTCCTAACATATTCATTGGGTGAACAGACTTAAAAAGATAATTTTCAACTATATTTAACAGCAACATCCCTTAAATTTCACCCTGAAAACACTAAAGTTTCCTGCAATCCAATAACTTTGACTTATGCAAATTTTTCACTCAGAATCATCACATTAAATGTGATCCAATTTGTATCGTAAATTTAAAAGCTCAAGCAATTTTTTTTCCAAATTCATTTTTAACTTATCTTAAAACAAGCTTCCCTAAGTCTGACTATCTCTCTAGGGTAATAATAAAATAGCTAAATATTTTTTTGATTCAATAATTTTGATTCTGAGTGAAAACTTTGCATATATTACAGTATTAGTTTGGCTAATTATTTTTTTCATCTGCTACCATACTTAATGGGTGTCATAGAATAACAAAGGTAATCTTCCATAGTTATATTTAAAGCCAACTTCCCTAACATTTCACTATGAAAACACTGAAGCTTCTTTCAATGTGATAACTTAATTGCATGCAATTTTTTCCCCAGAATTACAATTATTGAATCGAAAAATTACCCAACGCAGCTTATCAGACTTCGGCAAGGTTGTTTTTAAGTGATGGTGTTAAATAAAAAATTATACTTCAGCTTTTGAATAAGATTTTTTTCTATCCTACCTATATAATTTATATAAAAGCTGAAGTCATTTATCCATTCAATTCAACAAGCATTAAAAAACCAGGTTCAAGTCAGCTGTGCAAAGTACTTATAACATAGAAAATGTTTTTGGTTCAATTAACCTGATGAAAAATTTGCATATGGTTAAGTTACTGGACTGATGGAAGCTTCAGTGTTTTTCAGAGCGAAGTCTTCTGTTCACCCACTGAATATGTTAACGAGTGAAAAAAATTCATTTAGCAAGCTTTTACTAAATTTAAGTTTGAAATTTTGGTATCCATCATCGTGTAAAATATACTTAAAAGCTATAGCTAGGCGATTTGTTTATACCAATCAAGCATAAATAAATACATTCTTGACCAAATACACAATACAAATATCTACTTAAATAAAATAGCCCCATTATTAACTTAATTATTACTTTAAAATAATGAAATTTAAAATTCTACTCACTATTTTGTATTTGATGATAATTTGTGTGCCGTGATACGATCATCTTCAATTGCACCACAGCAAAGCCGTTACACTTTGAAACTAGTGAAAACTGCAACCTCCACAAGATGGCGGGCTCGAGCCGTCGGCTACACGGTATTACCGAAAATTTACGGTTAATATAATGGTTAATCGACGAACAGGACTATAGCTGTTGCGTACAGCAACTATCTAGTAACTCTATCGGTAAAAGTTGGTACTGGAATTTACCTGTTAAAATTTAACATGAATTTAACAGGAAGCTACAGTAATTTTTAACAGTGTACAAATATCTCCAATTTCAAACGCGTATGTTAACGGATGAGAAAAATTTACCGAACCGTAAAGATTTTTCCATATTTTAGCAGAGTTATCTATAGTAACTTCCGCGGGTTTACCTTTAATTGATCTGTGATAACTATTGTTATAAGCGTTTATAATATCATCTAAAACGTTGACATATTTAAGGGTGTTATTCTGTGTGAAATAGCGATATAAACGATATTTAAAACTTCTAATGAATCTTTCAATAATGGATGCTTTCATTTCTGATCGAGTAGTGAAAAAATTAATTCCCCTGCGCTGTAATTCACTCTGCACTTCTTGACAGACAAATTCGTTTCCATGATGACTTTGAATTATTTTCGCTTGACGACCTTTTTCAAAAACGTTACGTAACGCTTCTAAAATTGTTACACCTTTCTTATTTTTAACCGCTACAGCCATAGCGTATTTGCTAAATATGTCGATAATACATAATACATAGCGAGATCCTGAATTATATTTAGACAGCTTCTGAAAATCTGCCAAGTCCGCTTGCCACCAAAGATGGGCACGTTTTGTTCACGAACCAAAGAAAACCGAGATCAAAGCACGAAATATTACATTCCCAAATAAAATACTATTTCTTACCACAATTATGTTTTGTCATATAATTGAGTGAATGTTATTAGATATCACACTTATTAAATAGTTTTATGGATATCACTTCGTAAAATGACCTTTAGCTCTATATCTACCTAAGATTTGTTATTGAATAGTCAGTTTTCAGATTGATCATTTTAGAATATATTAATTACGACTTATAGGCAAAATTACGGTCGTTAATTATTATTAGAATAATTTTTACCGGCGATCACGACGTGAAAATATTAATATTGCTTTCGAACACCAAAATTACCGCTGTTATCTGACAAATAAATATTTAATCACCAGTAAACCGTACGATAATATATCTGGACATTCAATAATTTACATTCTTGTAAAAAATAAATACCGAAACACGTCTTGAGTTCGAGATAAAAACAAGTTGGCAAGCCAAAATATACCTCTCCTCGGAAGAATTGTCCCTAGTGGTATTAATTTCTCGAGATAACCCTTAAAGATATATCTCCGCAATTTAGAGTTATTTGTTAAAAATATTAACCCATTTCTATCCCGCCCGGTATAAAATTTTAATTATAATTAAAATAATTGAGACGAAACGACCAATTTTAATTTATTCAGAATATCATAAGTTAAGTAGTTACAACAGTAAGTTAGACGTACTATAACAATGCACAATTGAATTAAACCCTTTTACAGAACAAGTTTATCAGTTAAAGATAATACGAAGCAAATTTTAATTAAATATCTACAGAGGCTTTTTGGAATTACTCGCTTACGAAATACTTGCCGCATCTTTAACGCTCATTTTATTTCAACACTCGCCCTTGATGAAGATACCGTAGATATCGGGTAGTGGACGACTCGTTCACTTCCTGTTGACGTTGTGACGCATACCACATGAAAAAGACCAATGCCGTCCAATTTCCAATATCATATAATGACTCGCACACCCAAGAAATCATTGACTGCGTTAGAAATCGTAGATATCCAAATATCCACACCAAATGTATTTACAAGAAGCAAAAACCTTACCATCAACAAAGCACAGAGAGCCACTTGACTAACCGCCAGCTTTTAAAGCAATTAACGTTAAATTATCTCCTTTGAATTAACAGAACTATATATAGGTCGTTAAGAAAGTGGACCACCCACAGGGTCTACCCTTTAACCCTCTAATCTCGGCTGACTGCGCTAAAACAAGATTTAACCTTTAAAAAATACCAGATTAGGCCTTCATAAATTCATTAATAAAAAAAGACTTTATTACCTATTATGCTTACGATGCCTGTCTTAATTTCAGTGAATCTAAGCAGCTATCGGTGGTTCTGTGGTAGAGCGCTCGACTTCCAAGCCGAATGGTCTGGGTTCGAAACCTGGGTGGCGCATTTGTTTTTAATCAATAGAGAAACGCTAAATTAGAATTTCTTCGATGCAATAATTTCAATTTCAATTCTATTTCAATTAAACCAAAATTTCGTACTCTATTAAATACGCTTCCGATAAAGCTGAAGGTCTAATTTTCAATAAGGCGTAACAAGTGTCGGTGGTTCTGTGGTAGAACGTCCGCCTGTCAATCAGGAGGTTTCGGGTTCAAATCCCGCCCGATGCGATCGCAAATTGATACTAAGACGAATACCGTGTACAACTGGTGGAAACCCTGCCATTGGACGTTGAGAGGTAGCATTACACTCAGCACTCGGTCCGTCCCAAAGTCATTAAGAAGAAGTTGGAGAGAAAACGCCCATATAAACACAACAGACTCAACATGCACATCCATCAGAACACAAACACAACAAATTCAACACTCACAACCTACGCATAAACATTACAAAAACCGTAATACACCAAACCGTCACGACGGTGAGCGAAAAAACACCATCCAAACCAAACCGCAAATGCATCCGTTAACGCTCACCGTCACACGGTGGTTTTGCCAACCCTTTGAGAAACTGCGTACGCAGTGATTACACTTTGCACCGAAAATGCGAACGCGTTCGCAGTCCTGACAGACAGACACACCCACAGACACACCCACAGACCCACCCACAGACCCACCCACAGACCCACAGACAGACACGGTCGTTGTATAACCCCTCCTAGGGGACTTTGTCCCCTCGGAGAGGTAAAAAACCAGATAGGTATTTTTTTTTAAATAATATTATCTAACTTTTAATTTAGTATCGTGTAGCGAGTGTTTACTGCTCCTTGAAAAGATTAGTAGACCTTCTATTCGGCTATTACATTATTCGTGTCAATGAAGGTGGAAGGTTTGCGATTAGTAAGCATCCTCAATTATTGATAGTCGACGATGAACGAAGACAACGAATTAAATCGAGCTACCACGAGTAACGCTGACCAACAAAATCAAGCTCCTAAGTTAATAAAATGTCCAGTTTTTATCGATAAATTCGATACAGGGAATTTCGGGCAGTTCAATCTCCATAAGTACTTTGATTATAGAGGTTCTATTCCAATTACTGGTACAAATACCCCAGGATCAAACAAAGTGTTAACTTGCAAACTATGTAACGAAAACAAGGGAGGGGACGGAGCATCAAACTTTGAACGGCACATTCAGGTACGTTGTCCGAATTTTAAATAGACCTTAATGTTTTAGGTGCTCGGAGCATTTGGTGGGACTAAATTTCAATTATTCATAAAACGGCCACTTTTACCGCTAGAGGGATAAAATTTTAGTCATTATTTCATGCCTTCTTTCACACAAACAATCAATTTACAAGTTGGTGAGGTGTTGCCTCCCAACCTTTCGATTTGACATGGAATAACCCGATTTTTTAATGGGAACATTACTTCCAAAGCGCTTTTTATGGGGTGACCACCAATTTCCTTACAAGAAAAAACACACTTAGTCAAAGGCGGAACTGGCCAAACATGGAACCCAATGGTAGCGACAATATTGATATTATTATTAGGGGCAATATTAAATTAAAGCTTTGGGTTTCTCGAAATGGTTATATAGAAATGATAAAAATTCTTATAATATATTCTTTTAAGTTCTGACTCTTAAGGTGTTTAAATGCAGTGGCGTAGACAAGGGGGTTTCCGTGTCAAAACCCCTCCCTTGGGCTTACCTTTGACCCCAGTAAATTCCCGCCCCCTTCTTGACCCACCTCTTAATATTCACATACTTGGACCCCCCTTGACGAATTTCTGGCTACGCCACTGTTTGAACGTATGTCCTTTAAGGTTAGCAGTCCGAAATTCAATTGCAAAATCTAAAGGATCAAACGTTTTTACCCACTAGTACGGTTGTACGATGTTAAATTTTTGTATATTGTCATGAAGCCCGACATGAAATGTGCCATTACGAAGGTAATAATGGAAGCTATAAACGCTAAAGAAACTTCATTGGCCCAACGTGGAATAACAACTGCACCTTCGCCTGGTTTGTTCAATAAAATAAGGGATATTCAAGGTTTGCTGTCTCCTTTACGAAATGCCACAGATTGCCTTCAAGGCGATGGTCCGCAAATTTCATTGGTCGTTATGAAATTATTGGAAACGTTCGAAACTATATACGAGAATACCACCACCAAATTTGAAAGACTGCGATCACATTTGTTGGAGGAACTGGAATCTAGGTTCAGTAGTCACTTGTCCGATCCGTTTTACATTATACCCGCCATGGTTGACCCCAGACAGAAACTATTTATTTTTCAATTTAATATTATATTAGTGTTTTTGTTTAACAATTTAAGCTAATAACCGCCGATGTTTATTATATTACGAAATCTATTAGGGTGCGAGCTCCTTAATCGATACAGGGGCGCCGATCGAAATTTTTAAATTAGTTCGCGGTTATATTTCAAAATAAAAGTTCTTAACCAACTAAATCGACTATCCGTCACTAGTGTATCCAAAGGTTCATTCATTAAAGTGGTTTCTTCCCTGAGAAAAAAATAAATGTGCACCGCCCGTCCCGAAGTAGGCACCGCCCCGCCCCCTACATGTGTTGTTAATTGGGTTATCATTTGGAATTGAAATGTTTTTCTAACGAAATGTATCATTATTACGCCAAGAAACATTATAATCGATCCTCAAAGTATGAATTTAACAAAAAAATCACGTGCTTAAAAGAAAAATGCCTTATTGTAAAAAGTGTCCCGAATATTTTATATAATAATATTAGCTAGGCTAATACCCTAGGTACCACCTCAGGCCCAAGTCGCAAGCGACTTTTATTGCCTTCTCCTACATTGCGTTGGAGGGTGGTGGCAAGCCCTTCATGCCACGCGAGCTCACCGTCAGCTCCCTACACTAACTATTACCGTTAACCTAAGCAAGTTTTAGGAGCTCCCAGCCTTTATGGTTGGGGTAGAAGCTTCGAGCCTCCTTAATTTATAAGAAGACTCATTACCTTCAATTGGTCTTCATCGAAAGATCGAAACTTTTACCCCCTTTTAAAGGTTTATTAATTGCATTCATTAACCTATATCTCCCCCACCCTCGCAGCAGCGTAACTATATAGCCTTTTATGCGCCTGGTGCGAGCTCCTAAAACTGCGCCCTTCGAATCTGACCAACTACCATGCATGACAGAAAAATTTGTAATTTCTGCGCCCCTCCATGGTCTGCGCCTTGTTCCTGGGCATCACTTGCACTAACTTAAGCCCTAGTTTTGGCAGTGCGCCCTCGTTAGGGGAAATACTTATTAAGTGCAAAAGATAACTCCAATTAATTTACTTCTGATATTATTTGTAGATGATTTCAGTTCACTGCCCTGGGCAGAGGGTTACCCAAATTTCAGAACTCCCACAAAAAAAGACGCCCTTCAAATGTTGGAAAACTATGGGTCAGAGTTTTTTACCCCAACGAATCTGGAAAATGCAACTGTAGAAACGACTTCAAAGTATTTCGGTCTTATGTTGAAAAAGAGACCTAGGTTGGAACCAGGCTCGCTTAAAGTCATGATAAATTCGTACGTTCATGAAGAAACGGCAAATACTGAACTTTCGTGCCCATTGGCTTATTGGAAAGAATACCATACGAAGTATGCGGCAATCGCCGCACTTGCAAAGAGACATTTGTCTACACCCGCAACCTCGGCTAGTTGCGAACGAATGTTCTCGAGAGGCGGATCACTAAAAAGGCCAAGACGCGCGAGGCTTGGAATTGGTTTAGTCGAGGACTGTTTGATTTATAAAGAATACAGGGAGCCACAGTTAGAAAAGATTTTGTGTAAAACCGAAAGCTAAATGAATAATGAAGTCATGTAATTATTAAGATAGACTTGTGCCACTATGTTACTAATGTTTATTTACATTTCCGTTAAACTGATATAAAATGCGTTAGAGAAGGTATTTAAATTGTTTTACCTATTACCCTCAAATATGCGAAGTGTCATACTTAATTAATAATAAGAAGAATAATAATAATAAGCTAAGCTAATACCCTGGGCACCACTACTTATGGACAATATTTTACTTAACGACTTTCGACGAATTACCGGTGGCACATTCCAAAGTAACATTCAAGAGGTTGGGAGGCACCACCTCACCAATTTGTACATGGATTTTTATGTGAAAGTAGGCTTGAAATAATGAACATTCTCAAAATTTGGTCCCTCTGGCGGTAAAATTGGCCGTTTTATGATTAATTGAAATTTAGCCCTACCTAAAGCTCAGAGGACCCAAAAATATTAATATTTTTAGCCCATAGCTTCCAATTAAATTTGTTTTTACAACTACAAATTACTCTACTAGACCTAATTTTGACGATAAATCTGAATCCGGTTTCAAAATGCACCTTTGGATTCGGAGATATTCTAGGATCCGGGGGGTACAATTGACCCCCAAAAAACGGAAATGACGTCACCTTCGATTTTCTTAATTTTTACCTCTCCGAGGGGACAAAGTCCCCTAGGAGGGGTTATACAACGACCGTGTCTGTCTGTGGGTCTGTGGGTCTGTCAGGCCTGCGAACGCGTTCGCATTTTCGGTGCAAAGTTTAATCACTGCGTACGCAGTTTCTCGAGATCTCTGCGTTCGCAGTTGCTAGTAATTAGGGAACAAAGTCGAAAAACCGTGTTTGCAAAACCACCGTGGGACGGTGAGCGTTAACGGATTAATTTGCAGTCGGGGTTGGTTTGGTGGTTTTTTTTCGTCAACGCTCGCCGTCACGACAGGTTTAATTCAGTGGTTTGGATATTTCGCTATTGTAATGTTTATGTGTAGGGTGGTAATGTTGTGTTATTGTTATGACGTTTGTGGGTGTTGAGTTTGTGGTGTGTATGTACGGGTGGTATCTCTCCAACTCTTTCTTATTGACTTTTGGGACGGACCGAGTGCTGAGTGTCATGCTACCTCTCAACATCCAATGGCAGGGTTTCCACCAATTGTTCACGGTATTCGTCTTAGTATCAATTTGCGATCGCATCGGGCGGGTTTCGAACCCGAGACCGCCTGATTGACAGGCGGACGTTCTACCACAGAACCACCTACATTTATTACGTTTCGTTGAAAATTAGACCTTCAGCTTTATCGAAAGCGTATTTAATAGAGTATGAAATTTTGGTTTAATTGAAATAGAGCAAGATTTCGTGGAAGATTTAAATTATTGCATCGAAGAAATTCTAATTTAGCGATTTATCATTTGATTAAAAACAAATTCGTCACCCAGGTTTCGAACCCGGGCCGTTCAGTTAGGCAGTCGAGCGCTCTACCACAGAACCAACGATAACCTCAAGCTATACTGCAAATAAGACACTCATTGTAAGCATAATAGTTAACAAAGTCTTGAATTTTTTTAAGGATGAAATTGTGAAGGCCTAATGTGGTTTTTTTACGAAAAAATTATAAAGACTTAATCTTGTTTAATATAATAAGTTGCTTTATTTCAATTTGGTACTTTTGTTTAGGGTTTTTTTAATGAATGGAGTTAAAGATTTTTTTCTTCTATTATTTGACGTTTTATTTTTGCGGTTGTATATTTGTTTTATCTTTTATTCTTTTAAAATTATTTACTTCTTCCGCAAAATGGTTCATTTTTTGGAGGAACCTTTTTACTTATTTTTTGTGTATTAATGTTTTGAGAACCTTTACGTTTGGGAAAGGATAATTTTTGACGGAACCTTCAAAGTGTATACGTCGCATTTTCAAAAAATTTAATGGTCAAATCTTGTTTTAGCGCAGTCAGCAGATAAGATAAAGGGTAGAACCCGTTAGTTTTTTGTAATTTATTTAGTTTTTTCAGTCGTATATTCTTATCTATTAGGTTTAGCGTATTGGTTTTCAAGCTTAATAATTCATTTATTAATAATATATCGAGTTGGTCTGGTTTTCAACTCGGTCGTAATTTATTTTAAACGTTTTCTCGGCTGATTAAGATGTTTAATGCAGTTCATCAATTGGGTTCGTTTGTGTTTATTTATAAAGAACCCTAACTATTCCCTCTACGGTCATTTATTGATAAACGTTTAGTCAAGTGGCTTTCTGTGCTTTGTGAATGGTAAGTTTTTCGCTTCTTGTTAATAAGTTTTTTGGTGGTGTGGATATTTGGATATCTACGATTCCTAATGCAGTCATTGATATCCTGGGTGTGCGAGTCATTATATGATATTGGAAATTGGATGGTTTTGGTCTTTTTCATGCGGTATGTGTCACAACGTCCACAGGATGGTTCCGACAGTCTACGAGTCGTCCACTACCAGATATCTACGGTATCTTGATCGGGCGAACGTTGAAATAAAATGAGCGTTAACTATGCGGCAAGTATTTCGTAAGCGACAAAAATACAAATACCCTCTGTAGATATTTCTTTCATTAAAATTGGCTTCGTATTATATTTAACTGCTAAACTTGTACCGTAAATAGGGTTAAAGTCAATTGTGCATTGTTTTAGTACGTCTAACTCACTGTTGTAACTACTTAATTTATAATATTCTGAATAAATTAATCTCGGTTGTTTCGTCTCAATTATTTTAATTCAAATTAAAATTTTATACCGGGCGGGATTGAACCGGGATTACGTTATTAGTAAATAACTCTGAATTGGGGAGATATAACTTTGAGGGTCATCTCGAGAAATTAATACCACTAGGGACAATGCTTCCGAGGAGAGGTATATTTTGGCTTGCCAACTTGTTTAATATGTTCAAACTGTTAAACCAAGAGGCATATGCTGAAATTTTTGACAATGCGAAACGTTTGGTTAACAATTTTTCAGAAAAGTTCGAATTTAAATTGAATTTCCAAACCTGTTGGTCATGGAAAACATTTGCAAATGACATTGAAAAATAGGTTCAAGGCTATCCACAATTTAGTATTGTAGACACCTTTACATGGTTAACATATTGCCAAAGTTTCATTTCCCTGTGATAATTTGCTGTAAAAGTATTGCCCTTGAAGTGTGTCTTCTGTAGCATCTATACAGGGTGTTAACCAAAAAAAGGACCAGGGCGAATATCTCGAAATGCGTTTTAGGTACGATTTTGAAATCTAAGTTTGTTATAGAGCGCTCAGGGGGTCAACCAACTATTAAAATTTCAATGACCTTAGTCACTTTGGGATCGTCGCGTAAGGCGTTGGGGGCTCCATAGAGTCGTTTCGACTTTAGTATCTAAAACTACGATACGCGTTCTCCAACTTGGCCGTCTCAGATTTTAAATTCAGCTTTTAATTATTTTATAAAAAAATCGTAAACGTGACCGTTCAAATTCACTAATTTGCGGTTGAGGTTCTCCCACTTTCAGAAAGACAGGTTGAAAGGGGACCTGCATTCGAACACGAGAGGTAAAAAAAATCCCCTTCCAGATTATTATCTCCCCCTCGGTTGCTTCCGCCCCTACCAGCTTTACGATAATCAGTGTTGCCAGCTTTACGATAATAATTGTCGTATCATAGATGATAAAATATATGGAGATGTGGAGATACAAAATCTTAAATATTTCTCACATTATGTTAATGTTGCTGTGAAACCGTCAATCTTGCCATCCATAGTACGCGTCAATAACTTTAAGAAATTTTGCAGCGTACTATAATTCCAACTACCTACTATACAGGGTCTTTTTTTTGCTCGGAAAAGTGTTTTTTTTTAAAACTATTTATAGTACCGATTTCAAATTTGGAAGGTCAATTCTCTATACCGGGGGACATCAGTTTGAGAAATTTGAGCGTTTTCGGTAATGTTTTTCACCAATTTTGAAAAATTATTTTTCGACCACTAGGTGCGAGATAAAAAATTTCTATTATAAAGTTGTAGGCCGTCATCGAAAACCCTTAAAAATTGTTCACTTGACGAAAAACAACTTATTTATCAGTGAAAATTCGAGCTTGAAAAATTTACAAGTTGGTGAAGCCAAATTACGATTGTTTGAAACGATAATTGAAAAGGGAACAAGTCTAATACAAAAGTAGTAGAGTTTTCACACTTGAAAAAATGTACACGTTTGGTTTTTAAATGCAGATATTTTATTCACGCTTTCTCTACCATTTCTAGTGTGACGTCTCGGCAAGCACTGGATATTCGTCTAATGAATTCCTCCCTAGTTTCAATGGGCGTGGCGTATACCTTTGCTTTAACGAATCCCCAGAGAAAATAATCCAGCGGTGTTAGGTCACGTGACCTTGCTGGCCAATGCACTGGACCATTTCTCCCTATCCACCTTTCAGGAAACTCGTTGTTGAGGTGCTCAGTTACTTGCCGGGAAAAATGCGGAGGGGCGCCATCTTGCTGAAACCACAACTGACGTCTTTCAGCCAATGGAAGGTCGTCGATTGCGTCACTCAGTTCGTTCTGTAGAAAATGTAAATACCTTTGGCCGTTGAGGTTCGTCGGCAGGAAAAAGGGACCAATCAAACGGTTTCCAACAAGTCCAACCCAAACATTGACCCGTTCAAATTAAACCTGGTGATGATATTCAAAACCCCAATGTGGGTTGATGTCAGACCAAAGATGGCTGTTTTGATGATTAAAGGGCCCATCTCTAGAAAATGACGCTTCGTCGGAGAACAAAACATGGCGCATAAATTGTCTATCTTCTTGGACAGCATTTAGTAACCAGTTGCTAAATTCATAACGTCTTTGATGGTCTCCGTCAATTAGTCCTTGGTGGAGCGTAGCTCTGTATGGGTGATAGCGATTCTTACGAAGAATTTTCCACACACGATTTGCTGAACAACCCAAATCAGCAGCGGCGTTAGCGCAACTGTGACGAGGATATGCCACAAAGTACGCGAGTACATTGTTCTCGAAGTCTAAATCCGGTTGACCCAATCCGCGAAACCTAGGTTGCAAGTTACCAAATTGATTGAAATCGTGAATTGCTCGTCTTACTGTATTTACAGATGGTGCTCCATTTGGATGTCTTTCTGCGAAGATTTCAGTCACTCTTCTAAGGTTTTGCGCTGCTTCTCCATAGTAAATGGCAACTATCTCGGTACGCTCAGCTACTGAATAACGAGGCATTGTTCGAAATATTATCAAACACTGATAATAATCTCCCAAAGTTTTCCTTTAAATACCCAATGCATGTTTAGGATTGACCTATAGCCTCGTGTTTTTTAAATCCGGTCGTTTTTTTAACCAAAGTTTCAACTGGATTAGGTAATTCGGTTTCAATTATCGTTTCAAACAATCGTAATTTGGCTTCACCAACTTGTAAATTTTTCAAGCTCGAATTTTCACTGATAAATAAATTGTTTTTCGTCGAGTGAACAATTTTTAAGGGTTTTCGATGACGGCCTACAACTTTATAATAGAAATTTTTTTATCTCGCACCTAGTGGTCGAAAAATAATTTTTCAAAATTGGTGAAAAACATTACCGAAAACGCTCAAATTTCTCAAACTGATGTACCCCGGTATAGAGAATTGACCTTCCAAATTTGAAATCGGTACTATAAATAGTTTTTGAAAAAAAAACACTTTTCCGAGCAAAAAAAAGACCCTGTATAGTACGCTATTTTCCGATAATTTCACTTTGTCGTACTATAATGTACTATATTTTTTGTAATTTGTGCTGATTCGCACTTTCCCCTGACAACGATCTAAGTGATTAACGGGCTAGTCTGAAAAATGAGAAGAGAGGACGGCGGACGTGCTTTCAAAGAAAATATTTTAGAGGGGATTTACGAGCTCAAGTGGCGTTCTTTTAACTGTTACAGCACACTACATTAAAAGGAGTCCAGGGCCGGACTGGCCCGGGTGGCTAACCGGCGATCGCCGGTCAGATCGGGGGCCACATCCCCGACTTATAGAGGTTATGCACATCTGGGGCAAACACGAATTCATAGCCGGTGGGACCAACTACTAGCCAGTCCGGCCCTGAAGGAGTCAGTTGGGTTTCTTATGGGTCTAAAGCAGTCTACATGGTTTCTTGAAATTCAGAATCGACACGATTATTTGGGTATTGTTGTTGATACCAAATTATTGACATATCGGCGATTAAAATAATTTATTAAATAGTGTCATTTTGATCCCATGGATAGTTGTCAGCTAACTGCTTATTGTGAAGTAACTTTGTTGCGATTAGCGCTGTCAGCTCTACGATAATTATCGTCGTCTTATAAAATAGAAAATATGTGGAGATACAAAATCTTTAATATATCTCGGATTAAATTATTTTGATGTGCAACCGTCAGTCTTGGCATCCGTAGGATAGTTATCGTCGTCAAAATAAAAAAAATGTGTATTCTTTAATATATTAATGAATTATTATACGAATTATATACGATTATCCCAACTAGCTGGGGCCCGGCCATAGGCCGGGCTTCCCAGCTAGTTGTCTCTAAGATGAAGCGATAAATATACAGTCAGAAAAGTTTATATTAAAAACTATATTAAATAATGTCTAACAACACACATTAATTTTAGACGTTATAAATCTGAAAATAAACGTGGCACTGAATTGAAACTTTTCAGGCACATTGACCATTTAAGTGGCTAGGGAAAAGTATAATTTTTGACGACCTTGAACTCTTTTTCAAGGTCATTCACTCATTTTTTCCATGGCAAACAGGTTTGGAAATTCAATTTCAATTCGAAATTTTCTCAAAAATTGTTAACCAAACGTTTCTCATCGTCACAAATATCAGAATATGCCTCTAGGTTCAATAGTTTCAACATATTAAAAAATTAAGAAAATCGAAGAATATCTCCGAATCCAAAGGTGCATTTTGAAACCGGATTCAGATTTATCGTCAAAATTTGGTCTAGTAGAGTAATTTGTAGTAGTAAAAACAAATTTAATTGGAAGCTATGGGCAAACATTCGAATTTTTGGGTCCTCTGAGCCTTTGGTGCGGCTATATTTCAATTAATCATAAAACGGCCAATTTTACCGACAGAGGGACCAAATTTTGGGAATAGCCATTATTTCAAGCCTACTTTCACAGAAAAAATCCATGTACAAATCGGTGAGGTGGTGCCTATCACCCTCTCGATTTGACATGGAATGACCCATGTGCATGGTTTCATAATTCGTTATATACAAATGCTGCAGTGGCGCACTCAGGGGTAGGCAGGGGACCCCTCCAGGAAGAAGAACAAAATAAGCAGGACCGAAGCTTTCATGAAATTAAAGTAGTCGAAAAATTTGATAACTCGTCGGGCGCCTCCCAGAAAAAAAAATCCTGGGTGCACCACTGGGTTACTCAACTTCCCATCAAAGTACAATATACTCGAGGTCACTGTTACCTAACTACACTACCAAAGGCAGGGATTTTTATACGTCCGCTGGAAATATAGTCCTCCAACCGAACCGACTGGTCTTTAGAAATTTTAGCTTAGAGTAAAGTGTAAAATATTGTTTGACACGAAAATGAGCTACAATCGTAAAAGATTTTGTAAAAAATTTATAATCACTATCTCGACCATTGCCATTTGTCGTAACAACGGTTTCTTCGAAGAAAAGAACATGACAACACTGTTTTAAATAGTACGTTTGACTTTTCTACTTAAATTAACACTTTAATGTTTCTGTACGAGCTTGAGTAAAAGTTGTTGCGATTACTTAAAATTAGCGCCGCTAAAAGTTCAGTTCAGTTCTTTGTTCCACCCCAAAAAATGATCCCTTTTGGATCAGGGAAGGTCATTTTTGCCTGCACAGAAGGGGCACGGTGGAGCACGCCGTGAATTCACCACGTGGGTCGCTTGCAGAGGTTAACGGTAATAGTAAGTGTAGGGAGCTGTCGGCTAGCTCACGTGGTATGAAGGGCTTGTCACCACCCTCTTACGCAAGATAACCCGGCCACTGGTTAGAAGGCCTTATATGTCGCAAGTTGACTTAGGCCTGTAGTGGTGACTTGGGTATTAGCCTAGCTAATTATTATTATTAATTATTTGGTTTTCTAAGAGACCACCACCTGTTGTTTAGTGGCCTCCGTCGTTGCTGATTTTGGTTTTTCAGGGGCTAGGCCAAGCCATCGGATATTATCCAGTGTTGAATGCGGTTCGCCTGGGGGAGCAGTCTCTGTCTCTCCTATACAGGGTGTTACGGATAAGAGTACCGAAACTTTCTATATGCATTCTATGGGTCTCTATGAGTACAAAACGTCCATTAAACATGGGTCCTAAAGTGCTTCGTTTCAGAGATATGGGCTCCCAAAAAACTACACCAAAAAAACCGGACACAGCCTTAATTCTGTCAAACAATATTCTTCCTTGAACCAAATTGTTTTCATTAAACTATCAATTGTTTTTATGCGTGAGGCGAGAAACTTTAATAACAAGTGGCAAAAGTGCATTAATGTCCTTTGAGAAGTAAAATGAGTTTGAAGACAAAGCCATTTTAATTTAGTGATACGATTTTAATTATTAAATATAAAGATACAAATGTCATAAAAATTCTAAAGGAATGGTTTTAAAATTGTCTAATTCGTTTTGCAGCTAATATGGCACATTGGTCTAAGAACGCTTATTGCACGGACGGGCTCAAGAAAAATGGGTTAGAAGCTCAAAGATTCAACCAGCAGTAGATCATTTTACTTCTAAAAGGACATTAATGAACTTTTGCCACTTGTTATTAACTTTTCTCGCCTCACGCATAAAAAACAATTGATAGTTTAATGAAAACAATTTGGTACAAGGAAGAATATTGTTTGACAGATTTAAGGCTGTGTCTGGTTTTTGGGGTAGTTTTTTGGGAGCCCATATCTCTGAAACGAAGCACTTTAGGACCCATGTTTATCAGACATTTTTTACTCATAGAGACCAATAGAATGCATATAGAAAGTTTCGGTACTCTTATCCGTAACATCCTGTAGATTCGCGTTCCCTAGTCAGGGCCGGACACTTTTCCAGGATGTGCTTGACGGTTTCTGCCTGAGTGGCGCAGAGTTTGCAATCCGGTGCATTGCCCAGAAGGTCGGACTCCCTGGCTGCAGTTGGCAAGGCTCCCGTACGGCTCTGGAAAAACAAACAGCTTCCTTGGCTGTTGTCGTACATTCGTTCCTTGGCAGGTTTTGGTTTCAACCGTTTTTCGTGGAGACTGGATTTCTTGGCCACGTCGGATTTCCTTCTGGATTCATTGGCAGCCGCCACATCCCTTCAAACCCATTGGCGCCACGTTTTGGCTGTTGGGCACGTTCCAATCATCGACAAATAACCCTCAGAGGGACTCGAAACCGTTAATATTTTCAAATCCCTACATGGGAGATGCGCTTTTGTTAGTGCCAGCATCTAGTGAATCTCAACGCAACTAAAATCGAGGAGCAAATGGCGCCGTCCACTAAAGCAGCTAATCCTGGTGATTTCTTTTTGAATCCATAAACCATGTTAAGTCGTAAGCTGCTTTAACTCTCTTATTTTATATTTTTAGTTCATTATATTTGTTATATTTTATAAAGTTGTTACTTAATCACACTACAAATAAGTTGAAATCTATTTCTTTGCTGAAAAACAATAAGCCTCGTTCAGTCAGAGATCACTTATGGAAGCGGCCATTTTGGCTTTCACCCCGCGTTTTGAACTCATTTTTACGCCACTAGGTAGCATAACACCGAAATCAACGCGCCCGTGTAGATACGAATAATTTTGTATGGGGTAATGCTACGGAGTGGAGTCCCTCTGAGGGTTATTTGTCAATGTTCCAATGTTCGCGCGCACTCCGAACTTCTTGTAGGGGCAGTTTGTGCGGCGAATCCATTGGGTACGATGCATGGGACGGTTGATGTAGTCATACACCGCACGGTAGGCATGTTCCGAGGTAGTTTATTTTCGCCCTAGTTTATCTTGCTTCGAACGAGGACCAGCCCATTTCAGCCTTCAAAGGCTGCATTCGCGGTGATTACATCCTAAGGCTACTTTACCGACTTCCCTCTGGCGGCGTTCGAGAGAAGTCCAGGTTGGAGTTGCTAAACAGAGGGCTCCGTGGCAAACGTAAGAGCTGGAACTGCGACTGCTTTCCATAATGAGCGGGCTACTTCATAGAGGTCATATATAGAAACCTCTGCCCGTGGACAAGATTGTACCTTTTACTCTTGCGTTGAGAAATGGATCCCCAAGTACTTTTCCTCAGTGAACTCTTGGAGCAGGTGCCACCAAAGTAAAAACTCTTTGTTTGGGGGTCGTCTGGAAACCAGTGACCATTCTCGCCATCTGTTGGTCAGTTAATGAAGTTCCGCGACCAATTTATTGACTCATGTAACAGTGATTTCGAGTATAGTTGCAAGGAAATGCTCCGCTGCTGAATAAAAAACAGCGTCGTATTTATGGAAGCAAATTTATGTTATTTAACTTATTACTTTATACTCTTCCAATTATTTTCGTGAGTATAGCTTTGAAACTATTTCAAGGTTATTCACGGCAGATATCTATGTTGTTGTCGTTTTCCTATTCAAAGTTTCTTCGGTATTATTTTTAAACAAAATTTGAGCGCGGATGAATTTTTGATATTATCGCGGTATTGAAATTTTTTTGGCAGAAGGAGAAAGTTTCTGTGTTCTGTTTTCGCATAGCCTCAAAACCAGATTTTTCTGAAAAAACCATATTCGCTACCCCGAAATCTTATAAAAAAAAACCAGCGAAACAGCCAGTGACCAAAAATTAACTGAGAATGTTACCTATTGAATATGTTCTTTACGTTCGAACGATTGTTTTTTCTCGACAAGATCCGTTAACTATATGAAAAAAAATTGTTCTTTTCTTTCTTAAAAATATATTAATGAATGTAACGTCTCGAGGTTTTGAACGGAAATAGATTACGGTATGTGGATACACTTGCCGTAGTTTTTGTAAGATCTTCATTAGAACGACTTTTGCCGTGAAAATATCAAAATCAAGCCGTCAATTCTTATATGATCACTGTTATTATCAAGAAAAACGAACTCGATTGGGAACTTTTAAGGATGTAGGAGTTCACTCGTGCGGCGAAACGAGCTACTTTAAGTAAGACTGTTCTTGCTCAAGTCAGTGAATGAACATGAATGAAAAATTCGCAAAATGCCCATCTTTGCTTGCCACTGTTCGTCAATTCCATAAACAATAGTTCGATTTCATTTGAATCGTCTTCTAGCAGGTTTATGCAGCGTATATGTATCCTGCTTTATTAGAAATTGTTTTACTTTTTCCAATGAAACCCTTAAACCTTTATGTCGAGCTGAATTATAGAGCGTTCGATATCCAGCGAATAATTCTAATATTATAATAACTATGATAATTAATACAGCTGTGATAATTTTCGGTGATTTTGAAAATGATTGTGATAAATAGGCTAAAAGTCCTAAAGAAACCGTTTCTGTACAACCTTCCATTGTAGGCTTTTACAATGAAATGAGAACAAAATTATCAGGTTAATATATTTTATTTAGTATGTATCCAAGGTCTTAGAGGACTAGGTGAAGATGATGATAACATTGAACTACTTGGTGGTGTATGAAATACAGCGAATGTTTTTAACAGTGTCAATCTTACAGAATTTTTAATTAAACGTTTTGAAATATTTGACTTATGAATGCCCTCGTAAAACTCAGTAACTCCTATAGGATCAATCACTCTTCCAGGCGTTTTTCTCTCAGCGTCATACAAAAGATCGATTATATTAGATCCTCCAATCACTTGTCCTCGAATAGAAAGCTCTCCTGAGTTAGCCCATCTAATATATCTCGGATCTTCCGTAGTCGCTCGGTATAATGAAATTACATCACTAACATAAGGTGCAGGTAAAGAATAAGATATTTGCGTGAACCAGGTTTTAGGCCGTCCAGAGTTTTCGATATTGTAAGTGATTTGCTCTTAACTTACGTAAGTTAACCGTCGTTGGAGAGTTTGATTGTATAATGCTAATTTCTCTGATTCGTTTAAATCTGGATTATCTAGAATAGATTTCATTTCATCATTGAGTGTCTTCTCTTTTTGAAGTACAGGTGTTTCTTCTGTTTTAGAAGGTGTAGTGTTTTTTAATCTCTCCATTACATTTTCAGGTACTAGAAGCATTTTTCGAGCCATCATCGGTTTATAGCTCGGCTTATTGCACTTCCGGCGACTGAGCTAACGATAGATAGCAGTGGCGCTAATAAAAATGGAAGAAAACCACCCTTTTGTACCAGAAGCTTTCGTCGTTTTGATATAGGGTTCTTCTTCGACACGTTTCGTATAACCGCGCTTTGTTTCTTTAACCGCTTACGATGACGTTCTGACAGTTAGATTGTTCCGTGCAATACATTTATACAACATTCAACGAGAGCCAATAAAGCTTCCTTGCTAGCGTATTTAATAGCTGTCTTTCTTTGATTTAGATTACAGGATGTCAGGAAACGTAGAAAGTCTATGTTTTCCTTTACTCGTTTTGAGACATCCGTTTAGAGATTTTCTTAGCCTTTCTTTAAGCGCAAAGAACAGTTTCGGGATGAAACGGGCAGTTTAATTCAACGTCTTCTAGTTCTGATAATTTAGGACAATCGGTATCTTCGATGTTAGTTACTGAAACACCGAGGAGTGTCGATAATACTGCAGCTTTTTCTAAACCTTCGCTTTTCCCGGTATCTGATTGCCAATGTCACGTCTCGTTCTGTAAGGACGTTCGCCGTCATCCCATCGAAGTTGAAAAATGTTATGAGATATCCATCTGCATTGTCTTTTATCTTCATTTGAAAGCTTTTTGAAAGGGTATGGAGATTTGAAAGTAAATACTTCCGATTCTTCAGTTTTAATACTACGTAAGCCAATTCTTTAACAATCCACTCTCGATTAACCCTAAAGAAATTCCCTTCTATAATACACTTCATTTTGGAATAAAGACCGCCGATTCTTCACCCGGTATTAAACCTGTTCGTAGTAAATACTGATCTGGGGTGTGAGGTTTCAAGTCAACTAATAAATACCCGAATTTCCGTGACGTAGCTTGTTGAAACGCATCAATAACGTATTTCCTATTGGTTCGAGATATCTGCCTCGCGAGATGATAAATTGTTGATTTATCTCGTGGTGATTTAAAAATAAATAGATAATGAGCATTTAAATTTAAGGTTCTTATTTCTTTTCCGGGGTAATAAAGGTTTTGCATAAAAATAGGAACGGAGGTGTTTCTGTGATGAGATCCACGAATAAATAAATTAGTTACATCTTTATTATTAGATATCTCGCATAATAAATCGTCTAAAATAACTAAATTCCTAACTTGCGGTTTTAATATATTAACATCGAGTAACCCTTCGTGAAACTCGACTGAAGGTGTGTGTTCTAATATTGATTGAAATAGTTTCGGCTGATACTCGGTATAACACCATATTATCCTCTCCGGAGGAGGGGATATGCAGGTCTTCTTATATTGAATCAACCGTCCTACCAGGAATGACTTTCCGCATTCGGTGGATCCGGCTACAAGCCTATTCATCGGATGTTGTAAGCTTAAATCCATAATGGTTAATGAGAATCGGAGCATTAGTGAAATCAATTTTATTAGTTTTTTAACAAGTTTTTAGCATTGCATATTATTAGTGACATTATATTATTTAAAATTTCTTTTGACAATTCACAGCGAATAGTAAATATTTCAATAATATTTTCACGATCTACCGACATAATTATTTCATAAAAATGTAAATCTACACGTTTAGAAAAATACATCGTGATACTATCATGCTGGAGTTGAGATGGATGATCAATTTGACAGCCATTGCACGCTTTCTTAAGAGCTTCATGTAATTGTTTAATTACAACGTTGGTCATCACCTCCTTTATTTCCTTGATTTGCTTTAAACACTTCTGAATAGACTCGTACTGCTCGAGGAAATTCAACCAAGAAGATTGAGCGAAAGCTACCCCTTCTTTAGTCGGTAACAGTTTTCCATAGTTTACTCCATAACCACGGTACATTTGTCTAACATTTAGAACCTTTTGTTCGGTAAATCTTCGAACCGAAAACCGTTTGGTTTCAGAACGAGTGAAAACCCACGAAGTTTCAGCTTCGTTATTGAAATAAGCTTCAATGGCATCTTTCTTTGTCCATAGCTCTTGCAGTTCCGCTTCTGTTAGTTTGATGCCCTTTGTTAAATCCAATAGACCGCAGTAGATGGTTTCATCTTCATAAACGATTAACCCTTTGTCATCAGACACAGGAAATGAACAATTCCTATAAAATACATACATTAAGACAAAGTTAAGAATTATCACCGAGTATTCCTACTTACATTTTAAGGTTCCTCGGAGTCACTTCCAATACAATACAGATGGTGAACTTTCTAAATAATATGGTCTTGCTATTATACGGTTTTCCCTTTTTATACTCTGAAATTATTTATCTTCGATATCTTATTTATTAAAACGGAGTTTAAAATTAATTCCATTCTACGTATACGCATTTTGAAGTGTATCGCGTTACGTATATAGGAATTTACCCGGTCCTCATACGGAATCACGTGTACAATTACAATACTTGACAATGATACGTTTCTCATACTAAAACTTGAGATATTCGTTTTAAGAAATACTCGTGATATAGGTTCAAGTACCAAGCTTATTAAAGTACTACAATGATATTAAAATGAAGTTTAAAAATATTTCCATTCTACGTCATTTTAACAGCGAATATTCAATGACGTCAAAACACTCAAATCCATGTTTTAAATTTAAATTAACCGCGTCCCCAGGGTAATCCACGCACGCGCGCCATCTCCCACTCAGGTTAACACTTTTTACATCATTTCATCTTATTCCGTACGATAAAACGCGATAAGAAATATATACGTTCAAGTACCGAGTGTCACTCGAGATAAGCGGAGATAAAGAAAAAAGCCGGTCCTGAAAACAATATGTTGATATGAGAAAAAACAAATCGTTGCGAGAAATATCATAAATACATTGACTCTTCGACGATTTTACCCCCATTTCACCCCTTAAATCCCGGATCTCGATCCCGAACCTGAACCTGAACCTGGGATCGATGTGCCGACCTCACTTTCCTTCTACTTAAAATCTAACGTAGACCACCTTTTTACTGGTTCATGGTGAAATAAACCGTTAGTGCAGGTTTTTGAATAGAATAAAGGTACAGTGGCTAACTTATGAGTAAATTATGTTACAAATGGTATTAGCCTAACTGGTGAGAAAAAAAGTAATTTCTATGGAACTCAAAATATTATTTTTAGTTAATTAGTTGCTTTGTTATAAATTATAAAATATTTTTGAAATTTTTCTTTCCCTTTATTTCAGTCATGTCAAAAAATAGACACTGAGAGCCGTTTTACGAAAATCCTTTGTCAAATTTCTTTTACTAGAGCAACCAAGTGGAACATAGTTGTTTACTAAAGTGCCGCCACTATATTAGCGTTGATGAGACTTAATCTAGTTTTGTTTGTATTGATCAAAATTTGAAGCCTTTACAACAGGAGCACACATATTTCTAATCAATTTTTAATTCTAATTGTAAAATGTCAAAATAATTTAAAAAGTTTGGGTCGTTTTTCAAAAATTGCATTTTACTCGTTTTGCAAGCTACTTATTTGGAATCACTTTAAAAAAACCGCCATATCTGTGTTGTTCAAAAATGAGTTCCAATATTAAAAATATTTTAAAGTACTTTCCTGTTATGTGGACTTTTAATAAAGAAGTAAGCAATCAATTAAGTTTTAATTTTTCCTTAAGGCGTTGGTAAAATAAATTATGAATCGGCTTAAACTAAGCTTCATTGATTTCAACTACCTTTGAGCCGTGCGAAGGTGGTATGCCTAAAATTCGATGTTAAAAAATTCGCTGCCGTAAGATTCACGATAGGAATATTCGCTGCCGTAATATTTGATGCAAATTAGGCAGAAAATTCGGTGCGCTGTTATAAATATATTCAGGGTTTAGTATAAAATCAAAACTTCGGTATTCCGTTAACGATAGAAACGTCTGATAACGTAATACAAAAATCAGTTTTTATATAAAATTTGGGAGTTAGTATGTATAATGAAAATTTTATCTATGTAAAAGAAAGGGTTCTCAAATGTGTTAAGGTAAGGTTTTATACACTTTTTATTATTTTAAATATTATTAAACTGTTAATCAGTATAGGTCACTTGGGAAAAATATTGAATTGCCACGTTTCTGCGTGGTGTAAAGTTTGTTAATTTATAAATGTTTTGAAAAACAAAACCATTTTTACTAACAATTTCAATGTCAGCAGTGAGCTTTCCTGTAGCCACTTTTCCGGCAGCGAATTGTTCCGCACCAAACTTTCCTGGATCATCGAAGGCTTATAAACAGAAGTTCAATATTAATCAGAACACTGATTAATTTTCGTATAAAAATGCAATGGCGTTGTTAACGATGACCTTTCTGGATTAATTTTAGATTGAAGTTTGGCACCAAAAATGACTTTTACTAAATAAATATTATTTAAATGCGCTCTAGGGTGTTAAAAAAAAGGTGGATCTTATTCAGTACGAGTTCGAATATTTCAGTATTGACCTGCCAGATGAAAAACGTATACTGCAATACGTTCTTCGTCATCTTTACAATACCACGTAATTATTAACACCATTTATCTTAAAAAATGTGAAAAGTGGTCATTCTTAACTCGATGGAGTGAACCTTATTTACAAATATCATTTAAAAGAAAAGATCGTGATTTGTGTCATTAGTGGCTTTTAAAAATGCCTTAATGAAAAGGACGTTACTATTTATCAACTCATAAGTTAAATTGTATTAAAAACAATACATTTTATTAAAAAAAAAGGTTTATATTTATATTTTAGTTTTATTTCATTAGTTTTGAGTCGCCAATTTTCCGAATTCAAGATAAAAGTGAATGTTAAAATTGATTTTTACTAAACATTTTAGTTAAGTAATTATATCAGAATATAAATTAATGACATTTTATAAATTTAATTTTTAATTTTTTATCAATATAAGATATATTATTTAATCACCTATTTTTCAAAAAGGGTTTCAGAATGTATGGTTTACCAGATTACAATCTCATTTTTTATATCACAACACTTCCTTCGGACCTTAAACGCAGTAACAACAATAATGCTACACTCTAAGAAATTACCGTAAATTAAACGGTCAAATAGACCATTAAAATTCAAAAGTTAATAATACGGACTGTAACTATGAGATTTATATTACTGTGTAAAGAGTGTGAAACTAACTGTAGTTTAAAAGTTTATTTAACGGTGACATGACAGTTCATTGAATTTGCAGTAAAAATAACGGTTATGAAATATGTTTAATATTACATTTGTGGTACACCCAATTTTACATTCACCGCTAAAATGTTATGTAGTCAAACCGTAGAATATTAAATTTCTGAAACCAACCATTTGCAATCAACCTTTAAAATGAAATGTATAGAAAGACTAAATTGTTTATTTGTATAGCACAACATTTTTAATCCAACCACAGAATCCACATTTATAATGCATTCAATTTCCAATCAATCCGCAGATTTCGTATTCATAATGCAATCAATATTCAATAAAACCGCAGATTTCACATTGATAATGCATTCAATTTCCAATCAAACCATAGATTTCACATTGATAATGCATTCAATTTCCTATCAAACCGTAGAATTCACATTCATAATACACTCAATTTTCAATCAAACCGTAGGTTTTACATTCATAATGCATTCAATTTCCAATCAAACCGTAGAAACCACATTTATATTGCTTTCATTTTCCAATCAAACCGCTTAAATTGAAAACTATGAAACCGTGAATTTGGTTTTTACGAAACAATATTCAATCAAATAGCAGTATCGGATTAGTTTCCCACCTTGTCTGATAAGCTTAGGATAATTACCTTCCTTGTTTTGATATGGCTTCCTTTAAAGTCAGTCTTGCTCTGTACAAGATCTGGACCCGTGCTTTATCTCTTGGTAAATTCTACACTGATTGAACTGATAACAAACTATAAACGATAAAGTTGATTTTAAACTCTCTTTTATAGGAAGTGGGATTTATTGTAGTTTTAATGATTAAATCATCTGTAATAATACTTCTCTGTTACATATTTCAAATATCAACCTTCTTCTCTAAATTGCTTATTATTTAACTAAACAGAACAGCTTGCCAACTATAAATCCATTTAATGTATTAATATAACAGATTTTTCGCTGAAGCAAATAGCCAGAAGTTTAGTCTAAAAATAAAATAATTGTTTTATTTCTCACAGAGGGTCTCGTTATTATTACCATATCTCTACTTTTAACAATTTTCTATTTTCATCTCTAATCTTTTATTTCATAGACTTACCACTTTTTATAAAACTTCTACCTTAGTTCCTATTCCCTCAAAAAATCAAACTAGATAATAAAGTAAAATCGACAGCATTTATTTAATTAATACAACAATAAATAGAAACTAGACTATTTCAGTAAACTATAGTAGAGATAATTAAGAGTGACAAATGTAGAGTTATTTCGTTCCTATATTTTATCTGTGAAGAACGTTTTAAACGGAAAGATAACGGTTTTGTTTTAGTCGCGTTTCCGGCTGCATCGTAAAATTAAGAATTTCGCGTTTGTGCCGCATCTGGTTCAGAGTTGGTCTGTTACATTAAGTTAGAAACTAATAAAAATTTAAAGAAAAATAACCCTGACATTGTCTAGATGTTAAATTATTAATTATAAGAACATAAATTATTCGGAATGCGCTTGGAAAATGTCAAAAGGGAATATCTAATAGTCCTTTTCGTAATTTTATGGACGCATGCGCATATTGTACGTCGTGGACTAAAAAGCGGGCGTCGTGATTGCCTTATTGGAAAAATGTCTGGAGTTAATGACCGTCCTTCTTATTTGGATAAAAATCACAAAATTGAAAATGTTCCAATTAGTAAACCAGGCTTTCAACCAGCCTTGGTTGCGGTGAGTGTCGCGGATTAATCGAGGAAGTTGATGCGGATCAGCAACATCGAAAAGCAACGAATACCTTTCGCTTAAACACTTAAAAAAATATTACGTTAGAAAGCTGACATTTGAGGAAAAATCATCTCTTCACGGTGATTTGTTGAAAGCTAGAATCGTGTATGGAATCTTGTAACTAGAATGATTTTTTCAATGGACCACGCGCTGATTTGAAACTAGAGGATTAGTCAGTAACGCGCAAGGTTAGTAAAAAATGCTATAAAAGGTAGCGTCGTTTTGGTGGTTTCGGTTTAAGCATTATCTTATTTTAAGTCAGTTCACTGCCATTTACACTCTAGACGGTTCTCTAATAGTTAGCCTTCCCAAAGTTGCAGTGACGTCCCTCGGTTCTGGCTAAATACATTTGTTTGTTTTATTTAATCTACCATGTAAGAGGAACCAGGGGTAAAAACAGGGGATTTGGGTGGGGATAAAATTCATTGTTTTTGTTAATTTTTGTTATATTTACCTCAATTATTTTCGTTTTTCGCGTTTTGAGCACTTGGAGCACGTGGTGCAGGTGCCGTTTTTTGAACGCTTTCTTTATTTAAGGCCAAAGTAGACGACCTTTGGCAGATATGGTAGGTTTTTGCCCTAAAAATTAGCTTTTCATTAGAGTTTCTTGGCATGATTTGTTATGTATGTAAGTAATTTTTCCAAGAAGTTGGGAGTCGTTCTCGGTCTCTTAGCTATGATTAATTATACGTGAGTTACTCTCACGGCTAAGTGGAAGGTGTAATATCTGCTGTTAATGTTATTAAATATAATTCATGTAACTAAATTACTTTTTTTTTCAAAGTATTGCTTACCGCCCAGATTCCGTACTTTTAATGCTGGTCCCAGTCGGTATCAAAATCCCTATGGATCTCAACTGGATCCAAATCTCATTGGATTAAGAGCTGATCTAAATCTCTGAATCCCAATTGGATTCAATTCTCATTGGAAGAGCTGATCCAAATCTAATTGGATAAAGAGTGGATCCAAATCTCTTTGGATAAAGAGCTGATCTGGATCCCGACCGGATCCAAATATCATTAGATCCAGTTGAGATCCAAATCTCATTGGATGCCGACTGGATCCAAATCTCTTTAGATCCCGAATGAATCCGAATCTCATTGGATCAAGACCCTTGGATCCCAAATAGACAAAAGTTGGATCCAAAATTTAATCCAGAGAAGTCTGTAATTGGATCCCCGTTTGATCTGTCCAATTTTTGATAAAATTTGGTTCAAATTTTGATCCACCATTTTCGTAAGGGACCGTACGTAGGTTTCTTTAAATTATATTCAATTCTTAGCAAGTGGACTTCCTGACTGGCATTAATGCTTTAAACATACTTAAAAAGATTCTATTGGAACGTGGGAGTTCTTGTCAACTAGCGGAGATTCAAAAACAGGCCTCTCAACAAGAACTCGCTACTTCTGTAGCTGTGTCGATTGTTGAAGAGCCGTAGTTACAAATTATTGGTGAGAATCCTTCACAGCCACCCTCACCACCTGCAAATGTTTTTTTTTCGGGTTGGTGATTATGTACAAAATGCAGACCCCAAGAACGACCAAGGGAAAGAGTATGTTGCGCAGATTATTTTAACAGAGGCTGTATAACCGATCATCCCAGATTCCGGCCAGTTCTTCTAGAAAGAGACGTGTTGCAAAACTTGATTTTGGCTAGACGTGATCTAGTGCAAGTTAACGAATGTTTTACAAACAAAGTCTTTCGTCATGCTTCAGATAAAAGTTTCATTTAGTGGCATTTTGGCCCGCTTGGTGAAGGAAACAGGATCATCATTCCCTCGTGCGCTGTGTGGGCCATAAGGGATGTGTTTCCTTCCGACAATGGTATTTACAAAGGATTTCAAGAATAGGGTATTTTTTAAGCTATAAGATATGTAACCCAAAGATTTTCCAAAAAAAAACATAATATACTACTTTTATTGTCGTAAAGTCAAATTCATTATTCTATCTGATCCACATTTCTATCGGACACTTCTTTCGAGTGAAATTTACTAATATGTTGTTCCATTAGATCAACCTTTTTCGGCCACTCTGTTGGTGCAATGTTTAGTTTAATACTTCTTGGATTAACTTTAATCATATCACAAATCTTCAAAGAATCCTTTCGTTCTTCTTCACAAATTTGTCATAAACCTGTAATATTTGTTAATTTTGAACTTTCTTGCACACCACTGATAGCTGACTTTTGAGTAGCGTTGTTTATACCTAAAATTAATTAATAGTTAAATTATGTTTAGCTTTAGAACCTGCAAAAATAAATACTTGAAGTTGTTCATTGTTTGGTTTTTACGTGAAGGTCGATGTACATTTTCATTATGGTCAATCGCTGCCAGTAGGACCCGGCAAATATATCCTTCCCATCTAAGGTTTAAAAAAATTACTATATAGAAAATACTAAATACAATTTGACTGTCAGAAAATAATTACCCAAATGCATTTCGTTTAAACGCATACTTCAATATTAGGCTGTGAAAATTTTCCAATGGCCCTGTATGTCTGATAATTTAAAGCAAATTATCCATAGTACCTAAAATTTGCATAATAATTGAATCTTTTAAAAAAAAACTGTATCAATATAACAGCCCTCAATGCCCCAAAAGGTGGAGATTCTATCTTTATTCATTCCTTGTCCCCATTAGGAACAGTTTAATTTTCATGATGCATGCACTGGCCAGTTGACCATTCATGTATCCCTTGAATGTGGTGCAGGACAGTTACGAACATCAACTGTAATCAAACATTGTCATCAATAAAGTCAATTTGTTTTTCAATTGTCCGTATTTTTTTAGGGTCCGATCCACAGTGTTGAGATCAAAACCAAAAATGTTCCGCTATTGATTTCACGCACTCCAACAGTGGCCTTGTTTCTTTTCTACAACCAGCCTGAAATGTTTTAAGAAATACATTATATTACGAATACAAAAAAATAAAATGACCATTACCAGCTTTAACATTTTTTTAAGGTTTTTTGCGGCGTGCCAAATATCTTGTTGGTGTTTAATATGGGGATGTGACTTTTCTATATAACCAAGAAAAATCAAAATTAATTAAAAAAATTACAGGCATAATTATCTTATAAGCAAAAAGTCAGAGATGTACAAAGTATTGTCTTTGTCCAATTCTGCTATTTTATAACATTGCGAAAAGGTACTACCCGCTGTAATACTAAAATAAATATACATAATACATTAGGCTCAAAAATCCTAAAAAATAATTTACCCTGTTAAATTTTAGTTACGCAATGATCCAAATGGTGACTCGGGATTCACAAGGTCTCAATGTCATCTGAAAGTGATAAAATACCAAATTATCGTTAAGTCAATACACAATTATTCATTAATTACTTATATTTTACGTGGTGTCAATGTTAGTAACCTTGTAGAAGATTGTGCAGGTGTATACGAAAATGAGCTCAACTTCGATATTGAGGGGGATTAAAATATATCAGAAATAGTTCACCCCAAACTACTAGTTTCTACGGTTTTATTAGGTTCACTCGTAATTAAAGCTTCGTTTACATTTCCGACTGATAAATTGTCGTGCACGCTTTTTAATCCCAATTTAAAACATAAATGACAACCTTTGTGGAAGTCTAAAAGGTGTTCAATAAATAAATAGTTTATGGGAAAAATTTTGGCATGCAAATTCATGGCCTAACCATCTCTTCTCTAATCCAAACCTTTTTCTGTGAGTCAAATTCATCCATAGCGGACAATAAATAAATTCGGGAATTGCCACGAGCTTTACACAATTAATCGTGCTTAAGTTTCTTTGCTTGGTATTGCGTAAGATTAGTATTTTCCGATCGCCGTTTCCGAACGTCGTTAAACTGAGACGCCATTTTAAAATCTTGCAGCCGGGCGCTCGAATCCCAACTGTATCCCCAAAAATCCGACTCGAGTAGGGGCGAAAGTCGAGGTTTTATTAGGAAATCATTCTTCTCTTGGCGTGCAGCGCCTCGGGTGGTTTTTTTAAAGCTTGGTAGACCCTACTAAACACCAGAGGTAATAATCCCTTTAAAGGTTGAAAATTCCGGAAAAAGGAAAAATTCCCCGCATATGGAAGCATTGCGTCTATAGCATTGAAAACCAATGCCAGAAATAAAGGTTTCCAAAATATGGTGCCTTATCACGCAAAATAACTCGTAGTATGTCTTTTTGTTTCGAATTTTTTCCCCACAGCCCTATTTTATATCCATGTCGGCCGATTTTGAAATTCATTTTCAAAATTTCCATTAGAATATACATAATTCTGAACTAAACACGCGTACTCCTTAACAATTTAAATTTATCTCAGTTTACTGTAACAGTTTCATGGCTCAAATTTAAGGAAAGGGTTTTAAACTATATAAAAGGCGAGGAAAAATTGATGGAAATTATTTAAGAAATATATTTTGCTTTTTAAAATAATTTCAAAAAATAACTCTTTAATTCTAAAACATTTCCAACATCTGTGCCTTCATAGGTCCCAACTACCCCTTAAATCAACCTTCCAACTGCTTTGATAAAAGCATTTTTTATTTAATTTATTGTGGCGTTACCGTAGAAAACATTTTCCTACCAGCTCTCCGGATAAAAATGCATTTCCTCCGTCAATACTTTTATTTGAAGTTGTGTTATTCTAAAGTTAAAAAAATATATTATCACGGTTCCATTTCACCGTAATTTTTAATATCAGATTGTCGTTAAGATACATATACTAATTTGACCGTTATTTTTATGCCGAAAGTTTGATACGTTCAAATGACTGTAAATTGTTGGCTTCAATTATCTTTCCGTTTCAGTAATTTCTTAGAGTTTACTTGAAAAAAAAAGGAAATAATATTTAAAATTACAAATTATCAGAAGTGTATAAAATATATAATTAAAGGGGAACGACCAAGCTTTTCCAAATATGACACTTTTCCGAGCAAAAAAAAAGACCCTGTTGACTTCTGATACTATAAAAACGAGTTATTTGCTGGTTTCTGTCCACTTATTGTCGTCAAAAATAATGCGCTTCGAATCTGAAGAAAACGTTCTAAACTAACTATAGGCTACATTTGTTAAGTTTTAAATTTAATTACTTATCTATTGTCAAGTGTTTTTATTTCCTTTGGTGACTAGTGAGGCTTAAATAAATTGTATATACTCTTTCAGGTTATTACCTGTGGGATTTAAAGAGGTAAGTATCAAAAGCTTACGACATGTAACGTTTTTATGGTCATAGATATACATGTATTTTAACCAACCTATTGTATAACCTTAACATTTATTTTTACTCATACTAAGACATTAACAAATTAATGATTGAAGACTTATGCATTTTCAAAATTTTAAATTGTTTAACATTTTACAGGTACCCTTAAATTCTATCAGATTGCCATGTTATTATCCATAGGAAAAATTCCTATTTGTGTTGACAAATGGTTGCCTATGGAGACATTTCCCTTTGGGGTTTTTCAAGTTCCATGAAGGTCTACCAACCACCCGAGTTTAAACACAATAGGTGTGTTACACCCCGGGTAGTCTCCTTGTTAGTCTACATTATATTTGATATATTTTATTTAAAGCCGGGTACAAGACGACAAAACTAGAGTTTGAATAATATCACGTCAACAAATGTCTGCTCAGAACTTTTTTGTTACTGACGTTATTATGGTTTTATGGTCTTCTGAGTGTTTTTTTGTGGTAGCTAAATATTAATCAGGGAATAGGATCAGCGAGATAATTCTTAAAGCGCCAGAGCCCTAATAAAAACAAATACGATCGGCGCTTCGTTAAATATAACTACCAGATCGTTATTTTCATTAAAATTTGTATGTATAATTACTTAAAGAAAGAAATCATATCGTACTAAAAACCTGGTAACAAAAATTACCAAACAAAGTTTAGTGAAAACCGTAAATGCAGCATAATTGAAAGCAAGTTATTTAAAAACAAAAAGTAATTTTAATTCATGACGTTAATAGTAAGATACATATGCACTTTTTTCATAATTAATAGTAACTGAATTTTACTGATGAAACGTATAAGGCATTGCCCTAAAATGGCTTACGCGCGTTTCCGAGTTGAAATTTTTACGCATGGTTATTGCGACAATACATGATTTAGTTATTAGAATTGAGATAACTGAGTTACTTCGGTTAATTAAGGAATAAAACAAACTGCTACGAACAGGCAAAACAGTTTAAAAACAAGAAATCACATTTAGTAAGAACTATTTTTTTTGGAATATGTTTTTATTTGTTTTACATAATTTCGTTAATTTAATGGAAAATATATTAATTTAAATTTGGCAGGTGGATTAACTTCATGGTTTTGGGTTAACTTTGCTCCATTAGTATTCACGTTTACTTAATAATATGGTCAAAAACAATTTTAAATTAGTATAGACCAAACTAAAAAAATCGTTTTACCCGAGAGGTTTTTAGTTGCAAATTTAAAGAGTAATTTGATATTTGTCGCGGTCACTTCTTATATTGAAGAAAGGTTTGTACAAGTGGTCAATTTCACCGATGGCTTTCTTATCACAAATCTAGCCAGACAGGGCGTGGAACAAATTTGACGTCGCACACGATAACGAACTTGATGGAATATTTCTGTTCCAGGTAACGTCATTCCATTCGGAGCTGACGTAAGGTCATCAAAATATATTATCCCGATCAAAATACTGCTAAATGTTCGCGAGTGCAAGTCGGAAGGCTAATGTAGCCGCGTTAACACGTACCCTTGGAAACGTAGGGAGTCCCCCCGCAGACTTTATAACATGTCGTGTAAGCGTATTAGCGTTTAAGATCACTTCCAACAAATCATTTCACCAACGATTCGTAACCTCATCGTGTGGGCTTCCGTGTACTAAATGCAATTCTAAGAATAGACAATCGGTTATTTTGTTCTATTTCATCGTCTATTTTCTAGCGGAAATAATATAATAATAATCTTTTTATTAGTTAAATAACTATAAAAGATTTTTTCTTGGTAAAGTGCTTTCATTCTTAGCTCAGATGCACTTGTACCTTGTTTTAAGTGAAACACTGGAAATAGATCGGGTTAAAATGTTTTGTCTAAACGCTACGCACCACTGCGAGACCAACAAATGTAAGTCGTTTCGAAGGTGATGTGTAAACCTTGCTTATCTCGTACGTCTTAAACGCAACATCTACTCGTCGCCGAAAGTCCAAAGATAAAATTGTCTTTTAACTCATGTCATTAGCAAATAAGATTGTGGTCGAATATGACAATGACTGGTACGCAGATATCTCACAGATTCAATTGGATTTACACAAAGCCCTTCTTAAAACCACTCAAATGACTCTCTTTCTCTACTATTTTAGTTTCGAAATCTGAAAGGCAAAGTTCTAGAGGACAGGTAATAAAATATTTGACAACGAATACTCCCCCACCGAAAAGAAGTAACTGGTGCAATCGCATAATCCATAACATTTTTTAAACGTGAGCTGATTGAAAACTACGCTTGAAATTAAACATATATTTAAGCTTTTATCTGTCCTGACATGTTAAGATTTCTATTAAAAAAGAAATGATTTTTTGTTCAAAAATAAAAAAGATATTGATTTATGAATAACATTGATTTAAAGGTTCCAGATGTAATCGACGGTTGGACCACGCCGCAAATGGTGAACAGAATGAGACAATTTCCCTATATGACTCAGTCATTCCTTTCGTATCCATTGTTCATCTTCAGTTGTCTGGACGATAATTTGGATAGAAAGCGTATCCTGTTACCACACACAGCGCTGGGTCTTGCTAACTGGACGCTCTTCTTGATCTTTTTCGCTCTGGTCTCTCTGGTGACTCCTTTTCTTCTTGTAAAACTTCAACTCAAACGTAATGTAACGGCCAGCTTCATCTTCAAAACAATCTCAGACAGCCTATTTTACTTTTTCTCTCACTTTGTACAAAATGGTTAGTATCTATACCATAATTCTTCTTCCCATCTGCATCAGATTTAGATTTCGTATATGGTTTTACTCATCCGTTCTAAGCTGACATAGTTCTTTATGCCTTAAAGCTTTACACAGGGTTAGAAATAAACTATAGAAGATTAGGATCCTGGGGTCAGTGGGAAACATCAGATTTAATTGAAATATTATCGTTGGTCAATAACGAAATACGAATACGAAATCATGCCTATCCATTTATGCTTCTCGCATTACAGCCCCGTAGAAATAAAGCTTGATAAAAAACAAGTTGTTTTTCGTATCACGGTAAATCATTGTTGGCCGATTGAAGGGTGTGTACGAAAAATGGATTACTTGGGACAGTTTCTAATGTTTTACTACTTAATAAATGTTGATACTTTTCAATCTTGTTTTAGCCCAAAACGAATTGAGTCGCAGGTTAGAAAACAGACTTTTACTTTCTGTCTGGCTACTAGGAGCCGGTTTCATTCTAAATCGAGCGTATCTTTGTAACATGAAAGGAGAGTTGGCCACAACTAAAATGCAATACATCGACACTGTGGAAGACCTTTTGGAGAGAAGGGACTCTGTAGAAGTATTTCACAAGGTTTCCTGTTTTCATTGCTTAGTCGTAAGTTAGCTATAAAATTTTAGGGTTTTTTATGAAAACAAATATGTTCCAGGGTAATGAAACACAAACATTCAAAATGTGGGCTAACGGAACTTTGACCAGAATGCTAGTTATCGTTATGAATGATTACGAGTTTGATGACTTTCGTTGGCAATACAAATCATTTAAAAATGTATACCGGAGTCAAAGAAGCTATATATTCGTAACGTGGCAGCTTTTTCTTTCCCAAAAATTACCCCAAATCGTTAAAGAAAGAATTGACTTCCTGTGAGTATTGTCTTATTGAAACTAACTTTAAAGCGACCGTTTTAAGTTCTATTTAAGGACTTAAAGTACAGGTATTTTTTGATTATGTAACCAAGCAATTTTTTAATATCATTGAAGAGATTTCAATATTTTATAAAATATATTATTAACGATATTTTTTGAATGGTTTCTTTAAGGGTTGAACGATTCGTCGAAACAAGGCAAATGCGGATGAGCGAATTAGTACAGGAACATTGGGGAGTTGATGCGTATGTCTTAAAGTCTAATAGTGCTATTCTGAAAGTAACTACGATTTCTTTTCTAATGCCGATCATACGTATTTGGGTAGCGGGTGTCGTATTTTCGTTTTTCGTAATTTTTATGGAATTCGTTTACCACTACAAAATCGCTATTTACGATTTTACAGCCTAATTAGTGTTGCTTTAAGGTTTTACTTAATTTAGTGACCTAAAATGTACGTTTTTGTTATCATAAACGTGTAAAATGAGATGGTGTAACCATTTTCATTGAGCCATTGTCTGTATATATTACATTTCTTCAGCCTAAAAAATGATTATAGGAAGTGTTAAATGAGAAATAGTCTAGAGCACAAAATTTTCTAATCTTATTTGTAGCGAAAAAGAACTTTAGTAAAAACAATCGCGGCAAATTACCTCAAATATTCCTGAGGTGGAATAAAATTATACTTAACAATAAACATTTTAATTGAATGACAAAAGATGGAAAAATAGTTTACATAATGAACTGCTTGGAATGACAGAACTATCCCACCCGAATTTTAGTAAAGCTTTCTTTATTCGTTCTAATCAAAAATTGAATGGACTTTTGAAATAGTCAAATCATATTTTCGCAAGCCTTACATGTAAGTGTACTCAAAAGACCATGTTTTTTTAAAGATCGCTTTAAGCTAAACGCTAAAGATGACCAAAAAGAGTTCAAAATGGTCTTAAGTTTGAATCTTTTTTTTCGTTATTTAACATATTTTTGGTGGTTCTAACAAAAAGGTCTATGGGCCATGTTTTTTTCTAATGCTCTTTATGTTTTTCAACGATTTATTGTGATAATATTTTGTCATTAGTATAAATAAATGTGACTTTACTGCAACTATATTGTTTATTTTATAATCAAGTACCTTATTCAGGTTTCAAACACTAAAATCCCGATGTTTATTATACGTTTCTATAAAAAGGGTTCAAGATTGAAGGACGCGCAGACTATTGAAGTTTGGGTGAAAAATGTAAAGTATTGGTGAAAATACCATCGAAGTTAAAAACCTGTTTTCCTACTTGGAAGATATAAATATGCTACCTTGGAAACTGACTGAAACCGTTTTACCAAAGGCACCATAAGCAACCGGCGCTGACTCATCATCGATAACAAAGTCAAACTGTCATGTCCCTTTGGCTATGTGGCAGTAGATACGTTTATTTTTTTCCGAAATTATCTGGCCTTGAGTGATTGCGTTGGGTCATTTGGATCACTAAAGGTGTAACTTATAGATCTAGAATTCATTACAGCTTCGGTTTCGACTAAAATCGTTTGTATTTAACTGTGGCGGGACGGTAAAACTTTGCCAATTTGTTTTTGCTAGACCTAACTCAATGTTTTCAGTTCTGCTTTACATTTACAGTATCTCAAAGCATTAACGAACTCCTCTATTGTGGATAATATAAAAGCCTGATAAAACGTTGGATTAGATGACGCTAGGTAGGTAACGAAACCGAAGCATAAAGGGATTTATTCTTTACGTTTATTGACGAAAATAGGCCTGGAAAAATATTAAGCTCTATTTCCGAAAGGTCTGGAGGCCTTAACTCATTCTTTTGGAAGCGGCTTATTGGGACTTCAAACGATTTGGTTCTAGATGGTTTCTGCGCAATGATTAAACATGACGATAGCTAATTTCCAGACATAATTTATTTATTATTTGCTTGTGTTAGAGTATTTAGGATAAAGAAGTGGCCTTCTTGTGGCTGCATGGTATCTAGGAATAATGTCGATAAATGGTTTTCTTTAGCAGTTGTTCCTAGTTTAATCATCCTCACACGTGCAGAAGACTGTTGTGATTTAATTGTGGTTTCATGGTGAGAATCTTCGACGATCAAAATACTGTTTTTTAAAGCTGTAAATTTCTATTTAAAATTTTGAGAAGAACTATATTACCCGGAACAGCTTGTTTGCGGAGCTATAGTTTTAGATGGCTATTAGTTGACTTCTAACTGATCTGTTTCCGTACACTACCATTGCGAAAAATTGGATGTTTCTCTTCATCTGGCAGCTTTCAGGCTCTTCCCTCAGCCACCTCGGACCTCCGAACTACATCTGGCTGTTAACCAAATTCTGAGCTCATCCTTATATTGACAGTATGCCCAAATTTATATTTCGGGGATTTGGAACTACCTCTTCACTTGCAAGGTGTTGCACTCTCCGAGGAAATCGTTTACTTATTAATTATCGTCACCCAACTTAGCTGTTTCGAGGAATTTTGGAAGATGCGCTTTGATCGTCACCGCCAGAAGATAGGAAGATCTCGCTGCTCTGAATGGTGTCCATCGGGATTCGTTCTCGATAATTCTTCGTGTTGAAGCTTTTTTGTTCCAAAGGAATCCGTCGCTAGTTTTATCTTTTTCCTTGAGGCCAATTTGGCGATGACTTCGCGATTTCTGTAATCATTTTAGAAAATCCGTATTCAGATTTGGTTCACTTGACAAGCAATCGTCTAGACCAAGTTCGCCTTTATTATTGGCTGCTGCATCAATACGAAGCCTGGTTGTGTAGTGTGAAGCCCAGAGTTGTCGGCTTATATTTACTCCATGTACGAGAGACCAATATAAAACAAAAACTTTATTTACCAGTTAGGCATAGTCGTAATAGAAAAATGAAAAAAGATTGAATAAACTAAAAACCCCTTTAAGAGAGGAAGAAGATGTCGAGTTCGTCCTTAGCTGTCTCCAGGAAAAAAAGATGCCCTTTCGTCCCGCGGCACCCCTATTTATAGGGGTCCCCTCGGATGACGCCACCGTCCTCTAAACCGATTGGCTAGAGGAAAAAGCCCGCCAAGAAATCTTGACGGACCTTCGGAGGTCCTATAAAGCATCACCGGCGACTTCACCCCGCTCTTAACCTTTTGGGTCAGAGGTCGCCGCTTTCGGAGAATTCTGAGAGAGAGACAACGCGAGCGAGGGTGAGTCGTCTTGGCCCTCCGCAGCAGCGTTCACCCAAAACAACGAGAATTTTCTCCGAAGTAAAGGGAAATGCGGCTAGGGACAAAGCCTACATTTGCGGTTGCAAATGCGGGCTTTACAGTAGCTTGACTCCGTTACTACGGGACGAGGAGGGGGTATATAAGATTCTGCTGACCTCTCATTTTCATTTTCGATCATTTTTTTAAATAAAAGTAATAATAATCAGCTAGGCTAATACCCAAGGCACCACCTAAAGCCTAAGTCATCCAGCGACGTTTAAAGCCATTAATTCTGGTGGGCAGATTACAATGCGTAGGAGGGTGGTGGCAAGCCATGCAGGCCACGCGAGCCAACAGCTCCCGACACTAACTATTACCGTTAAACTGAACAATTTTTTATGGAAGGGGGGACCGAAGAGCTCTAGGGAAAACCCCTTTAACCACTGGGAAGAAAACTTGCAAACTCAACGCAGAAGGAGTTGTTTCGAGTTTTCAACCAGTGCCCCAAACTGGGATTGAACCCGGCTCCTCTTGCTGTGCTGTGAGGAGAAAACTGAATCTGTATTGAATATTTTTACACAATTGAGTTTTCTTGTTCGAGCTATAGCTTAGTTGTTAGATAAATTATCCCGTGAAGTACATGTATTTTATTTGTAAATAAAAATTAATGAAATGTTAATTAATTTTAATGACGAGATAGGCGTGGCTAAATTCAAAGTACTGAGCACTGTCCTTAAGTCAAGAAATCGCCTTAAGAATTATCAGTAAGTGGTCAGAAAGCGACTACATCAACAATGAGCGTGTTCAAATTATAGAGTTTTAGCACTCCATAAGTTTGGCTATGGCCGCCATTGTGGGCACAAATTTTTTATGAATAGGAAAACATTTCTTTCGTAGTGTGAGGTAGCACTGCCATTACCTCTTTCGCAGTAGAACATAAAACAAAACTTAAAAAGAACATAATACTATTTGGTAAATTTTAAGTGAAATCAATCTAATCATTCTTCCTGGCCCTGAGTGCCGGTTCTGATTGCTTCTTCGGGCCCGGCTGATATCTCAGACTCAGATTCCACTCCTTGCCCTACAGAATTAAAGTACACAATTTATGTTGATTAAAATTGAAGGTTAAAAATAAAAGGGGTAAGTATTTCATTATTCCTACGATACACTTATAATGCGGCGATAAATAAGCTCCTACAATGAACAACCTTTTTGCCTTATGGTAATATTTATTAAGGTATTTAAAGCCATAGTTCTACTTTCAAATGTCTTCGGCGGTACACATACCATTCATGGAAATAGAAGACGTCAAGGCAAGAATTTTTTGTATTTCATTATTTGAAGCGTAATTAAGCAGAAATCAATTTCTGATCGATAAATAAAGTTTAGCCAAATCGAGACGAAAGTTTTGGCAAAACAATGCCGAACTGCAGAAAGGTTTTAAAATTTATGTATTCCTCAACTTAACTTTAAATCGACACCTCTTAAATGGTTTTGGGGCTGGCCTAATTTATACATGAACGAAAAAGTCTCGTAAATTAACGAATAAAGGGACGCGTGTCGTTTAGTTAAGAGACTTTTTCAACATCGCGTTCCATAGACATTTTCACGAGACAAAAAATCAAGTATTTTCTCCGAGAGCTTCTAAGCTCTCGTAAACGCGTTCATAGGCGAAAATCGTTTCTTCGAGCTTATTTGTTATTTAAAAAGATGTGACGCCGAAAAGAATGTATCGTAAGTGACCCAATACTGCGAATTGATTAAAAAATAATTTTTGGCACTACCAATCTTATATACATGTATACTTGAAACTGCGTTTAGTGATCTTCAAATGGGAAGGGCGGCCGATAAAGTTTGCTACGCAGGTTAGAATTCCTTTACCATTATTTTTATTTAGTAATTAAATGAAACGAAGAATATTTTTATTTAGCAAATAAATGAAAAGATGAACGAAGAAAGAACGATCTTTTAGTTTTGATATTTTTATATTGTCACTTCAGGAGCAATTGTAAAATAATCTTATTACAGATCCTCATAATCATATGCTGAACCTGAATTTGTTTTGGAAAGACGGCGAATTATTATCGACACAACTGTTAAGTTGAGTGTTTGTAATTGAATACTTCAATTATTTTTGTTTAACACTTTGATTTTTATTACTTTTGCCTCCTTATACTAGAATATTTTATACGTATCTAATTTTTGAAGAAGCTTTGGTATATTTAAATGTAGCTTTTATTAAAAGAAAATTATAGCCCTTTCTCTACGCCCTGTGATTGTCACCCAAAAAATACATGAGAACATTAAAAAGTTTGTTAAATATTCAAATCTACCACCATGAGTAAAATATAGAGTGAAGATAGAACCTGGATCCGGGGACTTTGAGAAAAAGAAAATTAAACAGATGTTAGCGCATTCGGTTGTTGAAAGGGGAATAACTCGCTTACAACGGTGGCGGAACTGATAGAAAACTAGGCCAAAAATAAGTAAGCACGAATTGACGAACTCCAAAAATTATCTCTGGAATGCGCTCAAAATACGAGAGCTCCGGTCTCATAAATTTGGTGTCGCAACTTATTAGCTTACGGAACTTTTGAAACGTATCTGCCACGGGTCTCAGTCTCTACTACTCTTATCCAAAGAGTATTTAAATTTGCATGTCAACTATTTAATTAACTAACGATATTTCGGAAACTGTTTGTTGTGTGTGTGAATGAAAATGCAAAGTGATTTGTGAAAAAACGTGAAAACTTCGCTCACCAACAAATTTGGGCAAAATGTTGACTCATACGAATACGCATTCAAATGAAACTAAAATAATGGTTAAAAATCAGTTTAAAGGATAGAATTAACGTCTGTGATGAATACCTGTAGCTTAAGCTAGGATTTAAAATGTATTTTAAGGTTCTGAAGCTACGGTTTGCATGGGACTTTGGTCATAAAATTATCATTAATAGGCCTGAAGAACCCCAAATCTGAATTTCAGTTGGTTAGATCCACGATAGATAAAGCGATTTGAATTTAGGGTGCAATTAATGTATACACGTGTGTTAGCGCGATTTAAAATAACTCAAAACCAGCTTCGTTTGAAATCAATTAACCCAACGGACTTATCAATTTTATCTTCTGAAGATCACAATTTTTTTTAATATCTGATCCTTGGTATCAGACATAAATAATAAAACTATTTAAAACAAACTGTAATTTTATTAATCTATTTAAAATAATCTGAATTGGTATGTATCTATTTAAAATAATTTGAATTTTTATGAAACTATTGAAAATTAACTGAGTTGTTATTAAACTATTTAAAATAAACTGAATTATTACGAATATTCTTGTGCTTAAACAGAAATAAGTTAAACAGATTCATTTCGTCCTTGGAATTTGGAATCGACCTAATGAGCCGAGATGATATCATCATCAAATCTACAAAAATTAATCTCCATTTCCAATCTACAAAATTAAACAGTTCGCGTTTTTTTTAAATATTGTTTTACCTTATTGAGTTTACTACATTTAGTGCCAGTATAGCTGGCTTTATAGTTATTTACTTTACTTGCATAAGTAATGCGAATTAAACAATTTATCTGTTATGTTTCTAAAGCCCACTTCGGTGTGGATTGTCTTGTTGGCCTTGTTAGGTATTTTACTATCGAAATTTTCAATATTAAGATTTATCGTGAGAGGCACACGCTGGTCCCAGGGAGGTAAACGCAATGATTTGCATTTTAAATATAAAATTTTAAAACTCTAGCGTCTAATTACCTCATCAACAGTCAATTTATTTCTGAAACATTAAAGGTCCCTTTTTCTAGCGAAATAATGCTAGCGTCACTCTACTGATGGAAACCGCGCTTTAGGTTTACAAAACGACGCTTTTATTTGTCATTTCAACGGATATTCATGTTGATCCATTATCGTCCGTGAAGGACGCAGTTTTATCAAATAACCTTTTAATCGATACGGCCCCATGCAACATTTCACGTCTTACGCTTGAAGCGTTCGGTAAGAACAATGTTGGTGCTTTGAAATTTCAAACATTATATTAACATTAAAATATTCATAAATATTGAACTTATTAATTACCATGGTATAGTATCCAAAAAAAAAATGTATACATTGGAGAAACCAAACGTTCAATTACCGATAGAATAAAAGAACATCATAATTATAATAATATTTATTTCGCAAAGAAAAACCAATGCAGGCAACCACGGAGGCAAAGCCTTTACAGGCAGGGCCGGATTAACAATATTGGGGGCCCTGTGCAAAATATAATTTGGGGCCCCTAAAACATTTCCAACCGTACTTTTTGACTCTATTAAACCTAATGTGGTTTTAAACATAAAATACCAATAGAAACATTTAGTTCTAAAAGGGGGGCCCCTGTGCCATGGCACACTTGGCACATGCCTTAATACGGCCCTGTTTACAGGGTGGTTACCAGGACGATACACAACACATAGTAATATAAATACAAATCAAAACACCTAAAAAATTAACTAAATTAAATTAAAATTAAAATTAAATTAAGAATTTTGACTGATCCAAAGCGCAAATAGAAATTCCGAAACCAGAGAACGAAACTGGGAAACAGATAGGCTAGTTGAATTTTCCCGGATGTCCTCCGGCAAACTGTTCCAGCTTCGAGCAGTTCTGAAGAAAAATGAATTTTCTAACGCCAGGCATCTAGCAAACTTTATATAGTAAGTAGGGACCCGGGTAGCAACGAAACGTTTCACGTTCGTGGATTCGTGGTTTTGTGGTCAAATTGACGTTTTCTCGTTTTTAATAACTTTACATTCTACGTTGAAAATAAGTGAATATTTCACAACTTATCCACTGCATAAATGTTAACGTCCATGTAACGTCATATTATCGTTTTACATAGATCGTAACGTTTTCGTTATTTCATATTAAAATCAAAACGTTTTGCTAACGTTTTTACTACAGACCATCGTAGGAGAGGCGAAAGGGTCTTCGTTTAAAAAAATATACCAAAACATTTAGCATAGCTCAAATGCTTGGGGGGCATAAATTTGGCCGCCTTATGAGCCGAACCTGAAGGCAACAACAATGCTACATTCTTTATCTTTTAGTGTAAATATGAACTATATTGATATTATTGTGACCGTACTTTTGACAAAAATTACCTACAAATTTACTTAATAGAGTTGCCAGCAGCCAACTGAACTTGCCTAAATGTCCACCTTAAAGTAGCAGATTATTCTGACAATAAAGTTTGGTTTAATTCAGGAAATTCTTGTTATTAAAATAAATCAAATATTATTTAATTAATTAGGTAGATTTAAATAAATTATTTACTTATTTAATAATAAATTGAATATTCCCACCATATTACGTAAGTACAGCCGACTTAACTGCCATCCAATAAAAATTGAGTTTTACGTATGACAACCCTGTTAACGGTTTTTATCCGGAATTGAAATTTCTAACGACGCAAAAAGCTTTCCTCAGTTCCTGGTGTTCTCTAAATATTTTAATATGGTTTGCACGTAATAAGAAATTTGTAAGTACAAGAATTAAATTTTTTGGTATTTTAAGTTTATTTTCTGCCCGGTGATTCAGTTCCTTATTACCGAAAACCGGAAAGGTACTTAAAGGTAAGCTCAAGTTGCTCAACACTAATTAATATGCAAAGGCTTAATACGCAAAATTTTTGGTTTCATTGAAATTTGGCAAACAAAATGGTGAGTGGAAGATCTTTCTATCTATTTTAGAATTATTTGTATTATATAAAAATCAACCGCTACTTAATTCTAGTGTCTAATTTTCATGAGCAAAATGTTTCCAATTGATATTTTAAAGTGAAATTTAAGGGGTTGTATAATGAGGATAATTGGTGAAAATTATTACAAAATATCAAATAAAATATATTATTACATGTTTGATGACTTTGATCCAAATGAGATTTTAGACCAATGTGGCAAATAATTTATAATACTTTTTTTACTAGAGAAACTCGTGAAAATTGTAATTTTACCAGAGTATAAAGGTATTATTGGGCTTAAATTTTGTGTTACAACTAAGTAACATTAGAACATTACTGCACTAAAATATCGAGTTTTTAACTTGTAAAAATACAGATTTTTAGCTTTTTTACATGCGATATTTCTTTATTAGCAGCTATTAGCCATTTTTACCATATTTTGCACTATGTTTTTACTGGCCCAGACTTCTGTAGAAAAAACTAGCCTCTTGGTATCATTGGTTAAATTTATTATAAAATATGAGTTGAATAGACTCATATTTGATGTTTTTGATTTGCAACATTCAAAACAGCAGGGGTTAGTCAAGTTTTCAAAAGTACAGTTTTCCCAATTGATATTTTAAGGTGAAATTTAGAGCTTTGAAGGGGTTAGATAATGAGGTTGGTCAGTTAAATTTATTATAAAATATTAGTTAAATGGATAACCCATATTTTATGTTTTTGATTTGTGACATTCATGTAATTTCTTTCAAAACAGAAGGGGCTAGTCTAGTTTTCAAAAGTATAGTTTTCCCAATTGATATTTTAAGGTGATATTTAAAGCTTTGAAGTGGTTAGATAATGAGGTTGGTCAGTTAAACTGGGCTGGTCATAACAAAATGGGTTTTATAACCCTACTTCTGAAAGATGTTGTTATTGGTAATTTTAATCAAGTGTATTTCTTAGATTAAATATTTTTGCAAGTAAATTTTTTGTTTTACAGCTGCAGTACGGTCAAACGAGTGCTTTAACAAAGCGGATGAGTTTGTAATTGCAGCTGCGATTAAAATATTCCAAGACTCGTTTGAAGAGCCGAAAACAGCTTTCTAGTATCCCCGTGAGCTCTACAGTAACTTCAGAATCATCTTTGACTGAATCGAAAGAACCAACAGATCCTACTGAAAATGCAGCAAAGACAGCTAATGCTGACGCTCTCAAGCTCTTTTTAAACATGGGCTAGATAAAACCAGGCTTATTGCAAGATTCTTGTTTTGGTAATGTGTTTTTTTTTAAATATGTAATTAGGCGTACAAGACTGTCGCTATTTTTTTTGTATTTTTATTAATTCATACCAAAACTTTTTGAAACACCACGTGAATGGACAATTTCTAAGTAATTTTTTGTATAAAAGTTTGTTTTAATAGATAATTGTTTTGAGAATATTTGTTGTGCAAAAATATATTTTTTTTAAGAAATTCAAAATTTGATCTCATCTAGCTAATCGTTCAGTTTTTTCTGCATTTAGACTAACGATTCCATTTATCTAAGACTGATTTTGGTAAAGTGTTTTGTTATGGTTAAAATGTGCATGCTGTGATAACGAGTACCATATTGACTTCAACCTAGAAAGAAGTTTTGTCGACTAAATAGAAACTACCTCGTTTTAAAAAATATACAAAAAGTAACCTGATATTAAAATCTTCTTAAAAGGATCTGATACTTAAATAAACAAATAAGTAACTAATGTTAAAAGAGACAAGGTACCTGATGTAAATTGAAACAAAAGTGCCTTCTTTAAAATACGCCTAGTGTTAAAAGCAATCATTTTGATTTTATTAACTAGCATTTGATGTTAAAACCTACCACAGGGTCAACTGTGGTTAAGTGAAATAACTTAAGCAAAAAAATATTTTGTTGTTTAAAGTTAAAAAAAAGTTTTTGTAAATTTCATTGTATGGTTTTTTTATTGTATTTAAAACGTTATACAAGTAACTTTTAAAAGCCGTTAAAATAAAATATCGTCGTTATTCTGTGAGTGTGACGTTTCTTCAACCGTTTTAAACATCGTTTTATTGCCAGACATTTTCAACGGATTCATAACGTTTTTGTTTAAATTGGTATCACGTTACAAAAACGTTTTAAAAGAGACCTTCTAAAGACGTTAAAATTAATATCGTGGATATTTGGTGAGTATAAAGTTGTTCATAACGTTTTTTTACCCGTGTTATCTGTCGTTTTATTGCCGGACATTGTTGACGATTTCATAACGTTTTTTTAACAACAAGTTTCTAACCGTTTTACAACCGTTAATCAACGAAATTTTGCTACCCGGGGAGGGTCCGCCTGGAAATCAATGTCAGATGTTCACCGAGATCGATAGTCGTAGACTTGAAGAGCGTAATCAAATCTGAAACATCCCTTCGAACAGATAGAGGTAAAAGATGGAGAGTTACGAGGCGATGTTCATAAGGAATATGGCCAGGTGAATTAGATCGTGGAGTTTTCAGGACGAATCGAGTGAAGTTACGCTGTAAACCTTCCAACGATGTAATATCTTTCTTGAAGTAAGGATTCCAAACATGAGACGCGTAATCAAGGACTGGCAGGCACATTGAACGAAATAGAGTGGTAGAAGCGGGCGTAAAACCAGTTGTTCTTCGAATAAGGCCACATAGTCGACGGGCTCGATTTCCAATGTAACAAATATGGGACGACCATTTCAGATCTCTGGAAACAACGACTCAGATAATTTTCAAATTGTGTACGCGAGCTAGTGGGACGTTGTTTATCGTGTAGGTGACGTCATCGAGAGGTTTCCTCCGAGAAATCACCAAAAAACTGCACTTCTTGATGTTGAGAGAAGTGTTATTGGTAACACCCCAATGGAACATCCTATTGACGTTATCTTGCAGGATCAAATAGTCCGTCACAGATCGAATTGGGAGCTATATGTAACTGTCATCAGCGTACTGATAAATAGAACAGTCAGGTGTCAGCGCAGACGGTAAATCCGAGACGAAGATGTTGAACAGTAGTGGTCCTAATATCTACCCCTGAGGAACCCCAGAGAGCACTGGTCGGTAACTGCTGAATTCACCACGATATATAACACGTTGGAAACGATTAGATAGAAAAATCTTTAACCATCTCAAAAGTTCCCCACTGACACCAACTATCTCAAGTTTGAAAATCAACCGCTTGTGGCAAACCGAGTCAAAAGCCTTTGACCAATCAAACGCAACCACTTGAATGTCAGGCGGGTTACGTTCGTCTAAAACGGATGACCACTCGTGGAAAGACTGTATAAGTTGGTGGGTACAAGAGCGACCTTGGCGGAATCCATACTGTGACGTTGGCATTACGGAATTGTCATCTAAGAACTTAGTCAGTTTCTCGGAAACTATCGATACGACAGACGTCAGAGATATAGGGCGGTAGTTTGCAAGATCATTACGCTTCCCAGACCCTTTAAAGACTGGAACGACATTAGCAAGCTTCCAACTCGAAGGAAAAGAAGACGTTGAGAGCGACAAGTTAAAAAGCTTCACTAACGGATCAATAATAGCTGGAGCCATCATCTTGAGAAGTCTAGGAGTAATACCATCCGGACCGCAGGCAGAGCCGTTCTTTAAAGGCTTTAAGGCCAAAGCTACATCCGATGCGTCAACAGAAGAGAGAGAGAAACATCTATCCGGAGGTCTAATCGAGGGTAGAGTCAAATCTGTGTCCAGCATACTAAAACTGCGGTAGAAGAAATCCCCAAATGCAGCGGCTATGGCCAAAGGACATGACAATTGACAAGTCTGGACTTTAAATGACGACGGCGGTGGAAGCTGTGACTTAGAGCGGACGAAACTCCAGAACCATTTGGGATACGCAGCGATAGTATCGTGAAATTGACAAATAAACCGATCGTAGGCGTCTCGAGTTCTTTTTCGAAGGACGTTGCTAAAATTTCTGTATTTTGTCCAGTCCAATTCTCTCCGTGATTTTTTGGCCTTATTAAAAAGGGAATTCTTAACGTGACTGTCGTGGACAATATCACCGGTAATCCATGGCGAACGCTTTTTCCCACAGATGGAAATTGATGGAATATTATCTTTAACGCATGCCCAAAAAATATCCAGCCAAAGTTCCCAAGTTACATCGACATCACTTGAGTTAAAAACCATATCAAACGGAGCGTAAGACACAGTCTCAAGAAGATTTATCTCAGACAAATCCTTGTAGCTGAGTATAGTTCGACGAATTCACTGGACAAATGGCGGGTCCCAGAAACAGCAGAATGATCGCTTGGTAGGTTGGCTTTGCTTTCAATATCTTTGAGAAAACGTTGGTCGTTTATAAAAACCAACTCTAGGGTATTTCTTTTTCGAGTCGGAAATGTCACAGTTTGTTGTAGTCCCAATCCGAGAAGAGTATCGCAAAAAAATTTGCTCCTTGGCAGAACTAGGAGTTGGATTTACCCAGTCAACGTGCAGGTTGAAATCTCCCATCAGGAAGAAAACATCATGAGGCGGAAGAGTCTCGTGCAAAAATCCTAAAATTTCACAAAGTCTGGCTACGTATTCCACGGAAGAACTCGGTGACATATAGGCGCAACAGGCCACAACAGTTCGTGTACCACACGTAAAAGTCGAAAAGATTGCCTCAATGACCACACCGTCATCAGTAATTCATTTTGTACATGTACTGGAAGAGGATGGAGAGAGTCGTGAATGGCGAGAAGGGCACCACCACCACGCGTAGGACGGTCGCAACGAAAAGTAACATAATCTTGAGGAAATAATTCCGAGTCCAAAACAGAGGGGTCGAGCCACGTTTCAGTGAGACCAATAACGTCATAACGCTCCAAATTTAAAATCGTTAAATCCTTGATCTTGTTACGCAAGCTACGAACGTTGGAGAGAAGAACGGTGACATTGCTGGAACGTTTTGACGGCTTTAAAATCGATAGAGAATCATCAAATCCAGTTGAATTGGTAAACGTACAGTCCCCAACAGCAAAAAACGAATCACTGAATGCGGGTAATGCGCACGTCTGACAAGTGTACGGTTCGTTTGCGGAGCTAATACGGTGGTATTCAACGCGGGTCATATTGACGCATTTAATATGAAACCATTTTTGACATAGGGCTCCAACGCAAAATAGACACATCTGGTTCTTCGAAACAGGCTTCTCGCAATGTCCACAAATCCACTTCACGCTTGAAACGGGTCCAGGGTTGCTTTCAACATCTCCGCAACACGAAAGCTCATTAAAACGTGCGGCAATCAGAGGTGAAATTCTGCACTCAACGTTGAAGAGTATCGTAGACGGCAGCGAACGAAAACGGCACTGGTGGTCAAACATCTTGTCACGGCGAAACGGAGAAAAATCCAACGAAGTAGCGTACCAACAAGTAGTATCCAAATTCACCAAACCATAACGGAGAGCCCTCGTTTCCAAACAGAAGAGTAAAGAACCGTAAAAACAATCGAAATGGTGAACATCCATAATATTCGCGTGGAAAAGCTAAACCTGGAACTGGACTTTGGCGCCACTAAGCCTGCAACAAATTTGTGAGGCTGCATTTCCAAAAACCAGACCACTCAGCTAATTTTATAAACAAAACTTGACACTAAGCCTAAAATTTTGAAAAATTACCCAATTTGAGCTAAAACTAACGGATAGAGGAGTTTTGAAATTAAAAAGCGCGAGCAAATAAAACTGCGACCGCGCGAGGTTAAGAAAATCTCATACTCATAAAATTTGTGTAAGGAACTGTGATTTGACAAACGGTATTGCGAAACAAATGACCCTCACTCGATAAAATGGGATGATTTTAAAATTCTGAGGAGAGAATCAAATACACCTTAAAATAAATTGGTTTGAAAGTTTTTAACGTTTCCCGGGATGTTCGCAAAGCACTCTGGGAGAAAAGGAACAGCCTGATTGGCTAAAAATTTCAGCTCTCGCTCATGCGCAAAAACGTATTTTCGTGCCAAGTGGAGAGAGGTCAAGTTCTCCATGATGTTACAACCATGCACAACGATTTAAAAGTTTTTAATTTTTCACCTTAATAAAATTACATGCGTTTTAACCAAAGCTATTTTGTTAATTATGGAAGAAGATGATGTTAATTTGGGGTAAGATTATTTATATTTATAATATTAAACATAGTCTAAAATTTAGTTTCATATATATGCATAGGCCAAGTCCCAATGAAGATGAAGATCATGTAGTAGGAGTCCAAGTGGAGGATCTTAATACCAGGTACAACCTTTTACTATAACTATGATATGGAAATGATTAAATATTTATATCCTGTTCGAATGTTGTTTTGAAAAATGTTGTTAATTTACCAAAAGGAAATTGGACGAAGCTATTAAAATCTATTCCAGCAAGTTTTTCAAATGCTGAAATAAATAAACATCATGTATCGTTAAATAGTCAAAAACACCAAATTAAAGGATACCGTATGTTCAAGGCAAAGAAAGTTACGGATGTGCTAATATCCCACGACAAAGAAAACGCCCTTACATATGTGAAATCACGAGTGCATGCATTGTATAAAGCGAATAAAATTTATAACGCGTACGTGGTGCTTGATTCCGAAGTTGGGTCAATTTTTAAAGCTTCGTGCCAGTGCAAATGTGGCCAAGGAGGAGGGTGTTTGCACGTAGCGGCCACATTGTGGTTCATATTGTACTGTCTTTTGGAGGGAAAAAATTTATCCCTAATGATTTATCACCAACCAAGATTGCCCATAATGGGGTACGGTTAATGTCAGAAGAGCATTATCCACAACCGAATTTAGCATTTTAGAAAGCAAACCCCGGAACAAAAAGCTAGCAACAGGAAACCAAGAAAGCTATGCGTGAGTGGTTACTCTTCTATCAATCTAGTGCCATTTTTTGACCATGGTAGACGGGATTTAGTTTTCTTAGCCAGTTCCTTTAAAGAGGACAATGTGCCTCCAATGTGGCAACAAATTTTAGAAGAAAACGACTACACTCCGAAAGAGCCAGCTCAAATATATTTTTGTCGTGAGGTACCAGAGGTAGTTATGGATAAATCAGCACCACCTGTACAATGCTTAAAGCTTCCGGCTCAGATAATCATACCAGAAAATGAAATCGAATTTCCAAACAATTTAATGGTTACATTAGAAGAGGCTTATTAAATAGAAGAACAGACACGAGACCAATCATTATCGCAATTGTAAAGCGTAAGAAAGCTGTTGATAAAAAATTTCTGGAAGGCTTAAGAGGAGGTACGGATATCTCAAGAAATAAATACGTTAGAGAGGGTATTGAAAACGAAGCTAGAGCGCTAGAAAAATATTTATCGGTGAGAGAAGGGAAAGCTTACGCTTTTATATCAGGATTTGTTTCCAGTTATTGGAGCCTCCCCAGATGGGCTTATTTATGACAAGGAGACCAATTCATTTGGCCTCATCGAGATCAAAACATTCGCTAAGGCAAAAGAACTCGGAATAACAGTTGGCGAAGCAATTAAAAACCCAAAATTAAATATTTGTTTGAAAAAAAAATGATTCGGGGCAAACATTTCTGAAACGTACAGATAATTATTATTACTAATTTCAAGGGCAGCTGGGTATTACAGGTTTGCCCTGGTGTGATTTTTTTGTTGACACAGGTGTAGATTCTTTTTGTGAAAGGATAAATTTTGACTCAGAATATTTTTTCCAAACAATCCTAGAAAAATTATATAATTTTTACTTTAGTCATTTCCTAAAGGTAAACTAAATTAGTCGCAAAGTTAAAAGTTCCTATTTTGTAAAAGATTTTATCAAGTTGTGAAATGTTATTTTTTTTATCAAGACATGAAAAAACAGTCGCTACCATAGCTGCAATACCAGGTACACTAAAACATCTGATTAATATTCAATAAAGTAATACAAAATTAGGAAGTATTTTTGTATCAACCAAAGGATTTTTTAAATATTCCAAAATTAAAATTAGTGTTAAGTAGAGTAACCTGGTTTTTGGAACAAAAGTAGCTTAGAGATTAAGTGATAACTGAGTTCCTAACTTAAATGTAGTGACAAAAAATTAGGATAAAATTTAGACAAATATTAGATTATTTTATTATCTTAAGATAAAATGATAAACGAGTGGCCTTAAAAATGTGTAGTTTAAGTTTTAGTGATAAGCCTTGAAAAGTTACAATGATTTTATATAGTATCATAAGAAATGTTAAATGAGTTTCTAGCTTAAAAATGTGATGCTGTGTTATTTTTAAGTTATAAATAAACTTTATTACAAAAATTACAAATTAAGTTTTTTTATTTCTATTTAACAAAGGTTCATTAGAAAAATTTACGAAATAGCAGCAAATAAACCAAATTTTCTCCAAACCGGAATGCATAGTATTGGAAATGTTTATTTTAATATACGATAACTTTTAAGTTCCTTTATTACACGTTCAACGTGAATCCGCACCGAAGCAATATCTCTCGTAGTTTGTTCTTCTTCAAGAGATAATTGTGGTTTCCCATTAAGGAAAGGTGGAATGTTAAGAGAAACACCTTTTTCAGATAGCAAATTCTGGATCAAAAAGCCACGATCGGCCATAACACTGTCACCTTCCTCAAGCAAATTTAATAAACCACTCTTCGCAGTTATTTCGACATCAGATTCTCTACCAGGAGCCAAGGGATAAATAAATGAAATAAATCCATTTGGTGTTATTCCTATTAACCCTTTGTCAGTATTGTGATACTTGTAATTTGAGTACGTGTCACATTGCGTATTATAATCAGCTGGAGTTTCAGTAAAAAATTCCGTGCAGTCAATCAAGATCCTCGTCGTTGGGAATTTATCTTTAAATTCCTGGGGCATATGCAAATTAATAACATTTCTGGAAGGCCAAATCGGAATTTTTGTCAATTTTTTTGTGTAGTAAATCCAGCCAGGTTGTGACATAATTGCTCACGGTTGAAGATGATACTTGAAAGCGGTACGCTAGATCTTGGTTCAACAATCCCACACGTAACTTACACAAAGTTAAAAATAACTGTTCCTTAAAAGGCAGAGCCATTGGTCTACCCTTACCAGAATCCTCTCTTCCTGCGGCTCTCCTATAACCTTTACCTTTGTTTTAAAAGGACAAACTAGGTAAATCAGATACGACATAGTGTAACAACCTGTCGTAATCCTGAATAGAAGGGAAACCGGTGTAAAATTTGAGCTTGTCTCCACAATTTGCCACATTTTCAAGTCGAAACATTTTCTTCTTGTTCTCCTCGTCTTGTTCTTTAAATTTTTCTTGTAATCTTTTCTCTTCATTCTTCAACTGCTGATTTTCAATTTCCAAGACTCTGCTACTGCTCTTTAACAGATTTATTTCCGCTTCTTTATCCTGTTCCCTTTGTTTGAATAAACTTAGTTGGTTTTCCAAATGCCAAATGACGTTTTTTACTTCTGAACAATAAGTGTGATCTGTTTAATAAAACTTATTTTATTATTATTCAAACGCTTTGTATTAAACACTAACATTTACAATTACCAGAATCCTTGAGCGTTTTTCTTAAAGGACGGTCAGAAAGGCCAGGGTTACAATTTACTGATAAATTGTATACTTTGATTTCGGAAGCTACCTCAATTTCAGATCCAATATTAGAGAGTAGCCAGGATCTGTCTTCGTCCAGAATTATAGTGCTTGATATAAAAATACTTTGCGAAAGCACGTAGCTTGAAATGAAAATGGGGACTTTTTGCAAGTATTCTCTTTTCCCACTTGGGTGAAAATAAAATCCACAAACTAAACTGTAGCTTTTCGGATACCATTTTCTTCTTCTTCTTAGGCTACTTTCTTCCTCATCATAACTCAATTGTACTCTAGTTACCCATTCATCTTTGAGATATGCATCATTTGGGAACTTATAAAAGCTTATTTTCTTATTAACTAAATCTCTATGAGTTTTAGAATAACTCAAACATTTGTTAACACAACATTTAGCTCCAAGTTTAACACTCATTACTAAATAATTACCGAATACTGGTTTACCCTAGGAATATAATTTACCAACCGTTATAAATTTGGCGCAAGACGGAAAATAATAAAAAAATATACAGAAAAATTGAAATTTTGTTTTCTATAAAGGCTTGTAGAGGGCAGCAGTTTCGAAACACGTGATCAATTCTACCCCCCTGAATTTTCAATTTCCTTTTAGTACCTCAAATTCCGGCCGGCTTGTTTATTTTATTTTAACGTCTATTGGTATAAGAGAAAATTCTTAGAAGTCATGTTTATTCGAAAAAAGGGTACTTTAAACTTAGATCTGGGGTCTATTAAATTTTATAAATTTTATTTTTATTGTAGTATTTCTTCCATTTGATATCTGTTTTGTTTCACGTTCTTTCTTTTTTTCAAACATGCGCCTCACGCGACATGCTTTAAAATCTTGTGTTTTTCAAATTTAAATTAATAGGCTTAAACAAGTGGATTGATAAATGGCCACGGCTCGAAACGTCTCCAAATAATAAATTTATACCGTGTGATCTTCTCCAGTTTCATTGTTTTTGATTAAAATATTCCGTTGCGTTCTAAAAATAGTAAGATGAAATCATACGAAGCCATCTTCTCAAACGAAAAAGGATAATGATCATTTTTCAATGATCAATGAAGTCTGTATTTTCTATCATTCAGAAATAGCCCGGAATCATTCTTAAACCACTTTAGTTCTTGCCCAACGAAATAGCTTAAACTAATAAAAATTAAACTTAAAAGAAAAATATACGTTTAGTAATTACATTAAATTGAGGCTCTAGGTTAGATTCTAAGGCGATACAAGGTTCACTAACATTTTTAAGTAGAAGAAATATGAATGGAAGTAAAATTTCATTTTTAAGACTTCATTCACAAGTTATTAAAATATTTTCAGTAGCTTTTGAGCTTCAGGCTCTTTTTCAATTGATCATCAAAATCGATCAAATTTAGTTAGTCCAATAGCTATTTCCCATGCAGATCCACCGTAACCCAATTTTACCCTATTTTTCCATATCAGAATTGATATCCATATAAAGTTATAAACGTGCGTTCTTTTTATAATCTGATAAACGAATCTCATTCTTTAGACATTATTTTTGCTTTACTCCATTTTATGGCCTGCCCCCTTGCGTCCCAAAACATGCTTCGCTATACCGTTATGCAGTCAAATTTGCAGTTTTTCATGTAAAGCGAATGGAAGCTTAAATCATCACTTGCTATTAAATCATCGAAATGAAGGTTTATTTCATGTTTCTTGTAAACTCTGCCCATACAAAGGCCAACGTTATTCAGAAATTTTACTGAATGAGGTAGAATATGTTTGTTCGAGAAGAAGTTTGCGATACTTTGTAAAGAAAAATCCAAATACTCACTTTTCAGATAAACTCCACAATTAAATTTTTAATTTTAGCTAATTAGTTAAAGATCGGTTAAATGACCCTAAAAGTATGACATTTTTTAAAGATAACTTAAATTTGTTAGAAATGAACCTAGTTTATTTTGGTAAAAAATTAAAAAAGGTGAAGGGGAAACTTTGCCAAAAGAATTCCATTTCTATACAACTTGAGGTCACTTGTTAAAACACCTGACATTAATTTCTAAGTAATGAATTATCACAGCAGTAACGATACTGTAATGAAAGACTGGTTTGATGGGTCTTTTTTAAAAGACCTATGAGCTCTCACGATCGGCCATCTTTACATGTTGATGACACAAGAATCTGTAAACCCAATAGGTGTGCACCGTTAAATACATAAGTTAATAATTTTCTCATATGAACTGGCAAATAAGCCTTCTCATTTTAGGTCATGATTACATACCAAACAGTTATTAGCGATAGCTAAATCCAAAGATGTAAGATAATTTGAAATGAAGCTGATTTTAGTGGAGTTTATAGAGGGTATAAATGAGCTTAGAAAGGGCATATATTTACTTGGTTTTGAGAAAATCTGCCATGAAATGATAATTGGAACACCTGCTGATACTCCAACTTCCAGTCAACTTTAAGGTTCCAAAGGCAGTGTAGCTTTTGTTAAGAAAAGTGCAGAAAATATCTTGCAGAATTACCTACAATATTTGAATTATTTGTGGAAAATGATTTTGTCAAAAGAAAAACGGATGAACATTTATATATATGTGAAATTCTTGAGGATACAGAAACGGCATCTGCCCGTAGAAAACGGAGCATCATATATGGTGTAATAACCATAGTCCTCTTTTCCCTATTGACGAAATTAACATAGAACTGGCTGCATGTACTTTTATGAGGCATCGTCAAAGAGACACTTCAGAATTTTATTTTCACATAAATTTTTCTGATATACCTTGGTTTTAATAACCAAATTGGTCTTTTTATTATACGCCTGTTTTGAAAGTAAAAGTAAACAAACTTTAATAGATCCAATAGCCTGGTCTAAAGGCGGAAGCATTTCAATATCAGCTTCAGCATGTCTTCTTGATATTCTTCCATTAATACTATCAGCCAAAGTCCCTCACGACAATCCTAAATTGTTAAATTCTAACCTTCGTATTGAAATTGTGTTTCTTTCAACATCACCGTTTCCTCTTGAGCATGATGCTATAGAGCTTTCGGAAGCTATAAAGATCGATCACGAAAGTTTCCTAAGATAATATCCAGATATCACACATAAACCCAAATTTCACTTTTTGATGTTTGAAGCTAATTTTAAAGTATTTAAAGGTTGTAAATGGAGATTCTTCAAAAATATTGCATTAAGCATGAGTCCATTTCACCTTTTGCGAATTTGCTACTTTCAAAATAATATTTTGGGGTTTCATAATTATTATTTCTTATACAGTTGTGATGAAATGAAACCTCAGTAGAAAAAATTTAATATCTTCATTAGATCCTGAAATTAAAAGGCTTCTTCGTTCTTATCTCTTAGAAGATAATTTAGACAGACACATAACATATGGATTCTATAATTCAACCTCAACCAGAGTTTGCACTTGTTGAATTAATATAAGTGGTGGAAAATCAACATATATTTGTTCTTAAGAAAACTAATTATTTGTATGTAATTTTTCTGAATTCATTCAGAAAAACCTTTAATGCAGGATGGCAGCTAGTAGATAAAGTGAAAATAGAAAACCTGAAGAAAAACGGGAGTTAAATCATTTATACATAAATCTAGATCACCAGAGCATGTTAGCCAGAGGCCATATGTTTTTTTACCTCCACCACTCTTTGTTTGACGACCATGCGTTTATAGTTACATTAATTTATGTTCCCTAATACTTTGTTATACTGTTTTTAAGTTGATTAATAAATCGTTCTAGTTATGTTATTAAAACTTCATAGTGTGGTTAAATAACTAATTTCCCCTTACCTACTTCAATGGCATCTCTGCTGGGGAAATTATGAAGATTTGACGATTTTGTGTGGCAAGGCCCGATTTGATCTACGCAGTTGATTTTACGAAGTTCGTGCTAAAAATGGGGGACGGCAGTTTGGCAATGTTTGGGCAAGTAGCAAAGCTGAAAAATATTAATAATTATCGGGGATGGTGTTTCCAAATGAAAATGTTGCTCACTAACCAAGGGTTGTGGGACATCGTTAATGAAACAGAAACGGCACCAGCAGCTACTGCAGGAGATGATATACTGAGGAAGTACAAGCTGAGATTGGCCAAGGGATATTCCACTATTGCCCTTTCATTGTCAGAAGATATTATCAGCCTAATCGAAGGAGAGTCAACTGCTGTGGGCGTTTGGACAGCATTGAGAACTGCCTTTGCACCACAATCAAGAGCCCGTATCGCTATGCTTAGGAAACAATTCTACAATATTGAATATGATGAGGTTGAAGGTATGCCAGCGTTTATTGGAAAACTATATCATACAAAACGTCAACTAGAGGAAGCTGGTGAATCTGTGGCGGACAAGGAGGTGTCATATAATTAATCGGTTAACTACCCGAGTCTTACCAAAGTCTGGTTTCTGTAATATATGATTAGTCTGATGCCGAGTTAACACCAAATGTCATAAGGAATAAATTGATCGCCGAACGTAGTAGACAGGCTTTAAAAGAAACATCAAAGCAATCCACGAAAGCAATTTCGACCCAAGTGCAGAAAACATCGAAGAAATATAATAGACGTTTCAACGGTCGCTGCAATCATTACCACCTATGGGGACATCGCTCTGCGGATTGCAGAAATAAGACAACACGGTCGAATGATAAGGATACAACGAAAGTTGCGATAAAGGGAAATAAAGGAGCCTTTATTGCATCAGCTTTAATGATAGATCTTCCAGGAAAACACAACTGGATAATTGACTCAGCCGCTACCCATCATTTTTGTTCAGTTCGGGAATGGTTCCATACATACACACCCTTAGTTACTGAAGCAACTATGGGTGAAGGCAAGTCGAAGGTCATTGGATGTGGTGTCATTTGGTTGGAGATTGATGTAAACCTATTTAAACTACGAGGTGTGATGAATACACCAGGTATGCGTAGGAATCTCATATCAGGTCGTTTAATAGATCAAGCCGGGTTCAAGTCAATAATAGAAGATTCACATTTTACTACTTATTTTCCAAATTGAGTTCTTGGATTTGTGGCTCCTTTATCGGAAGAGGATTTCTATACTGTCAAGGCACGGGTCTTGAAGGATGAACCTGAAAGTAACTCCGTAATGGTCGAATATGACAAATTGAGTGAAATTGTATTATGGCATAAACGTATTGGACATATTAATGAAGATGACCTGATATATATGGCGACACATCAAATGTTGGACGGTCTGAAATTTAATTAAGGAAATATTGGTGTTTGTATTCCATGTATACTGGCCAAAAGTACGACAAATAAACATCCACCACTCAAGGATATAAAAAGTCAGGAGTTGCTGGAGTTAGTCCATTCAGACGTTAGGGGTCTTACGTCATTACAGTCCTTGGGTGGAGCAAAATATTATATAGCTTTCATTGATGATAAAAGCAGAGTAATCAAGATATACTTTATGTAGCACAAGAATTAAGCGTTTGACTGTTTCAAAAAGTACAAGAGCGAGGTCGAAAACCAAACCGGACGAACCATTAAAATCTTGAGAACTGATAATGGGCTTGAGTATATGGCTGGTTGTTTTGCGAGGTTTTCCGATGATAATGGCATTAAGCATGAACATACTAACACATATTCCCTGCAAATGAACGGGGTGGCTGAGCGCGTAAATAGATCTCTTCTCAATACCGTTCGAGCATTGATAGACGATGCGAAGTTGCCCCATTTCCTATGGGTAGAATTGGTTCTTGCAGCTGCGACACTCAGAAACAGATCACGACACGCAAGATTACCACTAGAAATTTGGAGGAACCAAAGACCGAGTGGAAGGTTCTTAAATAGAATTGGCTGCCTGGCTTTTATTCACGTTCCACCACAACGACGAAGAAACAAATTCCAGCGAAGAGCTAAACCAGGTGTGCTCGTGGGTTACGCAGTCGATACAAGAGGGTATCGAGTATGGTTGCCCGAAGAGAAAACTGTTGTAGAAACCAAACATGTTACTTTCGCCGAAGATAAACTTGGGATTGATCACGTGCAACAAGCTCAACAAAATCACGAGGAATATGATGTATTTATCTGGCCCATTAATGACGAAATCGACATATCTCCAACTACAGAGAAGGTGGAAGTACAACCGGTTATAATCACTGCAGTCGTTAATGATAAAGTCAGTGATGATCAAGAACAGAAGACTGCTGAAAACACTGGTAAATTACAAGTTCCGGGATTACCGGGTTGGACCAGAGAAGTGACAATACGTCAATCTGGAGCTACAAAAGGACAAAAGGACATCTATTATTTTAATGAAGATGGCACAAAATTCCGATCTAAGCCTGAGGTACTAAGACATATTCGAGATAATAAGTTGCAAATTGATCCAGAGATATTTTACTTTGCAAAGACACGTAAAGAATCAACAACATCAACCTTATTTTCAAGTATTACGGAGGCGGATGAAGTTCATTGGACAGAAGTAACGGTGCCAACCAGTTATGAAGAAGCTATAAAATCATCAAATAAAAACAACTGGCAAAAAGCAATGGACCAAGAGATAGAAACCCTGGAAGAGAGACAAGTCTCTAAAATAGTCCCGAAACCAGATGGACGTGTAATGGGTTGCAGATGGGTTTATTCCCTTAAAAAAGATCATACCGGGACGATTATAAGGTTTAAAGCCCAACTGGTGGCTCAGGGTTTTGGTTTAACCGAAGGTGTGGATTATGATGATGTCTTCGCTCCTGTGGTAAACTTTACACTCATAAGGCTTTTCATATCATTATTTGTGATGTGTTTTGGATGGGTGCACGCTCACATGGACGTAGCCAATGCATATTTATATGGAAATTTGAACGAGACAATCTTTATGAAACAAGCACCTGGGTATATAAAGGCAGATACAAATAGTTACTTTCTGAGCCTACGTAAGTCATTATATGGGTTGCCACAAAGTGGTAGACAGTGGTTGGTGGAGTTGGACAAAAGCATAACAGAGTTGGGTTTTATGAAATTACGAGGTTTTAATTGCCTATACTATATCCCATTTAAAATAATATTATTGGGATATGTAGACGATCTTATTGTGTTGGCGAGAAATGGTAACCTTATACAAGACACGTATAATATACTTTCATCCAAATACAAGATCAAATATATCGGACCCATTAAAAAGCTGCTGGGTGTTGTTTGCGATTTTTAAGCAAATGGAAGATTAAAAATTCACCAGACATCATACATTGAGAAGATAGCGAAGAAGTTTAAACTCACAGTAGAACATCCTGTGAACATGCCCATGGTCTACAATACTGTTCTAACGAAAGCAGATTGTCCAACAACAGAAGAGGATAAAGAAGACATGAGGAATGTTCCTTATAGAGCATTGGTTGGATCACTTTTGTTCGTCGCCCAACGAACACGTCCTGACATTCTTTTCGCAGTTATTGCTTTGTCGCAATTCAATCACAATCCTGGTCAAATTCATTGGTATCAACTTTGCCAATTATTGCGTTATTTACTTACGACCAAAACCTATGGACTTGAATATTGTGGTGTAAAGGATCCTAACCTAATATTATAAAGTGACAGTGACTGGGATGCAGACAGAGACAATAGACGTTCACATTGTGGGTACATTACCTATTTCGGATCAAATCCTGTGTCATGGCGCTCTATGAAGCAAAAATCGGTAGCTTTATCTACAACAGAGGCTGAATATGTTGCGGTTACAGAAGCAGCAAAAGAACTATTGTGGCTTCAGCCCATTTTAGAAGAGTTAACTTTATTTAATGTTTTTATGAAAAAACCTATTATATATTGTGATAATCAATCCGCAATTGCTTTTGCCAAAAATAATATTGAAAATCAGCGAACTAAGCATATCGATATGCGCTTTCATTTTATCAGAGAGAAACTAGATGATGGTATTTTTGCGCTAAAATATGTCAATACTAATGACAATGTAGCGGATATCCTAAGTGTATGAACAAAACTAGATTTGTAAATTGTCTAAAATTGTTAAAGTTAAAGGAATAATAATTAAAGTTTATGTTAAATAGGGGGAGTGAACGAAAAACGGGAGTTAAATCATTTATACATAAATCTAGATCACCAGATGGCGCGTTCTAGTGAGCATGTTAGCCACTCTCTGTTTGACGACCATGCTTTGATAGTTACATTAATTTATGTTCCCTAATACTTTGTTATACTCTTTTTAAGTTGATTAGTAAATCGTTCTAGTTATGTTATTAAAACTTCATAGTGTGGTTAATTAACTAATTGCCCCTTACCTACTTCAAAACCCTTCACCACTTTCAAGGTATTATTAGTCTTATTATCATATAACGAATAAATATTCGTGTTAAATAGCCACTGATCATATTTAGTTTTATTTATATCTCCATGTTTGATTGTCAAACAATATATAGACCCACCTTTAGCCATGAACTGGATATGTTCACTTGCTACTCAGAGCTGACTCAGGATATGGTAAGGTTTCAGTCATGTTATAAGTCGTTCTACATGGTGGCGTAAAATGGCTTTATATTTTTCTTGTTGCCTTTCCTCTTCTATTGATTGCTGGGCTTTATTTCGCAAAAATGGCGGCATGTTCAGTGACACTTCTTTTTATCGATGTAGTTCTTCTATTAGAAATCCCCTTTTTTCCTTAACCAAATCACCATTTTGTAACGATTTGATTTAACCACACTCATCCGTAAAATCTCTGTCGGATATTCGGCCATGAAATAACTCCGAAACAAATCGGTTTAACTCTTAATGGATTTATTAGTTAAGTCCATTTGCAGCATAATGAGTTTTAAGGTGACCAAGTGTCGCTTTGTGTTTTATGATCATTTGGCTTTTAAATGAATTATTCAGTCGCGTCGATCATCAGCCTAGTGTGGGGGAATTTTATCTTGAATTCTTCAGACATATATTCATATACAACTGCACGAGAGTACCAAATCCTTAAATTTGTCAGCGTCTTTTCAAACCTTGTGGCGCATAAATTAGTTATGGAAGTTTTGGGTACATTAAATCTGTAGGCCAGGACGGTCTTCTTCCAAAAGGCGTAATTTTAATCGAAAAAAACCATAAGCACTTGATCTTTAAAAGATACAAGCATTGCTTGCCCAAAATCATTAAAATTATGTATCTCTTGTTTGCGTTTTCCCCCCTAGAGCCATTATATAGATCTAAGTTTTTAAGTCTGGTTCTATTTATTCAAATAATTCAATTAAACAGTCAATGTTTGGCAGCCAGTATGAAAGTACCACAAAGAATAGGATTGCGATACATTTTTTGAGCTGTTTTTCTAAAATCTAGTCTTAACTTTCGAATATTTTTTTCCGAGGAAATATAAAATTTCCAAAGAAAATAATTTTTGACATTAAAGACAGATTAAAGAAGTTGAAATATGCGGTATTTATAAAAATGTTACGAATACGGGGTGTTTTAATTTGATAGCTCCAGGCATTTTTCTCAACATCTATTTTGCCTAGAAATTTTAAATTTACAGGATGTACAATATCGCTAGGTGGTAGAAAAAATTGTAAATGAACAAGTTGTAGAGCATACTCAAAAACCCGAAATGAAATTGTTTTGGTCAGAATAGGTCAATTTGTCACAGAGATATTCGGTCAGGAAAAATATAAAGTTGATAGTAGGTGGCCAAAGCATTTTCATAACTATTTTAAAAAGAAACCTTTCTTAATTGTAATGTTTGTATGACTGCTAAAAATAACCGATTTTTAATCATTTTTTTATTGGGGATTAATTAAAAAAACACATTTTCTAAATTATTAAAAAAATAAAAAAATGTAGTCTGCTTAAGTCTAGGCTTAGTTGAGTCGTTAAAAGTGGAAGATAAGAATCTAATTTACTATTAGATTTGGTACCTATATTTTATAATTAAATACTAGTGAAATAGTAATATTAAAAACGTATTTAGACCACGTATCAATAAATAAAGCCTTGGCGGCCATGGTAAAGTGATAATTTGATAGAAGCTGCCCATATTTGTTCAAATATGGAAAAACAGAATAAGTAAGTGTTTTAATATCAATTTTCTGTTTTCTTTATGAATGTTTTCCTTATACAATGTGAAAATATTAAGCTAAATGTACCAACTGGAAACTGGACCAAACAATTAACATAATTTCTGAAAAAGTTCAGTGAACAACAAATAATTGAACACAAAGATAAATTTAAGGCTGGTAAACATTATACAAAAGGTTACAGGATGGCCAAGTCTAAAAAAGTGCGCAACATTGTTGTACATTATGGCAGCAGTCAAATTTGTACAATATTCGCATACTTTGCCAAAAGTTTATAATCCAGTGGTTTGTGTCAAGTACTCGGGAAGTATTTCTGGAGGATATTTTGATTGCAAATCTGGTGTAGGCGGGACATGTTGCCATGTTATTGCAGTGTTATTTATAATTCTTAATAATCTAAACTGTGGAAATAATTCCATAATAGAAGATATTTCTTAACAGGAGCCTGATAAGTCATGTACCGATCACAAATGTGTGTGATCTCACCCAAAATTAAAAAGTCAAAATGCCAATCAAACGCCATTACAATTTTCACGTTTGTACTTTGATAAACACGATCCCAACAAAAAGGATAAAAACTACAGAGATTCCTTAGCTAAATGAAAAGAAAATTCATATTTAACATACGTTGAGGTCCAAGAAGAAAGCCTGAAAATATTGTCAGAAGACACTAGTTTGACGACTATGTTTTCGGACATAATCCGTTCTCACAATTGTAAGCCAGATCTTACCAAAAAACCTATCATTTGTACAAGACATTCAATCGAAAGTCAAGAATCTTCTCCTTTACAAAAAGAAAATGAAGACCAACTTAGAGTCCCTCTTCACGAGATAACCATCAAAGGGTTTACACCACAAGAGCTAGAACTAGCTACACAAATATAACTAGATGGACTGAAGTTGACCTTATCAGATGCTTGGGAGTTAGAAGAAAAGACTATGTTGCAGTCCGGAACAAAATTATGGGAAAATTCGCGGCTCGAGAGAATCACTGCATCTTATTTTGGGCCAATATTTAGACCTAAAAAAGAGGTGAATGAAGCACTATTGAAGGCGGTTAAAAATGAAAAATCAAAATTTTCTAGTCACTATATGGTTGAAGGGTTAAAAACTGAAGAGGCTGCTACTCAAATGTACGCTGCCAGTCATAAGAATATTACAAGAATAGTCCTAGTTGTATTTTGTGTTAATCCAGGTCTACCATTTATTGGTGCCTCACCCGATAGATTGATATATGACCGTGATATTATTGAATGGGGACTGCTCGAAATTAAGACATTAGCCAAAGCCAAAGAATTGGGTTTAACGGTTAAAGAAGCTACGGTTCAGTTAAAACCAGATTTTATAAAAGAACGCAATGGTGATATTGTTTTTTCACGTACCCATAAGTTCTATTTTCAAATAATGGTGCAATTAGCAGTTACCTACCTTAATTGGTGTGATATATTAGTAAACTCTGGCAAAGATTTTTATTCTGAAATAATTTATTTCGACAAAAATTTATGGGAAACTGCAATGTTGTCAAAGATCTCTAGTTTTTATTTTAATCACTTCGCAAAGAAAGAATGTCATGAATTTTCGATTTACTCTGTCTTGAACTGGAAGTAGGCTGGCTGCAAGGCACATGAGCTATGCAGTCAACCTACTTCTAGATGGAAACAGAATTAACCAAAAATTGATGTGGTTGACCTTTAAGACTGATATACATAGTCAAATTGATCAAATTAAAATTAAGTTGCAACAAGTACTAAAAATGTTATGAATGAGTTCCTAAAAATGTTACAAATAATGAGTTCCTAAAAAAGGGTGTTTAAAAAAAATATATATAAAAGTTTTCATGGTGTTACAAATTACATTTTTTTTTAGTTTTCTGTGTATATGGTAAATGTTCCTAAAATATTTTATCTCAAATTTTATAAATGCTTAATGCTAACAATGTCAAGATGTTTTTTTAAAAAAGAAATGAGTTTGTGATAATAAATATACATTTTAAGAAGGCGTTTTATCGAGCAAAGAATCTCCTATAAAACTGACCAAATAACAACAAATTTTCCAAATTTTATCTAACTTATCATGCATATCGTTTGGGAACACAAATTTTAACAGCCGAAATGACTTAACCCTCCTTATAACTCTTTCTACATGAATTCTTAAACTAGCTATGTTTCTGGTAGCAATTTGCTTTTCCAAACTTAACTGTGGTGCACCGTCTAAAAATTGTGGTACGGTTTGCGACACTCCTATCTCTTCCAACATCTCTTTAATAACAAACCCACAATCTGCCATCACAGAGTCCCCCATTTCAAGTTTTTTAAGGAGCCCCGAATGAAAAGTAATTTCTTTATCAGAGATACGACCCGGTGCAAGGTCTGACACAAAACAAACATATCCATTAGCCGTGATACCAATGAGCCCCTTGGCAGTGTTGTGTGATTTATATGTTGAATATGTATCGCACTGTGCACGGAAATCGGATGGAGTCTCAATGAAAAATTCCGTCGCATCCAAAAGAATTCTAGTAGTTGGATATTCTTGAAATGGTTTTGGCATATATTTAAGAACAATTTCCTTTGAGGGCTAAATAGGAACCTGGCTGAGAGTGTTTTCTAAAAAATCAACTCAGAATGTGAAAACTCGACTTATAGTCGAGCAGCTAACACCGTAACGATATGCAAGGTCAGTCTCAAGTAAACCAACGCGTAATCTACAGAGCACGATAAATAGTTGCTCAATTTCCGACTAATACGTCGCCACTACCCTTTTTCAATTTTTTACGAGCTGCACCATAGCCAACTTATAAAAAGTCTTAAACTTTTCTTGGCTTTCGAAGCCGGTGTAAAACTGCAAAATTTTTTTGTCATCCAAAACATTATGAACGCTGAAGGTCTTATTTGTTGCTCTATAAACCTCAAATTGCATCTCAAGATTTATTAACTGCTAGCATTTGTTTGTTAACTCATTCAAGGTGTCTTTGTTGTTTTTTCTAGGGTGGCTACTTTTTCTTTTAAGTTAGTTGTTTTCAAATATCAGCGGTCTAATATGTTTCTCTTTTTCGTTGATAACAACAGAGTAATGGTCTTTTATGATGTACGGGTGTTCGCAGTGGCTGGTTACAGGTTCCTCCTTGGTTTTTAATTTTATTGGTGATGTTTTATCCATGTTAATAACAGCATTAGCTCCAAGTGACAATGTTTCTCCTGGTGGTAGTATAAGGTAGCTCTCACCCACATGTTCTATAAATAATCACAAAAAATAAACAGGAATGTCTTAAGAGCTAATTACCAACCTTTGAAAGGTTTTAAAACCAAATGCTCAAATGTTTTCCATGGGAAATATCGAGGTAGAACATCATCATAGTGTTTCGTCCCAGATATGTTGAAATGGTATCCATAGATTTTGGTTGTTGGTGAAGGCATCCAGTTTGAAAATTTTCCTTTGTATTGATGCAAAGTTTTGAAATCTAAAGGAGCAGACTGGACTCTAATCATCAATTCCGCTTTTAATGTTTTGTCTCTTGGAAATAAGTGAAAGCTTGCTTTGCTATTGTAACTGATATTTCCACAGCCTATAATTCAGCTCCGGCGTGGGCTGGTAACTGGGCTTCGGCCCAGGCTAACGGATAGGGGCCGGGCAAACTGGCCGTCTCGGCGGATTGAATAGCCTGCTGTGGGGCTGCGGGCCTCCGTATGAGGGCACGGCGGACCAATCTCCCGGCCTTTTGGAGTTCCACCGTGATATCCGGTGCCAGCTGTGCCGGGTTATGCGGGCTGCTGTGTGCCCGCCGTTCCCCTTTAGGCGCTAATTCCAAAGGGCTTGGCTCTCTACCTTTCTAGGTAGGGTGTCGGCTGGCGTTGCCAGAGCATCCGCTCTTATTCCCACTGCTGTGTGCGAAGTGGGGGCTGGTTGACCCATTGCTGCACCTTCTGCTGGGTTGAGTGGCTTGCGTCGAGGGTGTGATCGTCAGTAGTAGGGTTCTGCTACCCATGCTGGTTTTGTCACCTGTCCGGGCTTGCGCACGCTGGCGTAGGGCATTGTGATGATGGACCTCCGGTGGTGTGGTTTCAATCTTACCGGTACACCGGGCTATAAATCTGATGCATGTCCAGCCTATAATACAGCACCTCGTTCCTCCCCTTTTGGGGGTTTCTAAACAACTGAAAATATACTTTCATTAAAAAGTACACTTTCGATAATATATTGAAAATTGGAAAAATATTTATTACTAATTACCTTTTACTTCTCTCCATGTTATAAATGGATACACCTATCCTTTATTCCTTGGAAATCTTACAATCCGATAAAAAAAAATATAAGCCTTTACGCTAGACTATGGAACCGACGAATTTCAAACAAAATGTTAACTCCCATAATGCCTTGTGATTTTCCAGTAGATGCGCATTTCAAACAAAAAAGAAGTATTGTACATCCTGTAAATTTTACATTTCTAGGTAAAATAGTTTTTGAGAAAAATGCCTGGAGCTATCAAATTAAAACACCCTGTATTCGTAACATTTTTATAAATACCGCATATTTCAATTTCTTTAATCTGCCTTTATTATCAAAAACTATTTTGTAGTTAGTTACCGAATTGATTGAATGTGAAATTATAATAATATATTGTACCATAAGTTTATAATACAGTCCCTATAAGTTAGATTCCTACATAGACTCCGTCTTAACTTCAAATTATCCCACCTTGAGCTTCCGCAACGTAAATGTGAATCCTTGTGGGGAATTTTACTACTAGAATCGGCATTTCCTTTCTCACCGGCAGCGGAATGTAGAGCTAGCCAATCTCGCCGAGATACAATTTTGGGGCCATAGCAAAATCGTTTCAGCGGAGTTGGTAGTTATTACCAGCTGATTTCGGCTTGCCTTGATATTTTGGTAAAGGCTTATGTTGTAATGAATTTGGCGTAACTAGTAACTACTGAATATATTATATATTATTTTTCGATATGAATTTTGCAATTTTTTTCGAGAATAAAATTAACAAAGAATTACACTTGTGCGAAACCCAGGAAGGTGCGATTCATTTCAAAAGGTCCGTCTTATTTAAAGAAATCAAAAAGAGTAAATATTATGAGAGTTATGTTGAAGAACTAATTAACATCTTTAACCAAAATACAAATGAATTGAAGAAAACTTTGAAGGACAGGCCTAATCCCTTTGAAGAAACAAAACAAGTACAAATTAAACCTGATGATAAGTCCAAAAATATAAGAAAACCAAAACCACTAATAGCATTTGGAACTGTTGTATCGTTTAGACTCAAATACTTAATACAAGCTAGTGAAATTAAAATCAAATTCTTGAATCATTTAGTTAATAACGGAAGTTTGGTTCAATTTGATATCAAAAGTGAAGATGCTGAAAAAATTTTCAATTTTTTAACAAAAGTTGTTTATGATTTTGGAATTTTGAAACTAAAATCAAGTGATTTAGTTGAATTAGACTTTGGCTCTCAAGTTGAAAGTTTTGAAGAAGATGAATGTGATTTTGATATAGACAATACATTACTTGACAAACTTGAAGCTGATGCCTTGAAAAAATATGCATCTGAATTAGACAAAAAACTATTACAAGTAGTACAGTACACGACCTTAAATGGTAAATTTATGGCAAAAGAGCCGGAACAAGCTTTGTATCGCGTAGCTGGTGGATGCAAAGGGCAAATTAAAAATGTTACAAAATGATTAAAGGAGTGTCGCAATTATACACTGAACCAAAAGATAAAAGAAAGAAATATGTACAACGTGGTCAAGAAAATTTGTCAAACTAAGGAAGAAAAAGCCAATTTGCCTATTTGTTTACCAATAAGGGATTATGGAAGGAATGGAGGAATGATGTTACCTAAAAAGGCATTTTTTCCATTTATACGTGTGGTCATTAACATCGCGAGAAAATATGCTTCTGATGAAGGTCTGGAGAAAAATTCATTAAACATTATTAAGGTATTTTTTTATTATTAGATCTACATATTAAATTTATACTAGCCTAGTATAAGTTAAGTTTAAAATAATTTTCCACAACTTTTTTTGCAAATGTTATTTTATTTTCAGTCATGCAAAGAAGCTATTTCAAAATATTTCCCTACAATTTGGCTTTTATATTGTCACGCTCTTCCCGCAAATTATTTACCATCAGATGATGGCGTAGACGATGTTTTCGGTGTCTGGGTAAGAAAGATGGTTAACGCTAGGGTTCAGGAATTTATTGATAGCTATAAAGAGAGGATTTCCAAGGAGAAACTAGATGTAGGTAGAGGAGGGCAAACACTAAGAGACAACTATACGCTGCTGTTTCACAAAATAAAAAGCTAGTCAAGAAAGTTAATAATGCCAAAAATAAAGAAAAAGGAAATAAACGGATAATTGACCAATTTTCAAGTGGAGATGAAAATCCATTCCCCTCAACAAGTGCATGTAATATAAATACTTCATCATGTGCGGAGCCTATGCCAGTCAGCCTAAGGGACAGAAAAAATAATAAAAAAAATCTACAAACTAGAAAAAAACAAAAAAAACTGTAGCAAGTCAACTAAAAAATCAAGTCATTTGAGCCCTGCAAAATCACAATTACCAAAGTTTGGGTTGAATAAGAATGAACTTTCTAAAAGTAAAGTTAATAATTTTAATAAGAACTTAGTTCAAGACTGGGTTGGCAGCTTGAAACCACAAAAACCTATTTTTTTTTTATTAAAAAAACAGGTTTTTTCAACCCTGGTTCAAGAAGTGAATTTACACGTGCTTAAAAATGACAATGCTAATGCACTGGAATTATACATTCTGAAAAATGTATGTGCGAAAGTAAATTTATGATCCTAAAAATGTAAATGCAATGGATAACCTTAAAAGTATATGTAAATGTTACTAAAAAATTTTAAAAATTATAATTATTTAATTGTTCCTAAAATAGTAAAATTCAGTATTACCAGAAGTATATAATGTGGCTTAAGAGATTTATTAATATTATACACTTTTGGTTTAATATAACTGTGATACACAACGATATTATACCTGTACCCTGCATGGTTGTTTAGTTTACTCTCTTTTTACCGGAAGCTTTCTGAATTACTCCTGCACTTTGCAAACAGCCAACTTTCAGTTAAGTAGTTGGTCTTTGAATAAATACTACTAATCAGGAAATAAAATGTTTAATTTTTCAATGTTGATGAAACCAGTAGCACACATGCATACACCTAAATATTACACTTATATCACCATTAGGAAAAATACTGAAAATATAATTTTAAATGTACAAATGCGTATCTCTTATGTCTTTGTTACTAGAATTGTGTCCATTAATATTTGCTTTAACTAATACAGATTGTAGACCAGTAGCATAACTTATACCACTGACTTTACTTCCAATACCGTATTTCACTTGTGAAAAAAGTCTTTCAACTGAGCTACCGTTGATACGCAAAGGATATAAAAAGTAATCAGGAAACTGAGAAAGAAAGTCTTCAGCTAAATCTGTCATCCCATAAATACAGATACGCAATAAATCCCATGTTTGCCAACTTAAAAACCTAGTTTGCAATGGGGAGGTTAGATTTACATCTGGATCAATTATTGCCTCTTTAACCCAAACTCTAAAATAATCAAACCCAAGTTTAATTGAATCAATGCAAGATTTGTTTTCAATAGAAATCTTCTCTTCAGACAGCATTCGTCACTCAAATATTTAATTAATTGCTCTTAAGTAATTGTACGTCAATTTAGCACTGGATTTTTGTTTTTTTGTTTCCTCTGGACGCTCACCTTTAAAAAAGCAAGCTAACTCTGAGAGTAATGGTTCTTGCTGAGATATTTTACTTTGATTGACGTTAAGCGGGGTCCAGGAATCTCTAATTACGTAGCTTGTTAAAAGACCTGGCACAAATCTGGTCTCCTTTCTTTTAGCTCTTGCTTCTTCTCTTCGTTGCATACCTTGAATATCCACCCAACCATGTTCAACACCATTTCTTTCAAACTGCTTAGGACCAGTAGGTTTTGAAGAAAATAACGCTTGGACCATGTTTTTGAGTTGGTGTGTCGGACATATTACCCAATAAATTTTTCGACCTTGGGAAAATGGACTTTCAAAACTTGGGTGGATAAGTAAGTTTTCAGAGTCCGTTAGAAAAGCACCACTACAACCCATAGTTAAGGGCTAGATTTTCACCGGCACCATTGCAAACTAAACACATGGTTTCAAATGAATAGGCGTGAAGTACTTCCAAGGTTTTAAATAAAGCGTCAGCTACACAATGTTGTTGAAATGTAGCAGCCGAAGTAAAATATGGGCCTATAAAATGGTAGTCTGAAGAAAGATCCCTCCATATAAATTGTAGAACATACTGTGTGGGTTTTGGAGAGTTGCCAGATTTCGGTTCAAAAACATCGTTTAAAGGCCTAGGTTTTCTTCTGCCGGTCCCCCTTTAAATTCAGCCAACTGCTGAACATGTTGGCCTACCACCAGGGTATTGGTGCTCCACTAACGAGGAGACTACCCGAGGTGATAATCACATATTTGGTTGAAACTGGGTGGGTATGTAGACCTTATGGTAACATGAAATTTCACCAAGGGAAAAATTGCAATTGGCATTAGTTTTGCCATGGCAACCGAAAATGTTTTTTACAACACAGTATTTTTACACATTTTGATCAAATTGACCAAAATTCATCAAAATATCATAAAATTCATTTCATTTGTCAATTTTGATCTATTTTTTTTGGGTTTTGAAATTTAATCCAATTAATCTAATTAACTTTGATTCACCTAATTGTGTTTGTTCTAAAAAAACCCTTAGTTGGTCAAGAATATTTTTTATTTATGCATATTTATCACACACTTTCCAAATATTTCTTAAATTACACAAATTTACCGAAATATTTATATTGTATATTTTCAAAGCAAGCATGCTAATTTAAATTTGAAAAATCTTATTATCAGTTGTCAGAAACATTTTTGGTAAAAGCCTATCGTAATTTTTCCTTTAAATTGTTAGAAAGTTTACTTAACTTCAGAGATTTAACAAAAAGGTTAAAATACTTGCATGTTATTATAACATTACGCCATTAGATGCAATGACTTGACAAAACAAAGAAAAATGTAATACCTTATATACAAATATCCAGCTCTATGAGGGCGCACGTAAGATTGCCATTGCTCAAAAGTCATAAATCAAACACAGTTTTCATTAAATTGATCAAAACCAATGATTAAGTCGTTAATATTTTATGATTATATCCTAGTTTTTCAAGCAATATGTATAATCATATAATTTTTTTATATATTTTTACAATGAATGTAATTATATTTTATGCCAGTTTATAGTGTTACTTATAAATGTTCATAATTACTTTACCGTGGTTTTGGGCAAGGTTTTGTATTATCTTACACTATTTATACCTTATGAATGTGAACAATTTCGTCTGCTTATAAAATTTAAATTTCATTCCAGGACACACTGATTGATGTTTCCTGTAACACGTTTATTTTTGATAACTTTAATATCAACTGAATTAAATGCATTAAAAGTTTCTTGATGACTGGTACTTTACTACTTGTGAAAATTCTTAAAAATATTAAATTTTAAAAAACTTGTTTTGTTTTTTAATATAAGATTGATCAATTTTGGGTAGATTGTAACCAAATTTGGGTCAATTTTGGTAAAATTTTAGTAAATTACACGAATAAAGTAATATTTAGATAATTTTAAATTAAATTGGGTAGAGTCCAATAAAATTATTTGAAATCGACTAAAATTAGGTAAAAATATCAAAACTAAGTAAAAAGACGAATATTGAGTAAACCTAATAAAATTCTTTAAAAATTAGATAAATGTGATGAAAGTTATCTGAAATTAGATTAAACCACAGAAAATTGGGTAAACCTTTTAAGGCTGAACGAAAATTGGGTAAACGCAATACAATTAGTTTGAAATTAGATAATTGTAATTAAATTATATGCACATCATTTGCATCGTTTACAATTACGCTAAATCGGCCGAATTTATATTTTAAAGAGTTTTGTGTTATTTAAAAGATCGGAAAGCTTTTCACTTGAGGTTTATACTCACAGTTTTCGTAAGGTTATCAATTAATGTTGTGCTTTCCTTAAAAGAGTTAGTACAAATTGAATTCCCGTCATATATTTAAACTATTTCTACTTGTTACCATGACAGTGAGAAACTATTTGCAAAAGAGACATTCAAATATTTGCGCGAGGAATTAAGGGAATCTATTTGGCAAGTATGTGAATAACTGAAAGGTTAGCTTGTCTATTCATTATAAGACCTTATTTCCAATGCGTGTAACAAAAAAATTAGGAGACACCTCTGTCTATAAAGATCGCGTCGTCTAATCCAATTTCTGTAATTAATGTAAATATTTTGTGCATAGACAGGCGCTGTTCATACAGGAGGGATATGTGCCATTATTTTTAATTTCGCGAAACTTTGCCACGAGTATTGGGAATAAGGAAAATATAAAAACACTTGTGTTTTAGACTTATGGAACATAAAAACTTGGGTGATAAACGCATAAATGTGTTAAACATTTTTAATTTAAAAGATATCGCTTGACTTTCTTAAATTCAAAATAAATAATTATCTATAATTTATAATAATATACATTATATTAAATTCCAAATATAATTAGTATATTAAAACTATTATACTAGAGTCGAGTCTAGTCTATTATATTTTAGTATATTTTATTATATTCGAGTCAAGTCTAGTCTAGTCTATTATATTCTTGTTTATTTTATTATATTCAAGTCGAGTCTAGTCTATTATATGATATTATATTTGAGTCGAGTCCGTTATATGCTAGTATATATCATAATATTCGAGTCGAGTCGAGTAAATTATTTTCTACCTTATTTTATTTTATTATATTATATTCTGTTATATTCTATCAAGAATGTATTTATTTATACTCAGGGAAAATGAATATGTCGAGACACGTTGAGTCCCTAACGCCGTCACGCTAAGGGGGTGGGGGAGGGGAAGGAGTCGGTCTTATTTTTTGCGTCCTCGCAGCAGCGTTAATCTCGTCGAAAAACGTAATTTTTAAGAACCAATGAGATTGCAGTATTATTTGATTTTATTAAAGCGGAGGAGCATACCGGGGGCCCCAACGGGTGGAATTGGAGAAACGCTAAAAATAATCTCGACATATTCATTCTCCCTGAGTATAAATAAATACATTCTTGATTCTATTTTATTCTATTATATTTTATTATATTATATTATTTTATATTCTATTATAATTTGTTATATTATATTATATTATTTCTATGATCATTAAAGTATTTCTTTGTATCTTGGTGTTAGAATAAACTTTGGTTTATAATTTTAGAATCCAATACAACCGTATCTCCTGAATGTTCACAAATATCAACTGGTACTTGCGGTTCTTGTTGCAGTCAAATTCCTTTTGTTAGGGATTCCCGAGTAAAAGTACCATATGAAATTACTGATAAATGTTCGATTGAAAGAAATTAAGAGATTCTTAAAATTATGTATACACATTCAAATTGGAGCCTTCATACTTTACAGAGAAATGGATGCAAAGAGCTCAAACATAGTCATTACAAGGAAAGACTTAAAAAGCAATTACCTACTGGTGGAACGAAATATGGAAAATACTCCTTCATTGATAAGGTAATTTAACAACGTTTTCAAGAAGCAAGAGCAGATGATAAACGCGTTCGTGACGTCGACACACAACAATGAGTCATCCAAGCTTCGGGAACTTTCAAAGATCCTAATTTCAGTTTCAAAGCAAGTGCACATTGGATCACACATTACCCAGCAAACACAAAAATATTCCTTGGATATCCAAGGAATATCTTGTTAGGATATTTGAATATCCATAGGATTACCAAAAAGCCCAACTATATCAATATAGGATATTCTGGGGATGCCCAAATGTCGTAAAATGAGGCACTCTTGTGATATCGCGTGGAAGTCTCTTTGGAGGTTCGAGGGACATCACAGGGACATTCTACTGATATTAGTCAGTGTTCAAATATGCTCCAGGAGGTGTTACATGGATTTCAATTTAACTCCATAGGACATACTAAGAATATCACCTTTGTAATAAAATTTTATCGGTAGGATGGTCAGTGGATATCCGAATATCCTGTACGTGTTGAATAAGAAATTATGATTCTTTTAAGAAGTAACGTAACGTATTTTTGTAATTTTTAGGCCTATAGCTAGATTTATGAATGAGAAATATTGATATAAAACAGTTTTATTCGAGTGTTTACAGAATACATTTATTTTTTTTTGGCCACGGTTGCTTGTTTGGACTTTATTCGGTCCGCCGCGTGTGTGACTCAGCTCTTTATTACTTTCTCGATTTGTGCAAGAGTGGTGTCTTTTAAGGCCCCAGTGCTCCGTACTGTTTCTAAAGTAAAAAGATAAAATCATCACATATCAATTAGTTTTATAAATTTTTTGTAACGATTCCTATTAAAAAGTTTGTTCCAACTAGCATATTTAGATGCTTAGCGTAACGTCATAACTCGAAACGAAATTAAGTGTACAGTAAAAAGCCAGCTTATTAGTTATCAGTGCCAACGATAAGAGATATTGAACGTAGGCATTGTTTTGTTGGGTAGTTTAACTGTCATATTGGGCTATGATAATTAAAAAGTACTTTTCTTACAAATTATTCCTTTAAGGAGGCGCAAATTCATTAATGGCCTTTTGCCTTTTCGACCTTCCCAGCTGTATTCACGAGCAAACTCATCCACAAATACATGAACTAATATTCTTTTAACAGTGTCATATAATGTTGCACCTCCAAATTGTTTTAAGTAGTCTCTCTAAAAATTAAAAAGATTAAAAATTCAAGAACGAACCGTTAAAGTTTACTTACTAATTTAGTGGTGTTTTCTGGCAAACAGAGTTTTTCTTCTAACTCATCGAGCTCTGTTTTGCAAGTTAAATGAAATCCAAATGTTTCTTGTAATTGAGACGATTCTTCTGATGATATTGAGCTTTTTACTCCTTCTTTTTGAGTATTTTTAAGTATGGTTTCCAGTGCTTCAAGGATATGACGTTGGTTTGACTTAAGAATTTCTTGGTTCCTATTAACTGTGCGATACCATGCTATTTAAAAGAAATATTTGATTAATTTCTCCAAATTATTTTGAAATTAGGCGAAAAATTAAAATATTACACTCGCTAACTAGAATCTTCCCCTTTTGTTATCTTCCAATCGTGAGCTCTCAACTACGCGAAAACAATTAAAATTACCTAGTGCTGAATAAAATAGCTACAGCTTATTCTTACTATTGCCAGTATGATGTGATTTTGAGCCATTGCTACTACGAATTGGAGTAGTGAAGAAGTTCGACGTGCTGGGTGATAGATTTTCCAAATTTGACGTAGTTTGTACATTTGAACCCTTTGAATGGATACCTCTTGTTTTTCCGCAACTTTCTATAATTACGATAACATTATCTAATGTGATATCGTAAAAGATTTATAAAGCTATCTATACTTTTATATACACTTTTTGGACCTACAGAGAGGTTCACATTCAAAAGAGAATCTGCAAAATTATTGGTTTGACTTAGAATACACAATTAGTTTTCCACAAAATATAAGTGTTTTTACCATCACTTGCATAATCATTATCATCTCCGTCGTCATCTATGTTGAATAAACGATAACAAACATTCATATTATAACTGAAGAAATATATAAATGTGGCTTTAAACAACTACCATTTTCTAAAATTGAAGAATATCCGGGAAAAGTGTTGTTCAAACTTTTTGGTGCACTTTCTTTGGTTTCATTTATTTTCAAAACATCATTATTTGAGCTCCAATTCCCATTATGTCCTATAAATTGAAATAATAATTTTATAAATTTTATAACTGTTAGTGTAACTACGTTTTAAAAAAAAATACCAGGGCTTTTGGCTGAAGCTACGACTTTTAAAACTGGAAGTTGCGGAATACTTTCTGCAAAATTAGGGAAAAAGCCGAGTCTCTAATAAATAGTTCTATGCGGTTAACTTATTTAGAGGAAGAAATCCTACAAAGGCCAAATTTAAATTCCCCATAAATAGCAGATCGACGTACGCTTTGATATTAAATATTTCTAGAAATATCAAAAGGTTGAAATAAACCATTTGATGCTTTCATATGAAAAAATTAATTATAACACGAGGCACGGTTCAAGCTGTAGAGTAGGCCTAGGCTTAACACATCGCAGCGGCTACGTTACCGGTTTAGTACCACATTCCTTCGAGTTTTAATAAACACTTTAGCCATATTTTAAAATATCGATTATTAAAAATACTTACTTTAAATATAAAAGCTTTGTTGACTGTTGTTCTTCACTTTTGAAATAGGTAAAAATTCATACACGAAAATGAATCTAATTAACCTCCCGTACCGAACGATGAATAGTGAATTATGGCGTCGAACAATACCGGGAGAGTCGCGAGCGTGCCATCTACGCACGGCCAACTTCGATTCCGCGCTATAGCGCAGCGAAATCAAAGTTGGCCGTGCTTCTACGCGACGACGGCCGCAACACGGCCAACGCCGAACGGGCGTAAAGCGCGGTAAGCGCATTAAAAATGGCCATGGTCGCAGCTACAAGATTTGCAAATTTCTCGTATTGGTTGAAAGAAAGTTAAATAAAATTGGCCCTCCGCTTAAATACACTTTTAGGCTTTAAAAATATATAGCTAGATAAATATAGGTGAATAGAATATAACTAATTTAAAACATTTGAAATAAAATAATAACTATAATTTAAAACATTTGAAATAATAATCATAATAATTTTAAAAAATAATTATAACGGTAATAATTTTAATAATTAAGAAATCAAATTATTTGTAATAAACACCAAAAATTTGCAGAATAATTTATAAAATCAAAAGTTGGTCAATTTGGATATCATATGGATATCGCCTTGAACAGGGCGATTGATCTAAGATTTTTGGATGTCTTTATAATATCATAATAGAACTGTAATTTGGATGTCATATTTAAATATACCTCGGATATCCTATGGATATCCATTTTTTTGGGGGTATCTTTAAGAGATTTGGATATCGTTAGTATATCTGTGGGGGATTCGTGTTTGCTGGGTACAAGAAAAAGCAGGAAATAACAAGCCGAAAAGTCACGAAAGTTTCTAAATCTACCTAAGAATTTCAGAGTAATGTGAAAGATTTAACACCGAAATAAAATCCCGAAAATAGCGATCAAACACAGTTCTACTCTGAGCTAACATCGGCCCTTATTCAGTCTCAGAAAGAAGAAAAGTTTACCGGAGTGTTTGTCAGATCCACACCTAATCTCGTCAGGCACTCGTTTACAGCGTTATCAGCATGGCCGGTAAAGTAGGTCCTCTGGTGCAAGAAAAGCTATTAATGGCACCAGAAATGCATACCTCGAACTTGGAATGGTTATCAGGCCGTATTCCCTATGGTAAGATCTCGGGGACCGTTTTCAGTCGTCCCCTCGCACGCGTCTCCCCTCTTTAGGAGTTTTTACCCCGCGCAACCTCCCGTTTTTACAACTGTAGTTTTTTGTTATTAGACTCCCCGGCCATTTCGAAATTTAGGGGTTGAAACCCCACCATTGATAGCGATGGGTCAGCTCGCTCTCCCGACCTCTCCATGTGGAAGGATTAAGTCCGGCATTGTTAGCGCTGTCAAAATTGTCAGCAGTTACAATTTCGTTGAGAACCGCGAAGTCCGAATTGCGAGGTGACCGTCGCTATCAATACGGGGATAGCGAAGGGAAAAGCAAAAAGATGTTTGAACCCTTTTTCGACACTGGGGGGTGAAATTATCTGAAACTAGGATTTAATACCATTGAAAATCGTATGAGAAAACACGTATGCTCTGACGTCAAAATGATGGGGAAAAAATGGTCCCCAAGATAGAGACGGAAATCGGGCGAGATAACCATTCCAAGTTTAAGGTATGAATTCCTGATGGCACCAAATGTAGCAATCACACGCAGCGTTTCAGGAAAACTCACAACGTCACATGTCGAATATTTTGCCGATAATGTTCTTCTAAAAGCAATGAGTGAAGACTTTATTTTGCTTTTTAACTCCTGGGCTGGGCACATATACGCTAAACGGTTTGGAGTCAACGGAAACCCAAAATGTGACATTCGTGATTCTGGAGAAAACTACCTTCATTTTCCAGCCACTTGACACCACGTGTCATCGCCAATTGGAATAATATATAAAATAATATATTTTCAACTACCAAATAATATCTTATCAACTACGATATAATATATTTTCAACTACCGAATGATAATTTTTACTTAAAACATGAAGCTTTTGTCTATTTTAAATTATATTCGTTCAATTTATTAACGATATACCTTTTTTTTTTCAATTTTATCACTTTTACCCGATTTTTTACGAAATTTATCACTTTTATCGAATTTCATCAAAATATAATCACATTTTCTTAATTTTTAACGAATTTTATTGCGTTTGCGTTAGCCCAATTTTCGTCCAACTTAATAGGGTTTACCCAATTTTCTGCAGTCTATCCAATTTCATAGAAATTTAATCACATTTACCTATCGTAGATGTATAATCTGGCCTTGGATAGAATACTTTTAATTGGAAATATATATATAACGACGGATACTTCATGGCTAGTTAAAATAAATTTAAAATAATTATTTTCTAATAACATTTATCTTTTTATTTACGTCGCAAGCTTTCGGGTGCGAGACCGCTTGTCAAGCGTCTTGACTCAGTCAGTCTTACAGTTAGAGTCAATTACCTACTTTTTAACGAATTTTATCAGGTTTACTTAATTTTGTTTTTTTTACTCAATTTAGATATTTTACCCAATTTTAATCGATTCCAAAGAATTTATTGTGACTAAACCCAATTTATCTTAAAATTATCAAAACATTAAATGCTTCATGTAATTTATTGAAATGTTACCAATTTTACCCAAAATAGGTCAAATTTCTCTTTTTGGGTAAGTTTTGAAAATTTAAAATTTTTCAAAATTTTCAAGAAACCGGGAAAGTCCCATGCTTTTTTAATGAAATTTTTTTTTGAGATATGAAAAATATTTTCGGTTGCCCTGGGATATTTAAAGCTCATTGCAGCTTTTCCCTTTGGGAATTTTATTACTACCATAAGGTCTGACTAACCCCCAAGTTTCAACCAAATCGGTGATATCCACCACGATAAATCTCCTTGTTAGTTTTGCCACTGCCACAATCTAAGATAAAATAAAGTTTGTTATGATTAAATTATCTTCTTTACTATTTAACATTATTTCGCGAATAAAATTGTCACTAAACATTCTTAATTGTCGAAGAATCAATTTTTCTCTTAGCCGTTTATAATCTGTTTTCTGTCAGTTTTCACTTTATTTCCCGACCGTTTGCGTATTGGTGTATAAGATTCGTTAACCTAGAACTACACCTAAATTCTAGAACCTAATCAAAGCTGATATTTGATTAACCTTTTAGATTTCGTTTAAATATCTTAAACATGGGAACAACTTCAAAATTAAAATTTTAACATTTTAATAATGATGGCTTTTGGAAAATAAAGAAAGCAATTTGGATTTCATTTAATAAGTCTCAAACTGGATAAAAGCGCATTTTTATTTCATGTTTTTAATTGCTTTTAAAGAATTTATTCACAGAAAAGGTTTTTGTCACATTTTAGCCGTGTTTAATACATCGTGAAATGAAAGGGATTTTTTGATTTGGTCATCTAGCAGCTGGAACAAGTACTTATTCTTAAAATACTTATTTCGGGAGCTAATAATATTGTTAAGAACCCAAACATTTGTTAGCGTTAAGCGGTGTCGTATAACGAAAGTCTCTGGCACTTGCCCAAAAAACTCATTTTTATAAATTTATTATGAAATTAGATTTTAAAAGACCTTTTGGCAAAAAAGGTATTGATTTGCAAACTATTGTAGTCGAAAACGTTTATCTGAAGAAAGATTTCAAAAGACCTTTTGAGTAATTAGTTTTCAAACTAAGGGCCCGTTCCAGAGACGGAAAACTTTCGTAAAGTTACGAAAAAGGGGACGAAAAAGGGGGCGTGTCTAGTAGAAATACGAGACTTTTTGAAAAACGCGTTCCAGAGACTTTTTGACGAGACAAAAAGTCTAGTATTTTCTACGAGAGCTACTGAGCTATCGTAGAGCTCTCGTTAATGAGTTTGGAGCCGAAAATAATCATTTTTTAGAAGATGGCGGTGGAGTTTCTTCAAGCTAACGTGATAAATCAAGGTGTAAACAACATCGAAACACACATGCCGCCGAAAATAATGTATCGTGAGTGTCTAAATACTATGAATTTATTAAAAAAATATATATTTGGGACACTAACAATCAAACATTTACACGAATCCGCGTTTATTGAGCTACAAATAGGAATATCCAAAGCCCGAATCGAAGGGCGGCCTATAGATTTTTTTACGCAAGTAAGAATTTCTTTACCAATATTTTTTTTAATAATAAAACAAAACGAACGAAACGAAGAAAGAACGATCTTTTCGTTTTGGTTTTCTTAAAATATCACTTTTGGAGCAATTTGTTTTTATAAAATAATCTTATTGCAGATCCACATAATCATGTGCTGTATTGGTTTTGGAACGACGGCAAATTATTATCAAGTTGAGTGTTTGTTGAATCATTTACCGTGTAAAGTTCCAAAGTCAAATAATTTTGTGTATTACACCTTTATTTTTTTACATTTTCTATACTATAATAAAAATAATTTTAATTCCTCAAATATAAGTATTTATTTATTATTGTAGCTTTCATTTAAAGAGAAAGGGGGGCACATCTCCTTTTTGACCTAATACCCAATGATAAAAAACTCCCAAATATACTTAATACAATGTTTATTGAACCCCAAAGTCCCAAACTGTTTTTATGGATAAACAATTACAGGAAGGTGATAACCACCTTTGTAAAATATCCAAATGAAATTCAAATCTACCGCAAAAATGATATTAAGAGAAAAATCAGCATGAAGATGGAGACAGCTCCGTTGGACAATCACAAAAACTTTGGTCAGCTGACATAAATGAAAAAATAAGTTTCATTGTTGTGGGATGTTTAACATTTGAAAGCTAAAGAAAAGGTTATCAGTAATATTCATTAAGTTTATTTTAAAGGAGTAGACATATACTGCTGGTAAATGTAATTATGTTTCAGAGTAATTAATTATTCGTTTATAAAGGCGAGATCACTGAAATAAAATTTGCAATTTCCTTTTCAGCCCGAATAAGAGAGTTGTGTATGGCCACCAGAATTTTATTGGTTTGGTCCAAATGACTCAAAAAGGCGAGAGAAAATTTATCATTTTAAACTATCATTTCCTAAAGCCCATTCAATCATTTTTGATCATTTACTACAGACAGGGCAACGTGCGGTCTAATGTTTCGACACTGCTGGTAGCAATTGGTTTCGAGGACACAGGTAATGTATGATGTTTCTTATGGCTTCTTTTATCACCTTTAACACGTATAATAAATTATTGCTTATATGTAAAATTATGTCAATCTGTTTTTCGGGGAATGTAGGAAAAGAGCAACGTTAACAATACCACTTCTGAAATTTTCTTCTACCGTTGGCCTAGGCGGATCTGGAAGTGGGTTCTATTTCAAAATTTAACTGAGCTATATCGGCTAGAAATTAATATACCTTAACTGATTTTTCTAAATAAACCCATTTCATTGACAATATTTTGCATTGTCAATCTTTGTTCTTTTACCATATTGTGTTGTCATGAATATGAGAAGCTTAAATAAATTTCAATTAAATTTAGATAACCTCTACTTTCTAGAAATATTTTGCCACGTCTCTTTAAAGCCAAATGAAAGGGAACCACTACCATCCACGATCGGTGGAATACTCATAGGAGTATTGTGAAAACACCCCGCACTTGGTGTACCAATAACCACACCTCTTGTTCTGGCTAGTGGTGTACCACCCCCAGTCGCTTTTCTGATCCTTATGATATCTTGGGCTTTCACTATTCTCATAACTCTGTCGACCAAACCCATTCTAGCTTCAAGCCCAGCCAAAATTTCTTCCCTTTCATTCAACCTTGGTTAAACTTCTTTGTCTTTTGCACTCCTTTGCTTTCCCCATTTCTAAAACAATTTCGCGTTTATGAATAATGATGTTAATAATGTATAAAAACAAATTTAAATTACAAATATATATATATATATATATATATATAGCTGTTAACTACACTCTAAGAAAAAATGGTTTATATAAACACCCTTTGAGTGTTATTTTCTTGTTCCAGATTTAACACCTTTAAAGGTTTAGGAAGGGTGTTATACTACACGGTAAACAGATGTACATTCTTAAAAAGAAATGGTTTATATTTACACCTTCCGAAGGTTTTTGTTCTTGTCCCAGATTTAACACCTAAAAAGGTTTATAAAGGGTGTGTTACTACACGGTCAATAGGTGTAGAATGTATGTCACATGAAAAAGAGCTTTTACCATTGGTTAGGGAGCTTACCTACACATTTTCGCGGTGCTTAATAACACCGTTTGGCGTGCTCTGGGGCGCTGCACTACACCATTAATTGGGCTGTCCTACACCCTTAAGGGAGCTGTCCTACACCCTTAAGGGAGCTGTCCTACACCATTAAGGGGGCTGTCCTACTCATTTAAGGGAGCTGTCCTACACCATTAAGGGGGCTGTCCTACACCATTAAGGGATTTGTCCTACTCCTTTAAGGGAGCTGTCCTACACCATTAAGGGGGCTGTCCTACTCCATTAAGGGGGCTGTCCTACTCCTTTAAGGGGGCTGTCCTACTCCTTTAAGGGAGCTGTCCTACACCATTAAGGGATTTGTCCTACTCCTTTAAGGGAGCTGTCCTACACCATTAAGGGGGCTGTCCTACACCATTAAGGGAGCTGTCCTACTCCATTAAGGGGGCTGTCTTACTCCTTTAAGGGGGCTGTCCTACACCATTAAGGGAGTTGTCCTACTCCTTTAAGGGTGTCTTAATACGGCTTCTGAGGTGCTTTAATACGCCATTTGGGGTGCCTTAATACGTCGTTTGCGGTGCTTCACTACACTGTATAGAGAGCTGGTCTACTCCTTTAAGGGTGCCTTAATACGCCTTCTGGGGTGCTTCACTACACCGACTAGGAAGCTGTACTACACCGTTAAGAGTGTCTTAATGCGCCCTCTGGGGTGCATTACCACGCGATCTGGGGTCTTCACTACATCCTCTCCAGGGGACGTGGTCAGTTTCAGGAACAACAATATGTTAACTTTTTGCTTATACTATGTGTTTTTTTTTTAAATAAAGCGACTTTTTACAGAAGTTTTAGTTTTTATTTAGAATGATTTTGGAATTTAGACACCGATTATTTTTTTATAGGGTCCAAAAATCTTTTTCAAGCCATTAGTTGGTTTTGTGACATTTAAGTTTAGCAAAACTGACTCAATGAAAGTAAGAGTTTTTGCTAAAACTTGCGTGTATTCCAAGTGAAAAATCCAAAAAGCAGAGAACCAAACTAAAACAGCTGACATTACGTCCTCTGTTTCGAGAATTTTTACTCGGTCAACGTACAAAAAATAGTTTTTACTTTTTAAAATAGAATTTCCAACAAAAACTACGATAGGTTCGTTTGGTAAGTTTAGCACGTCTTTCTCGTTAAAAAATATGCTCGTGTATTTTTCATTAACAAGACTTGGTGCCAAAAGAAGAGCTCCTGGAAGTTTATTTCCTAAAAAAAATACTATTTTATGTATCGTTATAAATATATTAAATATTATAAGTTACGTTTTATTGTTTCTTGATCGTCATCAAGGTCTATAGTTTCCAATAGCTTAAATCTTAGTTCCTTATTGGTAGTCAGAGCGTCATCCCATATCTTATCGGAAATTAATGTTAACGATTCCAGTATTTTTTATCAATTGATAACTTATTCATTCTTTGAAATTCTAGGAAAAACTTAAAAAAGCGACAATTTTTAATTAAAATGTATTTATGGATCCCATAAAATGTCTACCTGTTGAGGATAGCGCAATGCCGGACATTCTTTTAAGATGTCTTCCACGCTCGAGCCGCTTCTTATTTTGGTGATTCTCTCTGAAAATGTTTTTTTCATTTTCATATTAATAATTCTTTCATCTACTTTAGTTTTTCTTAATTCTTCTATCATTTGTTTTTTATGAAGCTCCAAACTTTTAGGGTCTTCATAAGACGGCGTAACCTACAAGAACATTTTATTAGTTATCACCCGCAACTTTCAAAAACTATTAACAGTCTTACTTTAAACCGTGTTACCAGAAATACATAAACCGAAATTATCAGCGACTGCTTTTTTATTCTGAGGCGTTTTCCCACAGCGCTAGGGGAGGGTGACAAGGAAGCATTCAAATATTTCAAACCACCCGCGGCCAAGGTATATTTTTGAGTGCATGCCGGGTAGAGTATTATGCCATCTAGTGAGTGAAAAATGAAATAGTTCCAGTTGAACGAAGGTCAAATTATCGAACGTATTATAGTCTGCGAACCTAGGCTTACTAGTTGATAGATTGTGAAGTTGTAGTATCATTTAGTATGCAGTCGGAAAGTAGTTTAACTTTTTAAATAATGGAAGAAAACTTAAGAATACGTGATAAATTGATAGGATATTTAAAAAACCTTAACCGCCCGTTTGTTGCGTCAAGAAAGCAGTTTTTTTTTAACTAAATTGATATCTGATATAATGGTAGCTGTAATTCTTTACACTGACTGAAAAAGGTACTTTTTAAGTATTTTTTTAGTCCGTGTTTTTTTAAAGTTTCTCACGGCGGCCACCAGGGTGAGTATTCAAATCTGTACCACGGACCCGTAGAGGATTGCATTCCGCGGAGGGGGGACTACAACCGAGTAAATAGAGGGGGAGACGGGGAAAACGCCTTTAGTATAAGCGGGATAGGTCGCTGATAATTTCGGTTCATGTATTTCTGGTGTTACGTGGTTGGTCGTTTTTTTCTGTTTGGTGTTTGACGTTTTCTTCAAAGTTTTCCTTCTAAGATTAGTGGAATTAGAACTCTGTGGTTTATCCGATGAGTGTCCAATTGAAGTCGAAGGGTAACCCAGAACTGATGTATCATCCGTTGAAGACTGAGAAGTCAGTGTATTGAAACTTGAATCCTTTTCATTCGTTGGATTTACTACTTTTTCATTTGTTTTTGATGTCTCGGAAGATTTATTTAAATTTTTGATTTCTATATGTGAAGGAAAACTAGGCTCTTTATCTTGAGGCGTTTCATTTCCGGAGATTATTTCGTCTTCAGATCCATATTTTCCACGTTTTGGACCCCAAATAACTCTCGCACATTCTACTTGTGGGTTATTTTTCACTTTCTTTCTATAGTTTTTGAACTTATTTCGCAGATGCGTCACCCATTTGGCCTTTAGTTTACCAAAAAAAAAACGATCAAAATTTTACATAAAGCAAAAAAGTATTAAACCGAATGCAACATTAAATAAAAATAGTTCACGCAATTTTAAATACGAAAAGTGCTACATATTTTATATCAATTCCTATATGATAAATAAGTAATAAAATAAATAACATTCATAAGCTATTCATTTTCAACCTACAAGCGTTCGGGTAAACCAGGCTTTTTTATCATTATATCATTGACTTAATTCCGGATTTACTCTCAAACTCTATATTTTTAATTGCTAGTGAAGTAAAGTAATAACCAATATTTAAGAAAAGAGTCTCAAAATTTAGAAATATATTAAAAACGTTTGACACTTTCTTTTCTTCAAACGACAATTGACAGTTACTTAATTTCAAAGATTTTCAATTTGTAAACATGCTTACCGCATTCCCCAAGTACTTCAACTCCATTTCAATTTTCGTTGCAACATGCATAAGCGAAGGAGGATACTTGTTAAAGAGGGTTCATTTAAAAAAAAATAGTTCAAGATTATTAAGATTAAAAAACTAACAAGCCATAAGCGGACATCAAAGGATAAAACAAGCAATTTGTGACATCTATATCAACTTTTGCCTTATCTTCATCTTCCAAAGAAAGGTAACGTTCTTTATTAGTTAAATGTCGTAAAGAAGGTAATTTATACTCTATAGCAAACTGAGCCTTGCTAATACTCCTATCGCTCTCGATTGCTTGCTTATCAACGTTGATAACACTGTTAAACAAACATATTTTTTATGTATATATGAAAACGATGTAAAAAGGTATGAGCATTGGCGTAGCGATGGGGACAGCTGATACAGCCGCCCTGAGCGCCACTCAATAGGGGCGCCAAAAATGTTTCGCGACCTTTTGGTCAACGAACAAAGTTCCATAGGTATTTTGTTAGGCATAAAGTGCGCCATTCAAGAGATTTGCCCGGGGCTTCACAAACCCTCAGTACGCAACTGCGTATAGGCTCCAATTCCATGCAGCTATGCACTTACTAGTTTGTTTCTCCACCTTTTTTCGATTCCGTTTCATCCATAACCTTGAAAAAAATTACATTTAGTATTTAAAGTAGAATAATGATCCCTAAAGATTTTATACTTACCTTATTTTCTGAATGAATGTCTGTAGTCTCATCAGCGAATTTGAGTTTTTTTGGGGGATTATTTTCAGGATCGTCACGCTTGAGTGATTCCTAAGTAATAAAAATTAAGCAATGGTACTAAAAATTTAGCATTTAAATGTCAATTCGTACTTATTTAATTTTCAAAACTACTTTTACCACCATTTTGTCTTTTATGCAAGATGAAGGTTCTAAATCGATATCCATGTTATATTCATCGTCATTGGGCTTGACAGAAAACAAAGTTTCGTTAGATCGGGTTAAAAATAATTCCAAGATAACTTAACCAAAATATTTTCCCTCGGATGTAACATAATAGTTTTAAATCTATGCATGTAACTACACTATGGTGGAAATCTCAGAATCCTGCTATATATTTATATATATATTCATTTGCTAGAATATTTAAATAAAGTTTATCTCTTTATATAACTAGAACGACCCTTCAAACGAAACTCCCCGTTCACTCTCGCGCTCTCTACCTCGCTCCCCTACGCTCTAGCGCTCGCTCCCCGTTCACTCTCGCGCTCTCTACCTCGCTCCCCGTTCGCTCTAGCACTCTCTACCTCACTCTCCTACGCTCTAGCGCTCTCTACCTCGCTCCCCGTTCACTCTCGCGCTCTCTACCTCACTCCCCGTTCGCTCTAGCGCTCTCTACCTCACTCCCCGTTCACTCTCGCGCTCTCTACCTCACTTCCCGTTCGCTATAGCGCTCTCTACCTAACTCCCCGTTCGCTATAGCGCTCTCTACCTCGCTCCAAGTTCGCTCAAGCGCTCTCTACCTCGCTCCCCGTTCGCTCAAGCGCTCTCTACCTCGCTCCCCGTTCGCTCTAGCGCTCTCTACCTCGCTCCCCGTTCGCTCTAGCGCTCTCTACCTCGCTCCCCGTTCACTCTCGCGCTCTCTACCCCGCTCCCCGTTCGCTCTCGCGCTCTCTACCTCGCTCCCCTACGCTCTAGCGCTCTCTAACCCGCTCTTCGTTCGCTCTCGCGCTCTCTACCTCGCTCCCCGTTCGCTCTCGCGCTCTCTACCTCACTCCCCGTTCGCTCTAGCGCTCTCTAGCTCGCTCTCTACCTCGCTCCCCTACGCTCTAGCGCTCTCTAACCCGCTCTTCGTTCGCTCTCGCGCTCTCTACCTCGCTCCCCGTTCGCTCTCGCGCTCTCTACCTCACTCCCCGTTCGCTCTAGCGCTCTCTAGCTCGCTCCCCGTTCGCTCTCGCACTCTCTACCTCGCTCCCCGTTCACTCTCGCGCTCTCTACCCCGCTCCCCGTTCGCTCTCGCGCTCTCTACCTCGCTCCCCTACGCTCTAGCGCTCTCTACCCCGCTCTTCGTTCGCTCTCGCGCTCTCTACCTCGCTCCAAGTTCGCTCAAGCGCTCTCTACCTCGCTCCCCGTTCGCTCAAGCGCTCTCTACCTCGCTCCCCGTTCGCTCTAGCGCTCTCTACCTCGCTCCCCGTTCGCTCTAGCGCTCTCTACCTCGCTCCCCATTCGATCTCGCGCTCTCTACCTCGTGCCCCGTTCGCTCTCGCGCTCTCTACCTCGCTCCCCGTTCACTCTAGCGCTCTCTACCTCGCTCCCCGTTCGCTCTCGCGCTCTCTACCTCTTTCCCCATTCGCTCTCGCACTCTCTACCTCGCTCCCCGTTCGCTCTAGCGCTCTCTACCCCGCTCCCCGTTCGCTCTCGCGCTCTCTACCTCGCTCCCCTACGCTCTAGCGCTCTCTACCCCGCTCTTCGTTCGCTCTCGCGCTCTCTACCTCACTCCCCGTTCGCTCTCGCACTCTCTACCTCGCTCCCCGTTCGCTCTAGCGCTCTCTACCCCGCTCCCCGTTCGCTCTCGCGCTCTCTACCTCGCTCCCCTACGCTCTAGCGCTCTCTACCTCGCTCTTCGTTCGCTCTCGCGCTCTCTACCTCGCTCCCCGTTCGCTCTAGCGCTCTCTACCTCGCTCCCCATTCGCTCTCGCGCTCTCTACCTCGCTCCCCGTTCGCTCTCGCGCTCTCTACCTCGCTCCCCGTTCGCTCTAGCGCTCGCTCCCCGTTCGCTCTCGCGCTCTCTACCTCGCTCCCCATTCGCTCTCGCGCTCTCTACCTCGCTCCCCGTTCGCTCTCGCGCTCTCTACCTCGCTCCCCGTTCGCTCTAGCGCTCTCTACCCCGCTCCCCGTTCGCTCTCGCGCTCTCTACCTCGCTCCCCTACGCTCTAGCGCTCTCTACCCCGCTCTTCGTTCGCTCTCGCGCTCTCTACCTCACTCCCCGTTCGCTCTCGCGCTCTCTACCTCACTCCCCGTTCGCTCTAGCGCTCTCTAGCTCGCTCCCCGTTCGCTCTCGCACTCTCTACCTCGCTCCCCGTTCACTCTCGCGCTCTCTACCCCGCTCCCCGTTCGCTCTCGCGCTCTCTACCTCGCTCCCCTACGCTCTAGCGCTCTCTACCCCGCTCTTCGTTCGCTCTCGCGCTCTCTACCTCGCTCCCCGTTCGCTCTAGCGCTCTCTACCTCGCTCCCCATTCGCTCTCGCGCTCTCTACCTCGCTCCCCGTTCGCTCTCGCGCTCTCTACCTCGCTCCCCATTCGCTCTCGCACTCTCTACCTCGCTCCCCGTTCGCTCTAGCGCTCGCTCCCCGTTCGCTCTAGCGCTCTCTACCTCGCTCCCCATTCGCTCTCGCGCTCTCTACCTCGCTCCCCGTTCGCTCTCGCGCTCTCTACCTCGCTCCCCGTTCACTCTAGCGCTCTCTACCTCGCTCCCCGTTCGCTCTCGCGCTCTCTACCTCGCTCCCCATTCGCTCTCGCACTCTCTACCTCGCTCCCCGTTCGCTCTAGCGCTCTCTACCCCGCTCCCCGTTCGCTCTCGCGCTCTCTACCTCGCTCCCCTACGCTCTAGCGCTCTCTACCCCGCTCTTCGTTCGCTCTCGCGCTCTCTACCTCACTCCCCGTTCGCTCTCGTGCTCTCTACCTCACTCCCCGTTCGCTCTAGCTCTCTCTAGCTCGCTCCCCGTTCGCTCTCGCGCTCTCTACCCCGCTCCCCGTTCGCTGTCGAGCTCTCTACCTCGCTCCCCTACGCTCTAGCGCTCTCTACCCCGCTCTTCGTTCGCTCTCGCGCTCTCTACCTCGCTCCCCGTTCGCTCTAGCGCTCGCTCCCCGTTCGCTCTAGCGCTCTCTACCTCGCTCCCCATTCGCTCTCGCGCTCTCTACCTCGCTCCCCGTTCGCTCTCGCACTCTCTACCTCGCTCCCCGTTCACTCTAGCGCTCTCTACCTCGCTCCCCGTTCGCTCTCGCGCTCTCTACCTCGCTCCCCGTTCGCTCTCGCACTCTCTACCTCGCTCCCCGTTCGCTCTAGCGCTCTCTACCCCGCTCCCCGTTCGCTCTCGCGCTCTCTACCTCGCTCCCCTACGCTCTAGCGCTCTCTACCCCGCTCGTCGTTCGCTCTCGCGCTCTACCTCACTCCCCGTTCGCTCTCGCGCTCTCTACCTCACTCCCCGTTCACTCTAGCGCTCTCTACCTCGCTCCCCGTTCGCTCTCGCGCTCTCTACCTCGCTCCCCTACGCTCTAGCGCTCTCTACCCCGCTCTTCGTTCGCTCTAGCGCTCTCTACCTCACTCCCCGTTCGCTCTCGCGCTCTCTACCTCACTCCCCGTTCGCTCTAGCGCTCTCTAGCTCGCTCCCCGTTCGATCTCGCTCTCTCTACCTCGCTCCCCGTTCACTCTCGCGCTCTCTACCCCGCTCCCCGTTCGCTCTCGCGCTCTCTACCTCGCTCACCTACGCTCTAGCGCTCTCTACCTCGCTCTTCGTTCGCTCTCGCACTCTCTACCTCGCTCCCCGTTCGCTCTAGCGCTCTCTACCTCGCTCCCCATTCGCTCTCGCGCTCTCTACCTCGCTCCCCGTTCGCTCTCGCGATCTCTACCTCGTTCCCCGTTCACTCTAGCGCTCTCTACCTCGCTCCCCCATTCACTCTCGCACTCTCTACCTCGCTCCCCGTTCGCTCTAGCGCTCGCTCCCCGTTCGCTCTAGCGCTCTCTACCTCGCTCCCCGTTCGCTCTCGCGCTCTCTACCTCGCTCCCCATTCGCTCTCGCACTCTCTACCTCGCTCCCCGTTCGCTCTAGCGCTCGCTCCCCGTTCACTCTAGCGCTCGCTCCCCGTTCGCTCTAGCGCTCTCTACCTCGCTCCCCGTTCGCTCTCGCGCTCTCTACCTCGCTCCCCATTCGCTCTCGCGCTCTCTACCTCACTCCCCGTTCGCTCTCGTGCTCTCTACCTCACTCCCCGTTCGCTCTAGCTCTCTCTAGCTCGCTCCCCGTTCGCTCTCGCGCTCTCTACCCCGCTCCCCGTTCGCTGTCGAGCTCTCTACCTCGCTCCCCTACGCTCTAGCGCTCTCTACCCCGCTCTTCGTTCGCTCTCGCGCTCTCTACCTCGCTCCCCGTTCGCTCTAGCGCTCGCTCCCCGTTCGCTCTAGCGCTCTCTACCTCGCTCCCCATTCGCTCTCGCGCTCTCTACCTCGCTCCCCGTTCGCTCTCGCACTCTCTACCTCGCTCCCCGTTCACTCTAGCGCTCTCTACCTCGCTCCCCGTTCGCTCTCGCGCTCTCTACCTCGCTCCCCGTTCGCTCTCGCACTCTCTACCTCGCTCCCCGTTCGCTCTAGCGCTCTCTACCCCGCTCCCCGTTCGCTCTCGCGCTCTCTACCTCGCTCCCCTACGCTCTAGCGCTCTCTACCCCGCTCGTCGTTCGCTCTCGCGCTCTACCTCACTCCCCGTTCGCTCTCGCGCTCTCTACCTCACTCCCCGTTCACTCTAGCGCTCTCTACCTCGCTCCCCGTTCGCTCTCGCGCTCTCTACCTCGCTCCCCTACGCTCTAGCGCTCTCTACCCCGCTCTTCGTTCGCTCTAGCGCTCTCTACCTCACTCCCCGTTCGCTCTCGCGCTCTCTACCTCACTCCCCGTTCGCTCTAGCGCTCTCTAGCTCGCTCCCCGTTCGATCTCGCTCTCTCTACCTCGCTCCCCGTTCACTCTCGCGCTCTCTACCCCGCTCCCCGTTCGCTCTCGCGCTCTCTACCTCGCTCACCTACGCTCTAGCGCTCTCTACCTCGCTCTTCGTTCGCTCTCGCACTCTCTACCTCGCTCCCCGTTCGCTCTAGCGCTCTCTACCTCGCTCCCCATTCGCTCTCGCGCTCTCTACCTCGCTCCCCGTTCGCTCTCGCGCTCTCTACCTCGTTCCCCGTTCACTCTAGCGCTCTCTACCTCGCTCCCCCATTCACTCTCGCACTCTCTACCTCGCTCCCCGTTCGCTCTAGCGCTCGCTCCCCGTTCGCTCTAGCGCTCTCTACCTCGCTCCCCGTTCGCTCTCGCGCTCTCTACCTCGCTCCCCATTCGCTCTCGCACTCTCTACCTCGCTCCCCGTTCGCTCTAGCGCTCGCTCCCCGTTCACTCTAGCGCTCGCTCCCCGTTCGCTCTAGCGCTCTCTACCTCGCTCCCCGTTCGCTCTAGCGCTCGCTCCCCGTTCGCTCTCGCGCTCGCTCCCCGTTCGCTCTAGCGCTCTCTACCTCGTTCCCCGTTCGCTCTCGCGCTCTCTACCTCGCTCCCCATTCGCTCTCGCACTCTCTACCTCGCTCCCCGTTCGCTCTAGCGCTCGCTCCCCGTTCACTCTAGCGCTCGCTCCCCGTTCGCTCTAGCGCTCTCTACCTCGCTCCCCGTTCGCTCTCGCGCTCTCTACCTCGCCCCCCATTCGCTCTCGCGCTCTCTACCTCGCTCCCCGTTCGCTCTCGCGCTCTCTACCTCGCTCCCCGTTCACTCTAGCGCTCTCTACCTCGCTCCCCATTCGCTCTCGCACTCTCTACCCGTTCGCTCTCGCGCTCTCTACCTCGCTCCCCATTCGCTCTCGCACTCTCTACCTCGCTCCCCGTTCGCTCTAGCGCTCGCTCCCCGTTCGCTCTAGCGCTCTCTACCTCGCTCCCCGTTCGCTCTCGCGCGCGCTCCCCGTTCGCTCTAGCGCTCTCTACCTCGCTCCCCATTCGCTCTCGCGCTCTCTACCTCGCTCCACGTTCGCTCTCTACCTCGCTCCCCGTTCGCTCTAGCGCTCGCTCCCCGTTCGCTCTCGCGCTCTCTACCTCACTCCCCGTTCGCTCTAGCGCTCTCTAGCTCGCTCCCCGTTCGCTCTCGCACTCTCTACCTCGCTCCCCGTTCACTCTCGCGCTCTCTACCCCGCTCCCCGTTCACTCTCGCGCTCTCTACCTCGCTCCCCGTTCACTCTCGCGCTCTCTACCTCGCTCCCCTACGCTCTAGCGCTCTCTACCCCGCTCTTCGTTCGCTCTCGCGCTCTCTACCTCACTCCCCGTTCGCTCTAGCGCTCTTTACCTCGCTCCCCATTCGCTCTCGCGCTCTCTACCTCGCTCCACGTTCGCTCTCTACCTCGCTCCCCGTTCGCTCTAGCGCTCGCTCCCCGTTCGCTCTCGCGCTCTCTACCTCGCTCCCCGTTCGCTCTAGCGCTCTCTACCTCGCTCCCCATTCGCTCTCGCGCTCTCTACCTCGCTCCCCGTTCGCTCTCGTGCTCTCTACCTCGCTCCCCGTTCACTCTAGCGCTCTCTACCTCGCTCCCCGTTCACTCTCGCGCTCTCTACCTCACTCCCCGTTCGCTCTCGCGCTCTCTACCTCACTCCCCGTTCGCTCTAGCGCTCTCTAGCTCGCTCCCCGTTCGCTCTCGCACTCTCTACCTCGCTCCCCGTTCACTCTCGCGCTCTCTACCCCGCTCCCCGTTCGCACTCGCGCTCTCTACCCCGCTCTTCGTTCGCTCTCGCGCTCTCTACCTCGCTCCCCGTTCGCTCTCGCACTCTCTACCTCGCTCCCCGTTCGCTCTCGCGGGCGCTCCCCGTTCGCTCTAGCGCTCTCTACCTCGCTCCCCATTCGCTCTCGCGCTCTCTACCTCGCTCCTTGTTCGCTCTCTACCTCGCTCCCCGTTCGCTCTAGCGCTCGCTCCCCGTTCGCTCTAGCGCTCTCTACCTCGCTCCCCATTCGCTCTCGCGCTCTCTACCTCGCTCCCCGTTCGCTCTCTACCTCGCTCCCCGTTCGCTCTAGCGCTCGCTCCCCGTTCGCTCTCGCGCTATCTACCTCACTCCCCGTTCGCTCTCGCGCTCTCTACCTCACTCCCCGTTCGCTCTAGCGCTCTCTAGCTCGCTCCCCGTTCACTCTAGCGCTCTCTACCTCGCTCCCCGTTCACTCTAGCGCTCGCTCCCCGTTCGCTCTAGCGCTCTCTACCTCACTCCCCGTTCGCTCTCGCGCTCTCTACCTCATTCCCCGTTCGCTCTAGCGCTCTCTAGCTCGCTCCCCGTTCGCTCTCGCGCTCGCTCCCCGTTCGCTCTAGCGCTCTCTACCTCGCTCCCCTACGCTCTAGCGCTCTCTACCCCGCTCTTCGTTCGCTCTCGCGCTCTCTACCTCACTCCCCGTTCGCTCTCGCGCTCTCTACCTCACTCCCCGTTCGCTCTAGCGCTCTCTAGCTCGCTCCCCGTTCGCTCTCGCGCTCTCTACCTCGCTCCCCGTTCGCTCTCGCGCTCTCTACCTCACTCCCCGTTCGCTCTAGCGCTCTCTAGCTCGCTCCCCGTTCGCTCTCGCGCTCTCTACCTCGCTCCCCGTTCACTCTCGCGCTCTCTACCCCGCTCCCCGTTCGCTCTCGCGCTCTCTACCTCGCTCCCCTACGCTCTAGCGCTCTCTACCCCGCTCTTCGTTCGCTCTCGCGCTCTATACCTCGCTCCCCATTCGCTCTCGCACTCTCTACCCGTTCGCTCTCGCGCTCTCTACCTCGCTCCCCATTCGCTCTCGCACTCTCTACCTCGCTCCCCGTTCGCTCTAGCGCTCGCTCCCCGTTCACTCTAGCGCTCGCTCCCCGTTCGCTCTAGCGCTCTCTACCTCGCTCCCCGTTCGCTCTCGCGCTCTCTACCTCGCTCCCCATTCGCTCTCGCGCTCTCTACCTCGCTCCACGTTCGCTCTCTACCTCGCTCCCCGTTCGCTCTAGCGCTCGCTCCCCGTTCGCTCTCGCGCTCTCTACCTCACTCCCCGTTCACTCTCGCGCTCTCTACCCCGCTCCCCGTTCACTCTCGCGCTCTCTACCTCGCTCCCCGTTCACTCTCGCGCTCTCTACCTCGCTCCCCTACGCTCTAGCGCTCTCTACCCCGCTCTTCGTTCGCTCTCGCGCTCTCTACCTCACTCCCCGTTCGCTCTCGCGCTCTCTACCTCACTCCCCGTTCGCTCTAGCGCTCTCTAGCTCGCTCCCCGTTCGCTCTCGCACTCTCTACCTCGCTCCCCGTTCACTCTAGCGCTCTCTAGCTCGCTCCCCGTTCGCTCTCGCGCGCGCTCCCCGTTCGCTCTAGCGCTCTCTACCTCGCTCCCCATTCGCTCTCGCGCTCTCTACCTCGCTCCACGTTCGCTCTCTACCTCACTCCCCGTTCGCTCTAGCGCTCGCTCCCCGTTCGCTCTCGCGCTCTCTACCTCACTCCCCGTTCGCTCTAGCGCTCTCTAGCTCGCTCCCCGTTCGCTCTCGCACTCTCTACCTCGCTTCCCGTTCACTCTCGCGCTCTCTACCCCGCTCCCCGTTCGCTCTCGCGCTCTCTACCTCGCTCCCCGTTCGCTCTAGCGCTCTCTACCTCGCTCCCCATTCGCTCTCGCGCTCTCTACCTCGCTCCCCGTTCGCTCTCGTGCTCTCTACCTCGCTCCCCTTTCACTCTAGCGCTCTCTACCTCGCTCCCCGTTCACTCTCGCGCTCTCTACCTCACTCCCCGTTCGCTCTCGCGCTCTCTACCTCACTCCCCGTTCGCTCTAGCGCTCTCTAGCTCGCTCCCCGTTCGCTCTCGCACTCTCTACCTCGCTCCCCGTTCACTCTCGCGCTCTCTACCCCGCTCCCCGTTCGCACTCGCGCTCTCTACCCCGCTCTTCGTTCGCTCTCGCGCTCTCTACCTCGCTCCCCGTTCGCTCTCGCACTCTCTACCTCGCTCCCCGTTCGCTCTCGCGGGCGCTCCCCGTTCGCTCTAGCGCTCTCTACCTCGCTCCCCATTCGCTCTCGCGCTCTCTACCTCGCTCCCCATTCGCTCTCTACCTCGCTCCCCGTTCGCTCTAGCGCTCTCTACCTCGCTCCCCATTCGCTCTCGCGCTCTCTACCTCGCTCCTTGTTCGCTCTCTACCTCGCTCCCCGTTCGCTCTAGCGCTCGCTCCCCGTTCGCTCTAGCGCTCTCTACCTCGCTCCCCATTCGCTCTCGCGCTCTCTACCTCGCTCCCCGTTCGCTCTCTACCTCGCTCCCCGTTCGCTCTAGCGCTCGCTCCCCGTTCGCTCTCGCGCTATCTACCTCACTCCCCGTTCGCTCTCGCGCTCTCTACCTCACTCCCCGTTCGCTCTAGCGCTCTCTAGCTCGCTCCCCGTTCACTCTAGCGCTCTCTACCTCGCTCCCCGTTCACTCTAGCGCTCGCTCCCCGCTCTTCGTTCGCTCTCGCGCTCTCTACCTCACTCCCCGTTCGCTCTCGCGCTCTCTACCTCACTCCCCGTTCGCTCTAGCGCTCTCTAGCTCGCTCCCCGTTCGCTCTCGCGCTCTCTACCTCGCTCCCCGTTCGCTCTCGCGCTCTCTACCTCACTCCCCGTTCGCTCTAGCGCTCTCTAGCTCGCTCCCCTACGCTCTAGCGCTCTCTACCCCGCTCTTCGTTCGCTCTCGCGCTCTATACCTCGCTCCCCGTTCGTTCTAGCGCTCGCTCCCCGTTCGCTCTAACGCTCTCTACCTCGCTCCCCATTCGCTCTCGCGCTCTCTACCTCGCTCCCCGTTCGCTCTCGCGCTCTCTACCTCGCTCCCCATTCGCTCTCGCACTCTCTACCTCGCTCCCCGTTCGCTCTAGCGCTCGCTCCCCGTTCACTCTAGCGCTCGCTCCCCGTTCGCTCTAGCGCTCTCTACCTCACTCCCCGTTCGCTCTCGCGCTCTCTACCTCACTCCCCGTTCGCTCTAGCGCTCTCTAGCTCGCTCCCCGTTCGCTCTCGCGCTCGCTCCCCGTTCGCTCTAGCGCTCTCTACCTCGCTCCCCATTCGCTCTCGCGCTCTCTACCTCGCTCCCCGTTCGCTCTCGCGCTCTCTACCTCGCTCCCCGTTCACTCTAGCGCTCTCTACCTCGCTCCCCGTTCGCTCTCGCACTCTCTACCTCGCTCCCCGTTCACTCTCGCGCTCTCTACCCCGCTCCCCGTTCGCTCTCGCGCTCTCTACCTCGCTCCCCGTTCGCTCTCGCGCTCGCTCCCCGTTCGCTCTAGCGCTCTCTACCTCGCTCCCCATTCGCTCTCGCGCTCTCTACCTCGCTCCCCGTTCGCTCTCGCGCTCTCTACCTCGCTCCCCGTTCACTCTAGCGCTCTCTACCTCGCTCCCCATTCGCTCTCGCGCTCTCTACCTCGCTCCCCGTTCGCTCTCGCGCTCTCTACCTCGCTCCCCGTTCACTCTAGCGCTCTCTACCTCGCTCCCCGTTCGCTCTCGCGCTCGCTCCCCGTTCGCTCTAGCGCTCTCTACCTCGCTCCCCGTTCGCTCTAGCGCTCTCTACCTCGCTCCCCATTCGCTCTCGCGCTCTCTACCTCGCTCCCCGTTCGCTCTCGCGCTCTCTACCTCGCTCCCCGTTGACTCTAGCGCTCTCTAGCTCGCTCCCCGTTCGCTCTCGCACTCTCTACCTCGCTCCCCGTTCACTCTCGCGCTCTCTACCCCGCTCCCCGTTCGCTCTCGCGCTCTCTACCTCGCTCCCCGTTCGCTCTCGCGCTCGCTCCCCGTTCGCTCTAGCGCTCTCTACCTCGCTCCCCATTCGCTCTCGCGCTCTCTACCTCGCTCCCCGTTCGCTCTCGCGCTCGCTCCCCGTTCGCTCTAGCGCTCTCTACCTCGCTCCCCATTCGCTCTCGCGCTCTCTACCTCGCTCCCCGTTCGCTCTCGTGCTCTCTACCTCGCTCCCCGTTCACTCTCGCGCTCTATACCCCGCTCCCCGTTCGCTCTCGCGCTCGCTCCCCGTTCGCTCTAGCGCTCTCTACCTCGCTCCCCATTCGCTCTGGCGCTCTCTACCTCGCTCCCCGTTCGCTCTCTACCTCGCTCCCCGTTCGCTCTAGCGCTCGCTCCCCGTTCGCTCTCGCGCTCTCTACCTCGCTCCCCATTCGCTCTCGCGCTCTCTACCTCGCTCCCCGTTCGCTCTCGCGCTCGCTCCCCGTTCGCTCTCGCGCTCTCTACCTCGCTCCCCATTCGCTCTCGCGCTCTCTACCTCGCTCCCCGTTCGCTCTCGCGCTCGCTCCCCGTTCGCTCTAGCGCTCTCTACCTCGCTCCCCGTTCGCTCTAGCGCTCTCTACCTCGCTCCCCATTCGCTCTCGCGCTCTCTACCTCGCTCCCCGTTCGCTCTCGCGCTCTCTACCTCGCTCCCCGTTGACTCTCGCACTCTCTACCTCACTCCCCGTTCGCTCTAGCGCTCTCTAGCTCGCTCCCCGTTCGCTCTCGCACTCTCTACCTCGCTCCCCGTTCACTCTCGCGCTCTCTACCCCGCTCCCCGTTCGCTCTCGCGCTCTCTACCCCGCTCTTCGTTCGCTCTCGCGCTCTCTACCTCGCTCCCCGTTCGCTCTCGCGCTCTCTACCTTGCTCCCCGTTCGCTCTCGCGCTCTCTACCTCGCTCCCCGTTCGCTCTCGCGCTCTCTACCTCGCTCCCCCATTCGCTCTCGCACTCTCTACCTCGCTCCCCGTTCGCTCTAGCGCTCGCTCCCCGTTCGCTCTAGCGCTCTCTACCTCGCTCCCCGTTCGCTCTCGCGCTCTCTACCTCGCTCCCCATACGCTCTCGCACTCTCTACCTCGCTCCCCTACGCTCTAGCGCTCTCTACCCCGCTCTTCGTTCGCTCTCGCGCTCTCTACCTCACTCCCCGTTCGCTCTCGCGCTCTCTACCTCACTCCCCGTTCGCTCTAGCGCTCTCTAGCTCGCTCCCCGTTCGCTCTCGCACTCTCTACCTCGCTCCCCGTTCACTCTAGCGCTCTCTACCCCGCTCTTCGTTCGCTCTCGCGCTCTCTACCTCGCTCCCCGTTCGCTCTAGCGCTCTCTACCTCGCTCCCCATTCGCTCTCGCGCTCTCTACCTCGCTCCCCGTTCGCTCTCGCGCTCTCTACCTCGCTCCCCGTTCACTCTAGCGCTCTCTACCTCGCTCCCCGTTCGCTCTCGCGCTCTCTACCTCGCTCCCCATTCGCTCTCGCACTCTCTACCTCGCTCCCCGTTCGCTCTCGCGCTCTCTACCTCGCTCCCCTACGCTCTAGCGCTCGCTCCCCGTTCGCTCTAGCGCTCTCTACCTCGCTCCCCGTTCACTCTAGCGCTCTCTACCTCGCTCCCCGTTCGCTCTCGCGCTCTCTACCTCGCTCCCCAAACGCTCTCGCACTCTCTACCTCGCTCCCCGTTCGCTCTAGCGCTCGCTCCCCGTTCGCTCTAGCGCTCTCTACCTCGCTCCCCATTCGCTCTCGCGCTCTCTACCTTGCTCCCCGTTCGCTCTCGCGCTCTCTACCTCGCTCCCCGTTCACACTAGCGCTCTCTACCTCGCTCCCCGTTCGCTCTCGCGCTCTCTACCTCGTTCCCCATTCGCTCTCGCACTCTCTACCTCGCTCCCCGTTCGCTCTAGCGCTCTCTACCTCGCTCCCCTACGCTCTAGCGCTCTCTACCCCGCTCTTCGTTCGCTCTCGCGCTCTCGACCTCACTCCCCGTTCGCTCTTGCGCTCTCTACCTCACTCCCCGTTCGCTCTAGCGCTCTCTAGCTCGCTCCCCGTTCGCTCTCGCACTCTCTACCTCGCTCCCCGTTCGCTCTAGCGCTCGCTCCCCGTTCACTCTAGCGCTCGCTCCCCGTTCACTCTAGCGCTCGCTCCCCGTTCGCTCTAGCGCTCTCTTCCTCACTCCCCGTTCGCTCTCGCGCTCTCTACCTCATTCCCCGTTCGCTCTAGCGCTCTCTAGCTCGCTCCCCGTTCGCTCTAGCGCTCGCTCCCCGTTCGCTCTAGCGCTCTCTACCTCGCTCCCCATTCGCTCTCGCGCTCTCTACCTCGCTCCCCGTTCGCTCTCGCGCTCTCTACCTCGCTCCCCGTTCACTCTAGCGCTCTCTACCTCGCTCCCCGTTCGCTCTCGCGCTCTCTACCTCGCTCCCCATTCGCTCTCGCACTCTCTACCTCGCTCCCCGTTCGCTCTAGCGCTCGCTCCCCGTTCGCTCTAGCGCTCTCTACCTCGCTCCCCATTCGCTCTCGCGCTCTCTACCTCGCTCCCCGTTCGCTCTCGCGCTCTCTATCTCGGCCCAAAAAGCCAACACAAAGAACGACATGACTGTAAAATTGTGTATCACTATAGTAATACCAAATTTTGATACGATTACTCATTTAATTAAGCACTTGAAATTAATTTACTTCACCAACCTGAAATAGTACTTCTTCCAAAGTTATATCAGAAAACGCACGATCTTTTGCGATTGCCGATGCCAAAGATTCCAAATTTATTTCGTCCGCTTTATTAATTCTTAGCTTCCTTCTACTATTTCCGTAACAAATCACGCACGTTATAAAATCTGACGCCATTGCTTATTTTATTCTAGAAATCCACAATCTTAACTTAAGCCAAAACAGCAGAATTTCTTTAATTATTTTACGAAGAGGTATTTTGTAGCTAGCCGTCTACTGGTGAATAGAACACAATGCTTACATATCAAGAAATAGAACTCGGACACCCTTTTCAAGATCGCGACCTTCGAAAGCGCTTAAACACCCGTGGCGATAAAACGAAGTAACGATAACACTCGCCAACAAGTGGAAAAATACGGTAATAGCCCCCAAAGGGGGAAAACTGGGAACAAAATTTAGAGCGTCCAAATTTGGCAAACGACTGTTTGCGCGAATGTACGGGTTTAATCAGAGTTAATACATAGTGAGTAGTGTGTCTAAAATTAATTATCAATGTCAAGTATAATAATTGAACTTTTAAAATTAGACGAAAGTAAAACGTTCAGTATTTCCTCGAAAGTTTTGTAAACTGCTTTAGGTACAACTAGTTTTTAAACAGTGGCGTAACCATTATTTTGTTTCGGAGGGGATACGTTACACAAAAACAAAAACATTAATAAATATATTTGGTTCTTTCATTTCGGAGGGGGCATGTGTCCCCCGTGTCACCCTCTGACTACGCCACTGTTTTAACTATTGTTTAAAATCGACTGTAACTATCCTGTAAAATGATAGACTATTACTTTACCATTTAACAACCTTAAATTAAAAAAAACATTTAAGTAAACTATTTCAGTTGCGCTGTTTCACGTTGCTATTTTATTGGAAATTTACAAATCCAGAATTGACACGCTACTCGCTTTATATTTACTTACTTTAAAGCTCTTCGCAATTTGCTAATAACCCGTTTTGAGAAACTCATAAAACAGACGTATACACGAACGCCAAGAGTGTCCCCGTCATTGTTTCCAACGTCAGGAAAAGCCGTAGACGTTTGACCTTAGGGTTTAAATTGAACTCGTTAAAAGTCTAATAGATCGATTTCAAAAGGCAGAGGGTAAAGGTTCGTCAGTATATCTCGCGAAGATTTATCTGCCGTACGTCGTAGCTTCCTTTGTTCCGCCTGGAAATAGGGAAGAAACGTGAACGAAGTTATGACGAAGAGGAAATGACTTTGTATACATTATGGGAGCCGCAATTTTCAATAATCGTTTTCGGGAATCGACCTTTAGTGTTTTAATTATTCTCCACGTAAGAAATTCTTTTACCCTCTCTGGGGTGGGGAAGATGATTTCAGTCTATTATTTTCGTAAACACTTCATATTCCCCTAATTTCCCCAGGTAGTCACTCACTTCGAGAGTGCATTTTTTCGTTCAACAAAATATAATCGTTTGGTTATTTGTAAGAAGAAGAGAGCGTCTGAAGTGAAAATGCAGCCATCACCAGAAGGATAGTCGTCGTCAGTTAAAGTGATATATTTGTTTATTTTTAGTCTTATCATATGTGAGGAATATTTCAAAGCAGTTAATATTAGTAATATCTTCATATAAAATGAGTTCGATTAAACTCTATCCGTGTAAACGATGTGTTATTGTCTCATATTAAGAAGGCTTACGGTAGCGAACGAAACTTTTATTTAGAATGTGGTTTATACACCGAATTAAATAATTTATGCGGTAAGGGTTTCACAAACGCTGAAAGTTATCGAAAACACGTGTACAGACATCATCCAGATGCACTGATAGATGATGACGATGACAGCGATAACGTACCTGAACCAAATGAAGTTGGAAATAATGAAAATATCAGAGATCAATTAAATTTTGGAATTCTCGATAACGGAGAGACTGAAAATGAGATTCTCAAACCGCCAGAAATTATAGAAAAAATTGTGAAACTGTTACTGAAATACAGGGAAAGCCACTTACTCCCGTGTACTGTTATTGATAATTTATCAAACGACATTTTTCATTTTTGTATGGAGTTATTAAATACTCAGTGTTCCGAAGTGTCAAGAAAACTTAAAGAAAAAAATATCGCATTTGAAGAGGAAGACTTGTTTAAGCCAAGAAATGATTTTTACGATGCATTTTGTACCATTAATAGCAACTATAAATTGTCGGCCTACTGCGCTTCCGATCTCAATATGGTCAAAGCCCAAGAATTTACATTTTCCCAAAGTTATAACGGACAGAAATCGAGTCACTTTCACTACGTCCCGATACTTAAGGTTCTGGAAAATATTTACAAGCAACCAGAAGAGTTTTCACGACATATGAAAATTGAAACGATTCCGGAAGGACTATTAGCGCATTTTAAACAAGGTGAAATATCGAGGGCTATAACTGAAAATCAATCGGAAAACATTGATATACAATTACAGTTTTATATTGACGAATTTGAAGTAGTGAACCCCCTGGGATCGAAAAGGGGAAAACATAAGATAGTTGGCTGCTATTTTTCGATTCTTAATAGGAAAAATCAATATAGGACGAAACTGAGTGACATACAGTTGGTTTTCCTCGCAAAATCCAAAGATGTTAATGAGTATGGTTGAGACGAGGTATTTCGACCAATGCTATTTGACCTAGATAGACTCGCTACCGAAGGTGTTTACATTGCAAGCGAGAGCCGTTACATAAAAGGATTTGTATGTATATTTTCCGGAGATAATTTGGGATTACATCTTCTTGCTGGACTTAACGCGTGTTTTTCGAAAGGAAGAGTTTGTAGATTTTTGCATGGCAGATAAAAGTGAAATAGGTGAAATATTCCGTGAATTTCCGGAAACCTTAAGATCGAAAGAACGCCACAACTATCATTTAGAATGTTTGCAGTTTGATGAAAAAGAAGGTCATATTTACGGTGTGCGGTCTGAGAGCCCATTAATGAAGTTAGGCTATTTTAACTTAACGAAACAATTACCCGTAGATATAATGCGTGACTTGCAAGAGGGAGTAATTTCCAAAATTTTAAAGTTCGTCTTAGAACAATTAATTTCCACTACCACCTTAACCTTTGAATTGTTAAATCAAAAAATAGAAAGTTTCCCTTATGGCAAAACAGAAAGGAATAGGCCTCAAATTCAAAATAAAACCGCGCTACTTGGCAAAGGTCAAATTAAAGGTACAGCTAGTGAAATGTTCTGCCTATTTAGAATCCTACCCTTACTCCTTTTTACTAATTTTCCAGACCAAAATCCACATTGGGATTTATATCTCGAACTTCGAAGAATTTGCGATATTATTTTTGCCCCAACAATACCTTTGAATTTATTACCCGCACTCGACACTCTTATTGAATCATTCCTAATTCATGTAAAAAGCCTTTGTGGAGAAGACTTTCTAACGCCGAAATTTCATTATCTCACACATTATACAAATTGTATAAAGAAATTTGGACCGTTACGACATATTTCGTGTATCCGTTTTGAGAGCAAACACTCCCATTTTAAGTCAATTTCCCAAATCAGCAGAAAGCTATAATTGGCTTTCAGAAAGTACCGGAGGAATAGAGCAAAAATTAATGGATTCGTTTATCGACAAAAAATCATTACCGATCGACCTTCAAAGTGAATTTGAAAATAAAGGTTTACCTAACAAATTATATTCTGTAAGAAATGCGACCTACAACGGTATTAAATTTCGCGTAGGAGATATTATTATCTACGAGGTAACCGATTCATTGGAACCCGTTTTTTTTAAATTAAATATGTTTTCGCGAACGATAGTAAACTGACAGTTTGCGGGACGCTATTGGAATGTGAAACCTTCTCGAAGCGGTATCATTGTTATTAAATTCGACAGGTTCCAACAAATATATGGAAAATTATTGAGGCTGGAAAATTCACGAATTATCAAATGTTAGACAGATACAATCTTGGAAATAAGTCTTATGTGCCACTAAAGTATGTTTGTTTTACCAATATTAATTACTTTTGAATGCTTAAAATGACCTCTTTAATGAAAATAAAAATAAAAGTTCTATCATTTCAAATAATTGCAATTTACGTTTTTTTCATATCTAAATAATGCACGTACAGAGTCCATGATTTCGCACTGATCTTTTTCTCCAAAAGTATTTTAACTCGAGTTATCCGATTATATTTATTAGGCCACTGAAGTGTAATTTTTAAAATTAAGAAAATATTAAATAAATTCAATTATTTCGAAAATTTTATTTTATCAACTGAATGATGTTCGTAAAACGTATGTTGTAGTCTCGGTTGTAGTGCAACTTGACAACGGACAAATTAAATTTGATGATGGCAATCTAACTAGACCCCATGTTATCATGATTTTAGACCTACAATAATACAACCAGCCAGCCCATCCGTCATATTCGTTTCACATCGGGATGTAGTTGCAGAATATGTTTTGTATAATTGACAGAAAACGCTTTATTTAATAGTACATGGAAACATTTCCACCGTCGAACTATATAACTTTGGCGGACGAGTATAGTTTAAATACTGCCCTTAGATTGAACTAAAGAGTTACATGGTTTTAGTTCTTACAATAGAGTTACATGGTTTTATTATTCGGGTACCAGAGAAGGCGAAATTTTTGGTTTTTGATAATCGACGAGTATTTTAAAAAGTATTCGTCGAGTTTGAGTTCTGGTACTCGATCCCAAAAGCGGTCGATTAATCGATTATGATCGGGTGCACGATCTACGCCATCATATGGCTTGGAAACCGCGGTTTGACACTTCTAATATTTTAGGATGTAGAAGACCTAGTAAGTGTTGATAGGTGGCGCTCAAAAATCAGCCTGACCGCAAAAATTTAAATTCTTCAAAATTTGAATTGACGCGAAAATTTAAAAGCTTCAAAATTTAGATTTAGACCAAGTCATACCATTCTGACCGCGAAAATTTAAATGCTTCGAAGTTTAGATTTGCGCTAACAAATAAGTGTACGACCAGAAATAACAAATAAGTGTGCACTGCTTTCAGCTGTATTCGCGCTTTCAACGTATGCTCTAATGTAACTAATAATTGTCACTCTGATCGAAGTCATATGTGTCGCAAGGGAATAATATTCTCGCCTTCTTGGCGAACTTGTTTACTTTCATATTTAAAAGTCTACATACGTTCCATAATTGAAGTCCGACTTTCAAGAAAGTAATGTTTTTGAATAGCTGTGGTTTCCATCTTCCTTAGCGTTGTAATTACCTAGCTTAATTTTAATTCTAAGTCAGTTTTTTTGGACTGCGTACATAGACGTTTGCCTCTGGAATTTTCAAGGCCGCTTCAACGTATGACCAGCAGTACTGGTAGCTTTCAACTTATAACCAGGAGTAATGTACTGAGGAAATACTGTAGAAATTTGCTACCCAATTTCTAGCTGCGCATTCTCGCCCTATTTTCAGATAATTACGGTTAAAGTTGTCTGAAAAGGCCAAATTTCCGTGGTTTCAACCTAAATCACAATTTTTGAAAGGGTTAATTACGTTCCAATAGATCCTAACTTTTTATAAAAATCAATTTATGATAGGTTTATGATATATCAAAACTCAAAAGCAAGAGTATGTAGCGCCACCTGTAGACGAAGTAGCCACCAGCGGGCGCTATCGTCTCCAGAGTTACATTTTCGAAATAATCTCAACAAAACAAAGCGAAATATGTATAAATGTTAAAGGTGGATAAACTGCGGATTTTCGACCGCAAATTTGTTCTCCCGGCACACTGTGCGTACGCTTCAGTCTATCAAAAGATCGTGGGTTCAAATACCGGCACCAACAAGGTAGATAATTTATCATTTAAATCTTTTTGTAGTTTTATAAAATTGAATTTTTTGATAAAAACATTACTATAATTATTATTATATATGTTATATTGTGCTTCTTTCCATAACAAAAATGTTCAGTCCGACGCCGGGAATTTTAGGCTTTGTATTTTTTGTAATCCTGTCTTAAAGCAACTGTCGGCTCTATCATCGCCACCTGTACTATAAAAAGGCCCCTGTTATTAGAGATGGCCATGAATCTATACGAATCTTCGAATAAAATGACTTTCGTGGAGAGCGTGGAGTCATCTATTAATGGCAAAGGAGGCTAAAATTCAAAATAGCGAAACAATAACGTCATCAGAGAGCCATTATAGAGTATTATTTATAGACCACTTTTATTCTACTTATTGAACTTTAACCAAAATTATTCATCCCATATAAAATATATTGTAAACAATTACTATAATTGAAGTTATTGACAAATTTACAAACGAGCCAATCAACGCGAAGCATACTTTTATGTCCCGCCTTTTGGGTCAAAATGTAGCTTCAGCATCTTGTTTTGGTTTCGACGCTAGCGGCATCTGCTACTTTACCTAGAGCCGACACTAGCTTTAAAGGTTATTTTACCGTTTGCTTTTTATCATGGCCGATATTAGAGGTTTCATAACCCCCCCCCCCCCAGGACGGAGTTATTTCTGGTAATATCAATCTATATTACTATTATTGTTATTAGGTGTAATAATTTATTTCGGTGTAAATAAGCGCTTCTACAATTCTTCAAACCATAAATGGTGTACATTTAGGAGAAAACGAACGGTTTTCGATTAATAATTTATTTGGGTGTAAATAGATAACATTAAAGGTGTAAAACGATTTTACACATTTTTTAAAGGTTGAAGGTGTGATTTCATTAAACACAATTCCAACACCTTAAATGGTGTATATTTGGCAGAAAACGAACAGTTCCCCATTAATATTTTTTTTGGGTGTAAATAGATAACATTACAGGTGTGAAAAAAAAACGATTTTACAACCTTTTTTACACCTTTTTTTAACGGTTGAAGATGTGTTTCATTAAACGCCATTTCAACACCTTAAATGGTGTACATTTGATATAGGAAACGAACAGTTTCTACGAATATTTTTTTTAGGTGTAAATAGATAACATAAAAGGTGTGAAAAAACCCAATTTTACGACTTTTTTACACCTTTTTTTAACGGTTGAAGGTGTTATTTCATTAAACACCATTCCAACACTTTAAATGGTGTATATTTGGCAGAATAAAAAACACTTTTCAATGAATAATTTATTTGGGAGTAAATGGATAACAATAAAGGTGTGAAAAATCGATTTAACCCTTTCTTACACCATTCGAACACCATGTATACACCTATTTTTTTAAGAGTGTAGCCGAGATCACGAAGTCGAAAGCGGAAAACTGCCTCTGTTTCAAGAAATAATTAACAAATCAAAGCTAAGGCTTAACTGAGCGATCGAAGTAACTCGCTTTCCACCGATATTTTCCGGCATTTCTATTGGCTATGGTGGGGGGAGGAGCGTATTAAAAAAATGCCAAAGATACGAGAGCGGGAACTTACGAATTCTTCAAAAGTGGTCTCTTTAACGCGTTTATGCTACGAGAGTTCGGGTCTGGTAGATATGCTCTCGTAACTTTTTAACTTACGAGAGTTTTGAAAATGTCTCTGGAACGGGCCCTAAGGCAGACTAGGCAAAGTTCCTATAGCCTAAGAAGCTTTTAGGAGACATTAGGGCCTACGAATGTCCGAAAAGTCGGTAAATGAGAGATTTTTCCGGAAGGCCTACGGAAAGGTTAAAACGACCCTGAACTAAGTTAATAAAAAGTGACAAACTTTTAAAAACGCTATATGCCAAAAAGTCGGAGGGGGTGCCTTGGGTATTAGCTCTATTTAAAAAAAAATAGTAGTAAAATTGGCAAACTACGGCAATGAAATAGCAAATTAGTATCTAATTAGCAATTTGTGGTTAATTTTGGGTAAGATTATCAAAAGGTCTATGGTAAATTAGTTCAAAATTTGCAAACTATGGTTATTGTTATCTACTCTAAAAATTAATTTTGAGTTTAAATTTAGAATATAACCTTAATTAAAAGCACCCTTGAAAACAATAACTAGAGCAAAAAAGAGTGAAATGGAGTGATACAAGCGAAAATAGCCCCAGCCACGGACCCAATTAAAAGAAAGACAAACGAGAAAGCCAGACTTTTTAAACTTAGAGGCTGTGCCTCGTTTTTCACCCAAAACCCTTCGTTAATTTGCCGAACTCGTTTTATTTCTCTTTCGTAGAGATGAGTTGCTGCCTTTGATTCAAAAATGGCTGAAACCCTAAAACATAAATATGTGGTTTTATTAGTCTTTTAAAGATTATTTGCCACGTTCCTATGTTTTTAATCAAAAAACCAATTACATAATACACTCAATTCTGGAAAAATGGCAATTGTTCTTATTGTGTTTCTCACGTTATGTCGTAATTTGTAACTTTAAAATTATTTTTAATAAAAACTTTAAATCAGTTTCATTTGTTAAAATGCAATCCATATATTGAAAACCCACTGCCATTTTATAGGAGCTAGAACTCTTATTAACATTATTTCAAACGAACTATTGTATTGGTATGTTGAAGCTCAAAATGGGTTTAAAATTCGCTCCATTTCAAATACAGTTATGAGGCTCAAATTAGGTCCAATAAAGAATTTAACTTTTATTTATTCCAAAAATGTTGCTATATGATCACTTGTGAAAAGCGATTTTTAAAAACGAAAAAATCTTGATTAAAAAGCTTTAGATGCATTTAAATATCATAAAATAATTGAAACATTGATGTAGGTTTGAGATCAACTGAATTTAATTTTAATTGGTCTCAAATATTCAATTTTGATATATTCGTGTTGAAGAACTTGAGAAATATTAACACATCCTCTAGAGCGATAGTCAGTCATTTTTGCATGCATTTTTTTGTAATTAAAAAAAATTATTATCGTACTTTTTTATCAGACCTTCCTTCAGACTTTCAGGAAGATGTCGACGAAAAACCATAGAAAATTGTTGAGATTCAATAGATTTTTCCGGATAGTATAATGGGGTTTCCGGGCCAATTGCACCACATATGTCCAACAAAAGAAGAGTATAGTCTGCGCTTGCTAATAAAACAGTTTTTTTATGTACCAGGGATTTATAAATGTCTATGTACTCCGTCCCATCGAACCAATGAATATGGTTATGTCCAATCATTTCCGACATTAAACTGTTTCTTTTGTTCTGAAAAGAAACTTTAATTAAATTCGATAAAACACAACGAGATATGAAATGAAACCTATTTGTTGGGTTAGTAGCGCTTTACATAATAAAAGACTAGTTGGCTAAGATCAAAAATCGTTGGTCATTTTCAATCTTCAACTCTTACTGTTGCCTTTAGCGACCATGAAATTAGATACCCTGTAGATGAATGAATTGAAATGTTTTTAAGATGGCCATATAATAAATATTTAATCTAGTTCATGTTTTTAAAACTACACACGCGCTCCTTTTTAAATTATCGGTATAATATGGCTTACTAAATGCGTTTGGAAAATTAAAGAAGGTATGCCTTTTCATTTTTTAAACAAAAAGCATCATACAAAATATTCAATAAATGTAATATTAAGCTGCGTTCAGAATTGATACCCGCTGAGTATTGGGCAATTAATTAATTTATTTATTTATCATACTTATTACAAGATCTAGAAGCCGTAGGCTTATGTGATCAGACACGGATGATATACTTGGAAGAACACATTGAAAATATAAAACAAAAAAACCAGATTACATAATATAGATAATCGGTGATCACAGAAAATTTTAAATTTTAAGCTAAATGAGGGAGGGGAAAGTGAATTTTGAATCCACAATGAGACTTAAGAAGGAGATTTCAAAATCTCTAGTGGAAGAACGTTCCAGTCATTTATTACCCGACCTAAAAAGTGCCGTTAACAAATTGTTTTTTTTTTACAAGTGGTTTAAATAATTTTGCCTGATGACCCCGAGTATGCGTGTTAATGGAAGAATCAAAAAGTTCAAAAAATATATCGTGAGGCGGCGCCTTTAGAATTAATGGCGCGTATAATTAATGCTAATGGCTGTTGATTTCACAGTCATCACTTCCATATTCTTTATTGCAGCGTATTGTTCATAATCTGCGGTATGTTTCCCTCACAAAGTACGAACAAAACAAGTTTCTGGTCTCAATCTCTAATATATACCATAAAATAGCATCTTATATATGCTATAAAATTTCAGGCAAAACCTAAAATTTGACACTTTGGGGGAGTTTGTAGATTCTTACGTTCGTGTTAAAATGAACTAACGAATCTACGACGGTGAGTACATGTAGGTAGATAGGAATTTAGCAAATGATATAACCATATCTCAAATCTTTAGGTAATTATACAGATATTGTCAATATTTTATAAACATTATTTTTAAGAAAAAGGTAAGTTTTTCTTTTGTTGTTTGTTTTATTGCTTGAAAATTATCCGAATTATAAAATTAATAAAACTCGGTTTTATTGATAACGAAATTTGCAAAGAATGTTCAGAACAGAATTTCCATGTCTTAAATTCTCAATGTTTAAAAAATAACAGAAAAACTAACCAAACCTCCCGTCTCGAATTTTACTGTTAATAAAGCGATTGATAAACTTAACCCGTCTTTGAAGTGAAACCGGGAAAATTATCCCTACTGTTTTATGAAAATAGCCACATTTTAAAATCAGTACGAATATTAATTATATTTTAAAAATAAATAGATATCAAAGGAGCTGATACTTCATGGATATTAAAATTATTCGGGAGCTTTCAAACCGTGGTCCTTCGTCAGCCGTTACATCATTAATACTTTACATTAATACAGAAATTTACAAAATTAAAAATAACAATTCTATACCCGTTTGATATTAAACAACATTACTCCATGCGTCTAGTACTTTTTTAATTTTATTCCCCCGACCCTTTTAAGTTTATATTTCCTCTGTCTAAATTTAATTCCCCCCTATCGTTAATATATACCACCTCTTTAAACATCGTTTGTACACTCTGTTAAATAAGTCTTCGGCCGTTGGGATTTTGGCACTTATTTGCGATTATCTCAAAAACTATAAATGATAGCAAGTTGAAACCAATTTTATTTTTAATATTTTACGAACATCTTTCTAGACTTTTCCGAATGAGACCCGAACTTTCGATAGGCCATATCTTAGCAGCCGTTCGACGTAGCCGGATAACAATGGCACTTTCTAAATATGAATCGACCCTTGTGAATCCAAAAATGCAGATTTCAGGGGCGTAACATCATTATTAAAAAAGTTGTCTAAAATGATATTTTGCGTTTCCGGCGGATATGGAAATGCTACACATTAATCAAGAACTAGATTAGAAAGATATTCGTAAAATATTAAAAATAAAATTGGTTTCAACTTGCTATCATTTATAGTTTTTGAGATAATCGCAAAGAAGTGGCAAAATCCCAACGGCCGAAGACTTATTTAACAGTGTACCATCTCTCTTCTTGGCATAAAATTTTTGTAGAGCTGACGAAGGACCACGGTTTGAAAGCTCCCGAAATTTTTTAATAAAAACATTATTATATCCATGAATATCAGCTCCTTTGATATCTAATTATTTTTAAAATTTAAATTTACCATGTATCGGAATTTTAACATTTATAAATAGTAATTATAATTGGAATGCCTGTTTTCTGTAAATTACCCAATACAATACTTTTTAATAACTAATTAAGCTGCACTTTGTTGTAATTGGACAGCTTGTTTTTACAACAGTTTAGTTGAACTGTGGAGTAAAAATAATGTTTAGCTAATAGTAAATTTTATATTTTCATTGATTACGATTTCGCTGGATGTTTTTAAATTGATGTCAATATTTCACTAACTTCCTGTTGTATGTAACATTCATTTTTGATAAAACCAATTTAAATTGTTGAAACTGACCAGGCACTTCTTATTTCAGTTATAGCCTGTTAAAATCTTTAAAATCAATTGTTAAAATTATTATCCTAAAGGTCTAACGCATGTTGATACATTAGAGAATCTAAGAAAAACCTACCATATCTTATAAAAAGGCTTACTTTTTTACCTTACCTGAACAATTGGTCTATCGCCTGAGTGCTTGCAAACGAAAACCTCACAGTTGGGAAATTTGATTAAGTCCTCGAGAGTTTCGTAGTATTGGAAGGCACTGGGCAGAAGCAACTTCGAGAGCCAAGCCCCAGAGATCGCTGCAAGAACCCAGAATGATCCCAAAATAAAACTCATCCAGCCTAACCGTTCACCATTCCACTTTGGTTTCACAAAAAGACCTAAAGAGATAGATTGCATTGTCAGATAATCATTGGCAGAGTTTGTATCAAGTTTGAATTCCATGTAATAAACTCTGTCTTTAGATTTTACTATATACCACAACATGAAGTAATTTATTTAGTATTGAAATAAATATAAAATTCAATGTGTGTTGAGAAAAAAAACTCAGAAATTTTATTAAACGTCTTCTTGCCTACAACAAAACGGCAGAGGAAAATTTAAACTTTAATTACAATGTAATATTGTTAATTTTTATTGCAAAACTAACGCTCTTAGATTTCATTAATTTTATTTATTGCTTTCGTGATAAAAGAACGATTAGAGGAAAAAAGCTTAAAACTCGAGGGGAAGGTCACTTCCATTTTGGGTGCGTCTTATTCATAGTAAAATGATTAAATCAAGATTAAAAAATCTAACCACGATTTAAACGAGATTAATCATTCTAATCATGATCTAATCTTTTTAATCCGGATTTAATCATTCTAATCATGATCTAATCTTTTTAATTAGATTTAATAATTTTAATCACGATTTAATCAATGTAATCGGTCGAATAGAGAATTTATCATTAAAATCCAAACTAAAGTACGATTTAATCACACTAATCAGGATTTAATCATGATTAAATCAGATTTAATCTTTTGAGGGGTGCGTCGTAATCAAGGAAGTGACCTGCCCCTCGTTAGCACTACGAAGATGAGGTGTGTTTTCCCAGAATTAAGCTAAAAAAACAGGTTTTGCTTCGGTAAAACACAAGGTAAACAGCGTACTGCCTACATATTCAATGCTTTAATAATTGTTTAGTTTTATTTTTGTTTAAATAGAAAGCTTTCGTATGAAAATATTTATGGAGATTTTTTATATTTATATAATTAATATTTTGAGAAAGAGCCATTTAAAAAAAACCGCGATAAGGATGGAATCTTGACTACTAGTTTGAATAATAATAATATTTGTGATATTTTTCCTTTTGATTTGAAATCCTCATTGTTTTATTTTTATTTCAATCGCCCGTTGTACTTCTCTTAAAACACGGCAGATCATTCAGCAGTATGTTACAACTGCCAGTGATATAACGTTTTCCAGAGAAAAGTTAATATGTAAGGCGTGTCATACCGTTTTGAAAGGTTACGGATATTCCATTCCAAAATACTTCGACAATGTTGTAACGGAATTTTTCAGACAGCGAATGAGTAAATTTTTTCAAACACATTGCCCATATTGGGTAAAGTATGAAGAGACTAACGCCATAACAAATCCAAACCTAGAAAAAAGGTCAAATTTCAACATTAAAATTCGAATGTCAAACAAAATTGTTTAAGCTTATCATTTGTTTGTACGTTGTTAACAATAGAAAAGGTTAATTCTCTATCTAACCACTTTTCATAAATGACATTACTACTCGCTGAAAAATGTCGTTTTGTTCTTTATTTTACTAAGATTCTATTGACTTTTTCAACACGCCCCTCCCATTTTTAACAAAAAATTAAGGATGAAAAATTATCACACCCACAAATCTTTGTTATTTGAGGTATATGATCGTCGACAAATTGCTATAATTTCGAGTGTATTATTGAAATATTAAAGGTAAAGTTTTAAAGATTTAAAAATTTATTAAAAACCATTAACTAAAAATGGACTTTAATTTAGTCTGTAATTTTTATATTTATAGAAGACATAGATATGAAACCTAACCTTGTTTAAATATTGAAATGTTTGTTAAATTCTGGTCTTCAGTTACGAAAATGAGTTAAACTTAAGCTATAACGTTAGAATTTCTACTTACTTCAAGGCTTAAGGTTTCCAAAATTGGAAGTGTTTGACTAATTTGGGAAATGGGTTGCACTGACAATATTTTAACTGTATGATCTATGAAGACTTGTGTCGCTCCAATATACCCTATGGCTTCCGGAATCAGAGTTGCAAAAATCAGGCATGCATCGGTTTCCTTAAAAAAAATCATAAATGCAATGAGCTCTAAGATATTTGAAAAAAAAAAAACATTTTTCGAAATTGCTCTAAATTGAGTTTTATTTTATTTTCATATTAAACCATTTTTTTCATTTACATCTGCCATCACAGTTGTCTTTACACTTGCAAGAAATTATCAGAAAAATTTCACTCGGAACAGTTTGACGGGTGGTTATTTCTGGTCTCAGCATATGTTGCATATAGCACTGGCGCCAAGCTTGCCCGCAAAGTAAACGCATCTTTTAAAAATCAAGAAACTGAATTAGTGACCGTAACAATGAGTCGTCACTGGATGCCTTCGCCGTTGAACTAACATTCGCTTGAAGTTTAACAATGCTGGCCTCACGCGTGTTAATATTTCTACCATCTTTGTCACTTGATGACTTAGGTGGTGCCTTGAAGATTATCCTAGCTGATTATTATTATTATTATAAGAATATCCGTCGTTTCTTTTTAAGATTGAGAAATGAGGGTTTGAAGATTCTTGACAATAAAAGTCTAGGTGCTAAATTTATATTTTGAATCTTAGCCCTTATTTTATTATTAAGCCCTTATTTTAGAATCGGCCTACGTTTCAAATCACTTTCATGTTGAAAGGATTTTTGCTTTATTGATAAAATTATTAAAAATGGAAAACAAATTTTCGTATTCAAATATTTTAACCGGAATTTCTTGCAAGAGACCATGAAAATAAAATAAAATATTCATCATCTGCTGCTTTAAATTACAATAAAAATAAGAAAAATATCTTATTTAACGTTACAAGGATTTTGAAAATCCTTTATTGTCGAACATTTACAAAATTAACAACAAGATAAATAAGCAACTCGACAAGGACCAATTGTACTTCAAGCACAAAATTTCATTATCGTCTACTTTAGAAAAAATTGTCTCTTTTTAATCCTTTTGAAAACTGCGCTCGAATCCTGAGAAAATAATGCATGGATTATGATTAACATGGAAAGTCGAGCGACGCATCGGAATAACTTTCATCAATGGATACATATGAAAACTAGCACCATGAACAATGGACTCTTTTCTTTAAAGAATTATTTAAAAAAAAATAAATCCAAATCAGCCACTCTTCAATGTGACCTGAAATTTCAATACCTTTATAATTTGTTGCATAACGGCAAGAAGAAAACTCTTCTACACTAAAGCAATGTCCAATCAATTCACCAAACATGTCGATCTAAAACCTACATACATTTATTCAATCGACTCGTTATTTGTAGCATCTACGACAAGGTCATTGAATACCTGTTCCACAAGGAATAAAATCGGGAGAGCCCATCCGCGCTGCAATGGACAATTTTGACCACGAGGAAGCAACTTCATCGGGACTTGGAGGTTCGCATGACACTGTATTGGTTATTTTGCAAGAACAAGAATTGGGCACCGTCGAAAGAAATAATTCAGAGCTTACCAGCCTCTATATTGAAAGTTTTAAAGTGGATTTAACCAGACGTACTTTCGCGAAACATATTCTTTGTCAAGAACTCGGACCAGTTCATAAGCCTGCCTGACGGAGACAATTAAACGTTAACCATCCATCTGTTCTTGATTTAAGTGAATTGGTTGTCAAAGACAAAGAATTGGTATTGTCCCTTTGTCATTAAAAGGCGCTTAAAAGAGAATCCAGTTTGGTGCCAACATGGAGTGCTTTTAAAAGTCAATTGTCAGAAGCTTAACAATCGATTATAATTTATTAAGAATATTATAAATTAAGTAGTTACAACAGTGATTTAGACGTACTAAAATATTTTACAATTGAATTTAACACTTTATACAGTACAATAGGTGATTATGAAAAATATCGGTGGTCACGTGATTTGGTTAAGTACTACCAAGTTGAAAGTATCAAAATTGGCCCTTATTGTAAATTCGTCTGGCTAGTTGGGCAAGGGTTAGCGAGGTTTCTATTATTTCATTGTTCAATCGAAAGGATTTTTCGTTTTTCGTTTTGAGATAAGTTTGCAAAGTCGTTCAATTAAGGTAATTGATTTATTAAATGAAATATTTTTAAATTCTATCCAAATAGATTTTAATTCATTTTCAGGAATAATGGAAACATGTATGTAAATATAACCTTGTGTCTTCTATTAAAATTGGGCTTGTTTCTTTATCAATACTTGGTCTAGAACTATAAGAAATAAAAAAAATTATAGTAAATTTGTTAACTTTATGTATTTTTAATAATTTTAGAAAAATACTAACTTTTCAAACAATCAATCCATGGTTGGTGCTTTTTACTAAACGCGGACGACCGCGGGCCTCGGTAGGTGCAGACGAATTTAAGCAGCCGACGCTTTGTCAAAAAATAACCAACTCCCGTGAGCCTCTGCGCGCAATTCTTTTTCATAATCACCTATTAAGTTTATCAGTTGAATATAATACGAAGCAAATTTTAATTAAAGAAATATCTACAGAGGGTATTTGTATTTTTCTCGCTTACGAAATAGTTTCCGCATCTTTAACGCTCATTTTATTTCAACACTAGCCCTTGATGGTGATACCGTAGAATAGCTATATTCGACATCTGGTAGTGGATGACTCGTAGACTTCCAGTTGACGTTGTGACACATACCGCATGAAAAAGACCAATGCCGTCCAATTTCCAATATCATATAATGAGTCGCACACCCAGGAAATCAATGACTGCATTAGGAATCGTAGATATCCAAATTTCACAACAAATGTATTAACAAGAAGCAAAAACCTAACCATTAACAAAGCATAGAGAGCCACTTGACGAAACAACCGCTCGTACATCCGCTCGTACATCAATACACGTTAAATAGACGCCTTTGAATTATTACAATTTTTTTTAAGACGATAGGAAAACACGTAAATAAATAACCAAAACCCCACAGGTTCTACCCTTTAACCCTCTTATATCTGTTAACTGCGCTAAAACAAGATTTGACCTTTAAAATTTCATACGTAAAAAAATGTAGACTTTAAAAACCATTAATATACTCTTCCGCTAAGCTGAGTTTATAATTTTCAAAAAAATGTAACATGTGACGGTGGTTCTGTGGTAGAACATTCGCCTGCCATGCAAAAGCACTTGGGTTCAAAACCTGGGCGGCGTATTCATTTTAATCAACAGATAAGACGCTACATTAGAATATCTTCGATGCAATAATTGAAATGTAACACGAAATTTCGTTCTATTTTAATAACAAGCATCGGTGGCTCTTTGATAGAGCACTCACCTTCCATGCAGGAGGGCCGGGTTCAAAACCCGTGCGATGCGATCACAATTTGATAATAGGACGTATAAAATGAACCTTTGGTGGACAACCTACCTTATGGGCGTTGAGACGTTTATCGTTACCCTCGAAAAGTCAAAACATAAACGTTGGAGAGTAGATCGCAAACGAAACACTAACATCACAAAACCACAACACGTCACAAATGCACAATATACATCTACATTACAATCGCAACATCTCGGAAACGACTACTAAGGCACAACCGTCGCGGCAGTGAGTGTTGACGAACAAAACACCAAAAAACCCCAAACGCATATATTATCCATTAACGCTCACCATCACATCTATGACTTTATATTACATAATATGTTCAGCGGGAGCCGAATACAGCTAAAAAATGTTTCATGATTTCAAATTCTTTAAAAAAAACGTTAATTTTTCAATTTTGAGATAACACCAAATAAATAATTTTTTGTCACATTTTTATCACTCTTATGAAAACCATTAATATTTTTCTTCTAAAATATTAACCCTTTAAAATATGCTTACAATTTCACCGTCGTGTATCTTGCCTTATAGAGCTCTTACACTGGGCGCGGTCTAGCCAAATTACGTAGGTGTGACGTCATATTCTCAATTTGAAAACGAGCCTTGGAGGGCAAACAGGGTTTTGGCGGCATATAGATCTTACAATAAACTTACTTATTTTCTTATTAATTTCGTGAAATTATCTATTTAAAATGTTAAAAATAATTAATTTTTGCGTTTTTTACGATACGCGGAAATCGAGACGGCAATAAGGTATATTTTTATCGCTTTCAATCATTAAACGAAAAGAATAAGAACCAAGGCATAGTAAGACTCAAAAATAAGTAGGCAAAGGTGGATACAAGATGATTCAAGCAAGATTCAAGCTTTCTAAAGGAAAGACCTAAGTAAAGAAAAAATTAAAAGTGCAATAATATGTTCTCTTCATTTCATCACAGGTGAGTTTATATGTTTCTTTTAAAATTTAAGTACATAATGGTAAATTAACAAATATTTGTTTCAGGAGCCCCTGCCAAATTGTTAGACCAAGATAACAGAGATTGGATCCCAAGTTTAAATTTGGGTTACAACAAATCTCAAAATTCCAATAAAAATCTGGGGCCTGGACATTTAATACTTGCTGGTAAAACATAAATATTATCCTTCAAAATATATTTAAAACATTATATTTAATTATTCATAGATACGAGGATTCAGTAGGTTTCCATTGTGCTCAGGTGAAATTGCTTGCATTTAAAAATGGGAAAAAAACAGTTGTCAAAATAAAAATTGTATGCTTCTAAACTTTTATAAGCTTTCAATTCATCAAGTGTGTATGCATTTTTACGTAAAATTAAGTATGTAAATAAATCTAAATATGTAATTGGAAGCCACAGTCTGATATCAGTTATGTTGTCATTGGGCCTAACCCCAACTAAATATGTATCTTCACCATCTATTAAAGTAATTTTAATAGCATAACGCTTCCCCGCTGCTACGTCCGTAATACACGGACTTTTAAAATATTCACTTATTAGTAACTTTTGACTTATAACCAATTTTAAAACTGAAATAAATTAAAAATGACTAGCTATCTTCCATAGTTTTTCCCGCCGTAAAACCGTGCTTGTCCTCCAAGAGTTTGAAAAGTCGTCTGCTACAGTGGTTGTCATAGAAACGGAGGCGGAGCTTATGGCCAGTGTCAGGGCTCTATAGCAAAATATTTAATGATGCTATTGTTATGAATACCTTTTCTCAATAGACTGCCTAGATAATTTTGATTTTAAGAATCGTTTGAGCTAATAGAAATACTTTAAAATAACTCGCTTACTAATTAACTATTAACCGATATTAGTCAAAATAGTAATGACTTAAGAAGATTTTAGATCCTAATTGTTTACTTTTCACTGGTTTAGTGGCAATGAAGCAGCATTAACTATCTAAAATAAGCGAACTCGTCAAATGACCGTTTCTCTACCTAAAGTTGGATACACGACGACAGCAAAATTGGGCATTTAAAATCTAGGCTTTTTAACGAATGCGTGATTAGTCTAGTAAATATTTATTTCCCTAAAAGTTCGAGGTTGTGACAATGCAATGCAAAAGAATTTAGCTACATTTTGGTAGGATAATAAAAAAAATTAACTTTTTTAATTTTATCGAGTGAAAAATCGCTTTAGTTATTTTAAAGGGTTAATATTTTAGAAGAAAAATATTAATTTTTTTCATAAGAGTGATAAAAATGTGATTAATTATTTGGTGTTATCTCAAAATTGAAAAATTTACGTTTTTTTTAAAGAATTTGAAATCATGAAACATTTTTTAGCTGTAGTGAGAGCGCATGGTGATAAATTGTTCGAAATTGGTATACAGCTCTGAAAATTAATATACACGTGCCTTGAACTATACTCTCGACTACCTAAATTTTATTTTTCAAAAAAACCGACTGGAAAAACTTTTATAAGCAAAAAACGCCCTTGTTATCGGGTATATTTTGTAACCATGCACTCTCACTACTGTATTCGGCTCCCGCGAACGTAATATGTAATATAAAGTCATAGATATAGAAAACTAGTGAAAAAGATTATAAAATGTATTGGTCATTATTTTAGTCAGAAAAATGAAAAATAAATTATTTTATTTATATATATTTCTTTCACTTTCATCGGTCCCTGCTAGAGTTAGAGTGGTAAACGTGATACATGTTTGGTATCAATTTCGCCCGAAATTAAATTTTTAATTTTTTTAATTTTTTTTTAATTTCAATAATTTTTTTAAGATTGACCCCATATTTTTTTTATACATTTTATAGTGGATATCTATAGAGTGGTAAAATAGATGCTAAAATATTTTTAATTCAGTGGTGTCTCATTTATAAATATTTTAATTTTTTATTTTTTTTAAATTTCAATAATTTTTCTAAGGTTGACCCCATATTAAAAAAAAATTATTGCGCATTTCTAAAGATAGGAAAACAAAAATTTCAAAAATTTGGCCATGCTCGATAGGGAACTGAATGACACCAACAACAACAGATTTCAGGAGAGGGCACTTTTTACATGCTTATCCCGCTATGCTCTTTTACGAATAATACTTTTTTTTTAATCATTTTCCGAAATATTAACCGGTAAATTTCTGTTTACATTTTTTCCCGAAAAAAATTAATTTAAACATGAATAATGATTAACCGTCTAAGAGCAAGTAATTTATCGAAGCTTACATTTCTTAATAAGAAGCCAATGCAAGATGATCCATTTGTAGGAGAATACATTTCTCCCAAATTTGATCCTTTTCCAATAAAGATCAAATCGGTAACACTATAACAAAAAAAATTTAAACGTTATAAGACAGCTTAAGCTTTGAACCTATGCACGTTTTATCCGATTGCAGTTATTAAGTTATTACTTTTAAATTAAGTTATTCCGTTCAGAAAGGTAAAAGTTAAGCAAAGTTACAAATAATAATAATTTTTATGGTTTATTTAAAGGATATTGGGTAAATCGCTGTAGTGCAGATTACAAATAGTACTATTTGTATGCTTGAAAGAAGACCAGTTACATTATTTGTGCCGGCTATGACACTTTAATTGTGGAAGACCTCTAATGGCGATTGTTAAATTTCATTTAAAACTGATGTAGTCTAGTCAATTTAGGGTTTGACCTAAAAGAAATTGTAATATAATTTATGTTTTTTTTTGCAATGTGATTAAAAAATGGTCTGAATCGACCCTTAAAATCCTTTGTAAATACTCTTACGGAAATTCGTAAATACTGCTAGACTATGGTCACAATATGCAAATTTTCTTACACTGGTAAAGTTACAATTTTATATTGAGAAAGAGGGTTTAAACTTGGACTAATTTACATATTTTATGTAAACATATTTTTCAAGATGGCGGACGATTTAACCAGAATGAAGTAGAGTGACCAAATTGTTGCAATTATTCTAATAGATCTTTTAATGTTCCACAAATGCACTAAAGTGATTTCTAACTCTAGTGGTACTATATAGCATAGTGGTAATTCCCTACCTTAATTCCGCCATCTTGGATTAAAAATGGCGCAGGTGTTCAAAAGACGATCTTTATTATATCCTGTGTTTTCCAAGTATATTGTTCAAGTTTTAGCACTCTATCTCAATATATAGAGCTGGGGCGCAATATCTAAATTGTCACTCCACCATTTTAAGAACAATTGAATATTGTGACTGTACGTTTGACCAATTTCTCATGATGGGAATTACGGGGTATTTTAAGTATTATTTTGAAACATTTTGAGAAACACATAACAAAAAAGATGTATTTGTTTTCAAATTGTTCTAGATACGACTCCCTTTAGTATATATATGCTTGACTATTGATCATTTCTGCGAAGTTCTAAGCCTTTTCTACACTTACACAATATTTTCTGTCATTTACATTTCCGTCCACGATTTTGGAATTAACCGATGACTTTAATTTATTATAGGAATTAAGAGATACATTTGATCATTAAGATTAAATTTTCCATCTTAAACAAGATTATTATTAAACTTGATTTTTACTAGGTAATATAAAAGGTAATATACCAAATCGTAATTAGTAATTTAAAGGGTTTTCACGACAAAATGTTTAGATTGACAGTCAAGAAGAGCACATTTTCTTGAATAGTGATACGATGACGTCAGCGTGTCTTTCAGGGATTAATTTTTAGTTGCTTATATAATTATCAATTTAAAATATAAATCAAATCCTTTTTTACAGCAATTACACAGTCAGAAAAAAAGGTATAATTTTCTACCCTTTGGGTGGGTAATATTTTTCCCCGGATTCAGTACTTGTTTAAACCATTTTTTTCCCCTTCAAGATACGATTTTAGTACTTTTATATTCCCAATATGCTACATATTTATTCATTATTTAGAACATATTTGTACCCAATATAATACTTTTTATACTCTTTTTTGAGCTTATTTAAATATAATTCATCACTTTTATATTCCCAATAGACTATATATTTATTCCTTATTTAGAACATATTTTTACACTATTTAATACTTTTTATACTCTTTTACAGAATGTAATTATAAACCTTTTAGTACGTAGTCATACTCTTTCGAGAACGTATTTATATCGATTTTAGAACCTTTTCATACTTAATTTATTACTTAGTTATTCTATTTTAGAACTTAATTTTACTCAAATGCATCCTTTTTATACCTAATATAGCATTTAAGATCCCTCGTCCAGGTTCTAAACTTGGTAAATTTAGAACGTATTTATACCCAATGCGACACTTATTTAAACCTGACTCGGTATTTATTAACACCCAAATTAGTACTTGGTAATACTATGTTAAAAACTTATTTATAACTTGCTTTATATTTAACAACGATAAATTCTACGCCCATTTATAGTCATATTTTGTTTGAATAATTGAAGAAATAACTTTTAAAACAAAATATTTCAAAATTTTGTTTATTGATATTTTAATCATTCCCTACAAAAATTCACGCTACAATTGCTCAAAATGGTATTGTTTTTCACCTACTAGTTTATCAACAACGTTTTGTACTCGCTTTGGAATTTGAGAGTATGTCAAACCCAAAATTCCTTTTTCTATGAAAATTAAAGTTTTGGTTAACATAACGTTGTATACCATGTTAAAATAGCATTCAAAATATGCTATAATAGCGGAAGTAATATCCGCTGTTAGACCCATTTGAACACCGTCTACAAATTTTTTTAAAATATCACTTTTAAATCAATTCTTTCCGTGAAAAACAATTATTGGCCCGGGAGGAAACATAATTTGATATTTTTCTTTAAAGAAAGACGGCATTAAAAGCATCGAGCATATATATTTAATTTCTGAAAAAATATGTTATTTAAGCATAAGATCTGTTAAAAACTAGAAATTAACTTTTACTTTTTTGATGTCCTGAATTAAGTTCGTCTGTGACGAGAGCCATATTGTTTGCTTTAATATCTGTCACAAAAGTAGATTTTGGAGCGTTATTCTATATTTTGTCGGCGCATTTGTGTAAAACTTCGCACATTCTAATTTCAGCTCGGAATTTACCGATTCTTTTGAACTCTAAATTAATCTAGTATACAATATAAAAAATCAGTTATATTAAAAAAATACCTGGTTCAAATCTTTTAAGGCGGGATATTCTTCAAGAATAGATTCAACGCCGTTTTTGTGTTTATTTGAACCCAGTCCACATTTTGTTTCTTTAAAATGTCACTCATATCTTTTTTGTGACGTTGAATTGATAAATCGTCCTCAAAATTTAGTTCTTCTTCATTTGTATGATTTTCAATCTATTTATTTTAAAAAAAATGAATCAATATAACTTACATATTTATAAATTCGTATATGCATTAAAAAATTAAAACACGCACTTGGAATCGAACGTAAAATGTTTCTTTAACTTCTGTATTTTTCTTTTTATTACCATAAGTTTTCCTGGCATCCTTAACTTCTTCATTTTCGTCGTCATCTATGTCGGCTCTGGCGTTTTTAAATTTATTTTTAGTCGCTTCCACCAAATATGCTAAAACATTATTAAATTTAAGCATAATTTAGGTGATTGACGTAAAACATTATTTAAAAAGGCCCATTGTACATAGCCAGGATCTGACGAGTTTTTTGCGAACATTTTAAGTGTTTGTAAACTTGAACAAGCCTTTGTAACACAAAAAGATGATTACCAGGGTAACTATTAGAAAAATAATAATTTTTAATATAAATATAAAGAAAGAACGCATTCTTGAATATGAAAATCAAGCTCTATAATTATCGTTTAATATAAATGCTTGAAAGAAAAACTATTTAGGATCGTTAACAAATAAAATATTCTGTGATTTACACTATACAAAAACGGACGTCTAACAGATTACTTAAATATTTTCATTGAATGCGTTTTTTCTTACAGAATATGTATGCCAAATTTAAAAGTACTTACTAAGAATATTTATTTTTCAGATCATTGTATAGGATGGTTATAATTTATCTCCCTATCCTGTATTTATTTTTCACATGCCTTTGCATACATCTCACAGTCCGTTACGTATTTTGGAAAATTCTGTAATTCGTAATTTTATTAAAATCATTTCTAAAAAGCTTTGGTTCTAATGTTTTTTCCTTTCTACTTATCCTATAAAATATTTAAATATTGTTAATACCTAGCAATTTATGTACTTAATGTTAGAGAAAATGAATTTTTCTTTATTTTCAGTCACTGTAAACATCAATTTTTGGGCAAAAAGCGTCGCGGGCGACGAAAGACGTCATTGAATAATACAATTTTGCGAGAAGGGTTTCCGTTGTATTGGTGATCTGTTATTGAAAATCTCATTTATTCTTTCTAAATAAAGTAATTAAATTATAGATATTATTTTTACAAAATCGAGTTATTGGTTTCATTCGTACGGCACAATCATCCATCAGCAGAGCTAGTTAACGCGTTTAAATTAACAATCATAGTGACAACATAATGATTTAATAATAAATTCAAAGTATTTATAAAGCAAACCTCATTACTTGTCACTATTCTATTCAAATCACGCTCAGATGACTTTTGTTTTTTCTCGGCGGTATGACTATCGTTATCTAAAACCCGTTTCTTTTAAAATAAACAATTAGATGTTTTAATTTTTTACCCTCTGTTGAATGTGAATTATGTCTCCATTGTTAATTAATTCTTCATTTTCAATATTTACCAATATATTCAAATGCTTGTCTTACAGATTACATAATTTCTTTGAATTGAACACTTCAATATTAATAGAATTAAATGTATTTCTTACCTGATATATACATTGATCACCTAGTTCCACCAAATTTTTTAGAGGTTCGTTTTCATGATTAATAAGTTTAGTTATCAAAACTTTGTAGCTCCGTTTTCTAAGGTGATCCTTACCGCATCATCCCCAAAATGTACCCCACACTTAATGCTTTCCATTTATAGTTTTCTTTATAAATTCTTACGTACAAATTTTCTCGAAAAACACAACTTGAACAGTAAGCGGACATGTATTCTCCAGTTCCGTCTCTTTACAATAAAGAAAGCAAAAGTAATGCGTTATTCCAAGATATTAAGAAGTCAGCCAAAACTTGGATATGTGGTGCAATCCGTTTTTTTTTCGTTGGAAAAGTCCGTAAAAGGTTGTAGATTCGTGACCTTTATAACTGGCTAGTCAACGCTTTCTTTATATTTTCATCTATAAGGAGATATTTTCTTCAAATTTGTTTAAGATTTAGATATATTATCCCTTTTAATTACGGACTAATCTACTTTTTCGCGTATTTTATCATCCTTCTCACAATCCATAGGTGGTCTCTTCTAACTTAACTTGTCGTATATACTATTCTCCACCACACTCCCCCCTTTTCGGCTTTCCTTTGCTATGCAACGCGTTTTGAAATTCTTAATGCTTAGTTTCTCTTTTCGATATAACAGTCGCCAGCCAGATTTCCCGCACGGTACTGATGAGTTCCAAATAGAACGAAACCGGTCTACCTTCGGAATTTCTGGCTATTTTATTTAGTTTTTATGTAGTTTATTACTCGAAGATCTATTTGATCCGAGATTCGCTCGAAGACCTATCGGTACGAGTTATTAGTAATTTCTTCAAATTTGTTTAGGATTTAGATATATTATCCCTTTTAATTATGGACTATTCTACTTTTCGCGTATTTTATCATCCTTCTCACAATCCATAGGTGGTCTCTTCTAACTTAACTTATCGTATATACTATTCTCCACCACACTCCCCCCTTTTCGGCTTTCCTTTGCTATGCAACGCGTTTTGAAATTCTTAATGCTTAGTTTCTCTTATCGATATAACAGTCGCCAGCCAGATTTCCCGCACGGTACTGATGAGTTCCAAATAGAACGAAACCGGTCTACCTTCGGAATTTCTGGCTATTATATTTAGTTTTTATGTAGTTTATTACTCGAAGATCTATTTGATCCGAGATTCGCTCGAAGACCTATCGGTACGAGTTATTAGTAATTTCTTCAAATTTGTTTAGGATTTAGATATATTATCCCTTTTAATTATGGACTAATCTACTTTTTCGCGTATTTTATCATCCTTCTCACAGTCCATAGGTGGTCTCTTCTAACTTAACTAGAATATAGTAGTTGATAAAAACAATTTCCGTAAATGTAATAGCGTTGAATTCAGAGGACAAAACAACTGTAAACGATTTGAGAATAAACTTAATTCCTCTAAAATACAGAGAAAAGCACGTTATTCCCTATTCAGTACTGCAATACCTTACGAACGATTTGCTTCAATTTTGTACCGATCTTCTGGAAGTTCAAAAGGAGAGCATTCGTTATGAACTAGTCAAGAAAAACGTATCCGCAGATGGAATGGACTTCGAGAAAATTAGAGAAAAAGTTCGCCTTTCCTTAGAAAGTATAAACTCGAATCATAAAATTAAAAATGTTTGTAAGACGAATTTAGGATTTGTAGAACCCGGTACAAAAAAAAGGTAAATTCCATTACGTACCAATTTTGAAAGCTCTTGTTAACTTGTACGAATTAAGTAACGAATTATATTTCCACTCGGATATGGATTCATTACCGAAAAATCATATTTCACATTTTCTCCAAGGAGATGTATCTAGAATGTTACTTGCAAGCGACTCAAATTTAAGTTTTGAGACTATACAGCTGCAAATATATTCAGGCGAATTTGAAGTATCGAACGCATTGGTATCAAAGAGAGGGAAGAAAAAGGTTTTAGTTTGTTATTTCTCGGTATTAAACAGAGAGCCAAAATACCGCGCAAAAATTAGTGATATACACCTTGTGTTTTTAACAAAAGCAATTGACGTGGACAAGTACGGTTGGAGAGAAGTTTTGCAACCATTACTGTATGACTTAAATATTTTAGAAGGAATTTATATGAAAGATTTATAAATATTCGTAAAAGGTTTTGCGTCTATATTCTCTGGCGATAACCTTGGACTGCACAAATTAGCATTATTTAATGCAACTTTTGAAAGCGGTAGAAATTGCCGATTTTGTATGATTGGCCATACAAAAATTTAAGGAATCAGAAGTGACGCTACGATCTTTGTAACGCCATTAATATCATCGTGATTGCATTTCGAAAGATGAAAGCGATTGTTCAATTTATGTTGTAAAGTTTCATAGTGAGTTACTGAATTTATCTTACTTTGATGTTACTAAAAAATGCCACCTGTAATCATGCATGATGTATTGGAAGGAATTTTACCTTCTAGTTTAAAATGCACATAAGGTAGCATAATGAATAATCGAAAAATGACCCCAGGTGAAATGAACCGAAGTATAGAATATCTTAAATATGGTAAAACAGAGTGAAGCAGACCAGAAAAACAAAGTCGAACGGCTTAAGGTGAAAAAGGACACCTAAAAGGTTCAGCTAGTGAAATGAATTGTTTATTCCGTGTATTGCCTTTTATATTAAATGAGTTTGTAGATTTTCAATCCGATCATTGGGAGATTTATTTACTATTGAGGCAATTGTGTGATCAAATTTTGGCCACAAATGTTCCTAATGAGTCCTTACCGTGCCAAGAAGATTTAATCGCCAAATTCCTTGAAAAAGTGCGAGATACATTCGAAGTTAATATATTGACCCCAAAATATCATTATCTCATTCATTATGTATCGGCTTTAAATCATACGGACCTTTATCTACAATTTCATATTTGCGTTTTGAAAGTAAGCACCGATATTTCAAATCGGTGGCTACAGTATCCAAAAAATTATATTAATATTACCAAGACGCTTTCATTCAGGCATCAATATTGCGAGTGCTACAATTGATTGTCCGAATCAATTCAGGGTTTTCAATAAATCACAGGAGGAAAGTTTATACAAAAAAAAGAGTTACCATTAACGCTACAAGATCTGTTACCAGAACATTTTCCAAATCAATTGTTTACGTTAAAATCGTCAACATATAACAATGTCCATTACGTGGTTGGAGGTTATTATTTTTGTAAAGTCATTGGAGATAATATTCAGTACTTCTGAAATGTTTCCTATATGTTTTCTGTTAACGAACAGATTTATTTATGTGGCCAACGATACGATTCAGAGCGGTTTTCTCGTAAACTTCATTCTTATTAAATTTCTACACCAACTGATGCTGAATGGATTTTTATGAATGTGGGATCAGAGATAAATTATGTGATGCACGGATTCGTACATTGCAAATGGTAAAAATTACATAACTATGCGATGTGCGGTTTGGGAAGTTTAAACACATGACATCATTATTAAGAAAAATAGACGTCTACATTATTTCTATATTTCTGGTAAAATAGCTTTTTTTCATCCTCGACTCAATAGTCTCGGTATATATATGTTTTGAAATAGTGGATTAGGGGCTGTTCACAAATTACATAAAACCATTTTTTGGACTCCCCCCTCCCCCTCGTAACAAAGAGTCACAAATGGAAAGACCCCTCTTCTCAAATTACGTAACAAAATATCGAACCCCCCCTTAAATTATTAGAGTACGTAAGAACTAATATGCTGGTAATAAAGTACAATAAGATCAGTTACTAAATTTTATTGTTTGTAATTTACATTTGAAATTACAACTGTATTTTTATGCAACACTTTATACCCATGGGTATGAAATTCTTTTAAACGTGAGTAAACCAATGAAAATGCTTATGTTTTTAATAATTGCGACTGTTTCTGAAAGTGATGAAAATTTTATTCTACGATATTAAAAATCAGATGTGTTACGTAACATTTCAGTGAACCATCCCTCCCCCCACGTAACAATTCATAACGCTTGCCAAAACCCCCCTCCCCCTACCACGTTACGTAATTTGTGAACAGCCCCTTCTTTTCTATAGAACACGTCGATTATATAGATATTTTTTCGACACTCACTCAACAGGGACTTGCCCGCCATTTTAGTCGGTTTATCTTTCTTCGCGCTAAAAACTATACGAAGAACTCGTGTCGTTCATTTCTTCCCGAAACTTCAGGATTGGAAAGGAATAAGAATATGAGAAAAACGTTCGCGAAGAACTTCCGCCTAACGCTTAAGATGGCTACTCGGGTACGGCGCGAATAAACGAAAAATAAAAATTAAACTTTTTTTCTGTAAATAGAGTGGCCCAAAGAAATAGTTTTCTCAGTCCGAATCATTCCTCTAGTGACTCATTTTTACACCGCGATCAAACGCTCGCGAACATTCTTTAGCCCAGTGGCGACACCATAGGGATCGGGGTATGGGATCGATACTTAGAGGATTAACACTCGATTTGTTTTATTTTTATTTTTAATAGAAATATTTGGTTATGGCCCCAACTTTGTACATGAGCTTTTTTATCTGCTTGGATTATTATTTTTTGATGTCGATTGATGTATTAACGATATAAACGTTTATAAATAATAACGTTAAATCCTAGAAAAGTAAATACACAACTTTATAATTCTATAAGGCGTCATTCTAAATCGATCGTTAAAAATTGTTGGTCTTTATAACTTAAAAGTATTAAACAATGATTATAATAATAATAACAATAATCAGTTAGGCTAATACACTCGGCACCACCTTAGGCCTTAGTCATCTAGCGACTTTTGAAGCCATCAATTCAGGTGGCCGGGTTACAATGCGTAGAAGAGTGGTGGAAAGCCCTTCATTCCACGAGAGCCAACAGCTCCCTACACTCACTATTACTGTTAACCTTGACAAGTTTTTATGGAAGGGAAAAAGTAGAGCTCAGGGGAAAACCCCTTAAACCAGTAGGGAGAGTCTTGCAAACTCAACCCCGAAGGAGTTGTTTCGAGTTTTCACCCAGTGCCACAAGCTGAGATCGAACCCGGCTCCTCTTGCTGCGAGACGAAAGGCTAACCACTCTGCCACCCCACTTCCTATGTAAAGCTCAAATCAGGATATAATCTTTATAGTTAGGTCAATAATTAAAGATTTATTTCATTTGATACTATAAACTTTAATTCGCGTTTTTTTAGTGTAAATTTGATATTAAACACTTTTTGATTTAGTTGAATTTAAATGGAATTATTTTTTAATAGTAGGTTTGAAAAGGTTATTATAAAATGTTTGTACCCTATCGATCACTTAACACCAAAGGAATTTAAAAGGTTCCTATTATCGAAAACTTCCTAAAATATTCACTTAGTGGTATTTAAACTATATAACTGTATAAGAGGGAATAAAAAGAGTATACATATATTTAATATACCTTTTGTAATCCTTTGAAAACAAATATTATAACCCAAAAGGTATAATTTTCTTAAAACGTACTTTAACAAACCTTTAAAATACCTTTTTTTAATTTTGTAAGAGGAAGCGCGTGGTTCCACTTATTATTTTAACCATTATATACTTTATTTCCATATTTTTTACCTAATGTTCACCGGGAAATCAACCTAATAAATTTTATATTTCCTTTTTACATTGAAACTGCCTGCTATTCAAAATTTCTTTAGTAAAACAATAAAATAAAATAAACGTATAAATAATCCGATCGTAGGAGACAATTTAGTGTGACGAATATTAATAAAAAGCAAATAAATTATAGTGAAAAATGAAAGTTAAGTTTCATTTTGAGCAAGTGAGCTTAAATAATGATATTACATAATAACATACTTAATTTTTAGAGATTCTATTATGGGATCGAAAAAGTTTCCAAAATAGCCATTGAAATGTATTCTATCGTCTTCATAATTAACCTCCATAAAATATGGTATCTGTAATTGACAAAATGTGTGGTAACAGTATTATTTTTGAGTTGGTCTTCTAAATTTCGTTTTTATGAATTTATCGCTACGGAAAAATGTCGTTTAGAGGTATTTTAGTCAAATACGTTTTAAGCGTTGCGCAAGAGTTTCGCATTGTAATTTTGACATAAATGGTTTTATTTAATTGTCACAAATAAAAAACACTATACAAGTTAGTTTTATATTTTTATGAAATGCTTATTTCAAAAACGCTATGTTAATTCTATCATCATGTTGTGACATTTGTAAACACTATGGAATATCTTTGAAATGTTTACAATTTTGTGATATACGTTGATGAGTGTTGATTTTTATGAATTATTTTAAGCAAACCTATTAACATAATATTAAAATGTAAACTCGCTCCTTTAAATATTAAAACCACAATCATGATTATTTTGAGATAATCAGTAACATTTAAAAAAAAACAGCTCTATAAAATTAATTTTTAAATATCGATCCTACAGTTATACATCTTAATCTCGTTCCTTAATCTGATACATCGATCGATCAGAAAATATTATTTTAAATTAAAATTTGAAAAATCAAGGTACAAGAATTGAGTTTTCAGTTTATGCATAATAATGTTGAACCACAAGAATATTGTAAAAATAGTAGATGGACTTTTTTAATAATTGTCAAAAAAATCTAGAAACTTTAAGAACCCTATCAAATATAACGGAAAGCCCGATTAAGAGGCAAAATACGTATTTTTGTAATTATTTTTGGTAACATAGTTAAAATTTAAATGCATTTTTAATGGTTTCTTGGTGAAAATATGCGCAAAACCAAAAATATAGCTCTGACTAAAATGAAAATCTTAAGGATATATGGAGTATTTTTGAAAGAAATATTAAATTTTTTATTGTTGATGTGAATAAAACAGATTTTTTTCTTACTTCTTGCACGTAAAATCTTAAAGAATATTGCTCCATTTTTTATTTTTCCAAATATTTGTTCAATCCTGTGTTAGAAATAAGAATAATAACTTTAAGTGAAACTAAAATAAATTTAAACACGCAAGAGGTTTTTAATAAGTTAAAAATCTCTTCATTTAAATTGTTATTGAAAATGTAGTAAAAGCGCCGGGAATTCTCTTAAAATAAAAACCTCTAAAGGTTATAATTAGTTCACTTCCATAAGTTTTGAGTAAAGCACTGTAGGCAACGATGAGCTAAGTTGTTTTAAACATTACTATGTTGTTTGAATTATAGTAACGTAAAAAAAATATAAATTCATTCATCATATACTTAACCATCGCAAAAAAAATAAAAGTTTGAACAATTTCTGCGATAACCTTCAATGTTTGATAGGGAGTAAATTCAGAATGGTTAAAATCTGGGGTTTTATTCTGCACAGACGCCAATAATCCGAACCAGATTTCTCGCTTTTACATCGAGTCGGTTAATAACCAACAAAACCAAGAACCAAAGCAGGGCTAAAATATAAGTTCACGTGTTGTTTTGCTTTTCAACGGCAAATGTAAAAACTTCAATGCGTGGATAAATTTCCTGATTAAAACTTCATTGTAAAATTTAGTTCCAATAAAACGTGGCGTTATTAAGATGGAAATTTTCTCTTCGATATATTTCTGGATACCTTATTTCTTAGAAGTCATTTTGAAGGGAAGGATTAAGAAGTTAGGATCTCTCAAGAAATTGATATTTAAAATTATACTAATGAAAAAATATATACTTCTTGAATCCATTTCGGAATTTAATTTAATACATATTGTGGTTCTACTAGGATTTTAGTTCGACAGAAACGTTAATATTCCTCGCTTTCACACCTAGTCTGCTTTTATCCAACAAACCCAAGAAATCAGAAAAACCAATGAATCGCGTGTATGTTCTTGCCTTTCAAATGATATATATAAATATGTCAATGAATGGATTTTCTTTCTTATAGTTCATTATTACAAAAATTAGTACCTAAAAAAGTGAGGATCAACATAAAATATTTAGTGGGAATCTGTGAATGTTGATGTTATTTAGCACTGCTATATTGCTTCAGACCTTATTTCTTACAAGTCGTAAGAAACCGGTCTACCGTTGGAAATTCTGGCTATTTTAGTTTTTCACTCGTAGATCTATTTGGTCCGAATTTTGCGTATTTTTGTTTGCTCGAAGACCTATCGGTACGAGCTATTTATAAGTTTTTATATTTTCTTCAAATTTGTTCAGGATTTAGCTTTTTTATCCCTTTTTATTATGGACTAATCTACTAATTCGCTAATTTTATCTACTGAATTGACATGAGTTCCATCTAGAACGTCTAGTTGCTGTTAAAAAACCTTGGACATTCAACATGTTCGTAAATAATATGAGCTGTTGACAGAATTGCAGCGTAAGAAAGGTGTCATATCTCATAACCATGTGCTCTTGGATAACTTCTTGGAGAGTCTAAAAAATGCTTTGCACTTACAATTCTAGAACTGGCCGCAGATGCGTATTTGCGGAAATATGAATAAAAGCAAAGAAAAAAATTAATTATTATTCAAAAAGAATAATGCTTTTTCATTTATGTTTTTTTTAGTAAATTGGAATATTTTTACCTCTGTTAACTAAGTATTTAAGGAAGTTTGCCCCTAGGACTGTTTTTGTAATTAACTGTAGAGTAACTTTGTGGTCGGCTTAATTATTACTCTAAATGACGAGTATTTATATGTCATTTACTTTACAGAGCTGCAGGGTAGCAAAAATGGCATTCTATTTCCGATCCGTTTTTTTCCGATATAATATTTCTATCCGTTTACGTTCCGTTTCATTTTCTCCAACCTTTACCTTCCTTTTCTGTAACGTTTCATTTCTCTCCAACCTTTTCTATCCGTTTCATTTTTCTTCAACCTTTTCCTTCCTTTACTGTAACGTTTCATTTTTCTCCAACCTTTTCCTCCCTTTTCTGTAAAGTTTCATTTTCTCCAACCTTTTCTAACCGTTTCCGTTCCGTTTCATTTTTCTTCAACCTTTTCCTTCCTTTTCTGTAACGTTTCATTTTTCTCCAACCTTTTCATTATTCTCCAACCTTTTCCTCCCTTTTCTGTAACGTTTCATTTTTCTCCAACCTTTTCATTATTCTCCAACCTTTTCCTCCCTTTTCTGTAACGTTTCATTTTTCTCCAACCTTTTCAATCCGTTTCCGTTCAATTAATTATCGTCGAATTATTCCGTATATTTCCGTTCCGTTTAAATTATCCCTACCTCTTCCATCCGTTACTCCATTTTTAGTACAATGAATAATTTCCAACAACCCCGGAATCGAAAGAACCACCGCTTCCTTTCTGTCTTAGGAAAACCTGGAAACCTTAGAATATGTTTAATATTCACAAAAATTTAGAAAAAACTGCTTTATTTTCTATGACTTGCGAAACTTGACTAGTATACAATTGTAAATTGTCGTTCGTCCGCCTCGTTGAAACCTGAAAGGCTAACTACCGCCAACCAATATATTGCGCATATTCCGTTCCGTTGATGTTTCGGAATTTTGTCCAGATTCCGTTCCGTTACTACGATTTCTTGGTATAATTGTTCCGATTCCGTTCCGTTGTTTTAATTTCCAGAAATTTGCTTCCGATTTCGTTCCGTTTTTCCTACTTTTGGAAAATCAGCGCCGTTTTGTCCCATTCTTTTACCTTTTATATATTAGCACCAATACCGTTCCGCTGAGCTGGAACGCAATGGAGCCTCCGGAAACGTAATAAATTCCGCTCCGTTGCTGCTCTCTAATTTACTTGTTACTTTGGTTTTCTTGTGTGTCACTTAAACTTATCCAAAAGAGTTTAATATTATTTTCCTCAACCATTTTGCCACCCTCAAAAGAATGTTACCAGAACTTTAAAATCCTTAAATATATTATATGTTTGTCTCGGAAAATATTCCTGTTGGGGCCTGGGCCATTACTTTTTGATAAAAACATTTTATACTTAAGATTTGAGCAAGAAAATTTACGGCTCAACTATTTATCATATCTCACCAGTCAATGAAACAGGGTACACGAAAACGCGATTTATGTTTGGAAGATTCTAACAAATACAAATGTGTGCTTATTTCATCATAATGTTACCTTTAATATCAGAATGCCTTCTTTAAATTGACTAGATTCGAACCATAATAAGGGGTCGCGGCCTCCGTATGTTTTTTCCTGTGGGGGCTCGAGCCCCTCAGCCCACTCGGGGTCGCCGCCACTTGGTGGTTTCTTTTCACTGGTTCCTGGATTTCGGAGTAGGTTAAGAAAAGTAACGCTATGATGTCTTTTTACTCTGATTCTGTGGTGGCGAAGAGTTTGAGTATAACGTTTTTCCAAAATGGCTGCCTGTGGTCTTTTTAGCAGATAATTCTGGCTAGCAGACGACAAAATCCGATTTACTCCTTAACACCTCCTTTTCCGAAGGAGTGAATGAGTAACCCTAATTTTCCGGAACACGTGCATAGTTTATGGGGTGGAGTAATTCTCATCCCCGGAACAAGCGAATAAAACGTTTTCGGATAAAAAGAGTACACTTTTAGTCCGAGAACAGGCGAACAGAAACCATCTTTTGAGTCCTGATAGCACAAAGTCTATATTTAAGTTTAACGGGTATTTAAATGAAGCGCTTATTTCGCCAATGCAAGTATTGAACAATATCCCTTTCAATTTAAATATAAATACGAAAGGCAACTTAGGCAAGTGACTTTTATAAAGCGGCGCTATATCCTTTTGGTTGATATCCTTCCATTTCAGCGAATTGGCAATTTTAAAAGCGGGTGTAATAGAATTAGCCTTATTTTGTTAAAGCCATGTTAGCATTCACCTCGAAATTTGCAGAGTTGTTTCACATATCTTTTTCGAAAGCGTTGCCACAATTAACATTTTGTTAAAATGACGTGGAAAACATTAAAATAGATAAAGACACTATAGATTTAGGCAAATTTAAAACATTTTTCGGAATTCTTTATTATATTAAATAACAATATTCCAAACACATTTTGACGATGCGCGAGGTTTTGTTCTAAGACTATTTGAAATTTTAATAAAAGTAAAGGTTACTCTTACAGGAACCTTTAGGCTATTTAGTAGATGAGCCACAGTTGTGTAATTATTCCTTAAAGTTAATAAAACCTACCTATGAACTATAATGCAGATAAATTACGCGAAAAAGTAGACAATTCCATAGTGAAAAAGAAAAACAGTAACAAAATTATAGTTATGATAAAAATTACGAAATACTCAGAACAAAATTAAAACGCGAAATTCGGACCAAATAGATTTTCGAGTCAACAACAAATTAAAATAAAATTAAAATAGCCAGAATCTTTTGGATGTTGGAGCTTATACTGCATTTCTCTAAATCGTTCGATTTTTCTACCTTGGTTTGCAGTGGTATCCAAACCCCTTAAAATAGCTGGTCATAGCCGTAGAAACGGTTGGCGGTAAATGTTAGTCAACTGACATTGTGAGATTTCAGGTAAGATTTACTTTACCGAAGATTTTATATTAAATCTGTAAATTTTAGATTTCACGTTAGAAAGTTTTATCCTCAAAATGGAATTCAAATTGTAGAGAATTGAATATTATAAATGACGAGATGTCACCAATGCTCTTACCTCTTTCGACGTGCTTCTACGAAAAATCTAAGAAATAAATGGTTGTTGCGAAAATATAATTAACCGAGGGCCGACTTCGGTATAAACTTGTTCGTTAATGGTTTTAGCTTATAAGGTACTTAAAAGAATTGTGATTACATTAATCGATTTTTATAAAAGTTCAATATTAACTATAACAACAGTCATTTAAGTGAACGCAACTTTCGTGATTAATATTAAAAGTAACATATTAAGAAGAAGTATGAAAAAAGGAAATTTTTATTTTATATTTTCATATCATTCACGCCATCTACTAAGGACTTTCTGAAATATGCTTAATATAAAACCAAAAATTCCGTTCGCCCAACAGGACGTTTATTTAAAAAATACTTCAATAATAAGAACTAACGCTTTCTTTGGCAACATAATGACATATTAAATCATAGCCTCAAACTAATGATTACTATAAAAATTAAAAAATATTTATATCTTACATTAATAAAAGGAATATAAAATTTATAATGCATGTGAGGAGTTGTGGTATATTGAGAACCTCATTGTTTTATAAGCAAAAAGATACTTAATTATGAATATCTACTAAAACAGAAAACTCGTGACTTTAAAAGTACTTTATTTAGATATATAGTTTTAGTTGTTTGAAAAGAAGCAAATTAAAGCAACTAAAGTACTACTTATAGGTAGGTAGTTTTTAACTTCTGAAATTATTATAGCCTTAATGATTACTATATAAACGACAATGAGTAATTCCATATATTGTTAACCTTTATAAAGGCTTTTGTGTATATTATGGTGATTATAAAGTTTAAGAAAGCCAAAAGTTTGAATATATCCATTAAAGTAATTGATCATTGTTTAAATGTAAAGTAACTTTATTTTGTTAATATAATGTAAATATAAAGATAAAGCCCATTAAATGAATATATATTAAACAGCCTAAACCAAGTAAAATAAAATTAACTATAAAAATCTTTTCCCTCATCAGATTGAAGCTTAACTTGATTAACGTTTATATTTTCGTCGTTCATACTTTAACCAAAATCGAAAAGCCCATCTACAAATTGCCAGCAAATGCTCGATTAGTTACGACCCATAATTATAGTTTTACAAACTGCTATCCTTAACTCATCGGAATAACGAGTTCTATCAACAGAAATTAATGTTTTATTAATGGTTTAAAAGTCGTACGGCTGTCGTTAGTAATGACAAATAAAAATATGTTAATTTTCCCAAGCTCTACTGGGCGTCGTTCACCATCAAATGTTATGTTTTACCAATTTATTGTATAGGGTGTTTCAGAGAAGTCTAGCACAAATTAACAGGCGTGTTCTTTTAGTAACAAGGAGTGACAAAGGTGCTAAGGAACGTTCTACTAAATTGAACCATATCCGAGTAATTGGCCGTCCAAAATCAGCCTCCAATACGTCGAAAAACGCGCTAATGTGCAGTTTCTATTATTCCTGGGACCAAATTGTTTCCTTTCACTAAGCATTGGTTTCTTAGCTTTTTCGATAAAAAATAAATCTAGTATCAAAAGTGCGTTATTATAATGAAAGAAGTAAGCTACGTGTATTAAACGTTTTAGCAATAACACAGTATTTCTAAGTGACTACGCCTATTAGAAAAAGGTAATTATTGAACTTAGTATTGTTATTCTTCTACTGCCATAATTAAGTACACGTTTAACACATCATGAGGCGTTTTCGAACGTATCTAGCTCATCTCTATTTTTTTAGAATGCTAGTACACCGAATGTAGTTGGTTGATAAATTAATGGTCGCATTAAATAGTCACCATTAAAAAAATTTAATTTACTAGGTGTCGTTTACAACACATGTTCTAATAGTTTTTGGAGGGGTACGAGGCTTGAATTTGCAATAAATTGAGGGGCACAGACTACGACCGAACAAGTGCTATCCACTATACCATCCCACTTCTTAGGTTACCTGTTAAATTCTGCTATTTTTCAATGTAGCGGGAAATGTGTTGGCTAATTTGAAACGCTTTCCATTTATCGTTTTCATTTATAAATCAAATACTTGTATAACATGAAATAATAATTTTAATGTTGAGTTTATATCCTATTTTTAATATCTAAAAAAACGAAGATAATTTTAAGCTAGGTAGTTAGAAAATTTTGCATTAAAAGGTTAATCTGCTGTCGCAACCAGCAGCATAATAAATATACTGCTTACCAATAAACCATTTTAGAAATCCTGGCTTAATCAAAATAAAGGTTTTTACATTTTTGCGCGAAAGCAAAAACATTGACATCGATTCTGAAGGATCAAGGGAAAGATTTTCGACAATGATTTCAAACAAATGATAAATGTTTTGTTGGGAGGGAGGGCCGAAATCTACGCAGTTGACGCTAAATATTGATTTGGAGGAGGTAAATATTTCTGGAGTGGAATGTACGATACCTCTAGCAAAGGCGGTATTGTACTGGAGCGCTGGACAGAAGGAGTGGCCTATTTGGTCTTTAATGAAATCTAGTTGTGGATTTATATTAAGAATTCAACTTTGAAGTAGAAATCGTCAGCTTACATATTTTTTTAAGTAGACGTTCGTAAGGGCTAGTCGCGCGCGTAACGGTTTTTGAAACTTTGAAAGAATTTAAGATTTTAAAATTAACGACTAATTAAAAATTATGACAAAATTTGGTTAAAACGTTAACTGTAAAAATGATTCTTAAAAATTCTAGACCATTCCTTTTTTTCCGGTACCTTAGCCTGGGAACATTTATTTTGAGTATAAACCAACACAACTTAAAAAAACATCATTACGTTTGCAATTTACATTCAGTTGGTAATCAAGGTCCAACGCTAGAAAATTCATATCCATCTTTCATAGACGAACCGTCGCCTCTCATATTATGCGAGAAGCTTGGTTTTAACTCAAGTAAAAAAAATGAATTAAATGTTATTGTCTCCACTATTCAACCATCTAATGTTGTTGAAATACTTTCACCTTCGAGCAATTTAACCCCGTCTTAAAAGGTCTTCAGAGGAAGTTAGTTCATACTCAGAAGAGCCATCGTTAATGGATAAATGAACAATTTTGTACATAAATGATTTTATCACCAGATTAAGTGATTTTGATTCTGTTGAAAATATAACAAGCTCAGAAAAACAATCACTATTGGATTTAGGTGAAAAAATTCCAGTTGTGTAGAGGTTGAAAACCCTCAAGGCTCAAATATTAGAATATCAATTAACCAATTAGTTTTCTTGGGCAGTTTCTCAGGGTAAGATAAATAAAATCGTGTTCACAATTCTATTAGACGTTTTGGAGATTATGGCAGTCACAATTTTTGTGATTCACACTGAGGGGACCACAAATCGTAATCTCCTAGCTACTCATGCAGCTCATATATCCTAATTTGAAAAGTTTCTCAAGTTATTGGATCAGGTTGACCGGGATTGGAACCCATGCTGGTAAAATAATAAAGCTGCATTTGTACCATAATTTAATACCAATAAGCTTACAAATTGTTTGTGCATATTATTATCATCAATCAAATAGGCTCCGTTCACACAATTGTAGTATTTAACCACTAAACCGATAAACTATTGTTGTAAATGCTGCTTGCTACGAAACATTTTGATGAAGAGGATTAAAAACCAACAAATCTTACTAAATGCTCCAATATTCTGAAATATACAAACAGATCTTCAAAGGAAAAACAAGGCACTTCACCGGAAAAACTTAGCGTTAATTAAAAAAAACTAGTAGCTTCATTAGTAGCTAATAGTTAGTGTAGGGAGCTGTTGGCTCGCGTGGAATGTAGGGCTTTCCACCACCCTCCTACAAATTGTAACCCAGCCACCTGTTTAAAGGCATAATAAGTCGCTGGATAACTTGGACCTAAGGTGGTGCCTTGGGTATTAGCCTAGCTGATTATTTTAAAAAAGATAGTGTAGAACGCACTCTGGAATGGAGTAAAGAAATGGAATACTGAAATCCTGGGAAATATCAAAGATTTTGTGCAGCTTCAGCAACCGATTATCATTCATGGTGTCTATATATTTAACGTTATTCAGCTAATACTTGGGTTGTTTGCAAATAGTTGGTCTTTTCGATGTTTCGAGGACGTTAGAAACTAAAATAAAAATAATGTTATCTTTGGTTTAGGCAGTGGCTAAACGACTTTGTAATTAACCAGTTCTAATAATTTGGGTGTACAAAACTATTTTAAAACATTCTATTATCATGGCAAGTCTCAGGTTCATATTGCAATTTATCTTGCTCTGTAATAACCAAAACACCCCATCTTTTTCTAACAAAATAGGTTTTGGAGGAGTACTAAACATTAAAAAAACAACCAGTTGCATAATTATAAGAACTCTTCAAAATCTAAATAATTAAAAAATGTCAACATTTTTCTCAAACATTTTGGTCATTCACCTGGCGAGCATTGAATTTCAACGTAAAATATTAAATTCTAAAGCGAATTCCGCCAATACTAGACGTAAGCAGCAATATATTCGATGAATAGGCAGCACTCCTTGCACACTTTCATTCTTCTGATAAGTCAAAATGTATTTTATTAAACTTACTATTTGTTTATCGCTCCATTAAATGTCTATTCTAATTTCGTATAACGACTATGTATTTTTCAAGAATGTATCGATTACGCATATGTGTTATTTACTATTTAATTCATAATTAAGAGCCAGAAAAATTACTTCAACCTAGTAAAGCCGGGCACTGACATACCTGATGTCCGTACCTAAATCTCTGCATAGAAAGCAAACTCCGTTAAAAAAGCTACATGTATTCGTGAAATCACCAGATAAGACATACAAAAAATCTAAATGCACATTTCTACGAAGGACACAAGGGGATGGAAAAGAACGATAAAGGTCCACCAGATGTTCGGACTGCCTGATGGGTTCCTAGATATGAGAACTCTGACCTGCTTAAATTGTCCTGTTAACGAATTTGATGGTATCAGAAAATCTTCTTAGAATCCAATAAAAGCGTGAAGAAGCACATGGCCTCAGGCGAAGATAGTGCGCGGGGCTAAATGTTTTTATGCCAATTATAGTCTTTCTCCGCGGGAATCTTTCGACCAGAATAGAATAGACTTCACGACACTATGTAGCACAAATTGTTAAGGACGCGGAATCGGCCTGGTGCCTGACGATAAGTTCCCAAAGGAAACTTTGACATTTTCGTTTTCCCTAATATTGCTGATGTTGAAAATAATCAAATAATGGAGATTTTGAAAGAAAGAACCGTAAGTCCGACGTCAACAATATTCTTTTTCATCCATTGAACATTTGAATTATTTTTATTTTTATTAACTATTTTTAATAATAAATAAAGGTATAATCATTATTTAAAGCACATGGACGTAAGTGACTTGGCAAGAAAAAAGAACTGCTGTCATTGCCCTGGCACGGCAAAATCCTTTGTTCTTATATATTACGTTTAATTATGAACAATATATTTGAAACGCGTTACTTGTGCTACAGTTATACCTTTAACTAATATATCCCAAAATACGGGCCTTTAATTCCATTTTTTTACTTTGTATAATTTTTCTTGAGAGACATTGTAGAGAAGAGACCGTAGATCGTAAAGTTATACGGGTTAAATGTATTTCTTATACTAGTACATTGTCGAATTTCACAACATCCTCGGGAGAAAACCTGTTGAAAGAAACACCAGGAGAAGAGCTCACTGTGGTAAATTAATAGAAAACTTGAAATAATTTTTCATTGAAGAAGTAGCCAACGAAGAAGCCATAGAAATAACTTTAAATGAAATAGGAGCTGTATCATCATCATCTGCATTACCTTTATTTTCATCACATGTACCATTTAAACAATCTAAGAATTCGTCCGGTCCTCTAAAAAATTTATTAAAAACGGAAAGAAGACAGCAGGAGGATGAAACGTGCCTCATTTCATATGAGCTTTCAAAAATCAATAAGTAGCGACCACACGATCTTTACGTAAAAACCAAATGATTTTTCCTACTTTTATCTTTTTGTTCTTGTTTCTGATTACAGTGATGACCAATTTGCGGCACGAGTGACTCAGCTTGACAACCACTAGCCTCGCTTTCTTGCTATCTGATCACGCTCTCGCTCGACTTAGACGAGAATTCCGCCCATTTCAGCCTTCATGCTCTTTCTAGAGTCCCTGTTCCTTTTATGAAGGGGAAAATGCCAGTGTGTCAGAATTTATAGCCCGGTGTACCTAGTACCAAAGACCATACCACCGGATTTTTCCTACTTTTATCTTTTTGCTGGAGATAGGACTATTTGGTCAGAGCTAAAATCTAACAGTGCGCTACCGCTCTTATGGGTTACAAGAGCCAAAGTCATTGCACACTCTAAACCATTTAGAGGCAGGGGAAAATGACACGCGAAATTGGCTGTGCTCTCTTTTCGCACTCAGTTGGTCCGCGAAATGGGAGTTTTCTTTATTTTGGTTAAGTGGTTTTCAAACGCTATATTTTACGTCTACTTTTGCTTAAACTGACCAAAATATTATAAATGAGATGAGCGGTGTCCACCCCTGATTTTCTACCACGTAAGTCTCAAAACATCCTGATTACAACCGTTTTTAGGTTAAATCTGTTTTTTTATCATGCTAACTAAACAAACAACTAAACCTTTTTTCACACAAGTAAGGTTATATAATCAGAAAATTTAGAAAAGCACATTATAAAGAGTCATTTACACATTGAATCCTGGATAGAATCAACTGACAAACAATCTAAATTTCTAAGGTTATCGTTTCATCTAGCAGAAAACCTCGCATAATAGAGTAATTATATACAGCCGGTAAAAACCATTAAATGAAAAATTCTCTTTTTATCGCAGATGTAGGAGTTTCCATTATAAAATCAGTTTATATCACCGGTATTCCCCACGGAAAAGCCACCTATCCGTTAAAATTATAACCAATGCATTGTTTGTAAAGTGTAAGGCGTCACTTGTATATATAGAAGATCTGACAGGTACATTATAACGAGCAGGTGGCCCTCATTCGTAACAATCATCGAAATACGAAATAACGACTGAATTGGTTTACGTGTCGACGACTTTGAAACACAGTGAGACGAGTAGGACCGCCAAAAGTAATAATGAACTCGCTTCTGTTTCTCGGTTTCGGAGCTGTAGTGGTTCTAGCATTGAAGGGCATCGAAGGTAAGGTATTATAGTCTTTTTGTCTAAGAAATTGATCAATAGCAAGATTATTAAAGAACCGAAAACGAAAACGGCTTAATTGAGACCTTTATAAATAGATTAAAATGTGATTGAACGGGTTTGGTCATAAATAAAATACACAAATTTGAATTTATTTATTAAGTCGTGATTTTTTATTAAAAAATGCGATTTAAAAGTATATACAATGAGATTTAAAAAAGATTTAATTAAAAATTAAATGATCAAATCCATATATATATAAAAATTAATTTATTTCGATGAAACTAAAAATTGTTTGGGTCATGATTGAATTGATCAAATCATTATTTTGATCGTTTTGCTCGTAAATATGGTAATCTTTTCTCGCTCTGTAACAAAGCAATAAAAATATAGTCTATTTCTTCGGATTAATTTATGAACTCATGCATATTTTAGTTTGATTTTAGAAAACAGTTTATTTGGCATGTATTAGTTTTTCTTATCCTGATAAGTAAATGTCTTCAAAAACGCGTTCTGAAAAGTATTTTGAGAAACATTCAATATATTATCAATCTTTAATTACTACCATTCTCACAGTTTCTTAGCAAGAGGGCAGTCCACCCCGGGCAGCAAGTTTTTGGAGTCGGTATTTTTCATATTACCTAACCCTGGAAAAAAGGATGGAATACATAGATTGAGTTCTGGTGTATATTAAAAGAGGCGACAAACTCGGGGACCACCCCGAAAGGCAGAAGATGTAGCTACGCCACTGTCTACTTATTCCGTTTGGGAACTTATCAATGAAATATTTCCGTTAAAACAATATGAGAATAATTCAGGTTTATTCCATTTTTTAAATTTTCAATACTTTCATTGATCCTCAAATTAAACCTCTAGAGGTGTCGGGACTTGTGTTGATATCGTTTTGAACACAGACCTCTAGCAAAGAAACCTTAGTTTGTAAATTTATACATAAGTTTTGCGCAGAGGTTTTGATAAAAAATGGTCTTAGAAATAATAAATTTAGCCTTTTCAAAATACTTTGTCGTGTTCCGCTTCAGACCTGCAATTTAAATTTCAGTCAAACCTCTCAATTCTTGCTCCTTTAAAGTCTGATATCATTGATGAAAAAATAAAATTTAATTTTACAATAACAAGGAAAACGTTAATCAATTAATATAATTCAGACCTAATATTGTATTTTACATTAAACTTAATTTTTTTCAACAGCTGGTACAGAATGTCCACCACCAGAACCAATCTGTCCATTATTGTCACCGGCACCCAGTGCTAACTGTTTTAACTGCGGCGACATAAATAATCAGGAAGGTTGCACGATTGGAACTAATGAAGGTTGCGATGAAGGCGAGACTTGTTGCCAAGGATGTTGCTATAGAAATCACTGTGTCAAGTCGCAACCATCATGCTAAAATAATAATATTTGGAAATATCTTTGTAATAAACAAAATAATATGATCGTTTATTATGTCATTTAAATAATCAGTTTTACAACAATAATATTTTGATATAATTATTTAATAAGTTGAAGATTAAATCAAGGTAGTAATTGTGTTTTCATTCCAACTTTCAACTGAAGGATTTTCATTTTAAATGTAGAAAATGCTAAATAATTCTCTAAAGCTGTGTGAAAATAGGGAAAGTTGGAAACACAAACCACAAATGACAATAAATCCAGAGCCCATTAAGGTTGTGGTTTTTGTAAATAACTAAATATTTTCGGATACAAACACTTAAGGTCATTACCCCAGGTTGGATGGGTGCAGGTTGTTTGAACCCGCTCCGTTTACTCTTGTCACGACTGAAGTTTGGTTAGTGTTAGTGAATTGGAGGTACCGAAAGTAAAACACGGGCTGCTTAAAGGATATAAGGTTTCTTAGTTAGGGACATTTGTTTGGCACTTATACATAAAGATATAAATTAAAACTACCACTATGGTATAATAAAAATAAGTCTTATTGGATAAAACGACGAGTAGTTTCGCAATCCCGTTCGGGTGCATCATCAGGTCTGAATTTTGGCGTTGTCTTTACATGGTTATATCACCTTGCTGTCAGTTTTCTAGGTGAATACAAAAAAAGAGGGGGGGGGGGGTGATAATATAAAGGGGGGTGTTCAATATTTATAGTATGCAATTTTTAATCCAGAATTGTACATTTAAGTTTTTTTGACCTTCGTCTCTATTTAAAGTATTAGTAGGGTTATTTTTTCTTTTCTTCATTATTTCTAGTGATTCTCTAATATCTATCTTAAAAGGATTGTCTAGTTTACAAATTATTTTGGTGTTTTTAAACAGAGGGTAGTGTTTGGTTTCGGTCGTGTGTTCAGCTTTCTGACGTCACCAATATTTTCATTCAGTCTTTTATTGAGGTTTCTTTTTGTTTGTCCGATATAGATTTTCTCACAGCTACATGTCACCTCATAGATACCAAAATTATCTAATTTTTTAATGGGGTCTTTAAATGGGGGGAGAGTGTTCACTAGTTTCTTGGTTGGTTTGAACATAGGTATGATATTAAACTTACATGATAATATTACAAAGTTCTTTTTAAGAAATTCATTTTTGAGGGCGGTATTTTTTTCAATTAAGTTCCTGTTGGTGATTCTATCTATACCTCTTTATAGAGTGTTGGGGTCGTATCCTCGTTTCTTGGCGGTGGTTTTATAAACGATATTTCTTGTCATTGAAGATCGTCATAGGAGCAAATGTTTGTAGCTCGATCGATGAAAAAATAGAAAGCAGTCAGTTTCTGCCTCTGTGGATGTTGAGAGTTAATGTAGGGGGGGGGGCATAGCTACGTAAAATGGTTTTCTGTATACTGACGTGGTTATGACTGATTTTCTTTTTTAATTAGTAGATAGCGATGACGAACGTTGCTTTTCTGTCGCTGATATTGACTCGGTCAAGTGAAATCGCCACATCCTGTGTGACTAGCTTCTTGGTCTGTTTTATTTTCGGAATAGCAGTAGCAGACATCGGTTCTGTCAGCTGGTACTTATCTTCATCTTCTGATTTCGACAAAGAGGAATTTGAGGAATCGAAAGCAGACGTCTAGGCAACTTTAAGTTTTTGTTGGCTTTCTACTTCTGATATCTTCCGCCATAAAATAGTTTCCTCTTTTTTGCCTCTTGTTCAGCTGGCGATGGATAAATCCTCCCTCTGCATAGCGAGAAAACGTTTGTCCTCTGCAGATGCCATCAACTCCATAGCGTTCGCGGCAGCAATGTCAAAAAGCTCTGTTAGTTCCCCTTTCAACATATCGTCCTTCATTCAACAGCTGTCTTTCTCCAGCTGAATATACTTTTCAAATTGTTTCTCCAGTTTCTGCTCTGCATTGCCAAGACGCTGTGTTGGTATCAGCGCCTTGTTGAAAAACTCGATAACGGCTGTGACGAACAACTTCAGGTTTTCGCTGATCGGAAGCTTCTCTTCCATGTGGTGGAACATACACTTGGACCATGTATCTCTTTTTAATGGAAGCCGTGACTTACATAAATCCCTGTAAAGCTTCCCAATAAACCAGACACTGGCTGAACTACGACGTGTGGTGTTCGCCATTACAAAAGCGCTTCCACACTAATTATGTGTACGACTGAAACGTACTAGTAGAATCCGAATGGGTTTGCGACCTTTAAATATGGTCCGTTTCAGTTGATATTTTGGCAACATGTATATCAGTCAAAGGAACCATGTCAAGCTTGAGGAAGAAAGAAATTCATTGCCTCTTTTTTATAAAAATTATAATTAGGATATTTAATATATCATGGGGGACTTATCATTAAAGTAGGACCGAATATCGTCGACATATCTAAATTTTAAAATATTATTAATATTTCGGTCCTTATCAAACAGTTTTGCAAAGTTTTGCATACAAAAATTGGCTAATAGAGAGGGTAATGGTTTAACCATTGGGTAGCCATGATTTGTTTGAATACAATGCCATCCAACTCATTTCAACAGCAGCTACTATATCATTGTTACTCAATCCGGTCATGCATCTCCATGTTTTGTTAGATTCAAGGTTACTTTTCAAACCGCTGAGTCACCAAATACATTTATGGAGTCAAAGCTAATTAGTGTATTATTATTCATAACTTATTCTCTTTTTTATTAATTACGTCTTAACGATTTTTGAGTTCATGTCGATTTTCTGGTTTTGCTTAGTTTAATATGGGTATTAAGTATTTCATCATAATAAACGATCATATTATTTTATTTATTACAAAGAAATTTCCAAATATTATTATTTTAGCATGATGGTTGCGACTTGACACAGTGATTTCTATAGCAACATCCTTGGCAACAAGTCTCGCCTTCATCGCAACCTTCATTAGTTCCAATCGTGCAACCTTCCTGATTATTTATGTCGCCGCAGTTGAAACAGTTAGCACTGGGTGCCGGTGACAATAATGGACAGATTGGTTCTGGTGGTGGACATTCTGTACCGGCTGTAGGAAAAATAAAGTTTAATGTAAAATACAACATTAGGTATGAATTATATTAATTGATTAACTTTTTCCTTAAATTAAATTATATTTTTGCATCAATGATATCCGACTTTAAAGGAGCAAGAATTGAGAAGTTTGACTGAATTTTAAATTGTAGGTCTGAAGTGGAACACGAGAAAGTATTATGAAAAGGCTAAATTGATTATTTCTACGACTATTTTTTTATCAAAACCTCTGCGCAAAACTTATGTATAAATTTACAAACTGTAAGGTTTCTTTGCTAGAGGTCTGTGTTCAAAACGATATCAACACAAGTCCCGACACCTCTAGAGGTTTAATTTGAGGATCAATGCCAGTATTGAAAATTTAAAAAATGGAATAAACCGGAATTATTCTCAAATTGTTTTAACGGAAAATATTTCTTTCATTGTTTCCCAAATGGAATAAGTAGACAGTGGCGTAGCGACATCTTCTGCCACCCGGGGTGGTCCCAGAGTATCCCTATAATTTTAATAAACACCAGAATTTGATCTTTCTATCCTATACTTATTTCCAGGGATAGGTCACATGAAAAATACAGCCTCCAAAAACGTGCCGCCCGGGGTAGACTTCCTTCTAGCTACTCAACTGTGAGAATGGCAGTAATTAAAGATTAATTTTACATCGAATTTACTTAATTACTCAGGATAAAAAAATTAATACAAGCCAAATAAACTGTTTTCTCAAATTAGACTTAAATATGAAAGAGCTCATAAATAAATTCAAAATAAACTATTTTTATTGCTTTGTTACAGAGCGAGCATAGAGCACTAAGCGTTAGGATGTCAACAAACTTGCGGTCAAAACGATCAAAATAATGATTAGATTAATTGAATCATGACCCAAACAATATTGAGTTTCATCAAATTAAATAAATTATTTAAACATACATAAGTATTTGATTTTTTAATTTTTGATTAAATCTTTTTTAAATCATATTTTATGCACTTAAATCACGACTTAATAAATAAATTCAAATTTGTTTATTTTAATTATGAACAAACCCATTCAATCACATTTTAATTTATTTATAAAGGTCTCAATTAAGCGGTTTTCGTTTTCGGTTCTTTAATAATCTTGCTATTGATCAATTTCTTAGACAAAAAGACTATAATACCTTACCTTCGATGCCCTTCAATGCTAGAACCACTACAGCTCCGAAACCGAGAAACAGAAGCGAGTTCATCATTACTTTAAGCGGTTATACTCGTCTCACTGTGTTTCGAAGTCGTCAACACGTAAACCAATTCGATCGTAACTTCGTATTTCGATGATTGTTACGGCTGAGGGCCACCTGCTCGTTATAATGAACCTGTCAGATCATCTATACATACGCCTTACACTTTACAAACAATGCATTGGTTCTAATTTTAACGGATAGGTGGCTTTTCCGCGGGGAATACCGGTGATATAAACTGATTTTATAATGGAAACTCCTACATCTGCGATTAAAAAAAAATTATTTTAAAGTTTTTTACCGGCTGTATATATAATAACTCTATTATGCGATGTTTTCTGCTAGATGATACGATAACCTTTAAAATTTAGATTGTTTATCAGTTGATTATATCCAGGATTCAATGTGTAAATGACTCTTTATAATATGCTTTTCTGAATTTTTTTATTATATAACTTTACTTGTGTGAAAAAAAGGTTTAGTTGTTTCTTTAGTTAGCATGATAAAAACCAGATTTCGCCTAAAAATGGTTGTATTCAAGATATTTTTAGATTTATGTGGCAGAAAATCAGGGGTGGACACCGCGCATCTCATTTATAATATTTTGGTCAGCTTAAGCAAAAGTAGACGTAAAATATAGCGTTTGAAAACCACTTAACCAAAATAAAGAGAACTCCCATTTCGCGGACCAAATGAGTGCGAAAAGAGAGCCAATTTCGCCTGTCATTTTCCCCTGCCTCTAAATGGTTTAGAGTATGCAATGACTTTGGCTCTTGTAACCCATAAGAGCGGTAGCGCACTGTTAGATTTTAGCTCTGACCAAATAGTCCTATCTCCAGCAAAAAGATAAAAGTAGGAAAAATCATTTGGTTTTTACGTAAAGATCGTGTGGTCGCTACTTATTGATTTTTGAAAGCTCATTTAAAATGAGGCACGTTTCATCCTCCTGCGGTCTTCTTTCCGTTTTTAATTTCTTTTTTAGGACCGGACGAATACTGAGATTGTATTAATGGTACATGTGATTAAAATAAAGGTAATGCAGATGATGATGATACAGCTCCTGTTTTATTTAAAGTTATTCCTATGGCTTCTTCAATGAGAAATTCCATTCCATCGCGTTCCTATATAAAACAAGTTGGCAAGCCAAAATATACCTCTCCTCGGAAGAATTGTCCCTAGCGGTATTATTTTTTCGAGATGACCCTTAAAGATATATCTCCGCAATTCCGAGTTATTTACTAAAAACGTAATCCCGGTTCAATCCCGTGCGGTATAAAATTTTAATTAAAATTAAAATAATTGAGACGAAACAACCGAGTATAATTTATTCAGAATATTATAAATTAAGTAGTTACAACAGCGAGTTAGACGTACTAAAACAATGCACAATTGAATTTAACCCTATTTACGGTTCAAGTTTATCAGTTAAATATAATACGAAGCCAATTTTAATGAAAGAAATAACTACAGAGGGAATTTGTATTTTTCTCGCTTACGAAATACTTGCCGCATCTTTAACGCTCATTTTATTTCAAATTAAACATCTTAATCGGTCGAGAAAACGTTTAAAATAAATTACGAAGTAATGACGACCCAGTTAAAAACCAGACCAACATAAGTGTAAGCGCACGATGTATACAACTCGATAAAAATATACGACTGAAAAACTAAATAAAATACAAATAAAACGAAAGATATTTAAAATTAAAAAAACTGATCCTAATAAAACGTGAAAATACCCTCCACGTCACGCACATTCGAAATACGCAGAAGTAACGTTATACTATATCCAGTTTAAAATATTAGAGTATCAAAACATAAAAATAACGAATAGAAAAATACACAATAACAACCCAATCAATCAGACTTCAGAAACAAAACTCATAGAATAATATTATAACGCAGTCAAGCAATCAGACTTCGGAATTAAAATAATTCATAGAAAAATATTTTAACGCAGTCAAGCAATAAATTAGTTCAAATACTTAGAAATCAAGCAATAGAAAATATAATATCAAGAAATATTTAATTAAATATTAATAAATTATATTAATCTTATATTTAATTAAATATTTATAAATTATTTTTATAAATTATATTAATCTTATATTTAATTAAATATTTATAAATTATATTTATAAATTATATTAATCTTATATTTAATTAAATATTTATAAATTATATTTATCTTATATTTAAGTGTATTTGTACAAATAAAAACGGCAAATTATGCTACACTAGAGAGAAGTGTTACCGTTTGGTTAATGAGATAATCAGTCTGATATCTCATAACCAAACGGTAACAGCAAGATTCTCTCTGCTCCCCCTCACCCCCCCCCCCGTTAACCAGAATGTTTTCCCAGCGCTGTTATCTTCGTTAACCGTACCGCAATCAGTAGACTCTCGGCGTACCCCTTTTTCCCTCCCCATTCGCCAGAATTTATCATTGCTTCCATTAACCATAATTTTCATTCTCCAGATTCCGTACAATCATTGCTTCCATTAACCATAATTTTCATTCTCCAGATTCTGTACTACCCGCGCTACTATCTTCGTTAACCTAAACACAATCACCAAGATTCTCTCTCGCTCACCAGCTCCTTTCCCCTGTTCTCCAGAATTAGTTTTTCATAGCACAGATTTGTTTTTGGAGATTGGATTTTTTACCCCTTTGCTTTTCCCCTACGCCGAAATATAATCGCCAAGATTTTTCCTCGTGCAGATTTCTGGAGGATGGAATTTACCCCTCTCTACTCTTAACCCCACCGCGTTAACCATAATTTCCACTATCGCTTCCGAACCCCTTAATTTCTAATCTCTATGCAATAAAAACAAGAAATATACTTTTCCAATTTTATTTTATTTTTAATTACATGATTGCGTAAAACAGGTTCTAATATTAGACCGACAATATAAATAACGCGCTTAAATCGTATTTTATCAATATACCCATTCGCTCTAAATCGCAGCAGTTTGCCAGAATTAGTTTTACCTCACCGAAATACTTCATGTACCCAAAATTGGACCGCAAATTGTTTCTTTTTAGGGGAATCTCTATGGGAGTTTAACATTACATTAAAGCTAAAAGGTCCAGTTTGGGGTACTTTTGGTCCGAAATGGGGTACATAGGGCCGAAAATGGTGACTTTGGTCGTTTATAGGGTACATTTGGTCCATTTTGGTCCATTTTTGGGTACATCAGAAATGCAGTTGGAAAAGCGAAGAGCCGTAATTTTTTCCACCCATCCTCAAATTTAAAGTTCTAACTTACGTATTTGTAGTGTCTAACAGCAGAATCGTCTGACATACGAGGGACAGTCACAAAAGTCGTCTTCTTCAGGTACAGGTGAGAAGCTTTTATCGATGACAGTAGTTGCTTTTGGCGTAGGTGGAATGTCCCATTTTTCCGAGGGTGAATTATCCCTCGACGGACAGTGTGGAAAGAATCTAGCATGTTCCCATTCTGGTACGTCTCCTGATTCCCAGTGTTCTAAGATTCCATGGCATTTGTAACATCGTACTTCATCGCCCCGTTGAATATAGTAGAATCCGGCCTCTGCTAGTTGTTCCTTAGTGACGTGTGGATTTTTCCAGTGACGAAAAGTTTCAAGTCGATACGCTTTGATGTCCATACTGTAAACTGATAGTTTCTATAAGCTATTGCCTAATTGGTTAAGCCTAAATTTCAAAAAATTATTTTTTTCTATTTATATTGGTTAGACTCTAAGACTATTTGGCTAGAAACTTAGTTTCTAGCCAAATAGTCTTAGAGTCGAAGTCTATGTACTTCAAATACGCTAAATTTTCAATTTTAAAAAAAGCCTAATTTCCCTCTACAGAAAAATAATAGAGTCACTTACTTTTACGGAAATCCTTAAGCCTTTGCCTGTAAATAGAGTCGAGAGGGCGGCGTACGGAGCTCGAAAATCTACGTGTCTCTTCTCGAGGGGGTCCAGGAACTAAAAGAACGCTGTGTCATATATCTAGAGATCAAATAACACTCGAAACTACAAGTAAATCCTGATTTCTCATTGGCTGAAACCAATTGACGTCACGGGAGATTGTAAAACATAACGAAACATAGAGGTTACTGCTCATTGGCTGGCGATAAAAAATTCGTCACGTGTTAAATTAGGCAAATTAGAATAGCTGAAAATACATTGCGCTTACTTCGCCCAAATTTACTTCTGATACAACTTTGATATGGTAAGCCTAAATTTCTCACTAAGCCTACATGCTAAGCGTAATTTTCTGGTTAGACTCTTAGACTATTTGGCTAGAATCTAAGTCTATTTACTTCAAATACGCTACATTTTCAATTTAAACAAGGCCTAATTTTCCTCTACAGTAAAATAATAATAAAGTCACTTACTTTTACGGAAATCCTTAAGCCTATGCCTGTAAATAGAGTCGAGAGAGAGAGAGGGCGGCGTACGGAGCTCGAAAATCTACGTGTCTCTTCTCGATGGGGGTCCAGTGAGCCCACAGAAAATGAGCGAGTCACGTGAGAATTGGTACGTCACCGGAAATAGGGGAAGTGTCATCACTTGAGCCCTTTTATCAATATATTTAATTAAGGATTATTTTAAAGTTTAGATGGCGCCATGGTACTAAATACAATAACCCCAAACTAAAATATGGTAATAGTATGCAATAAAGAACGCAAAACGTATTTAAAGGCTTTATTATTTTCGATCGCGTTGGTTCTTTTTCCTCTGATCTCCTAGTTTCTGCCTCTGTCTTTAGTATTTATAAATATTTTCCTATCCATAAATCAAACTGGTGGACTTTGTTAAGACTAAACTTTTACTTATAATAATACGCCGAAATACATTTTCCAAAACGTAAAAAATTAAAGCTAGACCTAAAAACCCGTAAAGTGTAAATAGCTAAGACTAAATTTCTAAGCCTAACCCATGAAAGTACATTTTCCCTAAATTATATCCAAGAAAAAACCTGATGACGGCTATAATATGAACATATACCTAAAAAAAATCGGGAATTAAACAAAAACCACCTTAAGTTTACTATTTTTATATTCACACGTCCTCAATTAAGCAAATTTTATATTAACATTTCTACTATACATATTTCATAAATTATATTTACATAAATAATTATTTTTTATATAAAATCGTACAATTCTATCAGAACTTAAAGCGGAAGATTCAGGCATATAATTTCCAAATACACAAACTACATTTGGAGTACTAATATTTATACTCACACAATTATATTTCGTACTAACAATTTCACCATCTTTTCAACTTTCAAATACTGCCAAGTGTGCGTCGCATATTTTTGTACTTCTCAAGGTGTTAAAGAAAAAGTGGTTCGCACCAGAGCAAACTTTTTTCAATTGAAAAAGCATTTCACACCCCGAAACTGTCACTTGCTGACAATGTGTAAAATTGGGCTTACGGGATTTCAAGTAATTTAACATCCACGATTTTCCTTCCTTTCCATCTTTTCCTATTACAAATATTCTTTTTCGGTCTGAGAGAATTAAATGTTCCAATAAACCTTTCTGCCATGGTCTAAGTTCTATATATTTGTTTATTCTTTAGTGGTTTTCATTTGTTCCACCCAAGCACTTGTCAAATTTCCAAAGAGATGCGATGCGATGGTAGTCCAGATCGAGCAACGGCTTCTGCGCGGACTCGTTGTTTATCAATTTCCGCTTTTACTTTGCCTAAGTTTACTTTGTGAGGGTTTAGACTGCAACGTCCAATATGTCGACTCAGTTGTGATTTAAACGCTTTATTGCACGTTGTACACGATGTACGTTTACATTTATGGGTTCTTAATCTATAGCTACGTATTCGTTTCTCGCAACTTGGACACTGAATATATTTGTTTCGACCCATTTGGAATATACTCAAAGGAGACAAACACGTACTTTTTACTCGAACCGAGTCTATTCATAAACTGTTCTCGATTTTTGGGGGATCTCCGTATATAAAGTTTAAAATGTGTGTTCTGAGGGTAGAAATAATATCAGCCCTATTTTGATTTTCTTCCAAGTTAAGTGTTTCCGATAACGTTTACTTATTCCGCACCTTCCATCCATTTTTTCACATTAATTTGGTATAACCTTGTATCTTCCTACAATTCAGTTTTATGCTATGTACAATTCCCTTATTCATTACATCATTCTAAATTTAGTCTAATTCATTCACGGGCGTTGATCTTCTGAAATGGATATTCCAATAAAACCTTTTTCTTATATCATCGCTTCTGATTAATCTGAATGTTGTCAATATAAAAAACATCATATGCTATATTTAAATATAAAGGATAAACACTGCGTAGGTTAAGGATAGATTGAAATGGAATATTTAAGTAAATAAGCATAAATTTCTGAGGGCCTTTTCCTCCAAAATATCTAAAAGGGCAAGTACATTATCGATAAATATACAAGTTCTTTGGAATAAGAGACGTTTTTATCACAGATAAGCCAAGTTTATACCTTATTGTCATTAGTTCCATAACAAGAACCACGTTGTAACGTGATAATGGCTACCCCTGTCGAGAATTTTCGGCACTAAGAAATTCTACGTTTTTTTGTATTATACGGGTTTTGACAGATTTATATTTTAAATATCCGTGAAACGTAAACTTATCAGAATAAGAAATGGCATACAATGAGATTAGATAACTAGATAACGATCATTGCTATTAAATTTCTAATCGTGTAAATCTAACATAAATATTTTTATTATTATTAAAAAAATATAAGAAACATGCTATTATTTTTAACATATATAAGACAATTTTTTTTATTCACTATATAATCCATTTTTTTTCAAACTTAGAAGTTAGTTTGTATGAAATACTTACTAAAACCTGAGAAATAGACTTTAGAGTGGATAATTAAGTATTTTTCAATCCTTTTACCTATATTTACATATTGGAATTGTTACATAAGGTTCTTTTAAACGTAACTTAGTACATTAATTTATTTTGGAAGTTCAAAACGTATTAAGAGCCCTTCAGAGTACTATAAAAGGATATCATTTACAAACTAAATTAATATTTTCTTCAAACTTTCAATTCGTTATAATTTGAATTTAAATGAAAACATCATGGATTATAGGTGCGCAATCTACTATTAGACCGAACGGATTAAAAATACTTAAAGTAAGTGGTTTTACTGATAAACTCTAAAGGAATTTTGGAATTTTCTAGAATAGCAAAGTAAAACTAAAACGTAAACCAAGTTTAAAACGAAACTAATAACTGGGAGAAAGGTTGAAGTAAGTAATTTTTTTGATTTTTCGTTTTTTAATTTTTGAGTTCCCTATATTATTATAAACTAAATTAAATATAATTTTTGAAAATTTGTGATAAAAGATCTGCTCCTTCGTGTTTTACATATATTTAAAAACTCGAGATTTTAATGAATTGTTTTCAAAGCATGAAAAATATAGCAGATCTTTTGATTTTAATTGTAGTTAGTAGTTACTTAAAAAAAGAAAAGTCGCTAGCTGACTTGGAGCTGGTGTAGTTAAATTTTAAAAATGTGTATTTTAAATTTTGTTTGTAAAAGTTTTTTTTGTGAAAAAGTTTAGTATTATAGTGTAAATTTATTAAATAAAATAAAATATAAATTATACATTTGGTTTAGTATTTTACTATTGCAAGTAAAATTAACAGTAATTTCAATTACTTTTTTAGTTTTTTTTCGGACAAATATGCAAACTATTTAGTTATTTCAAAAACAAATACGTCGAATTATTTGGTATTCGAAATACTATTGGTTAGTTTTTATATCTTTAATGTTATTTTTCAGAACAATTTATCTTTGTCTAGCTTCTTCTAACTTTAATTTAGATGGCCTTAAAGCCAAGGATTTAACAAATTTTGTTGCATAGCAACGGAAAGCCGAAAAGGGGGGAGTGTGGTGGAGAATAGTATATACGATAAGTTAAGTTAGAAGAGACCACCTATGGACTGTGAGAAGGATGATAAAATACGCGAAAAAGGGATAATATATCTAAATCCTAAACAAATTTGAAGAAATTAAAAAACTTACTAATAACTCGTACCGATAGGTCTTCGATCTTCGAGCGAATCTCGGATCAAATAGATCTTCGAGTAATAAACTACATAAAAACTAAATAAAATAGCCAGAAATTCCAACGGTAGACCGGTTTCGTTCTATTTGGAGCTCATCAGTACCGTGCGGGAAATCTGGCTGGCGACTGTTATATCGAAAAGAGAAACTAAGCCTAAACATTAAAAATTTCAAAACGCGTTGCATAACTATTAGAGAACCGACTAGAGTGTAGAAGGCAGGGAACAGACTTAAAATAAGACGACGCGTAAACCAAAACCACCCAAACGAGGCTATACCTTTTATAGCATTTTTACTAACCTTGGGCGTTACTGACTATTCCGCCAGTTTCAAATCAGCGCAGGGTCCATTGCAAAAATCATTCTAGTTACATTCGGATTTCTATGCTGTACAGAGTTTTATCGAAATGTTGCCAGTTGTTCGATAAATTTAACTATTGAAACAAATATATATATTTACTGAGATCGATATTGTTCTGGCGGTCTCGCCAGACATAAAAAGTAGTCATCTAATCTCCTATCGCCTTCTATAATTATGTTTATACCATTGAGTTAGGAATATTTACTCTAGATTCTTGAACACTCAATTGATATCCGCTATGGTGTCTCGGTTGGGACCAATTTCCAGAAACACTTACGGCGGCTGACATTTATCATTATACGGTGCCGTCATCTATTTTAGAAATAATATATTTAAGCCACCGGCTTAAGTTATTCTCAGTGTTTCTAACCGCTGGCGATACATGACGACACCGTACAAGATTCCATACACGATTCCCAGAAAGTGTCCCGGTGAAATATCAATTGGATCCAAATTTGATACAATTTTATTTGATCAAATTAATTTGGATCATACTTGGATCCAATTCTTAGTTCAGATTTTTTGGATCTAAAATTGATACAATTTTATTTGATCAAATTAATTTGGATCATACTTGGATCCAATTCTTAGTTCAGATTTGTTTGGATCTAAAATTGATACAATTTTATTTGATCAAATTAATTTGGATCATACTTGGATCCAATTCTTAGTTCAGATTTTTTTGGATCTAAAATTGATACAATTTTATTTGAACAAATTAATTTAATCAAATTAAATGGGATCCTACTTGGATCCAATTCTTAGTTAAGATTTTTGGATCTAAAATTGATACAATTTTATTTGAATAAATTAATTTGATCAAATTAACTTGGATCCAAATTTTATCGAATGCTATTTGATCAAAACAATATAGATCAAACTGGGATCCAATTCTTAGTTAAAGGATTTTTTTGATACAAATTTGATATAGTTTTATTTGATCAAATATATCTGGATGAAACTTGGATCCAATTCTTAGTTAAAAGATTTTTTGGATCTAAATTTGAAATAATTTTATTTGATCAAACCTATTTGGATAAAACTTGTATCCAATTCTTAATTAAAAGATTTTTTGGATCCAAATTTGATACAATTATATTTGATCAAATTAATTTGGATCAAATTTGGATCCAGTTCTTAGTTAAAAGATTTTTTTGGATCCAAATTTGATAAAGATTATTTGATCAAGAAATATTTAATCCCTTCAGGATATAGCTTGATACAAAATGGATCCAATGTCCAAAATTGGATCAAGTCATTTTCGTAAGGGATATTTAATTAAATATTTATATATTATATTAATCTTATATTAAATTAAATATTTATAAATTATATTAATCTTATATTTAATTATATATTTATAAATTATATTAATCTTATATTTAAATAAAACTAAAAAAAATTAATTGGCCAGAACCGAGTGACGTCACTGTAACTTTGGGAAGGCTAACTATTAGAGATGATAAAATACGATAAAAAGTAGATTAGTCCATAATTAAAAGGGATAATATATCTAAATTCTAAAAAAAATTTGAAGAAATTAAAAAACTTACTAATAACTCGTACCGATAGGTCTTCGAGCGAATCTCGGATCAAATAGATCTTCGAGTAATAAACTACATAAAAACTAAATAAAATAGCCAGAAATTCCAACGGTAGACCGGTTTCGTTCTATTTGGAACTCATCAGTACCGTGCGGGAAATCTGGCTGGCGACTGTTATATCGAAAAGAGAAACTAAGCCTAAACATTAAAAATTTCAAAACGCGTTTCATAGCAACGGAAAGCCGAAAAGGGGGGAGTGTGGTGGAGAATAGTATATACGATAAGTTAAGTTAGAAGAGACCACCTATGGACTGTGAGAAGGATGATAAAATACCGAAAAAGTAGATTAGTCCATAATTAAAAGGGATAATATATAAGATTAATATAATTTATAAATATATTTTATAAATATTTAATTAAATATAAGATTAATATAATTTATAAATATTTAATTAAATATAATATTAATATAATTTATAAATACTTAATCAAATATAAGACTAATATTCATTTTCGTCAATGTGCTTTAAATAATTTGTATATCTTTATTGAGCGTAGCTCTCACTGTGGAAACTGGCAGAAAAAGTGGCTGTCCGGTCCTAGAGAAGCTATTGGATGAAACGAAAAGGGGCGTTTCGGAAAACGACTCGAGAGGAAAAAACGGGTGATTGTTCCGCGCTTTAAAAAAAATTGGTATTCTCTCACTGCGATGAATTGGGGGGGGGGGGGAAGTGGGGTTTCGGAAAACGAGTCGAAAGGGAAAGAGTGGTTAATCGGTCGTGTTGGGGGGAAAACCGACTCCAGAATAGCCGGCGCCAGAAAACTGCTGTCTGACGGAGCCACGAGAGGGGAAACAAGTGGGCCCGGCAGTCCCAAATAATAGTTTCACACGAGCCAAGCTTTACGAACACACGAATAGTAGTATAACCGGTAACGGAAACATGAACAAATAAAATAAACGGTCGAGAAAAACCGCTCGAAATATTTTTGTAGGTAATATGGGAACCGCTCGAAATATGTTTGTGGGAAATATAGGGGTGACAATTTCAAAAATTACCCAGAGTGGTTGGGCTAAAGGGTTAAAAAACCAACATAAGCGATTTCACCACGTTTAGAGATGCACTTACGAAAACCCATGCCGCCCCCTCCCCTCCCTTCACACCTAGGGGCTCAGGGAAGGTGATAGCATAGTTCCCAATTCCATAGAATGGCTGGGCTCCGAAGAGTCGCCAACAATAGATAGGAGCGCTCGGTGGGAGAGTCGCTATATCTTACCCTCCCCCACCCGAATGGAAGCGAGAGGCAAGCGCTGTTGCGGAAACCGTGTGCGAACGAAAACGCCAAAACGCCAGAGACGGAAACGCCAGAAGATAGCCGAATCCCGATTGCCTGACTTGCAAGGTTGTTGGTTGTCTAAACCGCGTGAATTTTAGGGATGAAAAGCTGGTATAACTATAGCAGCATATGGCTAGCTTTCTACGGCCTTTCCCTCTCTGGTTTAAAGCGCGAGCGTAGGAGGATTCTACCGTGGCGTAAGAGAACGACGTTATTGCGGACGGTGAGAATCCTACCGTGGCGTTCGAAAACGGCGTGTTTGCAAACGGCGGCGGCGGCGGGGACCGTAGCGGCTACGGGAGTTTTACTCTAGCCTATACTAGGCCCGTGTAAAACTAAAAAGACTCAACAGCTGACAATGACCGAAAAACATAAAACGTTTAAATGAATTTTTAAATTTATATTTTTATTGACCGAAAAAACAAAACGTTTAAATGAGTTTTGAAATTTATATTTTTATTTAAAAAAAAACAACACGTTTAAAAATTTATTTTGAAATTTTACGTAAAAGAACATTTAAACAATGGGCCACTTCGACGTCGACCTCAGATTCCACACCGGCAAGTCGTTCCCCGCATCTTATAACTGTTTCTCCACTCATGAATGCAAACGAATTGAAATAAAGAGTAATCTTTAAAAACTAAATTATTTATCTCGCTTTCCTTTCTCTACTTGAGTTTAATTAATCTAAGCCTAATTAACCACCGGATTTGCATCTCGCTCCGCTCAAGTATTTGTTGAAAATTCCGTTTTCGGTTTTTGCAACGTCCTAGTTTATTATTAAAAATAGTTAATAAAAATAAAAATAATTCATATGTTCAATGGATTAAAAAGAATATTGACGACGTCGGACTATATTTTTTGCTTTTTTTTCAACTTCAGAAATATCAGCGATATTTGGTTTAAGAATGTAAGTACAGCGTCGTTTTATAATTATTAATTTTTGTAGCCAATTTTATCCCAGTTACGTAATATTTACATTCATCCTGGGATCTTAAGGCTTATGGTTTTAGAAAAGCTACGCTTGGAGCTGAAGCTACACCCAGGATCCCCTGATAAAATTTGTGATACTAAATAAAGTTGTGAAAATTTATATTTTTTTAATGGTCTTTGTACTAATTTGTTGTACATGTACGTTTTAAACATTTAGTGCAAGTTTACAGTAAATTACAAAAATAATCAAGTTTGTATTATTTGAATAAAGATTAATAGACAAATATAATTTAACAATTGCTTTTGAATGGATGAAAACTAAAATAAACGCAGTTAATTTATTAAAAAGAATTCTGTTTAGTAAATTAGACTTCAAAATTAAAATTTCTACAAAACACTGAAACTAACTTATGGCCTTGTTAATGTTACAAATGAAAGTTCAACCGGTGCGCAACAAAAGTTTCCTAATAAAATTTGTCGAATTGGTATCTTAACCACGTGCGTTGATTTATAAAATGTTTTCACTAATCAAGATAGAATTTAAGAGTCTCCAATACACTTCAAATTTCCTAAAAGAAATTCACAGAATGGCAATCACAGAGGAAAAACGTTCTTTATGGCTTTGTTTTTACCATACACGAAAAGAAATTTCATCAACAATATAACTAAAAAGAGTAATCATCTAATTACTTATAAATTATAACAATATAAACAGAATTTGGGAAAAGAAACGTACAACATGGTCAACTGGAATTATCCACAGACAAGTGGAAACTAGAATAGAGCATATATCTCGCGCCCTTCATTTAGCGAAGTTATAATGACTGACCAGGGCCGGATTACCCAATAGTCCGACAAGGCCTAGGGCACCAAGCCTACAAGGGGCACCAGGAGGTTTCGAAGAAATTAAAAGTACAAAAACTTTATCATTTACTTTAAAAACAATTTCCGGACTAATTTTAGTAAATGCGTCCACATTTTTCGATACCGTGCAAAGCAATCATTTATTAACGTCACTAAAGTATCCGCAAAGTCTACACTGAAAATGTATTTTGAATCCATTTGTCAATTATAAATTGTGGTAGCCCCTAGTTCGCTTCGCTCGCCACTGAATGGGGGCACCAAAATGAGCTTTGGCCTAGGGCCCCACAATGTCTTGCGACTTACCTTTGTAGATCCAGTTAAATGTTAGCGCACATGCTTAAAAAGTTTGATCAAGGATGGGTGATTTAAAGTTTTGATATGTAATCACATTCCGAAGCAGTGTTGTATATGATGCGTTGATACCATGGTAAGCTGGAGGGTTACCTTAAGAAAAAGGATAGACCTAGATTATATCGTCGTTAATGACTTTGGTTAGAGTTAATTTAATTATAAAACATCATTTCTAGACGGTACTGGCGTTAAGCCTCTAAAACGAATTTTATTGCCAGCGGGCAAACTATCTAGGATCTCTATCTCTGGTCAAGCTGTTTTTATTTTTCCCAAGTTTTAGATTAATTTTAACTTCAACGGTGAAATCACATCATGCACACACGTTACACGTAATAGCGCACACGGACAGACTAATATCACTAATTTTATTACAAAACATGAAACGCACTTTAAAATATGCTTACATATGGACAAAGAATGATTCTACCTACATCCTAATTTTCAATGCACTTTTAAGATTTTAAGGAAACATTATAGACCATAAAAATAAACATAAAGCCGGGAAACATTATACTAAAGGGTACAGAATGGCCAAATCTAAAAAGGTTCGAAACATTTTAGTTCATTATGGTCAGAGTCTAATTTGGGCCCAGACTTTAATACAGTCTTCGTACTCAATACCAAAAATGTACAACCCTGTAATGTGGATTGAGTACTCAGGAAATATATCTGGTGGATATTGCACTTGCAAGTCTGGTGTAGGTGGGACGTGTTGCCATGTTATCGCAGTATTGTTTATAGTTCTAGATAACCTTAACTGCGGGAATAATTTCACTATCGAAGATATTTCTGACAATGCATCCGAAAAGTCATGTATCGACAAAAAATGTGTCTGGTCTCAGCCAAATTTGAAATCTCAAAATGTGAATCAAACCCCAACGGCATTTTCAACTTTATATTTTGATTTCCTTGCTAGAAGGAAAGAGAATTCGGCTTTAACGTTTGTTGAAGTGAAAGAAGAGTCTTTAAAAAGATTGTCGGAAGACACCAGCCTTACTCCTATGTTTTCAGACATTTTGAACTCTCACAACTTTAAACCAGATTAAAAAAAACTGTATCTTGCGCCACTCATGCATCCGATAATTAACATTCACAAAAAGAAAATGAAGATAGACTAAAAGTTCCTCTATATGAAATAAATATTAAAGGATTTTCTCCACAAGAACTTGAACTTTCAACAGAAATTTAATTGGAGGAAATGAAACTCACGTTACCTGATGCGTGGGAACTGGAAGAAAAAACCAGGTTGCAATCCTATACAAAATTGTGGGAAAATGCTAGAGTAGATCGAATCACGGCATCCCATTTTGGTCCAATATATAGAAGGAAAAAGAAGTCAATGAAGCTTTTTTAAAATCTGTTAAAAATGATAAAACTAATTTTTCTAGTCGCTATATGGCTGAGGGTTTAATCTCAGAAGAACCCGCTGCTCAAATGTACGCTGAAAAACACAAAAATGTTACAAAAATAGTTCTAGTCGGATTTTGGGTAAACCCAGGTTTACCTTTTATAGGTGCATCACCAGATAGGTTAATATATGACAGTAGTATTAACCAATTGGGTTTAATGGAAATCCAGACCTTATCTAAAGCAAAAGAATTTGGTATGACCGTTAAGGAGGCAATTAGTCAGTTAAAACCGGGTTTTACTAGAGAGCGTAATGGGCAAATTGAGTTATCTCGTACACACAAGTATTATTTTCAAATTTTAGGCCAATTAGCTGTAACCTGCCTCAGTTGGTGTGATTTGTTGGTATACTCGGGCAAAGATTGTCACCTAGAAAGAATTTATTTTGACAAAGAATTATGGGAGACTGCAATGTTGCCAAAGATAATTAATTATTTTAGCCATTTTCCCAAAAAGGAATGAACATTATTGTTGTCAGACAAGTGTTTTTAAATGGTTAATTTAGTGAAATTTTTGGGTAAACTAATACATTTTACCCAAAAATTTCACTATTAAGTTCCTACTAGTACAAAAAAAGGAGGGCTCCATTAAGTTGGCCCCCCTCTCTACAATTTTAAAAACTTGTATTTGTGATCGAATGCGACCTCGATGCGACCATATGCGAAACTAAAAAAAAAGATGCGACATAATTGTTAAGTTGGAATAATTAAAACAAAAGGGGGGCTAACTTAATGACAGCCCCCCACTTTCAACTATCAATCCGGAAACACAACCAATAGAATGCGACCTCAATGCGACGTTATACGACACCCTTACTTTCGAATGCGACATCTTAGTTAACGAGATAATCGCTATCGTAAGTGGGGGGGCTAACTTAACGCGAGCCCCCCTATAACAGTTGAGGCCTCCAAACACCTTTATTCGATTGCGACCTCAATGCGACACCCTTACTTTCGAATGTGACATCTTAGTTAACGAGATAATCGCTATCGTAAGTGGGGGGTCTAACTTAACGTGACCTCCCTCCCTATAACAGTTGAGGCCTCCAAACACCTTTATTCGATTGCGACCTCAATGCGACGTTATGCGACATCTTAGTTAACGAGATAATCGCTATCGTAAGTGGGGGGATAACTTATTGCGAGCCCTCCAAACACCTTTATTCGATTGCGACCTCAATGCGACGTTATGCGACACCCTTACTTTCGAATGCGACATCTTATTTAACGAGATAATCGCTAGCGTAAGTGGGGGGCTAACTTAACGTGACGCCCCCCCTATAACAGTTGAGGCCTCCAAACACCTTTATTCGATTGCGACCTCAATGTGACGTTATGCGACACCCTTACTTTCGAATGCGACATCTTATTTAACGAGATAATCGCTAGCGTAAGTGGGGGGGGGCTAAATTAACGCATATTAATGCACCGCCATGTTAAATGATTGCAAATGAAAGCGACCTCATTTTAAATGAATGCAAATGAATGCGACCTCATTTTAAATGAATGAGACCTCATTTTAAATGATTTCAAATGAAAACGACCTCATTTTAAATGAATGAAAATGAATGCGACGCCATTTGAAATGAATGCGACGACAATGCGAAGCAATGCGACACCATAATTATCGAATGCGACCGCTCGGTTCACGAGATAATTAAATAAACAAATGTGGGGGCTAGGTTAATGCTAGCCCCCCATGTTGGAATTAAGACAAATAATCACCGCTATTCGAATGCGACGTCAATGCGAAGCAATCGATCGAACCAGATTGAGAACCATCTAAGGCGGGCTACGTCAAACATAGCCCCCCCCCACTTTCAAATATAAATACGGAAACTCTCCCAATCGAATGCGAAGCAATGCGACAGCTTCGTTCTTGAGATAATTTAACTAAACTAACTTGAAATCAATTATAAATTTACAAAATCGTATAATAAGAATATGTCTTAAGAAGCCATGGTAGTACTCCGCCAAAAAACTATAAAATGAATTTAAAGTTTTTAGTTTTAAACAACTATATATAATGTCTGTCATCTCAATTTATTTTGGGAACTCAACCAGATAATTAGATCCGTTGAATGTTTATTACTTTACTCGCTTTACGCGTAATCAAAATACTCGTATACCTATCGCTCAATTTACAGTTCAACTTAGAAGTATCATAGACTTGGGACCTAAATGGTTTATTGTATTACCATAGGAAAAAAGCAAATTGAAAATGTTTATGAAATCTAATACAAGTATGTTTAATTGAATCAATTTAATTTCCTCGGTGTTAAAATGCTGCCGAAAATATAATTATTTCTAACTGCTTGTCACCTCCCTCTAAATACAAGCCCTGCTTAGATAGGGGGAGATGTGTTGCGCTCGGTTTAGCTTTCCTGTAATTGTAAACTTTGTTTTTTACTTTTTAGCAAAATAAATAAATAAATGAATAAACGAACGAATAAATAAATGAATAAACGAACGAATAAACGAACGAACAAATAAATAAATAAATAAACGAATGAATAAATGAACGAATAAATAAATAAATAAATAATAAATAAAATAAATTAATAAATAAATTATTTAAACAAATGTGGTGGCTACTTTTAAGGTAGCCATACCATCTCAGAATTAAGACAATCACCGCTATTCGAATGCTTCGGTCTTACTTTCGAATGGCTTTGGAATGACAGTTGCTCGTTGGCAATTAAGAGAGCCGGCGAGAGTTATTAACTCATACTGGAATTTAATGTCAATGTGAAGTAATCTGACAGTTCTATTGATCGCGACGGTTTAGTTAATGAGATAATTAAGTATGGAGGCTTATAGTAAGTGGGGAGACAACATTCTTATTACGAATATTTTATTTAAATAGGAAACTATAAAATACTACATCTATTTTAGGTCTTCGACATAATTTTTTTAATATCATTTAGAAATCCTTAAGTCTTTTTAACGGTAGTTGTTACGAATTAATTTCATTTACAGAAATACCTACGCGTAAAGCCCCATTTTCATGCTCGCTGGTAGCGGGTACAAATCGACAAAATCCGCTTCCGCTACACACTTTTTCACTTTCCGCGTCGATCTGTTTCAAACAGATATTTTAGATTAATTTTCACGCTTGCGAGTGGCGGATGCGAATTTTGATGATTTTTATCCGCTACCAGCGAGCATGAAAATGGGGCTTAACAACAACATTGCGCATGATTCCAACGCGCGTACTAAATTAAAAGTCAATTCTACTAAATATTTAATGTATAATAAAATAAGTTTCTTTTAAAAATGTGTTTATATCAATATATGCATGAATGAATTAATGATCTTGAGAATATACTGGCTCAACTATAGTGTCTGCTTTTATGATGTAACGGCAACATTATCCGCCTACGCGGAGAGCAAGCGTCTGTGACTGCGAGGCACACGGTTTGTATTCTCCCTCGCTGTCTTCTAATCTTAGCCGTGAAAAGTTACGGGGTGCGGTTTTTATACATAGTATTCCGAGGTGAGCAGGGTAAAAGCCGCATATTTTCAGATATCAGTAATTCATTCTTGGTATATGGGGGAGTTGATTTTTATTCCGTCGCGAGAGGGGAGATAGGAAAATCTCAACAGCGTTTTTAGAACAAATGATGTACCGTACCAAGAATTAATAAATGTTATCTGAGAAAATAAACACTGCACCATGTTCATCTCCTTCAATGGACAAAAGCGTCGCCCCGGGGCTTATCATGGCTAAGGGGGAATTCAGCGAGATGGGGAAGACACACGGCTCACATTCGCAAGTGCTCCTTTCGCTGGGCATTCGATGAATATCGCTGTTACATCATAAAGCACAGACTACAGTTAGGCCTGTATATTCTCATAAATTCATTGTTAGAGATGGAATCGATAAGCGCTTGAAATAATTCTTTCTATATTTGTATTTTGACTTAAATGTAACCGATTAAAATCTAGCTAAGTGACTTATTATCCGATTACCAAAATTTTAACTGTATATAAATAATAATTAATAAATATTTATGAAAAGTATGCGTAAAGTGTGGAGTTCTTTGTTTTACAATTACAAATTTCTCAACGTAGATGAAAAACGAATGAAGAGAGTTACGGAAAATTATATGGCCCAAAATAATGAATAAAATGTGATAACGGAGAAAAAGCGGCAGTGTCCTACGATTTAGCTGCAGGCACTATTTTTCGCGTGATTTTCACAAGTGAAAACTATCATCAAAATTTCGTTCCGTTTTTACGACATAATTATTTCCTAACTTCGAACGAAACAAACTTTAGCTATGATGTTGTCGCTGAAAATCGACTACAACAATTGGAAAGCGTTACTCTGCGCTTTAAAAACTATACCAACATAACTCTCAAATAAATCGAAAATTTTACACAAGAGTGAGAAAAAGATAACAAAAACGGAGGACCGTGGTGGTTTCAAATGTCCTTTATACACGGGTCAGGAGTTCGTAGAAGTTCAAAGGTCTTATGACTATTAAATAGTTTTAGTAGATATTTTTAAAGTAACTTCAATTGGTTCGTTACTACTTTCAAATTAACTTGACGTAAATCAGTAAAGTACCGTTTGGGTGCCTACAAGTTCCCATTCTTAAATAAAACGCACTCTGTTGCGAGTTAGGTTGCATTAACGTCATATGGGTACAAGCTTTTAAAACATTTTAGCGAGTGTTTTCTCCAGGAAGGGTGTTTCGCGTACCACGCTGTTATGTTCATCTAATTTAAAATGCCGTACAAACGGAAATCTAAAGGAGAAATTGAAAATGTTATTTCGGCTATTGTGAAATTCAAGTCGGAAGTATATAAAAACGGTTTATTGACTGGAAAAAGATGCAAGGTTTGAAGTGACATTAGCAAAGAGCTCGAAGGCTCTATGACTGAAAAAGCTTTACACACGTTTGTTGGGAAAAATTATTATAACGTTAAAAAAAGTGCTTGAAAGTGAGAGTGAAAGTGACCACGAGAGTAACAAAAAACGTACTGAAGAGAGAAAAATGAGACCGAAAAATGTAGTATACAGATATCAGGAAAAGTCCAAGCTTTAAAGTACAAGAAAGTATTCCGTTTTTCAACCAGGAAATTGGACACACATCATACAAAAATATATTTCGGATGAAACGAAGCTTCCTTGTGTGTTATCCTTTAAAAGATGTAGGATAATTAGTGGTCTAACGTATGTTAAGATTTCCGGGAAACGTTTGGAATGTTCGGCAATGTTTCACGGTTTTATCAAAGATCAGCCCAACCCGAATGAAAAAGTTAAAGTTGAGTGCCATCTTGTTGGAGACATAGAGGTAACTACAAAAGAAATCTATCAGGGATGCTACGCGAAGATGCGGTAGATAAGATGATAGAAAAGAAACGCGCTCCAAGTGTTATACGTTCCTTGCAGGCCCACGAGGCGATGAAGCTTAATGGGAATGAACCATTTAACATGCCATCTGGTAACGTTTTACGCGTTGCAAAGTGCCAAGCGCCTAAAACTAAACGTCTAGACCAAGATCCTTTTCAAGCATTGTGCAAAATGATGGGAGTAGAACCGTTCGGAAATTCAATAAGAGATTTGGGTTACTTCAAATTCCGGGTTTTGTATTGGACCTCATCTCAGCTTCACGTTTATCGCTCATATTGCGAGAAAAACCCAACTTCGTCTCAACTCTCCATAGACGCTACTGGTTCAATAGTGAAACGATTAAATAGACCTTGGGGTAATGGCGAAAAAAGTGGAAATATTTTCCTTCACGAGGCTACGGTCAAAGAGAGACAAATAAAAGCCCAGTATTCCGTGAGTCAAATGCTTTCAGAAGCCCACGATGTTAATTCTATATATCTATGGTTAAGTCTGTGGCTTAATTCCGGCGGTACGGCTCCGAGGGTGGTGGTCACCGACATGTCCCTGGCCCTATTGTACGCTGTTGCGAGAGCTTTTAGTGGTTGCTTATCATCATCAGAATATTTGTCGAAATGCGCAGAATTGTTTGGAATAATGAAGCCTTTGAAGTCCCATCGTGTTTTTTACGTTGTGACGTAGCTCACACCATTAAATTAATAACAACATGGTCAAGTTTGAAAAAGGAGCGAAAAGTAACCAGACAGTTTTATTTTCGAGTTTAGGGACAATTAATACAGACTGAAGATATGCAAGTGGTGGAAACCATTATTATCGCCGTTATAACAGTTGCACTGTGCGAAACAGAAGGGAACAGCGCAGCCACTGGACAACCGACGAAATGCGAAGAGCGAAAACTATTTTTAAAAAACCTAATATCGTCGATTTCCGAAGAAGTGATAGAAAGTTCTAATCCTATCGATAGTGAAAATGATTCTAATTTAAAAGAAGCTTCAGGGAACATTGGTTCGCGTTTTCAAAGGTGGGTTGGTCTCATAATTAGAAATTGCGAAGCGGAACTTGACCATGCTAACCAAATTGGTGACCGAGGAAACCAGCAGTTTGTGCCAGAACTCACGAAAGATATATTGAATTTATCTAAACTTTTGCCCCTGTGGACTGCTATCATGAGACCTCACTTTCAAACCGGTTGTATTGTTGGTAGTAGCGCGGGGGTAGAAAGCAGTTTCAACCATTTAAAAAATAGAGTTTTGGCGGACGAAACGCTTCCTATGCGGGTTGACGATTTTCTCAATAAGCATATACCTGTACTCGATGGAACTATGAAAATAATAGCTGCTTCGAGAAAGAAACAACATCAAAGAGCAAGTGATGGTATGTTTATAAAACATCTTTGTCCGAGTATGAATCTAAAAGTTAATACTGATTTAGAAAACGCTGAAAAACCCTCAGAAGAACCTCTGTCACAGGTTTTTCAAAAACACCACGAAGAAGCACTCTTTCAGACTTATGAAAAATCCTCCATAACGTCCGCACCGAATATCAAAAAATGAAAGCCGTTACAACAAATTATTTGTATTTAATTATTCATTTCCGCTTGAATTTCGAGTTGACGCTTTGCAAAGATTTTCTTTCTATCGGCCCCGTCTACCCGCCAGCATCTTAAAGCCGTCGCAATTTCTGTATCCAAGATGAAGACAAAACTCCATACAACGTTACCACGTGTGAAGGGGACTAAATCCGTATTTGAGATTTTCAGACTTTGGGATGAAGTTATTTGTTTCAATCTTAATAAATAGCGATGGTGTTGCTCCACAAATTGGACAAGATTGTTGCGATCTAGTCGCTGTTACGACATAATACCTTTCCATCAATGAGTGTAAATGATAGGTCATATTTAACGGAAATTGTTTTATTCGTATTGACGAAAAGATCAAATGGTAAGAGAGCTTTTAATTCTTCGTCAACCTTCTTCTTTTCGTCTTTAATTAATTGCGCGGTTTCCTTACAAAAGACAAGTCTCAAAGGCCGGCAATATCTTACAGATTGTGGGGTTTGATTATTCCACAAAACGTGGCCATTTTCCGATTTTAACTGAAGTGGAATAATAGCTGTGGCAAATAAACTATTTTCTTCGTCCCTCGAGTTTTATTTTCTTGAAAACTGTTATTTATATTGCGATTGACCTGAACTACCGTCAAATCCCCATGACAAAAATTGGGTAAATCACAGCTCGTTTATATTTAATATGTCATAATACTGCTTAAGAAATTCAGTTTGTAGGTCCACGATACGAGAAGCTGTATGGCTTAGAAGGCTTTGCAGATAAATAACCGCTGATGTATTGGTAACAACTACTGGATCAACTGGTCTAGACTATGCTTTAATTTGGAGAACTTCAGAATATGGTGGGTACAAATCAACACTATGGGATTTTGCCCCTTCTCTCAAAAGGTTTAACTGTTAAGTCTTCATCTATAATTAGCGCTAAAGCCTCTTGTGCCGAATATCTAAGAAGAGTATTTTCGTCTTTAAATTTTGACATTATTTTTTCTGGCCTTGTAGAACTATGCAGTGCCTCTTTTAACAGATTCGACAATTCCCTCTCTCCATCACGCGTAGCTGACAACTGGACAGCCTTTAATATACCTTCGGGAACGTTTGCTCTGACAAACTATCTGATAACACTGCAATTTGTCTTTTTTGTGATCGAAGAAACATTAGTGGCCAAACTTTAGTTGGTCTCCCAACGTCACTCGCGCTAGAAGTGGAATGAAGATCTTCGATAACTGGCATGGTTTCGCATTTCAGATAGCTGAAAGGTTTACTTAACCAATTCACATTCTTCTCCAGATATGGGGCTTTCACGCGCGATATTTTTTGAAAAACACCTTTTTCATGTTCTTTATTCTTTGCACTAGCGACTTTGGTTCGGTTTCATTAAGATTGGCCATAAGCGAGAATTGGTGATTTCTAAACAAATGTTTAACTCCTTTGTAGAATCGTATCTCTTCAGAAACACCTCGATGAGATCTCTATTCCTAACAACTTGTAACTCGCTGAAAGGTTGACAAGCATCATCATTTTATGGCTCTGTAATATCCCGGGTATAACTTCCGCTCTCCAAATCATGGGGAATTTCTTCTATTAAGCGCGAGGCCATTTCCTCCTATACTAACACTGAAATCTGAATCTCTACAATTTAACACTTCACGAGTTTGTAGCTAATTGGAAAAAAATAAACAAACTATTAATAACAACGAATTGTTTTGAAGATATTTCCCACGGATATGCGATTTGTTTCATATGTGGAAAACCGAAATAAGGCTCGAAATTAACTAATAAGGTATCTATTATTGATTGTAAGAAATGTCGAAATTTTAAAACATTATTCGTTTTCATTCACTGATTATAAAAATAAAACGTTAATTACCGTTCTAATAGCAGATAATTTCAGGTTGCACCTAAAACATTTAGTTTATTTATGATACATTTGTTATTTTTCAAATAAATCAATATTCTACTTAATGACGTATTTCATTAGCTGTCTTAGATATGCTAATTACATTCTCAACTGAACACAAATTCTACATTGAAAATATATAACATATAGTTTAGTCTATTTATTAATATATTTTGACATCACTAGTACAACTAGACCTCATTAAAAAAGTTAAATATATTTTTCCAACATCTCATAAATTTTTAAAGTTAAAAACGACAATTAAGTAATAACAAGTAATGTAATTTATTCTACTAGTCACACTCATCATAAAAGATACTTTCTAGGAAGCAAAGATTTAACGTTCTAGCTTATAATCAGCCAAAGATATTCACATTTCCATCGAAATAATAGGATCATATCGTTGATAAATAATTATTTATTAAATATTATAGTACGGACCTAAAAATGATATTAATTGAAAGAATACACGAATTTACACGACATAAACGCACAAAAAAGGCCACTTCCGTGACAAGTTGACAACAGTCTTTTCGATCTCACCTGAATTGAGTAGAATCGTAATGATTCGTAATGTATATGCAGTCGGTAAGATAAAAAGGAACTAATTGTTAAACAAAGTAGTATTTTTTCGGCTTAGTATTGTTTTTGATAGGGAAAGTTAAAACAAGGTGGCGTATGACAACAGGAAAATAGCTCTTTATGGATGTTCATTTGAAGGTAATAAAACCCCGTGTATCTTGAAAAGTCAAAGTCAGTTACTTTTCGGGTTTTTTTTCAGCGTGTTCTCCGAGAATTTCTCTATGACATAGAATATAAATGTTCCGCAACCACCACCCTTTCGGAAAAACAACATTAGAAAAAGTGTTATTTTGAACAAAGTTGGAGCTTTAAAAGCATTTTACAGAAGTTACATTTGTGCTAGGCTTATCGAAATAAAATTTTACGTCAAACATTACCTGACAAGTGCATTGCCGCAAGAAATACTGCGAAATTCCTTACGGGGGACGTTTGACCCCCTGGTGGTAGTTACCAAAATTTAAAGTATATTTTCAAATTCTGCATTTAATTTTGAATAATGTGTATTTTTCATTTTATTTGTTGATATTTAATTGTGTCACCAAAAGTCGATTTAAAAACACTGTGTACCTGCTTCAATAGAATATGGGCATGAAATAATATTATCGCCTTCTTGGGGAACTTGTATCATTTTGGGAATAAGCATTGAGGACCAGTATCACCTGAGACTGAACTTTCTCTGTAGAGGCAAGAGTAAAAAACAACCAGGAAGTAAAAATAAAGAGATCTGTTCACTCTAGATGATGTTTTTTTTTATAATAAGGAGTCAAACTTAGACAGAAAACGATCAATATATCAAATTTAATATTTGGTTTTATGATTTCATAACTTGTTCCTAGAAGACTAAAAAGTATTGAAAATATTGTTCTTTTGAAGAATGGTAAATATTCGTTCTTTAATGGGATGATTCGAAGTTGGGAAATTTTAGTTACCTATTCAAAGTCGATTTAAAAATTGTTAAATTGGAATTTTTTTAAAAAATCAAAAATTATTCTAACCTTGTGAAAGAAGCAATATTCGATTCTGGGCGCTTGTAAATAATTGGTACCACGTCAAAGTAAGGAAAATTGTGATTGATAACGTACACAAACGGGTCTCCTAAAAGACAGGTTAAGCCAGCACAATAAAACTTGAAGTGGGAACATGTAGGAGGTGCAAGCTATACAGGCGAAAGTACACCCCTACAAGTTATCCCGTTCACGTTTTCGGGCGCTCGCTTAACCTCACTAATATCCGTTTTGAAGGCTGCAGAGTTTTCAACATTTTCCACTAACGTTTTTTTTAAATTGGATAAGGTCTTTCATGAGTATTAACAAAAGCAACAAAAACTTTTATTATCAATAGCCGTTAGTGTGACCATGAGTTAATTAACCCTAATTGTAAGAATGATTCATGATTATCATAATTATTACTACCTTAAATTTGATGTAATGTCAAGGACGTCTAACGCATGAGCAAAAATTTATTTTTAGGTAATAATATTACTGTCCATTTTAAGAGTCGTGTTACGTACAAAGTGTTTAATTATTTATTCAGGACAAATCATTACTTTTCATACTCGCTTTTTGCGTGAAGGGAGCCGTGTTAGCTTCTTATTTACGGTGTCAATTCTACGTCATTTTTGACATTGCTATCAGTAATTATTTTGAGTAATTGATCATACCCAGGCTGCAAAATATCATTCATTCGACAACTTTAAAAATGGTTTAGACAATAATACCCTATTCAGATGAGGCTAATAAAACTGGGTTCAGTACATCAAAGTTAAATTTTTATAGCACATTTCAGTGTAGCTAAATAAGCTCTGCTTTCAAAAACGGGATCTAAACCCGGGTTTATAAGGCTCGTCTGTAAAAAGTATAACGCGACGAATGGTTGAGAGATCCTGATAAAAATGGTTTTAAAACGGCTGAGAAAACGTTTAACTATTACTTCTGATAATCGATTGTAGTTAAAATCTAGTGTTAAAGAACAACATCCATTAAATGATTTCATAACAAACCTAACACTTTAAACATAGACTTATGTTCCTACTGACTAGGGATAAATAGGAATTGAACCGAAAACATTTGTAATTGCAATGTAAATTGACTTGTAGATTTTTCACAGTAGTTTGAGTAAATACAAAGGAAATTGAGAGGTAGTTTGTTTGTGGCATGACACAACCTAGTTAAATTCGACATTATTTTATTATGGTAATGTAAGTAGTTCTTACTGGAGTATCTCATCGGTGAATTTTTGGGGCTTGCAATTTGTCAGTAGGTGTACAAATAGCAATATAGCTAACTCAACTTCTAATTGGTAATTTTCAAAATTGGCGTTCACTTGGTTTCCGATGAGAGAGCCGAGTTGTCATACAAGCTTTAACTTAGATTAAGTTGGATATAAGATACTACGATTAATTCGAGCGAGTATGTTTCATATAGATCGATACAGTGTTAAGGTTGCACGTGGAGATAAAGCTGATGATCTGAGCTAATGGATGAATAAGCTATGATATGAATTGAAGACATATTTATTAGGAAATGTTACCCCAAGGAGTCACACTTCTTCAATGAAAAAAATTACTTATGATGTGATTGGTTTTGTTTTCTTCCTTTCTATAAAAAACTAAATAAAAATTGTTACCCCAAATAAAAGGATATAAATTATTAAAATTACCTTATTTAACTCTGATAATAATAGTGACGATAAAAGTTTAAAGAGTAACGTCAGACATCAATTGTAGTGCTTCTCATGACTTACGTGACTTACGTGGTTAAGTATATTATCCAGAAAAAAATAAAATATAAATTACAAAATTAACTTTGGTTATAACTTAAAGGGACAATACCTGGCCAACATTTTTACAACAAAAATCCTTACGAAATGTATATTAGATCACCCTAAATCAATAAGAACAGTAAAGTTATCAATCTTAAAGTGTTAAATAACCTCTTAAATGTGGTTTTTCGGTTTCATTATTGTTGAACTTGTTTGGCATCTTGATATCAATGCCATTTACACGGGGTTGGCGTACACTATTAAAAACGTTGGGTTGTTCTTACGATAATATAATAGCAACCCAAAATTGGGTCATACTATCGAATTTAAAGTCCCCACGTGCCATAGACGATATGAACATCGAAAATGTGTCCATCGAACATGTAGTCTTTGGAAGACTGGAAAATAAAAATTTTGTGCCATTGTTTCCATGAACTCGTGCTTGAAAGGATTCTTAATTTTTGATTCTAAAGGTATAGAATATTTTTAATTTTATTTACTTTTTATAATTTAAATTTTTCCAATATTTTAAAAATATTTTTATGTTGTGTTGATATTTCAGCGTAAGAACGTAATGAGCTCACATGTTTAAATTTATTGCAAATTGCCAAGGTCTTACGATATTATTAAAAGTGTGATCAAATTTATAAATGTTTTTATGGAAACCAAATTGAATGAGTGCTCAATTTATAGCCATCTTTATATCCCCATGGAAAAAAAATCTTAACAGGACATGCAGGTACAAAGAATAAAATTGGGAGACTTTCAAGACATTCTTTTATACAACCAAATTAATTGTTAATTTATAACCCAAAATTGAGTCATATATTAACCATATTTTGGGAAACTTATAAATTTTACCCAAGATATCGTTATTAAAATAACCCATTTTGGGTGAAAACGAAAACCACCCATTATTTTGTTTGGTTAAATACTGACCCAATTTGGGTCAAAACAACCCAATATTTTTAAGAGTGTATACACTCTTAAAATTGTTGGGTTAACTGACTTTGGTTGTTTCATTTTTAACTACTTTTTGTGTCAAAAATAACCCAAATGTAGTTGAAAATCTTGTAGTACAAAATTTGTGTCAAACCAAAATTAGTTGGTTTTAAGATAATATTATAGCAACCCAAAATTGGGTCATACTTTCAAATTTAAAGTTCCCACGCGACAAAGATGATATGAGCATCTAAAATGTGTCCATCGAACTGGAAGTCTCTGGAAAATGAAAATTTTGCGCCATTCTTGCATCGTCTGCATTCCAGTGTGATCAAATTTTTAAATGGATCTTTTTGTGGAAACCAAATTGAATGAGTGGTATCTTGTAAAGTTCAAGGAAAATTTCATAAGTAAGATTATTTAATTTTTATTGTTTTTTTTCTCTTAATCTATAACACTTTTAACAAAAATAATCTTGTATACGGGGAAGTTAAATTTTTGGAAATAGGGTGACCGACAGCCTTAGAAATAAGGTTTTTTTATTAACTGGTCCAAATGACCAGTGACCCCCTAGTAGTTTTTCATACACAGAAGAAGAAATGTTTAGAAGTGGCATTTTGTTGTTCTTTAGAAAACATTTTTCACAACCACTCCTATTCTTAATGGTATATTATATAACTATAGTGTCACATTGGCTAATCAGTTGGTTTGAAACTACACTAGTTTTTTATACATTAGGCAGTATCTGATTTTACAGTTATTACCATCATATTCTCTAATTAGATTTTCATATATGCACAAGAAAATTCAGATGAAATTTGTAGATGTGGCATTGACGATGAAAACTGATTTACATAATTTTTTAAGTTTCAACTTGGAATTTTTAATGTTGATATTTACATCTCCTAAAGAAAAATATCTATTTTCATTTGAAATGTTTTCGCAAAGACATTTTTCATTTTCAAAAAAAAATTGTCTAGGAACTACTTAAACTTGGTTTTAAGTTTGTATTTGGGACAGTCTAAATATTTATACAACCAAAATGAAAACCAACATGTATTATCTGACTACTAAAAACCAACTAATTACAAACTTAAAAAAAAAGGATTTTCCTGCCAACTTAATAACAACTAATTACCTCTTTAACTAGTTTATTGAAATATGCTCACAACTTAAGCCTACACCAAGTTAATATGAACTAAAATGTGTATATAAACTAAAATCCAACTTATTTGTTGGTAAGGGTTAGTACCGTCATTTTCTCAAAGTAGATTTTCATATATGCACTACAAATTTCAAATGAAATTATTAGAAGCGGCATTGACTTCTTAAAAATGAAGACTGATTTACATCAACTTTTAAATTTCAACTTGGAATTTTTAATGGTGATATCTTCCAAAGAAAAATATATATTATCATTTGAAATATTTTCGTGAAGGCTTTTTTTCTCAACCAATCCTATGCTTATTTATATATTCTATAACTATAGTAATAACTAAAAAAATCAAACAGGACAGGCACAGATAATAAAATTTTAAAGATTACAATAATTTCAACCCAATTAATTGTTAATTTATAACCCAAAATTCAGTCATATATTAACCATATTTTGGGCTATTGTTCAACCTATATTTGGGTGAACCCAAAATAGCGTTATGAAAATAACACATTTTGGGTTAAAACTAAAACCACCCAATATTTTTTTGGTTAAATACTGACCCAAAAATGGGTAAAGAAACAACCCAATTTGGGTCAAAAACCACCCAAGATTTTTAAGAGTGTATATTAATTACTGTAAAAGGTAACAGATATCCATAAAAATATGATATAATTTAATTAATTAAGTTCCTATCGGTGAATAGGAAGAGAGAGAAAGATAAACCCTTGGCCATCCATAGACCCTCGATGTTTGGTATATCCAGAAAACCCCGCTCATAAGCTAATAGAAAATGTAAATCCCTTTAGCATTAAGCTAAATCCTACAGTTAAAATCTCTTTGAAAACCAATTCGCTAGGCTTGGCTTGGTTAAACGCCTTTCCCATTGTTCCTCGTTTCACACCTTCCTCCTTCTGCCCTCCTTGGCGCCAGGAAGTTCTAGCGAAACAAGCCGAAGGTCAATTGCATCGCGAGCCCGAACCAAACCAAAAGAGCCCCAGCAACCCCCTGCTAAAAACAATACTTTGTCGGTAGCATCCACCATACCCTTCTAGATGACCAGGAACCTGAAAACTTTGCACTCGTCACCCCAGCGACGAGAGAAACAAGGGACACAAACAAGCTTTATGAAGCGTCGATATATTTTCTAAGGAATCGATGTCGTGGAAGTAATTCCGCAACCAAAACCAATTAGCACATCCAAGCCTACATTTCCCCACATTTTCAAGCCTCGCCAAGCTTGTAAACAACAAAAGCAGAGAGCACGCCAAGAAGAGATCTGATGCTCATGGGAGAGAACGATGTAATGAGACAAGACTAGTTTTTGCTACAACAGAAGAGTTTCCCCAGTTCGGACTTTTTTCCGCGGCAATCCCCAGTGGAAATAAAAGAGACCAGAATGCATAAAATAAATCCCCTAAAAGATGCAAATTTTTATCAATACTATAAGTTTCAAGCCCAAACAACCACCAAAATAGAGGCTATTAAACGATCGTAAGAACCCGTTTGTAGGAAGAAATCTAGGTTACATCCCTTCTTAGTCGGTTACAGACACCCAGAACTGCGAGACATCAAAAAAGAACATCTCTAGAAAGTAAAGTCGTGACGTTGAAATTAATCTATTGACCCTCCTCCTTCCTAGGGTCGCCCCTCGTAGATGGCTATTAGTGTAAAACGGAAAATCCCAAAATAGTTCCCCTTCCCAGTTAAAAGTGCTATCGGACAGATAAAAAAGATATATTTTAAGTTAACCTCAGTAAATAGAGCTCAGACTCTGTTGGATTCTATACTGAGGCGGTCAATTCTGCTAATAATTCACGATAATTTAAACTTTAAGTTAAATTGCAAAGCCTTTTTATTCTTATCCAAATCAATTTCTTCGATTCTTTATTTAAATTCTATTATCTCTCACATTGCCCCTAGCAATTAAATAATTCTTTTATCCCCAAAATGAAGCCCATCCAGCATAATTCTAACCCTGATTTATGTATGTAGAAAATAAATTTCTACCTATAGAACTGTTGGTTTTGTTGATTGGTTGTTTAATGAATCAATAAAAGTGTTTTTGTTTGAATTCCGTCACGATACCGATTCACTGGAAATTACCTCATTTACCTTTTCTTTCCCCTTATTACCTAGCGGACCTCGATTCCCAAGATGCCTTAAGCGTTATATTTTGCATAAAACAAAATATTTAAATGCACATAAATGTTTAGAGTTTTTTTCAAAAAGACTATTTCAGATGCACAAAAACCCTTACATCAGTCATATATCAAATTATATCAACATAAATCCACTGATGCATTGTTTAAATTTAAACCATTTTGGAGAAATCAAGCAATAGTTATCTGGTCAGAACCGAAAATACAAAAATATTTCGAGTCTAACTTTTAGCGCAGACGAACGATTGGTGGCGATTTAAAATTTCGAGACCATAGAAACTCTCTTTCGCGTAATTCTTTTGAAGGAAAACGTTTAAATTTCAAGGCGCTACGGCAGTCTACGAAACATTCCCAACAAATTATTAAATTCCCTCACCTTCGCGCAAAGGCTGCATTAGTTTCGAGCGATCTGATCATGAACGGAGCGCGTGCGTTGGTGACCGGAGCTAGTAGAGGTGAGTGAACAAGTTTTAATTAAAATTAAAATAATTGAATTGACTGATATATTTCGCAACTGGGTATGTTAAATCTATTTTATTTTATACCATTTAGAATTTTCTTAAATTCTATTCAATTTAAAACAGAACGTAAAATGAAATGTTAATTGAATAATTTTTGGCCGGCAACTGTTATCGGTATAGCAACGGATAATCTGATAGCAGTTGCCATACTCATAGTTACTTAACGGGTTACCAATATTTTTAAACATCGATCACGATAAATATCGATTTAACAGGTATCGGTTAAGGCCGTTATTTACCACTAAGAAAAGGATGCCGATATTTTCGTAACGTAGTGATAGAGTTTCGAGTGGTAAAATTACAGGTTATATCCAAACAGAAATTCGGATCTGCAATAAATAATTGATTGTTGATGTACATAACTTAATACCGCTCCATTTTATAATTATCAAACTGTAGAGAAGTGTAGTTAAGCAAAGCTTAGTGCTGTTCAAACGGGTAAGCTAATAAAACCCCGTAATTGTATTTAGGAATTGGACTTGCAATAACCGAAGAATTGTACAGAAGGGGCGTACAAGTGGTTGGAATCGGAAAATCGCCAGACAACTTGAGAGAGCTTAAAAACCGGGTTCGTCAGATACGATTAACTATCTTTTAATTAGAAGATTACGAAAGTCGACCGCATGCTCGCGCAACTATCGACTGCCATTAAATATAGTTATACTAAAGTGCATGCCATGATCATATAATGAAAAATGACAGGATCACTTATAAATCGAAATGATAAAAATTCCATTATTATTAATAAATGACACGATCAAAAATTTAAATAATGGTTAATAAATGGCATGATCCAAATATAAATAATTGTATGGCTGGTTCAAAAAGACATGAGCGGGAATAAATGGATGATCACAGTGCTCGAAATGGACCGGAACAAAACGGAACGCCGTTCCGTTTCGTAAAAGTTTTCCTCATATCGTTCTGGTTCGTAAAAGTTTTCCTCATATCGTTCTGGTTCGTAAAAGTTTTCCTCATATCGTTCTGGTTCGTAAAAGTTTTCCTCATATCGTTCTGATTCGTAAAAGTTTTCCTCATATCGTTCTGGTTCGTAAAAGTTTTCCTCATATCGTTCTGGTTCGTAAAAGTTTTCCTCATATCGTTCTGGTTCGTAAAAGTTTTCCTCATATCGTTCTGGTTCGTAAAAGTTTTCCTCATATCGTTCTGGTTCGTAAAAGTTTTCCTCATATCGTTCTGGTTCGTAAAAGTTTTCCTCATATCGTTCTGGTTCGTAAAAGTTTTCCTCATATCGTTCTGGTTCGTAAATGTTTTCCTCATATCGTTCTGGTTCGTAAAAGTTTTCCTCATATCGTTCTGGTTCGTAAAAGTTTTCCTCATATCGTTCTGGTTCGTAAAAGTTTTCCTCATATCGTTCTGGTTCGTAAAAGATTTCCTCATATCGTTCCGTTTCGTAAAAGTTTTCCTCATATCGTTTCGTTTCGTAAAAGTTTTCCTCATATCGTTCTGGTTCGTAAAAATTATTTTTATTGCACCATTCTAATTTTCAGAATATTCGGAAGCTTTCAAAGGAAACACGTTCCGGTTCGTGAATAAGTTTATTTCGAGCACTGAGTTTGCACATGGTGATAACCATTTGAAACACAATGAAGCTTTGAAAAAGAAATAAAAGTGATCATCAAATTATGTTAGAACTTAAAAATTTTTCCAGGTCGTACACAAAGCTTAAACGGGCAAAATTTTAAAAATTAAATGTTTTAATTTGTGTGAGTTTAAGCTTTATTTGACTTATTAAAGTTCAGCCGAGTGGAAACAGTCTGTTTAAATTTGAGTGACTGGCAGAAGACGAGAGACGTCGTTTCGAAACTGGGCCACTTTGACTACTTGGTCAACAACGCGGCCATAGGCTACAGAAGCAGCTTTTTGGACGCCCCAGAAAGTGAACTCGACTCGTAAGTTCAATCTCGCACTCTGTAGATATGCAAGGTCAAGGGTCGGACATTCGAAAACAAGATTTTGAATCTAAAAGTCAAATCGAAATAACAATTGTAAATTTTAGATTATACAGCACGATTTTCGTGTTGATTTTTATTTTTAATCATGCTGGTTTCGAGATTTTGAAAATAATTTTCAAAATTTTTATGGATTTTAAATTTTAGTTCTAAATTTCTAAATTATTCTTTCTCGATTTTTTCATTCCCCTGCTAATTAAGACAGTAGCTTACTGAGAGTTTGTTTCAATCTCAAGTGTCGTTATTTGAGCTTGAAGCCTTTACAATTTCATTTATTTTACAGGCTATATTCTACAAACTTAAAAGCTGTATTCAATGTTTCACAAGTAAGCCAAAAATTTAAAAATGAATAACGTTGTCAAATTAAAAACAATACAATATAAGAAAATTAATGGGTATTCATCAAACATTTATGCACTGTACAAATGAAGCAGAGCTCGGTGGAACCGCAAAATTAACCGCTGAAAGGTCGATTATTTATAAAAGTTTCGGTTAGCTGTTTATTTAGTGGATTATTCGCGGTTATGAATAGTGCTCCGCATGGCTCCGGCTCCAAGTGTTTTAAACCGGCTCCAGGAGCCAGCTCCGAATTAAAGGAGCCGGCTCCAATACTTTTATGTAATTTTTTATGTCTAAGCTTTGGGAACGTCCATAAGTTACGTGAAGGGCTTAGGGGAGGGAGGGGATCGAGCTGAATCTCACCCAATCTCGCGTGAAGGAGAGGGTGGATTTCGGCAAATATCACGTCATTTTTTTCCGCAAGAAACAGGGTAAAACTTCGATTAAACTGGGTAAAATTAAGTAATTCAACCCTTGCATACCTTGATCAGCATGCCCTATGACCTCTATTGCCGAAGTGTACGTGGTGATCTGAAAAAGTGATGCTGCAGTACATGCGGTATCTACTTTCCATCCATCACAAGAGCTGCAGAGCACCGGTGTGCGGTCCACAGAGCACCACCTGCACGGATTGTCACACGCCGAGTTACTGAGCTTCTGTGTGCAAGCTACAACGGTTTAAAGTGGCTAAATCAGAGCGAGGTTGAAGATGCAGATGATTTTACTGAAAATCACATGGACATGTTGGTTCCAGTACACAGTGTTTTAAAATCGACTTTTGGCGGCCAAAATAAAAAATGTAACATAACATTATATATTCAAATGTGATTTTGTGCGTAGAATCTGAAAACATTGATCATTTTTTTCTAAGTGACACCAGGAGGCCAAACGTTTTCTTTATGGAATTTTTCAGGATTTTTTAGCGCAATTTATGTTAAGAGTGGTCATAGACGTTACTTGAAAGTTTGGTAAGTCTATAATAAATACAACCGCTGAAAATTGAATATAAAGCTTCAAATTTCATCAAAAAGTGGCATTTTCAAATGGCTTTTTTGTAAAAGAGTGCAAGTGAATGCAAGTACTTTTAGAATTATCTCGTGGATAAATTTGTGTAGAATACAATGCAAAAACTATGCGAGGTAAACGTCGTAAAGGTGTGTAGATACAGCAAATTTTATAACATGCAAAAAATCATATTTTCATCGGGAATTTTATCGTGTCTTTGGTCATCTTGTTTTCTTTTAGGATGATAAAATACGCGAAAAAGAAGATTAGTCCATAACTAACTTGTTTTCTTTTAAACTTCTACAAAACGCACTATAGGAGGATAAAATATAACTTTTCCCACCATCTGTTCTTATCTGTCGGTTTATCTAAAACATTATATACGAACATAGTAAAAAAATGGCTTCAAAGGGCTCTAATAATCTTCAATATTTTTTTAATTGTCACCAATTGTTTTTTAAATACACGTAATTTACTCGAATTAAGATAAGGCGTGGCGGTCGACATAAAAATGTAAACGTAAGCGGTCCAAGTTAGAAATCCCGCTAACTATTTACAGGTATTATTTTTTACTATGTTCGTATATAATGTTTTAGATAAACCGACAAATAAGAACAGATGGTGGGAAAAGTTATATTTTATCCTCCTATAGTGCGTTTTGTAGAAGTTTAAAAGAAAACAAGATGACCAAAGACAAGATAAAATTCCCGATGAAAATATGTTTTTTTGCATGTTATAAAAGTTGCTGTATCTACACACCTTGACGACATTTACCTCGCATAGTTTTTGCATTGTATTCTACACAAATGTATCCACGAGATAATTCTAAAATTACTTGCATTCACTGGCACTCTTTTACAAAAAAGCCATTTGAAAATGTCACATTTTGATGAAATTTGAAGCTTTATATTCAATTTTCAGCGGTTGTATTTATTATAGACTTACCAAACTTTCAAGTAACGTCTAGGACCTCCCTTAACATAAATTGCGCTAAACAATCCTGAAAAATTCCGTAAAGAAAATGTTTGACCTACTGGTGTCATTTAGAAAAAAATTATCAATGTTTTCAGATTCTACGCACAAAATCACATAAGAATATATAATGTTATGTTACATTTTATCGGTATTTAATTTTGGCTGCAAAAAGTCGATTTTAAAACACTGTGCAGTAGTCACTCTTGAGACCACACATGAGTCCCCGTGGACTGAATTAGAATTAATATTCTTTTACGAATTTTAGTAGTTCCTTAATACTTAAAATTTAAGTATTTTATTGTTCGATTTTCTCACTGTGATTCTAGACTACGTTCTGTGTAAAATACTAGTCTTAACTTGACTTAAATATAAATAACTAAGCAATTTATGTTTTTTTTTAAATAAATCAAATGCAATCAAACACAGATTAACGTATTTACACTAAAAATACGCATTTTGAAAAATCTCACGTGATATTAGGGGGGGAGGGGTCGAGCCAAATCTCATGACATCTCACCAAGGGGGTCGAAAAATCACCAAAATCGCCTCACGTAATTAATGGTGGCTCCCTTTTTTGTATTTAATTTAAGAGTCCTAGCAGAAGCAGTGGTACACTCCACTTATAACTTGGTAAATACTAATTATTGAAGTCCTAGCAGTAGCAGTGGTAACTTTGTTATCTATCTTGTGTTAAATAAAAGAAAATATTTTTATTGGTATTGATGAATGATGTTGTAACGCTTTGATTAGCTTTTGAAACACAATAGTGTATTCTTTCACAGAAACATTAGTGTTATCTAAATATACAGGGTGTCTTCATTTGATCGGCCGAGGCATTTTTCTCAAAAACTATACCTTCTAGAAATGTGCAATTTTTAGTATGTACTCTCTCGGTGGAGATCGTTGTTATTTGTGAATTTCAGAATAATCGTGAAAGTTTTACGGTTTCAGAATTTGTAGATTTTGAACGCTAGGTGGTAGACGAAATGTTTTAATGGGTGAGTTGTAGAGCATACTCGAAAACCATTAATAGAGTTGGTATGGTCAAAATCGTACATTTTGTCACTGAAATAATAGGTCATGAAAAATAACAAGTTGGTACTACCCAAATGTGTTTACGCCTCATGTTATTGTTATGATTGTCTGTGAAAAATGAACATGTTTTGAGCCAAATCATTGTTTTACTTTTACAAATTAAGTGTTAGAACAAGTGCAATTATTATAATAAGGAATAACAGAAAGGTTTTTACAAATACGGTTCAATAATGCACCGTCCGCTGCTATACAAATCCGTACACGATGAAGCATATTCGGGAAAGAACCACGGATCATATCTGTAGTAACGAGTTGGAACGCTGCAATGATTCTCTGGCACAAATCGTCTTCGCTTTAGTGACTGGCGTCTTGTATACTTCCTCCTTGGCGAATCCCCACAGGTAAAGTTCCAGCGGTGTCAAATCCGGGGACCTAGGAGGCCATCGCACTTTACCATTCTTCCCAATCCAACGCTCAGGGAACTCGGTGTTGAGGTATTGCACCACATGTCGTTCCTGGTGAGGAGGTGCACCGTCATGCACGAACCAAAGGTGTGGCAGGTCGACTAAAGGGACATCTTCCAATGCTTCTGCTACTTCACCCTATTTAGCCGATTCGGAAGAAAAAATGGCACAATGACGCGATCTCCTAGTAGACCTGCCCAGACGATTAAGCGGAATTGTACTTGTTTGTGATGCGGAAATCCCTAGTGCGGATTTACATCGCTCCACATATAGTTATTCGGGCGGTTAAATGGGCTGTCCCTTCCAAAGGAACACTCGTCGGACTCCAGGATCAAACGGAGGAAATCCTCGTTGGAATCCGCCACGGTTTCCGAAATCCAACCTAAAGCGCTGATCACCATCGTGAAGTGCTTGGTGGAGCGTGGCACGTAATGGGTGAAATTTATGGTGGTTAAGGACACTCAAAACATAATATTTTGACAAGTCCCAATCGGAGCATGCCATTCTTATACTTGCTCGAGGGTAAGCGTCAAAGTGGGCGATGACTGTGTCTTCCATATTAGTGTTATGAAGTCCAGGTCCACGGAATCTGGGATTCATATTGCCGTCTCCTTCGAAGTCAGCAACAGCTTGGAGATTAGTGTGGTGATTTGGTTGACTGTCAGGATAAAACATTTGAAACAACCTACTTTTTAAACGTGTGATTCGATGACCATCACCGTACTATAACTCAACCATCCTGGACCGCTGTTCACGATTATAACGATTCATACTTTTTTACCAGATTACGTAAAGATAATGTTTTACAAACAAAGCGGTGGCACTTTAAATACTAAAATGGGAGCACATTTTAAACGAATCAGAACATGGTAATTTTTCACAGACAATCATTACAACAACATGAGGAGTAAAAACATTTGGGTAGTACCAACTTGTTATTTTTATGACCTATTATTTCACTGAACAAATGTACGATTTGGACCATACCAACTCCATTAAAGGTTTTCGACTATGCTCTACAACGTATTCATTGAAACTTTTCGTCTACCACCTAGCGTTCAAAAACTACAAATTCTAAAACCGTGAAAAATTTCCCAATTTTTCTGAAATAAACAAATAACAAGGATCTCCACCGAGAGAGTACATACTGAAAATTTCACATTTCTAGAAGTTATAGTTTTTTATAAAAATGACTGGGCCGATCAAATGAAGACACCCTGATACATGCGCTTAAAAAAATAATTAGTGCAAAGGCTCCGGCTCCGGCTCTAGGATTTTACATCCGGATCCGGCTCCTGCTTTTTAGGGGAGCCGAGTTTTAAATCCGGCTCTGGCTCCGACACATCCTCGAAGCCGATATCGGCTCCGGAGCCGTTCACGGTTCCGGCTCAGAACTCGGAGCATGATCTGCGGAGCACTAGTTATGAAACTCTAAAATAAACCACCGTTGCTAGGCTATTCCTATGACCTTAAGTCTATAATATTGTTCCATAAGTTTGTCACTTTGGAGAATATTTTACTGAGATCTAGTGACGGAGTGAGGTCATCACAAGAAGAAAATATCTCTCTAGTTAGACTCTGTCAAAGGGTACGTGTGATGCGTTCGCAAGCCGACGCAAAATCGATGCCAAAGCCCCTAATGCAGTCTGTCTTGTGAATAGCTCTTAGTAAAAATTTTGTACGTGAAGAATAGGAAGTGTCACACTTATGTAGAATATTCTACACTTATGTTATGACCGATTACAGCTACGTTTTCACCATCGACTAAAAACGTTTAAATTCTGCTAGTTGATTGAAACAGGGTTGCCATACGTCAGGGAAAATAGGAAAATCTGGGAATTTAAAAATTGGCCTAAAAAGTTCGGGAAAAGTCAGGCAATTTTAAGAATTAGTAAAAACTCAGGGAATTTGATTTTACCTTGACACTTTTTGAAGGTAATTTTACTGTAGATATATATAACCAATTCTATGATAATCTATATTTTCTTGAAAGTTTGGCAAATTGTTTACAGATTGCAATAATCTTTGAACCGAAAATAAAAGTCAATTTAAATTAATTAACAAAATATAAAATAAAAATTTGGTCAGGGACCTTTGAATCTGAAAATTTTGTCGCAACCCTGTGAATGTAGTTCACTTAATGTCTAATTTAGATTGTTGCTCAAACAATGAGAGATAGCCAGTCAGGTGGATCAATGGTCAATGTCTCGAGTGTGTCCTCGGTGAAACCTTACAAGAAAATGTCCAGCTACGGAATGCTCAAAGCGGCCCTGGATCAACTGACTCGCTCGATGGCTCTGGAACTCAGCCAGTTCAAGATCAGAGTGAACGCCGTCAATCCGGGCATAACTCGCACAGACTTGCCAGAAGGTCTTTTCTCTCAACCGGTTCTCGTGGCGAAACTCAACGAGTCGATTCCTGTTGGCAGATTTGCCGGTAAGTGCAGTTTCCGAGAAATAAATAATCAGCTAGGCTAATACCCAAGGTACCACCTAAGGCCCAAGTAATTAAAAATATAGGGCTCCCATTGCAGCCGGCCCATAATTTCAATTTAAATTAATAATTAAGATTAGAGAAGTAACTGACCTACATCATTTACGGGCATGTTAAACTTCTAAACTTAATTTCCCTATGTTAGTAACACATTGTCCAGTACAATTTTCCGAAATTTATTTTGAGAAATCAACTGGAACCTAGTAAGGTATATGTTTCAAGCAAAGACAGTGGCGAAGGAACGGGGGTACAGGGGTACGTGTGGTCAGAAATTTATATACCGGTGCTCCAAGCAAATCAAAAGCCTACTACACCGGTGGTCTCATCAGAATGCCCTACGACAGCGTCCACAAGCCTGGACAGGTGACAAATCCAGCATGGGTAGTAGTACCCTACTACTGCAGGTCTCACCCTCCACGCAAGCCACTTATCCCGACGAAAGACGCAGCAATGGGGCGACCAAGAACCACTTCGCGCACAGCTGTGGAAAAGAGAGTGGATGCTATAGCAACTCCAGCTGACACCCTACCTACGTAGGTAGAGAGCCCGGCCCTTTGGAGAGATCCCCTAAAGGGGAACGAGGAGCAAAAAACGGCCCACGTAACCCGGCACAGCTGGCACCGGAGATCCCAGTGTGTCCCCTAAAGGCCGGGAAACAGGACCACCGTGTCCTGATACGGAGGCCTGCCGCCCCACAGCAGGCTACCCAATCCGCTGAGGTGTCCAGGTTGCCTGGACACTCTCCGTTAGCCTGAGCCGAAACCCAGTTTCCAGCCCCTACCTGGCCGAAGTCGGAGGTGGAGATAGGACAATTTGATCAGAGCTAACATCTCCCAGTGCGCCATTGCCCTTATGGGTTACAAGAGCCAGACCCCGACGACCCGATAAAGCCACCAGTTACTGCACACCCTGACCCATTAAGGGCCGGGTACAGGGGTACAATCTACCCCCCTTGAATTTGGAAAGGGGTGCCAAATTGGTTTGAAAAGGGTGCCAAATTGTTTTAGAAGGGGCGCAAAAAGCCTGCTGATGAGGGGCGCGCCAAATTTAGCATCCAAGCTGTAACCCCCTTAATCAAAACGTTTCTACGCGCCTGAGCAAAGAGCATTAGTTTGATCGCGAGATGGTTCTTCTCTATTAACAGCTATTTTAGCGAGTTTTACCGAGGCATGCCACAATGGGTTGGCCGATTTTTATGAAATTTTACAAACATGTTGGTATGTTCAAAAAACCACGGTTTCTAGATTGGGAGGTCAAAATATTAAAAAATGAATTTTAGGATTTTCGCAAAACGCTTGCGCCTCTCTACTCAACGACAAGTCGTATTTGTTTGAGACTAAATTTTTTTTAATTATTTTACGTGGTTAGTTATGTATATTTGAATATTTTGCGGGGATCCGATACTATATGGTCCATAACAAAATGCAGTCCAAAAATTATAAATTATTTTTAAAGTGTTTTGGAATACCTACAAACAGATCTTTCAAACGATATAAGTTTCGGTTTTTTTTATGATTTGTGTATAATTGGCATAAAAAAAGAAATTTTAATGTTTCGAACAAAAAATATTTTCTAGGTTATTTTATTTATTTTATTAATATGAGTAGACATGACCAACATCGTATTTTTAATACAGAACTGTTAGTATACTTGATGAGAAAAGTCTATAAATCGCTTCTTAAATTCCTTTAAGATTAAGACCATTAATTTTGATTAAAATTAGAAAAATAATGAAAATGCTTACTTTATTGTCAGTTCATTCTTCTTTTTTAATTGATATTGGCCGCCGCAATGTAAAAATTGTAAAATCTTTTTCGCTACTAGTCATGGCAAAAGTCCGTGTGACGGTATCGGTTGCTCAGTAAAACGTCTAGTGACAAGAGCGTCATTACAAAAACCGACTAATGATCAAATATTAACGCCACTTCTATTTTTCCAATGGGTATGATGAAAATGTAAAAGCAGTGAAATTCATCTACTTTTCCAAAGGCGATGTCCAAAAACCCAAAGGTGAAATTTTAGAAAGACTTTCCTCGGGGTCTACAATTGTTGGTAAAAGATCTCATCACACATTTTCCTCTCAGACAAATACAGAATTAAACAGATCTATAGACTGTCCTTAGATGAGTTTAGTTCAACAGTAAAAGTTGCTAAAAGATTGGCCGCAGTATCTTTCTATGATTATTCAATGGAACAAAATGTAGCCGCAGTTAACAATCCAGAGTGGATTGTTGGGTATAGTTCAACCGAAGAATCACGATGAAAAAACTTTCTAATAAATTTTATGGTCACTGAAGGAAATTCTTTCATATTTAAATGGCCAAAAGAAAAGGACAAATGTTTTGTACCCTTACAATGTGTTTTAGAAAATCCAACTTTAAAGAACGAAAGCGGCAATTTTAAATTAAATAATTAGAACAAACTAGCAATAAAGAAATCCACCTATTAAGATTTCCACCATTATTAATTTTATTAATCTTGAAGGAATTTAAAAAGCGATTAATTGACTCTTCTTATCAAGTATATTAAATAAAAAGACAGTTCTGTAGAAAAAAAAATACGATGTAGGTCATTTCAAATCATATTAATAAAATTTATAAAATACCCTAGAAACATTTTTGGCGAAAAATTGCTATTTAGTTTTTTTGGTGCCAATTAAATACGAAACATCAACCAGAAACGAAACGTAGATCGTTTGAATGCTCTGTTTTTAGCTATTTCAAATTACTCGAAATTAAATTTATAATTTTTGGACTACATTATGTTATGGACCATAGTATCGGACCCCGCAAAATATGGTTTCAAAATAATCAATTAAAACAATCTCGACTTATAGGTCATTGAGTAGAGAGGCGCAAACGTTTTGCGAAAATCATAAAATTTGGTGGGTTTACTTCAAAATCCACTGAAAAATTCATTTTTTAATATTTTGGCCTCGAAATCTAGAAAACGTGGATTTTTGACCATACCAACATGTTTTTAAAATTTCACAACCCATGGTGACATGCCTTGGTGAAATCATATGGAATAGCCCAGTTAACACTTACGCCTCGCAGCCAGAGAAGCCGTAGTCGATCACAGCTTGTGATACTCAGCGAGTTGGTCAGTTGTCTCCCTACTGCTTAAAGGGGTTGTCCCCCTGAGTTCTTTAGTTTCATCTTCCATAAAAACTTGTTGAGGTTAACGGTAATAGTAGGTGAAGGGAGCTGTTGGCTTGCTTGGCATAAAGGGCGTGCCACCATCCTCCTAAGCATTATAACCCAGCGACCTGAATTAAAGGCCTTAAAAGTCGCTAGATGATAATTACTTTGTGTGTCCGTTTCAGAACCGGAAGACGTGGCCAAAGCCGTGGCATTTCTGCTCAGTGACGATGCTGCCATGATCAACGGAGTCACACTTGCCGTTGACGGCGGCGTGCTGCTCTCTTAAACCAAAGGACGACACTCTTCACATTTACTCATTTCAAGGTGGCGGTTTACTCTTTTTTATCGTAGCAGGGCGACACGCTAAAGTAATTATTCACGGAATATCTGTTACACGCGACCATTACCAATGGCATGGATTTTTCAGCCTTCGACTAATGTAAAGTTCGTTACATAAGGTGATCGCTTTTAATAAATATTATTTAACTACCGGTTAATATTGTTTCTGACAATGAAAAAATAAAAGTTTAATAAAACGTTATTTAATTGATAATCTTTTAAAATGTACTTTAAAACTGTAAGTATCACAGCGAAGAAATTATTTCGAACCCGTGTCATTTATTAGGACTTCACCTTTTATGCTAACAAGAACCCTGTTTCAAAGGACCAATCCCCTCATGCTCCGCTTAAAGAGACCAAATAAACGCGGTCACTCATTTGTTCCCTAGGTATAAATTAATACAGTCTTGTTATAACCAAAAACTAACAATTTATGTAAAAAAACATGGATAAATTTAGTTGTGAGCTTATATTTAAATGAAAAGTCAGTGAACTGTGATATCGTTGCTGCTGCTACAACGACAGACGATTAACGCCATATTTCTTTACTTAATTAATCCCAGATGGAATCACTTCACTTAAGCCGTGTCCGAATTGTTATTTATTTGCTGTAGGCCTACAAACTACTATTTCATTTGTAATTCTAAAAGGAAGTTCCAAAGGGGGGAACACAAATTAACACCAGATGCCACACAATCTACCCGATGTTAGTTAGTGCAGGGAGCTATTTGGCTCGCGTGGCATGAAGTGCTTGCCACCACCCTCCTACGCATTGTAACCCGGCCACCTGTTTAAAGGCGTTATAAGTCGCTAGATTACTTGGGCCTGAGGTGGTGCCTTGGGTATTAGCCGAGCTGATTATTATTATTATAAACATATTTTGAATATTAAATTAAAATTTTACCAAATTTTCAATCATCTTGTACATTAACCAAAGAGGAATTGTATTGAAAATGAATTTTTCGATTTACCTGGTTTTGGAAGTAAGGTAGCGAAACGCAAATGCGTTAATTTAAATGACTTTTTAGACAAACCGAATTTTCCGAGTTACCTGGTTTAGAAAATAAGATAAATAATACAACACGATAGATCAGAATCTTTTAAATTTTTAAAATTTGAGTTTCTTGCTCATTATCGCTTTCCAAGGCCTAACCACAATCACGATTTACGAAACCCTAAAATAAGCCAGCCGCTCTTAGGAACTTTACAGGTAAGAATAAATTATAATAGGGAATCTTATACATTACTACTTTGGGTGTATTCTAAGCCTCTTTTTATTTATAGATCCTCATATGCTGGTAATGTATGCAGTGGGTTTTAACTAATGAGTAAGTAATGAAATGGTGGATTTGTTCAGTGTATCAAAGATCTTTAGCTCTCAACCAGCGTTTATACCAATTCATCTACCGAGAAGAAACCTTTCCTCAGGTAGACTAGGAGTTGCAATAAAAGATGTATTGGAATATTCAAGTTTATTTGGCATGCATCAAGAGCTTACCGAGCCAATTTGATGTAGTACCGTAAAAGTGTTTGTCAGTTAATTTTACACGCTTATATCATTTGTTACAATTTATACCTTGTCTAGGCTATGTAAATGCTAGATAATTAGGTAGAACAACAACTTATATCAAAAAGCAGGACCATTGCCTTACGTGTGATCAATATAGGATATTTAGCTAGAAATTGCTTTAGACAATTACCAATTTTTGTACACTGGTGAAATAGCTGATAGCAATTAAAATAAACAGCAAAGTTTTGAAATAAATATTTTCCGAAAAACCAAATGATATGGTTCATTTTCTAACAGAAAATTATTTTCGGAAAATGTTGGCTAATAATAGTAATGAATCTTTTTTTCATTTGTTATTTTACTGGTGTACAAACCAAATTATAAAAATATATTTTTAAAATAACAAAACCATTGACTTGTGTAATAAATGCAACCAATCTAATAAATAATAAGAGTAAGAAAACTATATAATCAGAAGAAACTAATTTTTCGTGGACTATTTTATTGCTTTAAAAAGATTTTGGATAACCTCTCATTCTTCAGAATTTGATTTGCTGCCTTTCGTGGCTATATTATATAAATATATTTAAAAAAAATAACGTATTTAACTATAAAAATTCTAAAACCTAACAATAAAATTAGAGTAAGAAAATTATTAATATAGAAGAGCCAGGCTTTCATCGTCAAAATGCAAGCCAAACATAACCACGTGATAGCTTTTTGGGTCAAAAATCGAGCTCCCTTATTGGTGTTTTTTTTTTATTATGTATAGTATAGCCAGGGCCGCCAGGTGGTGTTCGGCTCGTGTGGGTAGTTGGCCAGTAGGGGGAGAGCCTCTCCAGAAAATATGAATAGGAAATTGAGGAATGACTTATAATAAACAGGATAATTTTATAAGTAAAAAACTACAAAATAAAATTGATTAAAGTCTTATCACATAATTTTTTTAATTATAAAATTTAGTACAAAACCTTATTTGCGCAAAGTAAAAATTTTGCTGCGCTTTGCGTAGATGAACTTACTTTCGATTTCTAGCACCCACTACTCGCTACTCTCATATCCATATAAATAGAAATTAGACTAGAAACACGATTGAATTGGGCGGGGACGTACCAGCTAGAAGGCTGCCATCAGAGTGGAATCGCGATAGTCGCGCCATCTCATAGAAACAATTTAAACTAAATAAGTAAATATGATCACGTCAAATAACATAAAACAGTTCGTAGGCAACGTATTAAAAACTTGTTTTTATTTATCTGACATTATATTTAGTTATTTAAACAGCTTTAGGAAAATCATAAAAATCTCAAGAATCTACTTTATCTACCGTGTCACCCTTAAAGTCACACGTTCACTTTGCGCAATCATTGTAAGTCTGAAATACCACAAATCATCACAGTTTAACTAAATTTTAATTATTTCAGTGTGGTTTAAAATATGCCTACATGAGATTCCAAAATCTTGGTTTCAGTGTCTTTTTAACTATCATCAGTATTAGTCAAGTCAAATTGAGTGGTTTCCGTTTAGTTCACTTTTGCCGTAAGTTTTCTGAAATAACCTCTGATAAATAGGAAAACTAAATAACAATTACTAAAATCAATAAATTGGCATACTCTAGAAGATGTAAATATGCGTTGTTCTGGAATTGATATTTTTGGGAGCTCTTTCAAATTCTTGTTTTAATAAAGAAATTATTCATATTCCAGTTAGTTTTTTACTTCAGAATGTATAGGGTAATTTTTACTTGTGTAGGTACTGCATTTGCTTTCAAATGGTGCCTTCCATTTTGAAAGTAAATTTAATCCGGCAGAAAATGTTTACTACACACAAAGTCATATCAAGTAATTGAAGATGGAGTCCAATTTTCGCGATTTACCGCTAAAACCCATTTTCCTAGTAATTCAGCATTTCTCAGAGGAAATCTTAGTGTAAAAAAATCTCTTATTCCGAGATTATTATAAAATATTTACTATAATATTACGTACTTATGAAATGATAATTTTTTTCTTTCCCAGAGCTCTCTTTACAATGTGAAAAAGCGCAGTTTTTAACCATTTTTGCGGATATGCTTTTAGACGCAAAAATTTAAACACGAAAAGACCGCCGCTGAGCACGACGTGATGCGCAGTGGATCGCCTTTTTTCCCTCTTCGAAATTCGCGTCGTAGCATTGGCGACAATGTTTAATGCGTTTGTCAGATGGCGCGTACATCGCGATTCCACCATAATGTCAGCCTTCTAGCTCGCCTGTTTCCCTTGTTATTGGCGGAAAGGGCAGTGCTTCTAGTCTAATTTCTATTTCTATGCTCATATTCTCCAAATCGAGAAGTGAAGAGGGGCTTCCGTTTAAATAAGCGACCATCTGCGGATATATTACTAAAAAGCTATTAACAAACGATAATTATGCAACATTGCGCTTTAAGGCTGCGTCCGTTATCTTACAGGCAGGCCGTGATAGAATAAAATTAAAGCAAAGTTATAAAATGAACTAAAAAGGGGCCTCCTGGAACTCCGGGACCCCCGCAGCACGTGACCGCGGGGGACCCTCGCAGCACGTGACCGCGGGGGACCCTATTTAAGCCACTAGTGTTTATTTTATAAATCGAAAACGGACGTGCTCAAGGTTGGTAAAAATACTGTGTATTATAAGGTTAGCTTATAACGCGGGGTCGGGAATAGAGATATCTGCTGAGAAAAAAACGGGGGGAAAACACGGTTTTTTCCCGGTGTGTGACGTAGCTGGATCCCACCGACGATCTACAACGAAAATAAACAGGCGTCGCGTAACTCAGAAACTCCGCGGTGGGAAGACAGCCGAGCGGGAGAGCTGACTGTAAACATTCCTCTTCGGCCGGCAGCCCGCGTCCGCCTTTTTATAAAATTCCTTTGTTGATTAAAATTCAGGTAAGCATTATTCGTTTACCCATAAATTAGATCCATTATAGTATTACATTTTTACTAGTGTTAAATGGTATAGTTATATAATAATAGTATTTTTGACTATTTTAAACCATGAATTTTATAGCCGAGGCTTAACTTTTAATATTTTAAAGGCGGTTATTTTGAATTTTGTTAATAAAGGCTTGTCAAGTTGTCATGAACTCAACATAATACAGTAATGCACGGATTAAAATGCTCGGTTCTCGGGTGCAATAATTCCTTAATTGTCACCCGAAAGAAGAATTTGTCATACCATCTATTCCCATCTCAAATAACTATAAGGCAAAAATGGATAACCGCTTCCGGACGTTCCCAAGACAAAATAAATGTGAAATATGCAAGGATTTGCTCAGAACATTTCTATGAAGAAGATTATCCAAGAGATCTGAGAGTAGAATTGATGAACCCAATACAAAGAGGCTCTGAATACCCACTGCCATTCCTTCAAAAAAGAACAAGAAATGAAATATAGTATAAAGAAAGTGATAAAGTATTAGTAGCGTGTTATTTAAAGTTTAAATATGTACAAATTTAAAATTGACTAAAGTAACAGGAATGTATAGATTTCTGTTAATGTTTAAATTTTAAATTTAAGGTGTTATATTATAAAATTGGTAATTAAAGTTCTAGTTGATTGTTAATGTAAATTTTGAATATGTATAATTAATATACTTTAAAATACTTAAAAGTAAAAATCTATAATTTTATATAATAAAGGTATCACATTACGTTATATAGTTACTGAATGTATAAAATATTAAAAGCGTTATTATTTAGGGTGTACTCCATTTTTCCTGCATTGTAGGAGAAAGTTTTGGTTTATTTGCTGTCTCCTAATACATAGTTGCAGGAAACAGTGGCTTCGGAACCGGGGGGGGGGCAGGGGGGGAGTTCGAGTTTCTAAAAGGTAATCTGTTTTGTCAAAAAAACGGGTAAGAAATAGTGATAGAAACGTATATTTAAAAAACCCTTGCATAGAGTTTAAAATTTTGGAAAGCAAGAAAATACATTTTCCGTTGAATTTCCCGCTGAAGCCTCTACAAGGTTAATTGACTTCGACACGCGCAACTTCACGTTCTACATATGTTAGACAATTAGGCTGTGTTCGGGAACTACTGTTGATAGAAAATCAAATCGAATGTAGAAATCATCGCGGACTAAAAATGCGACAACCTTATTCGGAATACCATTATAAGACCGTTATAAAAAGTGGGATGAAGCCAAACCTTCGCTAGCGGAGCTGTCTTAAGCACAGGTACAGTGAATAGAAATACATCTATGCGATAAGTTAATCAAACCTTTTAAATAAAATAAAATGTACAAACAGCACAATATATAAAGAGTTATAAAATATAATCTAAGGAACTTAGTAAGCCAAAATACGGCATAATGCGACCTTATTACATTTTTGGATAACGCAGGATACCCAACAATATAAAAACTGTTTAGACAAAAGTAAAAAAATATTATATTTACAATAACCAAACGTTTTTCCACCGCAGTTACAAGCAGTAGAACAATAATACTAACATTTCTATATTCCCCAAAGTTCCCTAACACGGCCCTGACTGCTAGCTTGAAGCGAGTGAATAATTAGTACTTACTGTGATGTCATATCGGTCTCTATAATACTCTATATGTTGCTGCATATTTATAATATTTTACGTATATTTACATTAACATAAACGAAAATTTAACAAAGTTTGTTGGTTATATTATAAAGCACCGATATCTACCTCTATTTTTAGCGTTCCACTGTTCCCCCTATTTTTAAATTTGAGTCTGAAAATGAGACTGACCCGGTTAAGGTTAAAGTACACGGCTTTGTCCAGAACTTTCCAAGCCTCGATCTGGATAGGTGTTGACGTGAATTGCGTTAATGAGAAATTATATTTTTGCTTTGGAAATAGAAAGGTTTATTAAATTTGGTATTATCCTTGGATTTCAGCTGATTTGTTTTAAACTAAAGTCAGTCTTAGACCTTAAATCAGTATATTCAACTCGAAGTATATTTTTTTTACTTAGGAGTAAAATAAATTAAATCAGTAGTGTTAACATAGATATACGTTCCCATGTATAAAAAAAATCCGAGTGTACTTGATTGGATAAATAAAGCCAAATTAAACTCAAGTCGAAGCTCTTCAGCCTCTTCTAAAGAAAACATCGATTCCTGCGCATCAAATGACGCAATTGGGTTTGAAATATCACAGGCTCCAGAAACCATCCAACTACGGACTGACGATGTTGATTCTGGCACTTTGGATTACACAAGTACAACGCCTCAACCTTCGACAAGCTCAGACCAGGGAGTACACGTACACCAAAGTCTCACCGAGAAATGTAATCCAGATGAAAAATTTTCATTTCCTAAAAATAATTCTAATAGGTCATGCCATAGTAGTTGGTTTAAAACTTTTCAATGGCTTCATTATGATACACGTCGTGATGCAGTCCTCTGTTTTATTTGCGCGCAAGACTTTGAAAAAAGAGGTAAGCGCGCAAATAAAAGCGTAGAACTAACTTTTCTCAACACCGGATTTAAAAATTGGAAAAAAGCCACAGAGAAGTTTAAAAAGCACGAGAAAAGTTTGTATCATTTAAATTGCGTAAAAGCGTCTACGACGGTATCTGTGGCTCAACTCATTAGTCGACACTCCAAAGAACAACAACTCTCAAACAGGAAAATTCTCAAAACCATAGTTAGTTCATTGCGTTACTTAGCTAGAACTGGTCAAGCTTTAAGGGGGCACTTAAATGAATCTGGGAACTTGCACGAACTTCTACTTGAACGAGCTGAGGATGTTACCGGCTTAAAACATTGGATAGAAAAACGAGACAATTGGCTAAGTGCGGATATACAGAACGAAATTTTGGAATGTATGGCATTACGCATCCAGAGGGGCGTCCTTGCAAAAATCAAGAAGAGTCCATTTTATTCTATCATTGCTGATGGAACAACCGATATTTCTGGAAAGGAGCAGTTTACCTTGTGCATTCGTTATACCGATCCGGAAACTCTACAATCGTACGAAGATTTCATTGGAATGTACAATTCACCCGACTCTAAAGCCGCCACTCTGTTCACTGTAGTAAATGATATGCTACTTCGAATTGGTCTCAGTTTTGAAAATTTAAGGGGACTCTGTTTTGATGGTGCGGCAAATATGTCTGGCTCTATCAATGGCCTGAAAGTTAAAATTGAACAGTTGCAGCCAAAGTCTATGTATGTGCACTGCTCCATCCACGCCCTAAATTTGGTCTTGCAAGAATGTGGGAGAAAGTGCGAAATGGTTAATGATACGCTAACTGCCGTTAAGGACGTGTCCAACATTATTTTGGAGTCTTATATGCCAACATCGTAACAGCGGCAACATCACCAGAAGACGAAATACAAAGTGCAAAAAGTCTTCTCCCATTGTGTCCCACCCGATGGACTGTACGGTCTTCGTCAATGAAAAGGTTTCTTCAAAACTACGAGAGAGTTCTGAAAACCGTTTCGGAGATATTGAGCGACAAAAACGCCGTAAGTGATGATAGAAGACCGGTTTTAAAAGGGTACGAAAGAAAACTAAATCAGTTGGAGACGGTTTTCGCATTGCGGGCCTCTTTGGCTACCTTCACTCCTTGCGAAATTTTAGCTAAGACACTACAAAAGATAGACATCACCGTTTCGGGTGCTAAACAAGCATCTGACGATTTAAACAAGACTATTGCCGATTTTCGTTCCGATAATGTTTTGGAAGAAATTTGGAGCGAAACTGAAATTACGGCAGAAAAATTGCAACTCAAAAGCCCGAAAGAGCCTAGAAAGAAAAAGATACCTAGGCGTTATGAACAAACAGCCAACCCATCCACCGCAGCATCACTAAGCGCAAAAGACAATATGAGAAAAGAATACTTCGCTATGTTAGATTTCCGAATTAAACCGGCGTTTTTCTCAACCCGGAATCGATCGACTAATTTTACTTGAAAGTATATTATTAGAAGCCTCCAAAGGAAACGTTCCTTCTAAAGAAAATGTCAATGAGATACTGGGCGTCTGTAATTCAGATTATCAAGTCGATCTTTTACACGCTCAGTTGATGATGTTGTCAGCGATAACGAAATAATTAAATATTACCAGTGTGGATCAACTAGTTGAGACGTTCACAAACTATGAAACAGCGGTTTTCTCTTTACTTGGTGAAGTGGTTAAACTAATTTGCTTGGTAAAAATCGTACCTGCCTCAGCTGCTGGCGGTGAAAGATCCTTTAGCGCTCTTAGGCATGTTAAAACGTATCTTCGGTCAACAATGACCCAGAAACGGTTAACACATTTATTGATTATCCATGTGCATAAGTCAGTGGAACTAAATCTAGATGAAGTCGTTGCGGAGTTTGTCGAAAAAACACCCGAAAGAAAAGGAGTATTTGGAGATAACGTTTAACACCAAATTTTTAATACTGTATTCTGTAAATATTATTCTAACATTTTAAGTAAAATAAAAATAAAAATCGTATTGTATAGTTGTTATTCATTTTCGCTTTTTTTTGGCACCTCTCTCCCTCTCAGCTCAAAAATACTTCTTACGCTACTGTGGGCCAAGTTGAAACTCATTCGAAGGGGTACTGGTGGAACTTTTCCTATTGTTGAATTTCGAATCCGCCATCTCTACTAAGCTGTGCGATCATTGGGAAAAGTTGCGAACAACTCCTCCTTGCCGCCATGAGATCGTCCCTGAACACACACCGCCGAGCGAGCGGAGCGAGCGAGGTCGTTTGCTACAAATGTCCACGTCCTTGCCCCCCCCCCCCCCCTGCTCCAAAAATGTTCCGACGCCACTGGCAGGAAATAAACATGAAAAGATATCCTTGTAGGCTGTAAGCAGTGGCGTAGTCAGAAATTCGTCAAAGGGGGTCGAGGAGGGGTGACAATTTAGTACAGTCAAACGTAGGCCTAATGGGGGCGGTGACACGGAAATCCCCCTTGTCTACGCCACTGCCTGTGAGGTATGTGTTACTATAGTGCGTTTGTACCTTCCATGTAGGTAGTACATTTCTTAAACTGGCCTCGAATGTCTTAGACGAATTCGCCTTATATTTTGAAAAGTAATTTATATTTCAAAAACGCCTTTATATTTTAAAAACACCTTTATATTTACAAAAAATATATAAATATTTTTGGTTGAATTTAGTCCTGAACGGTGTGCCATAAGTTCCCTTATAGTCCTAAATTCTTATAAAAACGATTGAAGTTTTTAAAATGACAGACATAGTTTATACATGGTTTTGAGATTGTAAGCCGCCTCATTATTGTGTCTAGATCGTAGGCGCTTCGAAGAAGGGATCCAACTACGTCACACACGACTGCGACTAGAGGAGCTCTCGATTTTCTGACGGAGAGACAAACCGAAACGAGGAATAATCACCCCTTGGGACTTGTTAGCTTCTAAACAAACATTTGTAGTAACGCAGTACTCGCGACGCTAAAGGAAATAGAAAATAAACGTAGGTTTATTCATAAGCTCATCTGGTCGACGCCTCGTAGTGTGACGGGAAATTTGAAATACCCTTCCATGTCATAAAATGAAACCGGAAGAGCTTTATAATATTTTATGGGAAGCTATTCAAAATCTTCAATTGGGAGGCTGCAAAGTGCTGACAGTGGTTTGTAATAAGGCGGGTGTAAATCAAAAGCTAATTAAATTGTGCTACCAAGATGAGAATAATCCTTCAGGTGTTGGCTACAAAACTAAAAACCTTTATTTCCCTGGAGAGTATATTTACTTTGTAGGAACGGTTTTGAGGCCAGTGGTAATAAAAAGAATACAAGATATATTATACATATATTATGGTCACATATTCAGGAGGCTTTTGATAAGGACAGCGGAAATGAATTTGGACTCAAATTAGCTCCGAAAATTACCTGGGACCACATTAATTTATCATCTATCTCACGAATGAAAGTTAACTACGCGGCTAATATTCTAAGTTTGACCATGACAAACGCAGTAGACCATCTTGTGGGTCCAGATGCATCCGAGACTGTTTATTTCATGAAAATGGTGAATAACTTCTTTGACGCAATGAATGTAAGAAATTTGACAGATCGGAAAAACAATCGCAACTCATTTCTTGACCCATAAAAGTGTCCAGGACTGGCGTTTTAAGGTATGTTAAAAAAAATGCTTAAATGAAAAAATAATATCAATACATATATAAATATTTAATTTTTTTATTAAGTGGTTGAAAGAAACCTTCCTAGGTTACCTGGATGACTGGGAGGATGAAGTTGAAAGGCTACCCGTTGACAAAAATTTTGACAAGTCAAGATGTTATTAAGCCGGGACACAAGGGATGGCTTGAGTATTTCTGGTAAGCTGTTATTGGTATTCTATCTGGGTTCCACTTTTGCCGCTGAATTGGGCTTAAATCCAAAGGAATGATGGTTCTTTTGATTAATAAAAACGTTAAATTATTATTCAAATGTTGCAGTGTGCTCCATCACAGAAGCTACCCAGGTGTTATTGAAGTCTGGCGCAAAGTTCGTATTAACGGAACATTTCAACCAGGATCCACTTGAAAGATATTTTGGAAAACAGCGAGCCGCAACTGGTAGTAATGACAATCCCAACGTTTCAAACTATCAGCAAAGCATACCAAAGATTAAATGCCTAAGGAAAGTAATTTTATCCCCTAAAAATGGAAATTGCTCAGTCAAATCTGAAAAAAAATAAAAAATTGAGAAGATTAATAATTGAAAATGATGCAGAATAGTTTTCACAACCATTTTTTATTTGGAAACTGAGCTTTTAAGTTTTTAAAAGTAAAACATTAGAAATATCACAATAAATTTTAAATCTTTTGCACATTACCCTTTTGTATTTTCATAATATCACAAGACTTTTAGGGACTTAAGCCTGGAACCCTTTCAGGGGTTTTCGAACTCTAGGAACTTTAGTTTTCAGACTGTTCACTTCTTTTGGAGGCCGGGCTTTCAGCTAGTTGAATAAATTGGGATTTAGAAAGCGGAAACAACATGCACTATACTTTAAATATGTAAATTAAATTATTTTTAAATGGTAAATGGGCATTTTTTAAATTGCAAACGTTTAATAGTGCAAAATATCATATCTTGTAATATTAACATATATTTGTTTTATTTGATTAGTTTAATATGTAATTATGATAAAGCGTTTTTGTACAAAATATTTTTAGTTTCTCCGTTCGGAGTAAGTATGTACAGGTTATTTGCATCTCCAACTCTTGAGCACGGCACATAAAGCTGACCATGAGAAGGTAAGTTACCAGTTGTTCAACGAAAGCCGAAGAGCAGATTGGCCCAAGCAGAGGTGTCTGCGTGACACAGATAGAGAGGGAGGGGGGGGGGGAGGCTGAGAAAAGAGAACGAATGCAAGCGAAAAGGGCCGAAGGTCGTGCCATGCAGCAGCTAAGTGAGGCCAGCGTCTCTTGACAGCGCGAGGTCAAGGGTGTCTGTCTTGCGGTCACCGGTTATTGGCCCCGTGGTCAAAAACTACGAAGGTTAGCAATCTCAAGACCCCCTAAAACCTGACGGCAGGGGCCACAATGTCACAGGCCAAATTTCGTGCGAATCTGACAATTCTCTTGGGCGTGCATAGAAGGTAACAAAAATATATACACACATCAGATTTTATATATATATATATAGATAATAATAATAATAATCAGCTAGGCTAATACTCAAGGCACCACTAATATTGTAACCGAGTGGGTGCTAATTCACTGTCTTTCTAAATCGACCTATTACGATCGACTAACAAAAAGTGTATTACAGTTTTTCCCTATTCCGTGATTACCGTCGTCTAACGTCAGTGGTATCAAGTTTGAAAGTTCTTCATATACTTCATTACCAGGAAAAAAGTGGCAGTCCGTTACACTAACATTCATTTGGAATTTTAATTATATTTTTATCGAGATTTAATTTTTAAAACAAACATGATTTAATCGGTTTAATCACGATTTAATCAACTTAATCGTGATTTAATCAACTGAATCAACTTTTTCGTGATTTATTCAACTTAGTCGTGATTTAATAAACTTTTTCGTGATTTAATCAACTTTTTCGTGATTTAATCAACTTTTTCGTGATTTAATCAACTCTATAGTAAATTAATCATCTGAATCACATACTTGATATAATCGCGATTTAATCAACTTAATCATGATTAAAATAACTTAATAACAACTAGATTAAATCGTGATTTAATCCATTTTTTCAAGATTTAATCGAATATTTTCCCTAATTGAAAATATTGATATTCGCGACCAAATTTATACGTTTAAAAGAAAACTAAAGACGCTTATATTGGAACAGTAACCTTGTGTAAACAAAATATTATAAGAGTTAAAGAACATATGTTATTTTGGGTGGTAACTGTATTTCTTTTTTTAGTTATACAATTTGAGTGTTTATCGCTGCTTTACCAATTGTTAATTTTTTTAATTGTTTAAAATTATTATATAAAGTGTCAATCTTGTTTTACTCTTTCTTAAAATGTTGTTAATATATTTATCGAAATATGATGTTAAGTAGGCCTTACAAGTCATTAATGACTTAGCCCATATCCAATCTTTGTAAATCTTAAATATAAAGTCAAATAAATTGAATTTAAAATTAGGTGGGGTATAAATTCCTATTTAATATTATAATATCTACTTAATAATTTTAAGTCAATTAAAATTTGCCCTTCTCCATAGTAACAGGGCTTCTATGGAATATAACTAGAAGTTTTAATTAACAAGAGATATGGAAGAAAAATACCGTTTTTCGTTCTAAATTAAAGATATTTTACCTTTTTTAGCCCATGACCTTTGACCTTTCGATAAAAACGAAGTTGAGTTTGGGTAAATAGTTTTTGAATTATAGGCGAAATTAAAATGGCGGCCATTTTCCAAGATTGTGGCGAAAGTTGGCACCGCAGACTTTAGGACTTTGGGGAGATTTTATAAGATCATAACCTCTTTCAATGTGAAATTTTTAGTTACGGCATATTTTTTCTTAAAAAAAACATTGAAGCCTACTAAAAACATTTTCACTGCGATTGCGCAGAAACGACTGCTCAGACGCTAAATTCAGAAACCACCATTCTTGTCAAGAACGTGTTCAGCAATATATTTGTATTGGACTGTATAGATGTAAAAGTAATAATAACGAAGTAATTGGTGATAACCATTTTTGCCGGTCATTTTCCCGCCAAAAAAAGTTCCATACACCCCAATCATAGGGACTTTTGACACAACGTTTTTAGAGACTTAACAAAGGTGTATGCAAAAATTCAGTCCGATGGAATTTTTTCCGAAGTTCGATCCTAAAGTTACTGGACTATTGGAGAATAAGACTAACATACGTATCATTAACATCTGTTTCCCTTGAAATTGTGTCTTCCAATTCACTTGCTATGGAAGAAAACTATATGAATCCGGCCTGCAACTTCATGTACAGTTGATGTTTCACAACTTATCTGTAGCGATTTTAATGTGGCTTCGAGTACTTGACCATGATCTTGGAGTCTTCTCTGGTGTCTTTCAAAGATATTCATATCGTCAGAATATCTATTTCTGTTCAAAATCACGTAATAACCCCCGAAAATATTCTTCTTTGTCGTCATTTTGGGAAGATGAATGCAAGGCGTTTTAATTAAATAATAGTAAAAAAAAAGATATGGTTTTTCTAGAAGAATAGGAAGTGTCACACTTATATAACAATATTATACACTTATGATAGTAGCGAGTAAGACAAATTTTTAGATTAAATACTTTCCCGCTGAATAGGCTATGTTCTAAAGTGTTGTTTCCTTATTCCGCGCCGAATATAGCGGCTTTGTGTTTCTAGCCCTTGCTTTTAGAAGAGAACGTTCTTGGTTTTCCATTAAGACAGTGTTATCTACTCTTTTAAAATGGAAAAAACTCCCCCTGAGTCAGAGGATGATAATTTTCCAATAATTTTAAATTAATCATTTTTTAAAGTAGTTAGTTTTTATAAAATTACGATGAGCATTAAATCAAATTGTATGTTTTGTCCCAGTACTCTCTCGGCTCAAACAAATGCAACATCAAATCTTCTTAAACATTTGAGATTAAGTGTTAAAGGCTACGGCCAATTAAAAAATAAATTGGTGGTTTTGATTAAGGCAATGTAACGATATTTTGCTTTATGTTCACTCGTTCATACTCCAAAGAGAAATAGAGTGACAGACAATCATTTCGACCAATTATTGATAGAGTATTTGGAATATTAAAATACTTAAATAAAGTATTTAGCATTTTATTTTAAATACTGAAAACGAAATATTTTACCCAATAATTCGGACAGTGCATTTTTCTCAAAATCAATTTCACTTAGGATTTTGAAATTTTCAAGAAAGATGAACTAGACAGCAATTAAAGCACGCTCTGCTGTAGAATAAACCGGCATACTTGTCTTTATTGAGTAAATTGAGAGTATGATTAAAACACAAAGGGTTACGATTTTTATACGGAATCGAAACCGGATCTTTGTTCAAAGCATTAAAATTAAAACCTATCTAGACACTAGTAGCTATACCGTAGACATTTTGTCAAATCTGTTTTGTATCGCAGCAAAGGGAAACACACGTACAACTCTTTCGAGGTATTGCCTCCTCCTACCAACTTGTTTTTCTTCATGACCTCGTAGGCTCGTATATTTATATAGAGGATATTTTGAATTACTCTGACTGGGCATTTTTTTTTCAGAAACTGCAAGAGATAACGTTGCGAAATTTTCAGGGTATTATTACTAGTGTAGGATTGCTTTAAATCCTAAATTTTAGAAAAATCGTAAATAATTTCGGGTTTTTGTAAAAAATATTTTTTCACCGGTAGGTGCTAGAAAAATGTTTCAATGAGAAAGTTGTAGAGTGCTCTCGAAAATGTTCAAAGAAATTGGTTTCATTAGAAAAGAACACTTTTTCACGAAGATATGAAAAAAAAACAAGCTGGCCATGGGGGCCAATAGCCTTCGCATTTTTGTACGTAAATGAAAGTAATGTCTGAAAGATTTAATTGAACATTTTATTCGAATTTTCCAAGTAAGGTTCTATGATTCCTCCGTTTGCCGCGTTACATGTTTGGCCACGATAGATCTACAATCTTATCTTAAGGAAAAACGCGAGTTAAAAGTGATAGTCAAAATGTCCCCCATCACCCATGACTCTCGCTACAAATTTGGTCTTGTGACGTCATCAAACGTCGTAGCTTAAGACTGCTACATAACATGTTAAATAATCATAGTGATTGTGTTACATATGATAACAAGAATACATTATATACCTTATAATGTAGAGTTAGTGTCGCGTGAAAAAACGTGATTTTGAAATCGGTCATATATTCCACCGCTTGGTGTCACCCAGTCTCCCACCTAAAGAACGTCCCTACAGTGGTTTGCGACCATTTATGTTTAACAGGTAAATTTCATGCTTCAGAGTATTGCTTATTCTTATGCAACTTTTTGAAACATTCCAAATATAATTAAACAGGCTTTACATTATCATATATCAAATTTAATTGGAATACGAAAAATACATCAAATTGCTAAACTAAACTTCATAAGTATCCCGGACCATTTTTTTGGTAATATACATGACATTTTATGAAGTGGTAAAGTAATAGAAATACAAAATACTACAAGTTAGTAATTGACATATTTTTAAGGTTTTAATAGGATAAACCTTAAGGTTTTATTGTTAAATGATCATTTGTACTTAAGGGTTGATGTAAATTATTATTTAGAAAAATCGATCGTAATGACAAAATATATTTCAAAATAGTTTGTGAAAATGTCCACTCAAACTAAATTACATTTAATATTTCAAAGAAAAATATTTTAAAATTAGACACTAAAAACTGGTATTAAATATATTTAAAAAATCTGATTTAAAGATAAAACAAATCAACAACCCAGTGGCAATTTAATTATATAAAACATTTCTAAGAAGTTAATAGAACACACAAATTTTCCTTTTACCTAATAATGTCAAATATTTGTTTGAAACACTTTGTAATGCGTCTAGTTGCCGATATAAAGTCAACATTACACAAGCCTTGTAAATAATTATAGAAAAGCTAGTGTTCTTTGAAAAAAAAATGAAACCTTTTACTGAAACAACGCTAACCGCTAGTTTTAAGTGTTACTTTCCACTTTTTCAGTGAAATATCTTGAACTTGAAAAAACACTAATTGAAATAGCAACCTTCCTTAAAATGACGTCATAGAAAACATTTGTATTTGTGGATAATTATACCGTATGATTTAAGCGTCTATATTTGGCTCTTTAAAAAAAAATTAAGCTAAGGGCAGTAATATTCAGTTAAAACAAAGTTCAGATTACACTGCACAACCTTTCAAAACACCAATAAATTAAAGTACATCACAAAAATTAACATTATAAAATTACACAAAAAGTCGCTCTACATTAAAAATAATCAGCTAGGCTAATAACTAACGTCGTAAGTCATCATGCTAGAAAAATATATTAATTTGAAATACATTGTAGAAATCTTCATCTAGATGATAAATAAGTAACTTGGTGAAATGTGGCCTATGTAGCTTAATCCTTAACTTCAACAGATCTAATAAGAATTAAAAAAATTAAAACTAACATTTCTTAATAAATTAGATAACCTGGTTTATTTCAACAAGTTAAATGCGTAGATTGTCTTTGCTTTTTGCATGGGATAATGAAAAAAATGTTTTGGTTGAATTGTTCCTCATTTTTCATTAGAGGGGTGGCATTTATCATTTATTTAACGAAATATTCCACATCCAAATTCAACGACAATTTCAAATAAGCACCTTCTTACGTATAGAAAGGCTTCTGTCAAATTTGGTGTTGGCGACGAAACTATTTCTATCAAAACGATTTTTTTTAAAATTGGTCATTTTTAACATCTTTTGCAAAACTTCCGTGCATGACCTTAGGCGGGGTGGCATTTAATATTAAAAAATCCCCTCCAAAATTACCAGAAATTTCGACAACTTTTTATTTCTAGATTTCAAAGAACTTATTTTTTAATTTTCTATTATTTTTTATGAAATATTTTTGAGATAAAATATTTAAAATATTAAAAAAAATCAACAGATAATTTTAAATTAAAATCCTAATTTACTTTTTTTTTAAATAGTGTCTTGGCCTTTAATAAACACTCATTTGAAAAGTAGTAATGCTTTCCCCTTGGCGATTTTGGACGATTAACAGGGCAAAGTATTTCATACTCTGGAATCCAGTGCTCATCTTTTCGATTGGGCCAGTTATAAGAAGTTGAGATACCGTGAGTGTGAATGAAACTGATAAGTGATTCTCGATATTTTTCATTGGTTTCCACAACAACCCCAAAATATAGCATTTGGTCAAATACCATGGCAACATACTGTCCGGGAATAAATTCGGATCGTGTGTCCAATGCTAAGTTCTCATCGCATACTTTAACCATTAAAAAGGATTCTTCGCCCGAGAGGCGAGATATTTTTAATTCAGATTTGCTGATTGGGATAAAAGAATGATGGCCTCGTGTTCCTTGGACAGTTCTGGCTTTTTCAAGTCTGCTTTTAATTTTTTCTCCGTGTAAATCGATGTCCGATTTCATAGCGTAATGGAAAGTCATTCCTTTTATAGTTTTGATTGCCCAGTGATACAAATCCAAAGGTGTGAGAATCTGGTCGTTTACAGTTTTCTGTAAACTCGCCCATTGATATTAAAATCGTCTTGATGGTAGCAAAGGCTTAAGAAGTTTTTACAGTTCTTGTATTGAGCAGCGCTACCATCACTGAAATAGTGAATCTTTTTAAGGTGTGGAAGACAAGGCTTCAAATAGCCTATCAATTGTTGAATAAAGTAGTTCACGGTCACTACATCATGCTTAAGACAGTCACTAATAACAACAAAGGATATATGCTTAAGATTTTCTGACAAATCTGTATAGTAAATAACAAATGGATGTACCGTTGCCTGCGAGTTGTCCCAGTGGTAGCCCTGGGCAGCGTCCTGAACTATAAATGAATAATTCTCTGAGAAATCCATTAATACTTTAGCTTCTTCAATCGGATGTAAATCTCGTCTTAGATGGGATAAGTATTTTGACTGATTTCGATGTGTAATGATGCTTCACTGGTTTTTCAAATTTTTCGCCGATTTCATTTAGGTAATCGTGCAGGGTGCTTTCGTAAGTCACAAGTGTCGTACGGTCAGTTGAAACCCACTGCTTGTAGGATACGACGTCGCTAGGTTCTAGGTCTTCCATTATCGATTTAATTAACGATTCTTTTCCAGGACACGACGGGCAGCTGTGCATCATGCTTTCCTTGGAGGACGTAGAACACACATATAATGGAAATGCGTCCATGTAATCGGAATTTCCAACTGCTAACAGCATTAGCTTTACATTTTGGTGTATTGTGCATACACAAACAGAATGAGTTCCTTTACTAGAGACAGTTATGCTTTGCTTCGGACGCAGATAAAAAAAACTTCGAAATTCCAACATCGTTTCCCGTTTGAGATTTATACCTTTCGTGTAATTCGTTTATGTTAGCTAAAAGCAATCTTTTTTGTGTACTCTACTTCCATCTTCGATAACCGACACAAAATATTTTTTACCCGGGCAAATACCACTAACTTCATCACTTAGGTAGAAGTTTTCGACGGACGAAACTATATCGGCGGACAGTGGTTTCCCTTTTTTAGTGTCAGGTAAGCCCAATATTACTTGAGTTCTTTTAATATCTTTTGATTTTCTTACCAGTTACTGTGAAACTTAAAAAAAAACTCCGCTATTTTAGAGATTGACCAGCTAGGAGGAGCTAAAGTAAGTATTTGTATTTTCGTTTTTCTGTTTGATATTTGCATTTTTTCTTTCATTAAGCTTACTAATTGGTCCAGATCGGAACATTTTTCACATTCTAAAGATACACTTTCCAGAGGTCCAATGGTCGTAGATAGCTTGCTTTTTAAAACATTTTGTATAGTTTGAAGTTTCCGTTTACCGTACGATATACGTCTATCCATGGAAAAACGACTTTCTTGTAAATGAGAACACCCCAGAAGTGCTAAACTTTGATTGAGACTAATACGAGCTAGATCATCAACGGACTCCAAATTTCTTTCAGGAGTTGAAACTACTTCCTGCGATATAATATGCTGTGGGTCATTATGAGAGTAATCAGTGTTCTGTGAACTTGACACGTAGGACAAATTTTCATGCCAGATACTATGTTCTTTCCTGATAATTTAGACAATTCATCTGCATAATCATTTGTTAATTCTCTCAAACTTTTCTTTACTGGCGCCGTATCATTATGGAGGTTAAATGGGTTGCAGCAGGTTTTTTGAAAAAAGGCAAACTTACTAATTAGTATTTTCTCGTGATGCAAACATATAGTGCAGTCCATTTTCTCTATGGGCCGACCAATTCTATTTAACAAAAGTTATTTGAATTGCTGCGGTAGATCACCAATTCGAATGAAACCGACTTTGCCATGTGTAAATGTAGTTTTATGACAATCTAATGGATTACATATTATATAATAATCAGCTAGGCTAATACCCTTGGCACCACCCTAGGCCTAAGTCATCGAGCGACTTTTAAAGCCTTTTAATTCAGGTGGCCGGGTTACAATGCGTAGGAGGGTGGTGGCAAGCCCTGCAAGTCACGCGAGCCAGCAGCTCCCTACACTGAACAGCTTCCAAAATCTGTGGATTGTAATGAGTTTTCGGGATCCATAATTTTTTAAATTTCAATACTAGGAATAATAGTATGAAACCCGGAAATCGCGCCAAACGTATTGTAATAACCTTAATGTATGACGCGTCGAATAGCACGGACTAATTTCCCGACACATATATAGACCGTCCGTCCGTCCCCAATGATTGCATTGCTAAATACTGAAATTTTTTAATGTTGCCTTTTTCGTTAAATAAATATTAAATTCCACCCCGCCTAAGGTCATGCACTGAAGTTTTGCGAAAGATGCTAAAAATGGCCAATTAAAAAAAATCGTTTTGATAGAAATAGTTTCGTCGCCAACACCAAATTTGACAGAAGCCTTTCTATACGTAAGAAGGTGCTTCTTTGAAATTTTCGTTGAATTTGGATGTGGAATATTTCGTTAAATAAATGATAAATGCCACCCCTCTATCCAGCTGGTACAAAAAACGCAAAAAATGGCCAATTTCAAAAAATTCGTTTTGATAAAAATAATTTGGTCGCCAACACCAAATTTAAGAGGGACCTTTCTAATTGCAAGGAGGTGCGTATTTGAAATTTTTATTGAATTCTGAGATGGACCCCTTCGTAAAAACGATGTTTTGCGCTACCCCCCCAAACAGCTTTTATATCAAAATCTAGAGCCCATAGAGTAAATTGGAAACCAAATTCGGAATCTGTAGGTCTTTATAGATAAGAGAACCAATTTTAATAGTTTGAAAAGCTTTACGAATCATGTTACTGAAAAAAAAAAATTATTAAGTAACGAAACTCTAGCCAAAATGCATGAAATTTCAAAAAATCATAACTTTTCAAATTTTTGAAATTAGCCCGCTAAACTCCAGGAGGCATCATATTTAGCGTAAATAAACCAGGGGAAAATATTTGGGTGAAATCCGTCTCTATCGAGAAAAAACGCTTGTCGATTTCACGTGGAATGACCCTATCCTATTATATTATGTTTTAAACTTCTCTAATTTTATTAAACCAGTTTTGATATATTCAGTTGATTTATTTATCCATGGCTAAACCCAACAAGTGGCAATTCCATATCTCATTTCCAATTACAATAATTCTTCGAATTAAATTTAGTTATTGGACTCACAGCAACTGTATCATCGTTTGCCATCGTGGTTCACCAAGGCCCAGTTATTAAGCTTAGTACATCAGCTAATAGTTACAGTAGAAATTCGTCCTCAGAACCACGCTCTGCTACCACTTGTTAGTTTAGCCATGGATAAATAAATCAACTGAATATATCATACCTGGTTTAATAAAATTAGAGAAAATTAAAACATAGCTTACAAGAGGAATGTTAACCTGCAGCTATGGCATCATCAGTCAGGAGAGAGAGTGAACTCAGCAGTTAGCTAACAGGGTAATGATCAGAAGCGCCACCTAGTGGCGGTAAAATTCAGCTGGGCTAGGCTCATACCCAAGGCACCACCTTAGGCCTAAGTCGTCAAGCGACTTTTGAAGCCATTAATTCAGGCAGCATTAATTAAATTAGTAAACAAAGTATGCCTATGTGATAAAGTCCAAAATAGACTCCATATTTTCTCAATTTCGGTTCGATTCCTACTATTATTTAGGTTTAGTTCCAATATATCTTGATCGGTTTGGGTTCCTCTAGTCGGTTCTCGGTTCGGTTCCTTCAAGAACCGGAACCAAACCGAACCGTGGCAACCCTATTAAAGGGTTAGACAAGTTGCGATGCAGGTGGATTATATCTTACAGATAAATACTGCATATCTGCAGATGCAATTTTTAACTTTGAGATCGACTTGCATTGCCATTTAAGTGAAAACAAACCACTTTCAATCATCAGTACCTAGATAACATGGCACTAAAAACATATTGCTATAGGGTGATAATTATTCTTGTGCAAGATGCCAACTATGAGCGTGTTAAGTTGTCAATACACTTGTTACTCAAAAATTCTGTTATTGAAATAGGCTTTGTGAAAGTATCAGAAAAAGGTGTGAAACCTTAATTTTTTTTGTTGCTTCCACTTGTTGGAATGGTATAAATACAATGGGCAATGTGCCCAAAAAAAATTTTGGTTCATAAATGACAAGATGTGTTTTATTTTTTTTAAATTGAGTTAACTTGTTCATTAATTTGTGTCTTGATCCCTTGATATTGGTGGTATTTGTCAAGACAAAACCCAACTGTGCACCCTGAAAAGAAAAGAAAAGTTCTGCAACACAAGTTTTTAAAACCATTTTAAACATATTATGCAGTTCGTACCTGTATGATTTTTCCAATGCAAGCTATCAATCAGAAACTTGGTATTTTGAAAATACATTGTATCTCTAAGGCATATTTGTGCAGTCCACAAGCAAAGTCATACACAAGCACACTTGCGGCTAAAATGTTTCACCAGTACGTAGAATTAGAATAAAATGAGGGCACAAACAATAGAAAATGCAAGAACCACAAATTAAAAAGACTTAAGTTTATTATTTCCTTTTAAATTACTTTTTTTTTCAGATTGTAATTACCGTTAAAGTCATATTTGATTCAGTATCTAGTCTAAGCAATTTTATTTGGCGCTTCAACATTGAGCCAGAAACTAAAAGGGCAATAAAAGTAGCGTCAGGAAAACTACAACGCAGATGTTCAGACCTATACCATTGTGGGCATCTATAACATAAATCTTCCAAAATTCCCTTCTTTCAAATAAACACCACTTTAGTTGCCCTTTAATGTAAAAGGCTAATTTTAGAAAAAACTTATTCAATTTTAAATAAATGTAGCAAGATTGTATTATTTATACTTATAAAGGAAATTAGTATGTTTGTTTAATCCACAAGAACCATATTACCATTGTATTTTTTGTAAATCAAATTGAGATTCAAAAGGTTTAAGGAAAATAAACCAATGGCTGATTTTAAAGAGCTTGTGAGGTGGATTGAAAATAATTGTTTCAATATATTCACCATCTTCACGTATAAATAAATGCAGCACATGGGGCGGGTGGGGGGTGAAATACCACATTTTTTTAGCGCGGAAGGAGAAAGATTTTTGGTATTTCGATATTGGTCGCAACGGACGGAGTTTTTGTCACCTTGGCCTAGTTTCCTTTTATTGGAATTTAATCAGAATTATTATGGAATGTTGTTCTTTTTCAACTAATTGTCTTAGTGATTGATTTTCTTTTATCATACATGTATTTTATTATTAATAATTAATTACATTAATTTCATTGCTCGACATTGTTAAAACCGAAAATATGAAACCCGACTATCGAACTCGCGGAGGAATACTACGCGGTCATCGTATATTAGTTTAGCGCGACACGCGCCCTCTAGTGGTGGTCATAGAAATCAAAATCCAGACTGACTAGGGGTAAGCATGTTTCTCCCCTTATGAGGCTGATGGAACCCTTTAAAAACACATATAGAAAATTAAGCTGTTTCTTCTTTATTTTTAAATAGGCTTACTATCCAAGTTCTTTAATTATTTTGATATTTGCAATGAACAAATAAATCATTATGATATAAGAATAAAATGAAAAATACATCATACATTGCTGAAAAATTGTCTTTAGTATGGTAAACGGAATATTGACATAACAAATTCCTTAAAATATTAATTATTTAATCAATTTATTTTGATTCTGATGCATGTATGTAAAAATAGTTTGAAAATAACCTTCCTAGTCATTTCTTTAAAAATAAAGAGAAAATTGTAATTTCTAAACCTCAGCAAAAGTGCATAAAACTAAACCAGATATAAAAAAAATTAATAGTGTAAAACCTAAAACTGTTATGTCTTACCATGTTCACAATAAATGGTGAATATTCCAGGAAGTAGCGTAGTGTGTTTTCCAGTAAAGGCTTTTTCGCATGTTTTTTCTTCAGTTTTATTGTTCATATCCATGGGAAAAAGTCCTCTGTTGCGATTTTTCTTTAAAGCTGGATAGCACATTAGACTTATCTAAAGGCTGTTCTTCAATCTGGCTTTCGATGGAAAGATTTTCATATGGATTTTCAGGGAAACACGCTTTGATTTTTGTGACCAGAATGTTTAACAATGGAGCAAGGGAACAAGGCAAATCATCTGAGGCCAGCTTATTAAACAAATCAAAGAGAAGTGGAAACTCCATTGATAATATCTTAAATTTTTCTGGTGACTGCCTGATTTTCAAACCACACTCAAGTTCATTTAAAAGAGTGTATAAAGGTATTGAAAATGGAACAGTTGCACAAATAGCTGAATCTCTTGATAAGAAATAAATAAAATCTTTAAAAACTGCAGGGCAAACTTGCCAAGCTAAATCATCAGTAGCCAACGATTCTATCAAATCGTGAATGGCAGTCACAGCTTCGGTTTTTTCATCTTTTAGACTACAAAGCAGTTTCTAAAATTAGTTTGGCTTATTTTGATAGACGCAAAATCTGCTAAATTCTTCGTTTTAGTTGCACTTTTTATTAGAAGCCTGTCCTTGTCAGTGGCGTAGCTGAGAACTCTGAGGCCCCCCACAAAAATCTCTATGAGGCCCCCTTTTTAGTTTTTTATGGTTAGCGCCCCCCCCCCCCGAAGCTCGAGCCCCCCCTCCGAAGCTTGAGGCCCCCCTTGAAGTTCGAGGCCCCCCTTGAAGTTCGAGGCCCCCCTTGAAGTTCGAGGCCCCCCCGCACCGCGGGCCCTGCGGACCATCAGCTACGCCACTGGTTCTTGTAACTTATAAAAATTGAAGTAAAACCAAAAGTCAGTGTGATAAAACAGCTCCATGCTTAATTAATTATTACCCATTAAGGTTAAAGATAAGGTAGGCTTCCTATTAAATATACACTTAATCATATATTTGCAGTATGCGTTTAGTGTAGATGGGAAAATTACTGTTCTCAAGTTTTAAACATAATAAAAAATGTTTTTAACGAAATCTTTTTCCTATGTAAGTATTTACATGTATATAGGGTGTTTTGTTTGCTCGAAAAAGAGATTTTTTTCAAAAACAATGTTTCTACCAAAATTTCATCTAAATCAAAAAATATTTTCACGTTCTTTGAAAATTTAAATTTTAGCCGCTAGGTGCTATAAGAAAATTGTCAATGAGAAAATTGTAGAGCGTCACTGAAAACGTACAAATAGCGTTGGCGCGGAAAAAATAGACGTATTTTTCACTGAAAAAGTACGACTTGAAAAAGTGACAAGTTGGGCAAGCTAAAATAACTTTTTTTGAAACTTTATGAAAGTCGGAAATTTGTTAATCTGGTGTTTAATGCAATAAACACCGCTGAAAAATCGAGGAGGCAATGGCGAAGAAGGTATTAAACGATTTAATTTCGTAGGATGAAAAATGCGAATTTTTTGAAAAAACAAAAGACATTTAATTTATCTACTTACAAACAAAATTTATAAGTACGTTTGGAAAATACCACCTTCGGCTGCGATGCAGGCTTGGGCGCGAACAATCATATTGTCGAAGACGGCTTAATTAAATCATTTCCAGGGTTACTTCCCGGCAAGCGCTTACAATTCAATGACGCAGCTCTTCAAGGGTCTCAACCGGAGTGGCGTACACCTTGTCCTTGACGAAGCGCCAAAGAAAGAAATCCAACGGAGTCAGATCGGGCGACCTTGCTGGCCAGTGTACGGAACCGTTTCTTTCTATCCATCGTTGTGGAAATTCGTTGTTTAGGTAATCTCTCACGGCTCTGTGGTAATGAGGCGGAGCACCGTCTTCCTGAAACCACAGTCTTCCTCGTTGCGCCAACGGCAGTTCGTCAAGTTGTTGTTCTAGCTCAATTCTCAAGAAATCTAAATAACTATGGCCATTTAGATTTTGCGGTAAGAATACTGGACCTATTAACCGGTTTCCAACAAGACCATTCCAAACATTCAAGCGCCCAAATTGAAATTGGTGACGGTGTTCATATCCCCAGTGTGGATTTGTGTCTTCCCAAACATGATTATTTTGGTGATTGTAAGGGCCGTCTCTTGCAAACGAGGATTCATCCGAGAATAGCATGTTGCGGAGGAATTGTGGGTCGTCGTGTACGGAATTTAGCAGCCAGTTGCAAAAATCCAGCCGTTTTTGAGCGTCTCCATCTCGTAAACCATGGTGAAGCGTTGCTATGTAAGGATGGTACTTATGCATATGTAAAATGTCCCAAATGCAAGCCAAATCCTTACTCACCGCGGCACAACTACTACGTGGGTATGCGGCAAAATAGATTAAAATGGTGTTTTCAAAATCCAAATCCCGCTGACCAGGCCCACGAAATCGAGGTTGTACGTTACGATGCTGGTGAAAGTCATTTACAGCTCGCCTTACAGTAGTTATGGATGGTCTTCTATCTGGATGTCGTTGCTCAAAGATCTCACTCACTCGTCGTAGATTTCTTCCACCTTCCGCGTAGTAAATGGAAACTAGTTCCGTACGATCAGCTCTGGAATATTGAGGCATGATTGTTAAGATTGATTACGACAATAATGTAACACAGTTTGTATTACAGTTATTTAAATTCTAAATAAATTTAAGGTTTTTACTGACCTTTAAGCCTGTGGTCTATTTATATTCTCGCCTATCAGGGTTAAAATAGGTTTCGAATACGAATAGATGCAAACACATGCCTATTAGATTAAAAAACTAATAGGAAAAGTCAATAGCTAAATGACCAGATTGTGGTTTCAAAAAGAGTGCGACGCCTCATGACCCCCGAAATGTGAAATACTGTATTTCAAAACGATGAATAGGGTGAAACGGTTCGGCACATTGACCAGCAAGGGCGCCAGATCTTACGTAATTTAAATCGCCATAAATAATTTAATTAATTAATTTAATTTCTTCGCCATTGTCTCCTCGATTTTTCAGCGGTGTTTATTGCATTAAACACCAGATAAACAAATTTTTGACTTTCATAAAGTTACACTACTCTCCCAATGGAATTCAAAAAAGTTATTTTAGCTTGCCCAGCTTGTAACTTTTTCAAATCGTGTTTTGTCAGTGAAAAATACGTCTATTTTTTTGGCGCCAACGCTATTCGTACGTTTTCAGTGACGCTCTTCAATTTTCTCATATTTAGATGCAATTTTGGTAGGAAGTGTCTCCCGGCACGTTTAATGTACAGTACAAATTTCAACTTTCTAGCAAAAAAAACACCCCGTATAAACATTAAAAGGGCTCAAACAAGAGTTTAAAAATTAACCCATATTTTTGGAATTTAAATTAAATTTAATGAGAATACAGTAAAGAAGACTAATTTAGGTGATATTAAACATTGAACGCGTTGGAAATACTAACTCAACCATCAAATATAGAAGAGACACCTTCTTTAGTTGAAAGTGTGTGTTGTGGAACCAAGGCAAGTTTTCACGAGGCTCAGAGTTCAGCACAAGCTTTAGCGTTACCCTCGTATGCCCCAAAAGTAAAACAAACATTTTTTGTCTAGTGTAAAAATTATTTTTTTTAAATAAAATCTGTTAAATTTTAGAAAACCACTAAATCAAGAGGGGTTCAAACCGAAGAAGCAGCTTTAGTTTCTCTAACCAAAACCGTATCAACACTTAAATTTACTGTATTTATAATAATATGGTAAATAAGACGTGATACTTCATAATGTTTCTTTAGATTTGGGCTTGACAGCACTATTTGGTGCCCCCATAATGTATTCTTCTCCCATCGTGGCAAGTGAATCAACTTATGATACCGAAGATAAAGAATCACATGAAGAGCCCATATGAACCCAGTATTCAAAGTTTTGAAACTTTAACTGATAGCCCAGATAATGAGGATTTGGAAACTTCCGAGCATGACATTTCAAATACCAGTAAATATGATTTTATATTTTCAATTATTTTATTTGTTAAATAGGGAGAGATTTCCGTCAGAATGTGATCCCCATATTGAAGATAAATATATAGTGTTTTCTTCCTGTCTTTTGACACTTTTTAAAATTTGTCAAAAATGCCATCAGCACCCAGTGATAGATGTTAAACGAAACCATTCGATTCTCACTTTTGTGTGTTACGACATTATGCACTGAAGGTCACCCTTTAAAATGGGAGAGCCAGCCAAAATTTCGTAGCACAGCGTGGAGGAACTATTTGCTGGCTGCTTGCATTTTTATTACCGCAGTTCTACCCATCAAGTTTCTTATGGTTTTGAAACATTTTAAAGTTCAATGCTTTAGTACGAGGATGTATTTCAATTACCAAAGAATGTTCCATCCAGTAATACAAAAGGTAGCTACTGCGCATTTTCTTTAAAGTTTTGATATTTATTTTGTTTCGTCCATTTTTTAGCTACGGCATAGTGAACAAGAAAAGCTATTGGAAGAAACCAAAGGAACATTACTGAATGTGTGCGCAGATGGCAGATCAGATAGCCCAGGTGTTTTTATAATTAATGTTTTTCATTTTTATAATTAGTAAAAATAAAAATAAAAATCGCCATTTACATATTTAGGTTTCTCCGCTAAATATGGGCAGTACCATTTTACGAAGGGGGGGGAATATTAAAATAGAACATGTTGAGCTTGTACAGGCAATAATCCACCTATCCCCAAAAAATTATAAATAAATTACAATTTTAAATGTTATACAGTCAACTGAAGTCAAAAGCTCGAACCAAATGGAAATGGAAGGCCTTATTAGAGGCTTAAAGTTTTTTCATGAAAAAGGCATTAAAACTGGCCACTTCATTACGGATCGTCATATTGGAATAACTTCGCATATGAGGAAAAAACACCCTGAAATAATTCACGAATTTGACAATTGGCACGTGGCAAAAAGTAGGATACGATTGTACACTAATTTTTAGAACCAGAGGAATCCGGAGAATGCACAGGCTTTAAATATCCCAAATTTTAAGATACAAGATTATTTATCAATATTCTTTGCAAATGTGTTATCAAAGAGTATTGCAACTACATAACCTAGAGATATAAAAGAAGCCGAGAATATGGTAACAGGAAAATGGTACCAAAGAAGTGAGTGGGGGGAGGAGTTTTGACACTTAGTCCCTCTTAAAATTTTAGTACTGTAGCAATATTTCAGGATTTTTGAATAATAATAATACAAAAATGAGTAAATTATGTGATCTAAATAATTTTGTATAGTTTAAAGTTTAATTTTTAAAATGCTGCGATACTAAAATTTTAAGAGTGAATTCATTTGGTGATGTCTATTTTCTTTACCACTTTATAACCAGGTATTGCAATACTTTCTTATATTCTGTGTTGTAAATATTTGTAATTAATACTATTGTTTGCCAATAGAAAAAATTTATTATATTAAAATAAAACTAGTACAGTTAAAAATATAATGGTTTAGTAACAATTTAATATTGGCACTATGAATTCATTGAAATCTGCTGCGTTTTTTCGCTACAATTATTTCTTTGTCTACCTCTTCTGGATATTTTGAGGCCAGCGTTTGGGCTTTACAAGCAGAAGCCATTAGTTCCACACCTTTAAGTTTAGTAGAAGCATTTACATATGCCATTTGCAGAAGTTTACCAAAGTACTCTGGGAAGATAATTTAATTTAATGGGGAGAACAATGGTTTACATACTGCCACACACCATAAGTGTTTTCTTTCAAAATAGCTTTGGCAGTTGCTTCTCCACCTTTTCCTTTAGGGTACGCCAAATAATATTGTTCTTCACCTTGTTCATTAATTCGTTGGGCTTTATTCCCATTTTCATTAAAATGAAGATTTGCTAAGTACATTCTAAGAGAAAAAAGAGCATTACATTAGTTTCAAACAAGGGCGTATTCTGGATTTCATTTCGATGGGCTTGATGTCAAAGGGGGTGGTCCTGTGAATTTGATGATAACTACCCATCATCAACAATAAAACGTGATTGAACTTTGTATGGACTACCTAGATAACATAGAGTCTTTGTGAAAGTGAACCCTTTTCAGTTTGAACGAATTCAGAACAGGGTGGAAAACTTCTAGTGAATATGTTTGAAATTTCTCCGACAGTTGGCTTACTGCCGTCAAAGGTGGGGTGGCTGAGTGGTTAGCACTTAAGCCTCGCAGCAAGAGGAGCCGGGTTCGATCCCAGCTAGCGACACTGCGTTAAGTTTTTAAGTTCTCTCCCCACTGATTAAAGGAGTTTTTCACCGAAATCTTCGGTTTCCCCTTCCCATAAAAACTGGCTGAGGTTAACGGTAATAGTTAGTGTAGGGAGCTGTTGGCTCGCGTGGCATGAAGGGCTTGCCATCACCCTCCTACGCATTGTAACCCGGCCACCTGTTACTTGATCACGCACAAGCAACATTGCTTATGTGGTCGAAGTTGGTGGGTGCCTTGGGTATTAGCTCTATTTAAAAAAAAAGTGTTAATTGCGTGGATGATAGGTGAAAATTTTTCATACACCAATGACTATGTTGGATAAAATTATAAATATATGTTCAAGCAATTTGATTGGTTGAATGGGTTAGCTCTATGTATCCAAAACCGCTCTTCGTCAGCTGGAATTTCATCATGGAGGCAATTGGAAAAGGCTTTGTGGTGACCCTGATGTATATTACAAATGTTGTTCATCAACGAGGTCCATTTTCCGATGCGCTCTTCTTTAGTTTTGGATGATCGAGCTACCCAATAGCGGTGGTTGGTAATTGATTGCATCCAAAATTCAAGGTCTTCGCAGCCTTTCGTATTTGCTACACCCCTTAATTTCTTCTTTAAATCTAGAGTAATTTTTCTTTTAGAAAATGGTTCTAAAAATTAGTGTACAATCGTATCCTACTTTTTGCCACGTGCCAATTGTCAAATTCGTGAATTATTTCAGCGTGTTTTTTCCTAATATGCGAAGTTATTCCAATATGACGATCCGTAATGAAGTGGCCAGTTTTAATGCCTTTTTCATGAAAAAACTTTAAGCCTCTAATAAGGCCTTCCATTTCCATTTGGTTCGAGCTTTTGACTTCAGTTGACTGTATAACATTTAAAATTGTAATTTATTTATAATTTTTTGGGGATAATTGGATTATTACCTGTACAAGCTCAACATGTTCTATTTTAATATTCCCCCCCTTCGTAAAATGGTACTGCCCATATTTAGCAGAGAAACCTAAATATGTAAATGGCGATTTTTATTTTTACTAATTATAAAAATGAAAAACATTAATTATAAAAACACCTGGGCTATCTGATCTGCCATCTGCGCACACATTCAGTAATGTTCCTGTGGTTTCTTCCAATAGCTTTTCTTGTTCACTATGCCATAGCTAAAAAATGGACGAACCAAAATAAATATCAAAACTTTAAAGAAAATGTGCAGTATCTACCTTTTGTATTACTGGATGGAACATTCTTTGGTAATTGAAATACATCCTCGTACTAAAGCATTGCACTTTAAAATGTTTCAAAACCATAAGAAACTTGATGGGTAGAACCGTAGAACTGCGGTAATAAAAATGCAAGCAGCAAGCAAAGAGTTCCTCCAACGTGTGCTATGAAATTTTGGCTGGCTCTCCCATTTTAAAGGGTGACTTCAGTGCATAATGTCGTAACACACAAAAGTGAGAATCGAACGGTGCTTTTAACATCTATCACTGGGTGCTGATGGCATATTTGACAAATTTTAAAAAGTGTCAAAAGACACGAAGAAAACACTATATATTTATCTTCAATATGGGGATCACATTCTGATGGAAATCCCTCCCTATTTAACAAATAAAATAATTTAAAATAGAAAATCATATTTACTGGTATTTGAAATGTCATGCTCGGAAGTTTCCAAATCCTCATTATCTGGGCTATCAGTTAAAGTTTCAAAACTTTGAATACTAGGTTCATATGGGCTCTTCATGTGATTCTTCATCTTCGGTATCAAAAGTTGATTCACTTGCCACGATGGGAGAAGAATACATTATGGGGGCACCAAATAGTGCTGTCAAGCTCAAATCTAAAGAAACATTATGAAGTATCACGTCTTATTTACCATATTGTTATAAATACAGTAAATTTAAGTGTTGATACGGTTTTGGTTATAGAAACTAAAGCTGCTTCTTCGGTTTGAACCCCTCTTGATTTAGTGGTTTTCTAAAATTTAACAGATTTTATCTAACCAAAATAATTTTTACACTAAACATAAATGTTTGTTTTACTTTTGGGGCATACGAGGGTAACGCTAAAGCTTGTGCTGAACTCTGAGCCTCGTGAAAATTTGCCTTGGTTCCACAACACACAGTTTCAACTAAAGGAGGTGTCTCTTCTATATTTGATGGTTGAGTTAGTATTTCCAACGCGTTCAATGTTAACAATAACGTCAACTTCATATTCCTCCTCCTCCTCCTCCTCCTCGTCTTCACTGTCTTGGCGATATCTGTTACGATTACGATCAGCTACTCTTGTTTCATACATGTAAGGTTGAGCACCTAAATTATCTTCTTCCATAATAACTTAGCTACCACAATCTTTCAAAGGGTACAATTATTTACTTTTAGGTTAATATTTTGGAAGAGGTTAGTTACTACTTACACAAAAATTAGTGATGAATTTGAGTATCAGCCCTGTTATCACTTCTCTCGCAGAGATATACTGTCAATATCCAAAAATCGAGGCAGATCGTGTAGTCAGCGCGAGTAGGCTTAGCGACTGAGAAAAAACAAAAAACTATTTCTGCGAGAAAATTCCTCCTGGAGTCACGTGGCTGAAGACCTTGCTGCAATGCGATTGGTCGCTTATTTTTTTTCGGGAAATACATTTGAAAGCTGTCGAAGTCGCCAAAGCCTGTTTTTTAAGAAGTTTTTAATTAGTTAAAAATTGAGTTTAAATTATCTCGTAACGTGAGTATCATTATTGAGTTTATTTTTAGAGTAGGAATCGATAAATAATAGGTTATATTGGCTTTTCATCATCCCTTTAACATACTAGCATGAGACAAAGCAATCAAAATATAAAACTTATCTTTCGAGTTAGTCATAGGCGAAACAGACTATCATTAAAAAATTTGCATAGGGTGAATAGGAATTGTCATACTTAAGTTTATTATGTTACTTGTGATATTACCCATAACGATGGAAGTAAAATATTAAAAATCAAACTTAGAAACCCTTTGGTGTAGTCTTAAAGAGAAGAACTGCAAGCGACTTGTCTTTGGGATGTGTTATCAACCACCTAACGGGAATTGCTATCTAGATATTAATGATCAACTATTGGAAGGCCAACGAAACAATGAGGTTATGTTTCTTGGGGATTTCAACACCAACTTACTTCGCATTAGGGATGCACCGATATATAAGCGAAGCCGATATTGGCCGATACCAGTATTAAAAAAATATTTTTCCGAAAAACATTTAAAAATAAGAAATTTCTTGGTTAACTAATAAAAGATAATATTTTATTTTATTGGAAGCGCCATGTACGCCAGACTACAGAAGCTAGATCACACCTTTTTTTAGACAAGGGGTTACGAGTGTAAACAAATAAAATACGATATTAGATTTGTGATAGAAAATATGTACAACTTAAAATGAAAAGAAACATTTGGATATGCTCTTGCAACCTTTTTTTCATTAAAAATTAAAATAAAATGGTATGTCAGTGTACTGAAACGTCTTTTACAATGATTTTATCATACACACTACTGTTATGATAAATTTGTTAATATCGGCCAAATATCGTCCAATATTAACGCCGATATATTGGCTGTACCCATATCGGTGCCTCCCTACTTCGCATATACCTAGCCTAAAGACAGACTCATACAGTATTCACCAGATGATAGCTGATGCTACTCTAGTAGTCTTAGAAATCCTAAATATACGAATGTACCAAAAATAATAAAACAATTAAGTAACCAATATTGTACTGGGGTTCTCCAACCGCACAACTTAATTTTGTCCACAAATCCTAAAAAGTGAGAAACTACTGAAAAACAACAGCGGAATCCTTTGTAAAAAATATTTAATATACATTAAACCAATAGGTTGAGGGCATTGAAGATGTTGACATAGGGCTCAATATTCTAAATTCTACTATAACAAATGCATGCTTCTTACGTAACCAGGAAGATAAGTGTGACAAATACGCCATGGCTAAGCTGCAAAATTAAACACCTAATGCATCTACGTGATCTATACCATAGGAAAAGTAGTTCCTGGTCCAAGTCACTTCGAGGCTCAATATAAGGAGTATAGAAACCAAGTCACAGAGCAATTCCGCGAAGAGAAATAAATTACTTTCAAAATACTAAAAACTACTATGTCTATTTAAACCCATAGAGCCCTTTTCACTGAATCAAGTGTATATGATTAAAGGAGATGACTTATATACAGTATACATTGAAGCTAGATGCTATTCGCAAGTGCGTCTTCATCTTTCAGAATTCTCCTGACCTTAATGGGTTTAGTTTTAAATTATTTGACCATATATAGGCCCATTTTCAAATTCCCTGACTTTTCCAGGTTGTGTACTAACCCTGTGGCGACTTGGGTATTAGACTAGCTAACAATAATAATTAAATACATTCTTAGTTAAACAAACCTTGTGTGAGGAATATTTCTAATTTCAGATGAAATAATCATTGGTTTCATACTTAGGAACTTCCTTTTAAAGCACAATGTTGTACTACCACAAAGTTTAATTTTTGGGTTTTCGAGGCAGGTGTTTGACTTCAGGAAATAAGCAGTATATTTACCAAATCTAGAATAATTTTGTGAGTTGCATAGTGGTAGCCCCTGGATTTCTCTATTTCCAATTTATCTTCCTCCCTTACCTAAGTTTCCTTAAAACAAAAAATGTAAATGTAACCATACCTTCTAAGATTTCTTGTGTTAAATAATCATCTGGGAAAAACTTTGCGCAATTTGCATGGTGACGAAAATTGTTTTTTTCTCATGAACTCTGTATGTAGTAAATTAAAGTTGAATGTAGCTAATTCTATGCTTCCAGGGGTAAAACTAAATTCAACATTACCATCAAAGGTTTCTTTTATCATTGTTGATAATTTTATAAAACAATTATCACAAGCTACACAACAATAAATAATTTTGGCAACATCTGTAAATACTTACTTCTTTGGTTTAATATTTTTCTTTTCCTGTTAGGGAAAATTGTGATTCAAATTGTTAACATAACTGAATATCTATGTCAACTAAGCGGAAATTACACTTATTCTTCAAAAAGTAACCAGTAATTGTAGTAAAACGCATATAAAAACATATATATATGTACATGATTTTGACTTTCTGATATGACTAAGATCTTATTGACGTTGTTAATTCTTAACGTAGTCTTTTTATCTTTACCTTGTTATTGTGTGTAAAGTGCGTAAATTGAAATTTTAAGTCTTAATGTCTTTAGACCGATGAAAACAATTCAAATTGGCACCATTTCTTTAAATCCATTGGTTCTCGAGATAAACTTCGAATGACCTTGAACCATGCATTAAAGGTCATCCGAGTTGGCAATTTCTAAAGACCCTCTACCAGATGATTATATCTAACAAATTTTTGTACCCTAGTGTAATGCAGATGGCGTGTAGCTAGTTTAGCCAAGTTATTCTTAGATTATTTCTGCTTATGTTATTATTGCGCCATTGTCAACCCCCCCTTTATCTTACAAGACTGTTTGTGCCGCTCATGTGCTTCTCCACACATGGCTTAATCTTGTGGGGGTAAGTTTCCCCTCTACTGCTGCAGTTAGTCGTCATTCTACATTTTCCCAAGAAAACCGACTTGAGTTTCGGCACAACATTGTGCCCAAACTATAGTCGGTGTTTATTGAAATAAAACTCTTTACTTACACATTTATTCGTGTTTTGTCTATTATATTTTAAATCATACGGGTAAGGTGTTTCGAAACGTTACTTTTTTTCTAGTTTGTCATACTAACATGAGTGTATCTACAACTACCAAGGGCACATCCAGGATTGAACATGCACTTAATTATCTCCATCTCCTCCCATTTAGTCCCTTCAAACCCCCCTTAAATACTACTATCATCATAGGAATTAAGGGACAATGCAGGTCGTGATACAGGAAGATCATATCCTATAGATAAAAACTGCATATGCCCATGCAGCTAGGGATATGTGCATCAGTTACAGATTTTATCTATAAGATATGATTCTCCTGAACCACAATTTGCATTTCCCTTTAAGGCAAATCTAAAACCTATAACTGTGGAGACAAAAATTAAAAACCTTGCTGCATTTTTAAGAAGCAGTTGAAAGAAAAGAGGCAAAATTGGAGTGTGTTGTTACATATAAAATCAAAATTTGTGTCGTAAAAAGTGAGACGAATAAATAAAAGTAGAAAAAGTTGCTAACTAGTGTGACAAAAGTAAAAAAAGGACAAATAAACTATAATACTTAAGAGTTTGGAATGCACACCTAATATTTGATGTTTTGATTCTTTTGAAGCGTCGTATGGTCGTTTTCTTTTTCTAAAATGAGCTGATGTTTACTTTTATACAGAGCCTGTAACGTTTCTCCAAGGAGTTCTTTCCGGCATACTTAGAAGAAATATTGGCAATTCAACTTAAAACATCGCTAAAGTTATTAAGTTAGAAGAATATGCTTTAAAATCAGAAGTAGCGCTATGAAATTTTCAAATGTTACGTATGGCCCCATAGCCATTTGAAATTACATCAGGTTTCATTTTAAAAATTAATTTTAAGCCCAAATTAACCTTAAATATGATTTATACATAGTTGTTTAATTTTTTCTACTCCAACTATTTTTGGTGTATTTTCGTAAATATAAAAAATACGGCCCCAGCCTAAACTCCGCGCCGCCACTGACTAAAATACCAATAATTAATGTACCCAAAGCTAAATGATAAATTTTGTTCATAGGAATACGGGACATTGATTGGTTCTACATTGATGTAGGACCAATAGACAACACTCTGATATCTCAACAATGAGCATTTAGATAAAGAGTCATTCTACTCACTTTTAGAAATTAAATTTTTAGATCACTTTTCAAAATTAATTCACATCAAATAGATAACGAAAATCCACGGTGAAAAATTGCAGTCTTACTACAGCTATCTCACTGTGCAATTCCACAAAAGCGCTACAAAATGGCTTGGGTTTGTTATCATCTCAGCTTCTGCAAATAAAGTTTTTATTCTTAAATTGGCAGGATTACTGCAGAAATAATTTAACAGAATAAGTACAATAAAACTAGATTCTATCAATTCATGCTTAGTGAAAACTGACATTAAATTTCATCATGGTATTATTAGTAAAATAAATCAATGCTGTTATTGAGTGGTCAGACACTTACCAAAACCCTCCAGAAAATACTTCAAAAAAGCTACTAAAAATAATCGTGCGATTTTTAAAAATTTGAAAATCGTGCACCAAAAAAAAAGAGGTGTCCTACCCCTCGCATTTTAGTCTTTACAAATTTCCACTGCAATATAAGAATCTAAGTTATACTACCAGACAAGTAATATTCTTAGCCAAATTTTGAAATATTTATTTTAACACAAATAGTATCAATGTCATTTAACTCTTTTTCTGAAAAAAAATTGCATATTAAAGGTGTCCAAAATCGAACAACAAAATGTTTTTCTAAGTACTTCAAATATTTAATGTTTAATACATTTTCATTTCATGCCGGTGTAGGCTATAGTCTTTAAACATTTCCTTATAACTTAATAATGTATAATTACCCACTATGATCTTAACTTACTTACTTTTTAGTTAGCTGAGTGTATTTGCTATATAATAAGCTTTATTTGTCCTTTAGACCAAAGGGCCGGTTATCCCTGTTCATCAGTTTTCACTGTTTTACATAGGGATCCCCCGAGTCATTAGGTTAGTTAATTTATAAAACATATACACAGAAATACATAAATTTTACTCCAAAATGACATGGAAAATATAATGCAGCTTTTATTATGTACCAAATTTATTCAGATTTAAAACAATTTACATTTTCTTTGGTTTTGAGGGCTAGTGGAAAGTCGTTCCAAGCTTTTTCCCTTTATATTGTACACTATTATTTGCTTTACCTTTTATATTTAACCCGTGCATGATATTCCCTGTCATTTGGCTATGAGCCAATTAAGGTTTATTAAAAATATTTAACACTTATTCTGGAAAGTTTCCTTAAAATACTCGGTACATAAAAGTCAAGCGATTCAAAGTATATCTGTTTTAGAGTAAGCCACCACAATTTATTTTGGCATTCCTTTGCTGAATCGTATTTTCTTTTATGTAGTATAATTTAAGCACAGTGGTTTGGAAAGATTTGTAGTTACTTAATTGACAATTTGTACGCATGTTGTAGAACATTGATCCATAATCAAAGATAGGTTGGAATAATACATTTTATAACTGAGCGGCTGACTTCATTTTGAGATAATACAGTAACTGGTATATACTCCATATTCTTGTGTTCAGTTTTGTAACTATATAGTCTAGGTGAGGTTCCCAAGATAATCTATCGTCCAGGTATATCCCCGCGTATTTAACTATATCAACTCTATTAATATAGAGGGTTCCCAACTCAGTGATACCCTTAAGTTGGTCTCTCATATTTGGGGGTGAAAATAGCATAAATACCGTATTTTCTTTGGTCACATCTGAACAATCACCTTCAAACTATTTAAAAAAAATTTAGAAACACATTATTGACTAACTAGGCCATTTTGAGACATAATATGTATTTTACTAATTCGAACATGATGGTTCTAAATCTCTAGGTTATTTAGTTGCTATGTTATTCATTCGCCAAAACGTATTAATAAGAATAACTGCAAAAAATACTAAACAGAAATGCATTATAAACCACTTAAATTTTTGTGCAGACTCTCTAGGGTACATAGAACATTATTAGACAGGGATACACATTCTCAATCAAATTACTTGGGCTCAAAAACATGAATATCAGTTTTCAATACAGTACTCAATTGCAGGGATTTACTGAACTTTAACTAGCTCTATTTCGTAAAATATCACTGAGAGTTTTTTGTGGTTGTAGCTGAAATGTCCTTAGCAAATATGGAGGATGTGGAAACTACCCAGTTTCAGCCTCTGGTTTTTTCAATGATTAATAATTAAAAAGTTATACGTTTATACCCTCAAATAGATCACTTAAATGTTTTGAATACTTAAAAGCAAGCATCTATCAGGAAAAAGTACACGCAGCTATCAGTGAAAAGAGTGTGCCAACCTAACATCAGTATAGCTTGATAATATTAATTTTCTACAATATTTAAACTGCTCCCAATTGCCACAACTTTAAAATTAATATTGTGTAAAACTGACGGTGGGATTTAAGATTATTTGTTTTTACACGTTTCAAATGATTTTTGGCGGAGTATGGAAGCAAATTACAAAAGTGCAAAACCCATTATAAGCATTAGACCGGCTAGCATTTCATTTCGATTACTTCATATTGTACTCTCCAAACTCACACTGAAAAATAAATGGGGGAGCCAATGAGAATTGACTTTAATTCAAATAATGGTTATATCCAAATTATTAGATTACATTAGATTAGATAATGAAAATATAGTTGTAGCAGGTGATAATGCATGCTTCAATCTTTCAAAGAAGTTTTATTTGTAGACCGTGGTATTAGCAGATGCTATTGATTTTACTGTCAGCAGCTTATTTGGATAATAATCTTGAAATTTTCACATACCGTTAGCATTATTAAGGGTGAACATATTCTGGAATTGAATTATTTCAACTGAAGGGTAAAACAAATTAATGCTTGGCCACAGCACGCCGAGTTTTCAAATTGGTAAGTATTCAAAAATTAACATTATTTGGCAAGATGATGTTATAGATATGGCCCAAGTTAAAAATCTTAGGAAATATAGACCCTCAGGTAATTAGAGTTGTACTTTTCTACCTTTTCAAATGGGATGTAATCTACTTAAATTAACTTTAAGACAATTAAATATGATTATACACATTTTAAATTAAAAATTAATAAGAATTATAGTTTTAAATTTCAAAATATTTTTTACTCAGATTGGGATTTAAACCTACAATGGCCAAGCGCCCTTTAAAAAATGCGAAGATAACGTAAGTTCTTCATTTAATATAATAATTTTGATTATTTTTGCATAATTTTGCTTTACAAAATTGGCCTTAGGTGCACAAAAGAACTAAGTAGGATAGTAATCAACCCCCCCCCCCCAGTTAAATTTTTGTTGAATGTTATCTACAGTGATTTTAAAAAAAGTTGATAAATACTACTCGAATACCAGTTCGTCATCTATTGGTAACCTGAGAACTCTGAAAACGTCACTCAATCACTTGCGAAGGAGCTAGTTCCAATGGAGAACACAAGTCTGCTTTTATTAGCCAATGGGTAACGAAAAAAAGTACTCTGCAAGCACTCATGATCTCAATGGCAATAATACATGATTCATTTGAGTGCTGATTTTACAACAAGAAAATAAAATAAAAGAATATCGCAAATTTTACCTTTTGAAATTGTTGATGCATTGTTTAAATATACAAAATATTAAGTAATAATAAGTAATTAAATAAGGACAATCTGAAAAAAACATAGCATAAAATTCATTAGAAACAATCATAAAAAGTTGGCTAAAGTCGCACTCATCTTGGATAAAGGTAAGCCACTGGTAGCCCTTTGAGTATTTGCCTAATCATCATGGGTGCATATACATGTATAGACCCCATTAACTATATCCCCTCAAGTATTCATTTCTGAAAAATATGTTTATGCTATAATATATCACAACCAAAACAAATACATAGGAGGGGACCGTATTCTTGAAAATAGCCTTTGGTTCATATGTGATTTTATTCAAATGCGATGTTATTCAAATATGATTTAAACCCTTATTAATTAAGAATAAATATTACTCACAAACTTTGTAGATAAAACCAAAGAAATTAAAGAAAACATCCTAAGCCACATAAAATAATGCAATTTTTAACTAAATAGTTAAATCTTAAAAGTAAATACTATTCTTACAAAACGAACAGTTAACCATCTAAATTAATCATTCCACGATAATATGCAACACAAAAACCACAGAGCAGCATTTATTATTTTGGTCCTTGGTCTTAAACACATGGCGCTGATGCAAAAGAAGAAATATTACCGAAATTAAGCAAATTGATCACTTATATAAGGCGAATTAATGTAAAATAATATATCTATTATAATACCATTCCGCTTCCAAAATTAATTAGATTAAGTATTACTCTTGCAATCTGATAGTAAAATCATACTTACAATGATAAAACGTCGTAAGCCGCTTAAAAAATACAGCAGACGACACTTCCGACGTACTGTGCAGACAACCATTCTTCAAAAATTCACCTTTACCCCTCCATAGCTTCCACGAGGCTAAATTGGAACTCGTGTTTAGCGCCCGTTTTCCGAGCGTTTTCCTTTCTCCCAAAGTGGGAATTTCGACTGGTTTTTCTGTCTTCGAAGGACGTCTTCGGATACTAATATCATTTTGCGGGCCATTTATTTGTTGAAGGCACGACTTATCGCCGCTCCGGCGACTGAACTAACGATTGAAAGTGGCGGTGCTAATAAAACGGGAAGAAAACCTCAGTTTTCAACTAATATATCTCTTCATTTAGAAAAGGGAATTTTTCCACAAATATGGAAAACTTGGCAGGTGTTCCTATAAAATTAGTTTTTAGAATACATTACAAATGTTTTATGAACAGAAAATGCTACTTACATTTCTGAGAAATTCTGGCTTTTTCTTATATTGTGGATGATCCAAATGAACTGATGGTTTGGTTGTGGGGCGTACGTCCTTTATATACATATTTTCTGAACTTTGCATGTTTCATTTTACTATCTTGTATAATATTTCAAACAACTTAAAATTTCACACGTCAAAATGGCCCGTTCATAAAACTAACCCGAAATCCGTTAGTATATCCAAGTGGAAAATATCTTTCAATCACCTCTACAATACCCTAGGGTATCGATACCATATTATTAACCGGTGGCTCTAACCTCATTCTCCACATTACTCGCTAGTATCATACGGATAAATAATACCTCGATCCTAATTCTCTTACGGCGATACCACACGATCACCCGTTAACGCACAGGTTTTCCGTGCGAAAAATAAAATACCACGATACCCCTTTAAAAATCGGAGGGCCTACACTCCATGTTTTCTTACGAAGAAATGAAACCCTACGAACCGCTGACAATCCGGTCCTAATTATCTCACCGCGTGTTAAATCACATTGTCAATTCTACCTAATTTCTAATTAATTTTTTAATTAAGTTAAAAGTTAATTATCCCTGTTGTAAAAATATCCCCCATTTTATATTTTAGTTCCGTTTTTTATCTTTCGTATTTTCTTTATTCGTCATCCCTTTCGTTTTTTTTGTGCAATCACCAAAATTTTCCAAACCCTACCCTTTTTCCCCTCTTTTTTATTGACGCACTGGTCGGAACCGGACCAGCGTGCTTCGTAAGAAAACAATGTCCCCTCTCTCAGAGGCGAGACTACTTCACTTCGCTTTCTGTTTTCGGACGTTTCGCTTTTCGCTTGTATCGCGCTCGCTTAATTTTTCTCAAATATTTAAACAAATTTCATAAGTTTTTTTAAACGCGGCTACTAGTTGTACGAATCACCCCAATCGCTAACCCCCCTTTAGATAATTAAGTTTTTATTAGTTCTATTTACATTACACGTTCCCCGCCTTAACACCGCGATACCCCACGAAACCTCCCGGTCCCAGTTCTCTCATACAGCATAGAATCAGTGAAACCCCACCATGGACTAACAAACCGTAAGGACGGTTCGCAGGCGGCGATTTCCTTTAGAGAGGCTCGTCAGAGTTCCGTTAAAAGTCGACTACCTTTTTACCCCTCCGCGACTGAAGGTAGCCGAGTCGAGTCAAAACGGAAAAAGGTGCTGCCTTCTTTCCGCGGCAAAAATATTTTATTTTTAAGTCGAGACAAATAGTCGAGTTCTAACGGTTTTTTTAGGCTGGCTTTCTTTAAAATTGAGTAACAATATAAATTCAAATTTTGGAAATCATCATCTAAAAGGAAATTAAACTATTAATGTATGGTTAAAGTCTAAATTTCGCAGTTTATTATACTTAAGATGGCCTTTTATAACACTGCTATGGGTAAAATAAATTTAAAATATACCAACTTTACAAAGCGAACTAAGCCTTTGTTTAAACATTCACTTACAATTATCAGAAACAGTTAATTCATTGTTTTTACTCTTCTTTTTTTCCGGGGATATTGATAACAAAGCTTCAAATGTATGGGACGAAAAATTCATTATTTAAAAAAACTACTCCATGAAATAACTTGAATCGCGGCAGCTTAATTAAGACATGGACTAAGGGGATACATTTTTCACACGTTTCTCAACTTTTTTCCTTCCCCTTCCAACGATTTCATCCCCTTGACTCAGTTTGTAAGCCGCAAAAATGGCTCTGGAAATCGTCCTTACGTTTTGTTAGTCCATGACCCCACGATACCCTATGGGAAGTGATACCCTCGGTCTCAGTTCTCTCATTTCAATTACTACTCATATCTTTTACGTATCAATTAAGCTTTATTTAATAATTTAATTAAATGCTTTTGTCAATGTATGATTGCTACTTTGTCATCTCTCCCTAATAAGGTATCAAAATAAAACGAAATGTTGATAGGATTTGAAAAATCTAGATTTTATCAACAATTAGACTGATGAAATAATTATTTTATCAAAATTTGTTATTTTTGTACTATATTTAGCTAAATAAGCTTAAGTAAAGTTAAAATTATTTAATTAGTCATAAAGTAACTTACTTTCCCACAAAAGTCCAATTTTTATATAAAAGCTTAATCAAATTAAACACCGTGTGTAAAGCGAGTGCGGTCGATGGATTTATTTTAAAAATTTTGATCTTGAAACAAACTTTTATTTAGTGGTTCTTAAACATTTAAAAAAAAGGAATATATAAATATGTTGTTTAAAGTTAGATTCACAACTTTACCTCCAAATTTATTGAACCAATTAAGAACAAAACTAACATTAAATATTTATCTCAATTTTAAAATTATATCAAATAAAAGACAAAAAATGCATAATAAATGTATTAATTATTTTCAAAAGCCCCCAAAAGTGTTAAACCCTTTCTCCGAATTTTAAAATAATTATTACAGGGCTAAGTGGGTTAGTTAAGTTAAGTTAAAGTTCGGGAGAGCAAATAAGAGCAGACTAAGCTATGGCAAAAAGCAAGTGACTCTTCGCCAAATAAAAGAGCGAGATATCAAAGGAAATTCAAAAATTATTAACTTAAATTGTTTATTATTTTTCAAAAAACACATTACTGTGACGTTAATATTAATGTTTTGCCGATGAGGATTGAGGAAATGAGGCTGGAATATGGCTTATAACACTTTTCCTATAAGATCTTAATCCGCCCTTTAAAAAAAAAATTGGGCGGGTGTTGGTTGGTCTCTCCTTTGGGGAAGTGTCAGACAAATAATTATTTCCACCATTTCCTTCTGATTTTAATGTTAAATATTTTTTATTTAAACCATTTGCGAAATGGACAGGTTTAACCCTTCTGGATTTTATTTTTAAATATTTTGCCCTTGAAGAACTTTAAGTGTGGTACCGACATCATTAGATATTTCATATTCTTTAAATGTAATATAATTACCTAACTTCTTAGATTATTTATGCATGTGATTTTCAAGAGGCACAGAATCACATTTAAATTTTTTGAAAGGAAAAAAGTGCCACCTTTCGAAATTTATCTGAAGCAAATTCTGAAATAAAAAAATCGAACAAAACATTAAGCATTAATTTCTAGCTGTCCTCCAGTTCATTACAAAGAGTATCACGTGAAAAGACCCCCAACCATTAATTTACTAAGGATTTACATGTGACTTCTCAAGATTATTTTAGCACAATTTAGCTTAAAATTATTAATCCATGAAAAATAAACATTATTATAAAAATTAAATAACAAATGTATTTATTTTACAAAACTTACTTTAATAGCTTCGTCGAAAAAATGTTGTAAGACTCTTTATTTGAAATATGTTTTTTTGTGTGCAAGAAGCTAGATATTAAGAGAACTAAAAATTATTATCCGTGGTCGAGAGTCGCTTAATGAGCTCATACCACATGTGCTAATATTTGTTAAACTGCAACTGGTATAGCGTATAAATACTTTGACATAGAATTCGCAATTATGTAGAACTGTACACATTCATCTTTATCGGTTATTTCAACACGTACCTTACCTTGGTGCAGACCTCAAGTAAGTTCACAAAGCTCTTTCATGTAACCCCTATGGAAACAACAACTGCGTGTCAGTGGTGTTGGTCATAATTTAGCAAAACTAGAGTTCAGTAAAGAGGTTGCACATGACGAACTAAAAACTAAGAGTTTTATTTATCATCCTATGGTGTTGATATTTTTTATTTATTTAATAACGGCCGGTACCAGGCGGTCCGCACTCTGCTAATGTTTTTAATTAAAATTTCATAGCTACGGCTGGACGACCACCGAAAGTGCAAATAACTTTCCCTGCTTGTCTAAAAATAACCATTGCTTGGTAATCTGGATTGAATGTCGAAATGGTGTCAGTGTAATTTATTTAGAAATATGAAATCTTCGTTATTGGATGAACCAGTCAGTTCCAAGAAAAAAAGATAAATCTAAACATGTATAAATGAATTGATTGCATATATGGGTTTATTTAAACGAGCAAATTTAACGTTGATAAGTAGTTGATTACTTCTCCATTAATTCTAGGTCTAAAGTAGATATGTTACATTTTTTCTAAAAGAAGTGCTACATAAGAAAACTGTCAGTTTCTAAGGCAAAATTCCTATTACCTTTGTTGAAACTTTCGATCAAACTTCAGAAATTGTATGATTTTGAGATTGATGAATCACATCTGATCCTTCCGTTCAAATAACAAATGACTAGACGTAACAAATAAATGTATATATATTGGTTATGATACCGCCGTTTCAGGTTGCTGTGAATAGCTTTAACAAACTTAACACATTAGAAGGTTTGTGAGTATTCTAACCGTCGTACGTCTTGTTTTTAAATAATTTCCAATATCTTCGCTTTAAAACCCAAACCGCGTAAACAAATCTTAAAATGATACGTGGTTTTGGTTTTGAAGCCACGATATTCTGGTGGTACGGGTATACGATTGTGTGATTAATTTACAGGACTTTTCCGTCTGGGAAAAGTCGGTGTAGAAAACAACGAAATATTTCGTATAATAGAGCGTAATCTTATTTATTTTTATTATAAGGGAATATAACGTTGAACTGAAACAAATTTTGATATGCCTATTTAATGTAAGCGGATAATTTTATTATTTTCCTCCATGTATAACAAGTAAGCTTATTTAAACTAATACGTGTAAGCCAACTGTTAACCGCGGTTGGGGTTCAACGGTGACGTATTTTGACGCCGTCGATAGGAAATCAATAAATAGGCAACGTTATTTAAGGTAATTCGGCTTCGTCGATTCCTTAATATCGACCCCGCCACCGAAAACATCCAATCTACATCGGCGCTGGCCACTGGAATGCTTAGTATTCTTTTGGCTAACTCCGCCAAAACTTGATATTATTTTGAGTAGCTGCTCCAAAACTGAAGTACGTCCGTTTCCAACGGTTGAACCCGCTCCTCCAGCATAGAGGGTAGAAGGGGAGGAGTAGAAGGCTCTCCCGAAGAGTTATCGCTTTAAAATTTCCCCCGGAACTTCCGGAATATGCCCGCGGATTTTTTTCTTATAGAATAGACCAATAGTAGGAAACCGGATGTTAAGAGGAAAAAATTTCGAGTCGAAATCCGAGAATTCCAAAAATGCCTTGCTAAAGGTATAAGCTTCTACTCCTCCCCTTCTACCCTCTATGCCTCCAGATACCTGGCCACTTCGCTCTTTAAGGAGCTAATTCTGTCAACAGCAGCAGTTGCTTGTTCAGCGGGGTGGTTCTCCCTCACACGGGACCGCATTCCACCCCTGGATGTCGGCTGGTCGTCCTCCTCCTCCTCCACAGGTTCAGGTAATCGGGCGGCAAACGCTGATAGATGCCTGATGGAATCCTTCTCCTTAAGCGAGTGGTAGATTTCTCCTCTCTGCGTCGTCCGCAACCCATTTCTGATTTTAAAAGATGCTTTAAAATTAATTAATTAATTTTGTTACTAGGATTTGAAGGTATATTACGAGGAAATAATGATGTTTTCCCTCTGGGGTCTAAAGTGGCGGCTACCACGTAATCGAGGTCGACTATTTCCTCGAAGATTCGAGATTTCAAGTGAACTAATAGTTCCTTTTGAAATTCCCCGTAGAAGCCACTCTAGCGGCGGATATCTGGTCATAGGTATCGAGAAGAGTACCTATGACCAGGTGAGAAAGTGGCTCCTGCTTCTGAAACGTATCAGTAGCGACCTGCATTGGTTTTTAAAACCGCAGCAACTCCATTTGGTGAAGATGGTCCTCTTCCATCTGATCCTCGAAGACGCCGGCTTCAAGGAAAGTGTCCTTGAGCGCCATGAGCATCCCTTCCTAGAGAAATTACGAAAAGGCAACGTGGATTATGGGACAAATTAGTATAATCATCTTTGTCAAACTCCGTTTTTAATATGCTGCTTACTTGCGCTAAACGTTCCATGGTGGCATAGATGGAGTTCCAACTCGTGACGACGATGGCCTTGAGGTCAAGACCACTTGGCGATTTAGAACGAAATTATTCGCTCCACTTGCTGGAGCGACGCAGGAACGACACCCAATTGTCTACGTTTTGAATCATCCTTTGAACCCTTGGAACTACCTTCACGGAATTGTTCACCTCTAACTGGAGAGAGTGGCAAACGCACAGTTTCCTCGTCCACGTTCCGTGAAGAGCAGTGGAGTGTTCCAGGATGAATTCGCCTAACTCGTCGCTCGGAGACATTGGCTCAGAGACTGGTCCAACGGGGCGCTGTGGCTGTACCAGTAACAGTTGGCTCCACGTATTCCAACCTATAACCGAAAGAAAAAAGGTTTAAAAAAAGAATTCCGCCGTATCTACCACTTGGTGAGAGAAACGAAATATACCGTCATCTAAAACAATAATTCTCGTCGTCCGATGAATCAATTAAAGATTCAATATCGGGATCAGAGGACGCCAATCCCGCGACGTTCAGGGCTCTACTATACTGGGCTGTCTCAAAACGTCAAGCAAGTTCACCGCCTTGGTGATATTGGACGCGTTGTCCGCGCAAATACACGAGATCTGAAAATGCTCAACATTAATTTATAATTCTCGAAAAATGAGCGTGTAAAATATAATTTCTTACGGAAGACTCGGATAGACCGAATTCAGCCAAAATTTCCCGAATTTTCCCAAAATTGCCGTGGCAGTGTGCGATCCCGGAAAATGCGCTAATGCCAGCAAAAGATTTCGGAATTTAAAGTTAGAGTCAATAAATTGAACTCGAACTCCGAGAACCGATTGCTGGCGCCAGCTCGACCAAATGTCCAGGGTCAAATGTAACGTGCCCTGTGCCAAATTGCCGAGAATCCTCTGACATGTAAAAAAATAAACTATACTTAAAATGCAACTGCAAATGAATAACTTAAGGTCTAAATAAAATTTAATTACCGTTATTTTCGGCCTTAGCTCATTTGTCACGATGTGCGCCAACTCCGAGGTGACGGGCTGGGTTGGAAAACTCCGTTGCCTTTCCGGAAAGGCAACCCGTCAATAGCTAAAATATAAACAAGCCATCGCTTGAAGAGGGCCTGGTTAGCTTTCTTGGCCACCGGCGCCGGATCAAGTTTCGTCCTCTTAGAAGGTGGAGGAGTCGATTTGCTCCCCGATCCCAAAACGTCGATCTGGTAATCGCCGTCGTCGTTGGGATCAGGAGTCAACGATAGATTATGGACAGCAGTCTTAAAATAAAAATGAATGAAAAAACGTTATTTAAAAACAAATTTAGAACCGAAAAAAGTTCTAAAACGTAAATATTAAACTTACAGCGTGTCGTTCCATAGCGTAAGCGCTACTGACTCCTCCCACGATCAACTGGTGACACCCCTCGAACTTGCAACGCCCCACCACAGAAATGGCGGGAGTCCCGTCAGTCTCGAGATAACTTCCGACGTAATCGAAATGCAGATGGATATTTTTACGTCCATATCGGCCCGTTTCGAACTTCTCAATAATTTTTGCACCATTAAGTTCCCCTTAAAAAGTACTTTGATCAGGTGGAACTAAAAAGTGAGAAAATTTTGCCGGTCCTATGGTTCAAAATAGCCATTTAAAAAATATTATTTTATTTAGCGAAATATAAAATACTGTATTGCTAAAATATATTGTAAATTGGTTTTTAAGCTCTTTTTTTAACAATGCAAAAAGCATTTTAAAATATTTGTAAAATCCTTTTCTGGAAATTCTGAGAATTGAGAGTTTATTCCTATAACGCCCACGAAATTCGCGCAAGGACGGAGGCTGTGGTGGACAAACGGCAACTCCTCCCCTCCTTTCTTCGGCCAATCGGTATAAAACGCGAAAACGAGAGACTAGTTTCTCATTACTTCTTCGACTTTCGTCATGGACAGTCTGAGAAACCAAAATCGTTCCTTGAAACGTAAGAACACCGCATTGCGTTCACTTATTGGAATATATATTGATATATTTCAGAAAAAATAGATGACCCGCATAGTTTTGAAGATAATTTAGAGAACCGACTGGATTATTATCGGGACTTGTTGTTGCATGAACGCTTACGCAACAAGGAAATGGAAGACAAACTCGTAGACGTCCAACGACGCGCTTTACTCGGCAGTATCAGTATGTCGTGGTGGGAAGCGACCCAAGACCGAGTAATCGGACAAAGATCAATTTTGAACAAAAACGGCCCTTTTCAGGGCCACTTTCAGTCTGGTTACAGGCACTTTATAATGTAGTGAACTCATTTTATATAAAGAAAAACCTTTTCAATGGTTTTCGCTTTGAATATACAATCAAAACGGCCCTTTTCAGACCGATTTTCTCTAAGAATTTAAATAAGCTTACGTTTAAAACTTGTAAGAAACATTTAAATAAGCTTAGTTTTAAAACTTAGGAGTAGGAACATTTATATAATCTTACGCAAGATAATTGTTACTAGGAAACATTTAAAAATTAGGACGATAAACATTTAAATAAATTTCTGAAATATATGGTCGTCAGTACTAAAGATTCCGCAAATATCGAAAATTCGGGATATATAAAACCCGTCCCATTTGCGAGTTCCCCCTTTCTTAATTATAATGCGCTGGCGACGCGAAGTCTGGCTATCACCTGTGGCCGAAACTTTTGCTTTTCTTTGCATGACTGGCACTAACGGATTTAACACTCTCCCCCTACGAACATATCCGTTTATTCCCATTCGACTTAAATCCCATTCGACTTAAATCCCATTCGACCGAAAGAATTTTAAAATGTAGCCCAATTGGCGGGGTGATTTGGTATTTTATTTATAAGGTATGTACTATCGAAGATCCATGTTTAGGTTAGGTTAGAGTTGGTCAAGTTTACTATTTTAGTTCAGTTACTTTCAGGAACGTCATTTCAGGATTTTACAGGAGGGGGCAGAACTATAGAGCTCCGGAAAACCAGTTTTTTAAAAGGACAAAAACCCATCAAATTTCATATTTTTGGGATTTTTAATCGAAATAGTTATTGCATATTTGCTATTGATTTTCAGGATAATTGCGAGAACCAAAAATTTCCCAAGATATGCATGAACATTTTAAGATCATAGAAATCCAGGGGGGGGCAATGCCCCCCCTTGCCCTACCCAAATGACGTCCCTGGTTACTTTTCTTGACTATTTTCAAATAAATGCATAGTACCAAGATATTAAAATGGTATAGCTAAATTCATAGCTACTGCATACCCTTCTTTATTAGCTATCCGCTCCATTGCAAACGACTTCAGTAACTAAATTGAAAACATAGCAAAAGCCAATTTATGGGACTAAAGCAACATATCCACTCCCTAAACATAATTGTCATCCCGTCGGTGATAACGGATAATAAGTGTATCACTTCAACGGAAATAAATAACCGATACAATTCAGCTCATTAAACTAATATATTAAATAATGAGATATAAGTAAAAGGCGTCGAAAAATCACAATTTATAAATTAGCCACTAAAATGTTACCTTGAATTTAAATATTTACCGCATTATAAAATTATATCGGACGAAAACATTGAAATAAGCTTACTTGCTATACATAGACGAAAACTTTGAAATAAGCTTACTTTTTTTAAATAATCATACATTAAATAGGTTAGGAAGTGTCTCTTAAAATAAAAATTAATACGCTCTAAATAAACACAAATTACGTGCACCACAATTCGTTGTTAAGTATGACTTCATCGACTATAATTAATTTTATGAAGTTTGTATTAGTTTACTGAGATTTACGTAAAATTCAGCGAAAAATTACATACAAGATAAAATTAATAACTTAAAAATTAAACTGCATTTAAAAGTGTACCCAATTATTAATTTTTCGTCTTTTTCAATAAATAGAAATTGTAATTTCGCATCCATTAAAGGGTGAAAAAATATTGAAATTCGAATTTCGCGCCTTTTCGAAGCGCGCCAAGAAAATGAAAAGAGCGGAATCGAGACGGACGATGGCGTCGCACTTTTAGAAGGGTGGCTTGACGAAAGAGGGGGAAAACACGCGCTTCGCGTAGAGCCCACAATAGCAAGTGCGAGAGGGGAGCGAAAGTGCCACTCTTCCTTCTGGTGCTCTCCCACTAGAGAGAGAGTGCCTAGAGAGAGAGCATCGAAAGTCGGAGAAACCCGCTCTTTAAGAGGGAGCGCTTCACGTGAGAGCGAGAGCGACCAATTTTTCGCTCTTTCAGTTTTCGCACTGAGCGTCGCCCATCGTTCGGCCGTATTTTTTATATTTCATTTCTAGCCGGGAAGCCGAAAAACACATGCGCGCACTGGTGAAACGACTATAGTTCAAACTGTGTTGCCACGTCAATTTGCCGTTGTATAGGGCTCTTGATGATCTACACAACTCAAACTAAGAGGAATTTCTCCCGCTTGGCTACGTTTTTTCGCGTTCCCAATCATACCCGATCACACACACACATGGACGACACCAGCCTATAATGGTTCGTTTACTAAATACACGATTCATAAAAAGATCTCTATAAACGTTAAAAAGTTATCTAAGAGAGGTAAAAAATTATCTATTAACGCTGAAAAGTTATCTATATCACACTTATCGATTAATAGTTAATTATCACACTTCTCGATTAAAAGTTAAATTCATGGTTATAATTGGTTATAATTATTAACTTATCTTTATCTAAAATGTGTGATAATGTATGTAGTATGTATTATTTATGTAGTATATACCCGCGAGCGCTGCGGATAAGCTCAGGGCGGGTTCAAGGGGCCGTGCCGCACCCGGTATTTAGTATGTGTAAAGTATACATTTTACACAATTACTCAAGAACCATTTACAATTGAAACTTAAAATTAAGAACGCCACAATGGGAGGCTAAAATGAACTTATGTACCAAATTTAATGTACATTGGTTCAGCACTTTTTGCTGTAGAGCGGTCTGCGATAGGAAGATAGAACAGGAAGAATGAAGGCTAACTTTGACTTCCTGTTAATGAAACCAATTCTTCCCAGATTAATGGTGTTAGAATATGGTTTTCCCGTTTTTCTGGTCTTTCAAACGACATATCATTTGTTTTATTCTAAGCTATAGTTTGTGAGATACAAGGGGGTGAAATCAACCTCATTCTAGTTGGATATAATATAGCCAGTTCTCGGGTAGTATACGCTATTTATCCGGACCTTGCGTAGCGTTTACCGTCCCTTTCTATAGATTCTTCCTCTAAATACTTAGCAGACGAAAATCGAGTATTTTGGAGGCATACCAAATTTCATTTAAATCGGTTAGGTAGTGTTTGCAGTAGAGCGGTCTGCGAGGAGACGATGGAAGAAGAAGAAAAATTAAGCCTAACTTTGACTTATTACTACCACAATTCGCGTCAACCCTGTTCGATGAAATTAGTATTTGTTTGTCACGTGCCTGTAACCTGGCAAACGATACATCAATTTTTTTGAAATGACCTATAGTAAATTCGGCTTCATTCTGGTTCGAGATAATATAACAAGTTCTCGGGTAGCTACTCTGTACCTGATTTTTGCATAGGCACTACCGTCCCTTATGATTATTTACGAACTTTACGTTAAGGGTTTAAGATATTACACTGGCGTCTAATTCGAAATACATGTACACTCTGTTCAAAACGTCTTTGCCCGTGGGAGATTTCGAATATTTTCGCCCGTCATTTCTTGTATAGTTGCATCAAGTCGAAGCGGACATCGGTAATAGATAAATAAAATGTTTAGCTACAAATTGGCCAAAATCATTTTCTCTATAGACTTATAAATTGGCCTATTTCGGCCTAAAAGAGGGGGTGTCAACTTTTTTAATTTTGATCTCAGGTCATTTTAAACCTAATTGTCGTGTTCTCCGGGGTTGATTTATATTTAGAAAGTGTTGGAATTATTCAAATCGATGCATTGGTTCAAAAGATATTCACCAAAGAAAATTTCACATAAATTAAGAAATATCTAAACATCTCACCAAGCCATTTAAAATAATAAATGTTGACGGGTTTTGTCGCCATCTATAGTTCCTAGAAGTAATCTTTTTGTTTAATTCTAAATATGTAACAAATTGAAGGTTAACATAAATATTTTCATGTGCTCATTTGAGAAACGAACAGGGGCGACGCCAGAAAATATTTAGGTGTAGGCAAAGATTTTTTAAAAGTGTGCTCCTTGTTCCTCAAATACTTAAAAATTAAATTTTTAGAAGTTTTTTTTATTTATTGAAAATAGTTAAATTTATTTTACAAGTGTTAACTAACTTTAAAATATAAATTTTAAATATAGTGTTTATTTTAGTTACAAATTTGAAAAGTCGGGAAATTTTATAATTTTTTTTATAATTTTGCGGTTTTTAAACTTTTACAATTTTAACTAATTTCACAGCAGCGCGTGAAAGCATCTTAAGACGACGAAAACAAATCTCCGCGCTACACCCTGAAAAGTGAGAGGCGCTTAAGGTTATAGGTTAAAATCGAAATAGATAATTGAAGGTAGTATCGTCTGCTATGCAATTTCGTCGCCCTAGTAATTTTATGCGTAGGCGTAAGTCCGATTAACGAAAACTGAATTTGGTGCCACGTTGGAATAAGGCTATGGGCATTTACACGAAGTTAACTAGAGATCGCCACGGGCGGCTCCAGACTAATTTTATGGGGGAGGGGGCACAGTATTGGTTGAAGCTGAGATCGCGTTACACTGGTTATTTTAAAAGTCAATTAAAGGTCCACACCGAGTAGCGACTTTCGATAGCTCCTTTAAATCCATACACATTCACCCTGCTTGAAATAATATGCCACGATCCTAGCTCTTCTAAATGCATATACCCTGGTCGTAATGTTTCGGTATAAAATGATTTCGATTCAGCTGAATCACTTACTTAAACTTCAAGGTTCGCGCTGAATCGAAATCATTTTATACCGGAAAATTACGAAGAGCTAGGATCGTGGCATATTAATTCAAGCAGGGTAAATGTGTATGGATTTAAAGGAGCTATCGAAAGTCGCTACTCGGTGTGGACCTTTAATTGACTTTTAAAATTACAGTCTAACGCGATCTTAGCTTCAGCCTAGAAAATATCTATACGGTCCTATATTAGTACTAACGATAACGTATACGTATTAAACACATATGAAGTTAAGTGTTTACTAACATACGTAAATAAACTTTTCAAGTCGTCCGTAGGCCTCGTTAGGCGTAATTTTCAGATTTGCTACATTTTGCTGATTTCTCGGGGTGGCATCGGGGGGGGGGGGGGGCAAATAATTAATATATACCACACGGGATTCTAGGTTTTTATTTCTTTACTTTTTTCAATAAAAAACCAATACGGTGCCCCCCCCCCCCCCATAAAATTAGTCTGGAGCCGCCCGTGGCGATCTCTAGTTAACTTCGTGTAAATGCCCATAGCCTTATTCCAACGTGGCACCAAATTCAGTTTGCGTTAATCGGACTTACGCCTACGCATAAAATTACTAGGTCGACGAAATTGCATAGCAGACGATACTACCTTCAATTATCTATTTCGATTTTAACCTGTTACCTTAAGCGCCTCTCACTTTTCAGGGTGTAGCGCGGAGATTTGTTTTCGTCGTCTTAAGATGCTTTCACGCGCTGCTGTGAAATTAGTTAAAATTGTAAAAGTTTAAAAACCGCAACATTATAAAACAAATTATAAAATTTCCGACTTTTCAAATTTGTAACTAAAATAAACACTATATTTAAAATTTATATTTTAAAGTTAGTTAACACATATTTAGAATTAAACAAAAAAGATTACTTGTAGGAACTATAGATGGTGACAAAACCCGTCAACATTTATTATTTTAAATGGCTTGGTGAGATGTTTAGATATTTCTCAATTTCTGTGAAAACGTCTTTGGTGAATATCTTTTGAACAAATGCGTCGATTTGAATATGTCCAACACTTTCTAAATATAAATCAACCCCAGAGAACACGAAAATCGTGTTTAAAATGACCTGAGATCAAAATTAAAAAAAATGATACCCCCTCTTTTAGGCCAAAATAGGCCAAATTATAAGACTATCCAGAAAATGATTTTGGCCAATTTGTAGCTAAACATTTTATTAATCTATTACCGATGTCCGCTTCGACTTGATGCAATTATACAAGAAATGACGGGCGAAAATATTCGAAATCTCCCACCGGCAAAGACTTTTTGAACAGAGTGTACAGGATTTGCTCTTCACGAAATGGCTCGAGCAAGCGAATTATTTTTGCTTTCTATGTGATAAATAAAAGCTGGGTATATTTATGTAATATTAAATTTGTATACTTTTATTGGTTGGAGTGATTCATTTTTAATCATATAATCACGGTCAGGGGCGTAACTAGGGACCCGCAGACACGGCGATCGTGGGGGCCCCATGACATTTTCACCAAATAGGGGGCCCTTTCGTTTTAAGTATTGGTTTTTAATTTATTTAAATTTTTAAATAGGGCCTATTTAAAAATAATGCTTTAAATATTGGTAAAAATGTAGAAATCTGACACATATCCCCAATATTTTCAGAAAACTTGTAAAAATAAGAAATAAATTGTTTTTTTTTATAAAGGGCCCTTTTGATATCCTGCGGGGGAGCCCAAATTTTGTCGTTACGCTACTGATCACGGTTTGAAACATCTTTTAGGGGCTAATCTATTAACTTCCCTTACCATAACATATTTTCATATGATTACCTTCAAATTACTATTAATAGGTGACGTGTAAATTTAACTGACAAGGTTCTTCCTTTAAATTTTATTAGCTTGATTTATAGAACTTTAAAGTTTAGTTCTGGCTCTAGCCACATTTTATGGTATTGTGTGTGGCTTTGTTCAGACGAATCAAGGAAGTAAAAGTACAATTATTTTAATTAAAAAAGGTTTTCAATTTAAGAGATGAACCCAAACTTTTTCTTCCTTTCAAGGTTATTTCTACATAAGGAACTTTCTGCTTAAATATATAAGGCGTTTGAAGCGAGGAAAGATCGAAATGCGGTAAAATTGTAGTTAAAAATGTAGAGGCATATTAAAAGTGTACACTGTTAAACATTTTCAAAAATTTGTCGTCTTACACCAAAGGCATTAGCCAAAAGATATCTTCAATATGGAAGTCTTTCGACCAACGTTTGTGTTTTTGTTGAGCTCAATTTTTATTTTTCTATCAGTTCCTTCGGCTTTATCTCGATCGATTAAGTTTGAAAATTGTGGAGGTTAATTGTTTTACTATTTCTCGTTATTACTGTAGCGAAATAATTGAGAGGACATTAATTTAAAAGGTGCTCCTGAACTGACGGAATTGCACGCAACTCCCTGCGATAAAGATCCGTGCGAGGTTAAACGCGGAACGACACTTCAAATTCAAGCCCGGTTTATTTCAAGTAAGTCCATTTCAAATGAGTCCAAAAAAACCTTGGCTTTATACTGTTTTCAACAATTATTTAAGATATGATCCTTCCTTTTGACGTTCTATTTTTTAAACTGTGAATAAGGCTTAATTAAAACAGTTCTTGTAGAAACAGGAAAGGCGAAATATTAAACACTGTAACCGAGTGTTTTGTTAAAAAAATAATTTTTAGTAAATTATCTAATAACACTAGGTTGTGTCTAGTGACTCGATACTAAAGCGAATCTCATTTGTAACCTGACTTATAAACGATAGAAATTGACTTATTATTAAGCTAAAATGTTTTGCCGAAAAGTTTTGAATAACGCAGTGAAAATTAATATTACGTTTCATCGTTGCATTACAAAAATACATTTTTTGTGACACAGGAAAATCGGTTCATTTTATGGCACCGAAACTTACTTAAAATGATTTCAATAAATGAATAACTTTAGCAGCATTTGAGAAAATTGAATGTTTGAATTCCGTAAACTCATGAGCCTGCTGGCTTATGCCGAGACGACGGTAAAGGTTCGTATGGCGCGTCTCTCGGGTAGTGGTCTTAGGGAAAAATGTAGTTTAGTCTTCTACAGACCGTCTCCGGCTTACCACCTGGGAAGTCATTTCAGGATATTGCAGGTGGGGAAGAACTTGAGTGTCCGAGAGTCTGAGAGAACAGGTGTTTTAAAGGCTAAAAATTGCGTCCAATTTAATATTTTCTGGATTTTTAATCGAAAGAGTTATCGCATAAATGCTAGTTATTTTCAGGAGAAAAGACCGAACAAAACTTTTTCCAAATACCTTGGAAAAATCTTTTCTTCTGTCTATTATGCAGAAAATAATAAGCAATAACATATCCTTTGAGCGTGCATTCCACATGGTTTCAGGGAGCTCTTAACAGGAATTGACCTTAACCTGACATTGGCCGTAACATCAGTTGAAAACAAGCGATTTTTCAGCTGCATGAAACAAGTAAAACTCTAAGTACCCTTATAGATGTGGAGATCGACGTCTCAGTGATCTGCTAGTCATTACATGCCTCCAAGAAGAAGCAGAGTGATGAAAAAATTATGAATTGTTGGAAAAATTAATTTATTTTTTTATGTTCATCATATAAAAAACCTCACAGATAAAATAATTTATATATTTCAAACAAAACGTAATTTCCAAATGTCGAAATCATGAAACGTGGTTTTTTAATAAAGGGGAACCTAGTAGTGGGGTGGCGAAGTTGTTAGCAGCAAGAGGAGCCTGGTTCCATCCCAGTTTGTGACACTGGGTGAAAACTCGGAACAACTCCTTCGGCGTAGAGTTTTTGAGTTCTCAAATCACCAAAGAAAGGTTTTTCTCCCAACTTCCTTGGGCTTTGGGTCGTGCCTTCACCGACATCCCATAAAAATCAGATAATCATAAACATTTAGCGGGTGAAAATGCTCACCCCTTGCTCAATAAAATGAAGTCATTGTAAATGTTTACATAGGGAGAATGACTTCGGTGAGACTTACAGAGGGATGATAGTCGAATGTTCCAAAGGTACGGGAGGGAGAAATGAAAAACGTCACTGACGTGTTCTTCCATCACGTAGGAAAATGTCAGTTTTAGGAAAACATAATTAACGGGCTGATTTGACTAAAAATGTGTTCAACATATTTATTGATCTTGAGTATAAATACATTACTTTTGGCTTGCATTGAATCAATAGCTACATGCAGTTTTAAACACTGTATGGAAACGATTTAATCGGTCGTGTTACATGCCACGAGCTACTAGGTTTAGGTTTTTTTCCAAGCTCTTTCTAATCTCAGATTAATTTTATGGCTAAACAATCTTTCGCGTTTTTATTCCACAGATTTAAACGCCACTAGAGTTCGCCATGAGCTAGGAGCTCTCCTTGAAGGTTCCATTCCGGCAACCTTCCCCGGGTTGAAGAGAGACGCTTGCGTCAGTGGTAATCTCACATGTCCCGTGAAAGAGGGAGATATTCAATATTACAGCGTTAACCTCAATATATTGCCATTTTATCCAACGGTAAGTCTTAACCAACCAATAACCGTAATGATACCTTACGGGATAAACGTTGACACTTTGGACGATATGACGTATCCAATTTTGCGTAAAACCAAACTTAATTATACAAAAATTAAGTTTAGCTTTACACGTTTAAATATGACTCAAATCCATATAGTGAGGCAGTGGTGTAGCCAGAAATTCGTCAAGGGGGGGCCGAAGTATGTGAATGTTAAAAGGGGGTCGAGAAGGGGGTGGAATTTTTGTACAGTCAAAGATAGGCCTAAGGGGGGTCTGACTTGGAAACCCCCCTAGTCTACGCCACTGTAGCGAGATAAATTTCCAAGGAACGGATCAATATTTAGTCGTACATAGTGATTACACGTAATCGGTGCAAAGAGCTAACCTATTCAGGTGGGTGGGTAGAAAAATGTTTGCTGTTTTTTCACGTTCGGTGGGACTGGGAACTTTGGGTACAGTATTATACCTAATATTTGATGTTAAGATGTTTGGCAGGTTTTGTTTTTATTTAAGTGAGCAACAGAGATATGTAAAATATATAATCTTTGAAAAAGATTAGCTACACAGAAAACTTTTGGTTATTACATATATCATCAGCATTATTTTTCAATAGTGGGAAATATATCCAATATGGTGTAGAATTTGTTTTCTAAAAGATTCGACATTTCATTTTTAGGTTAAAGGTGAAGCTTACATCAAACTTCACGTTGGAAAGGATTTAATGATGTGCATTAAAACTAACGTGACGGTTATCTAATTCAAAATTCATTTGTAAAATCTCGCTTACGCAGTTTCTCACTTTGTTACTGTAAAATTGAACATTCGCGGCTTTGGATTTAAGATTAGTAATCAGAGTAGTTTTGTACCAACTTAAACGCTGCATCTTGAAAATCGTTTTTGCTTTTAATTTTTACTTGATATGCATTTGAAATATTAAAAAAAAATCATTTAATAAGTTTCCAATCGGTTTGGTTTAATTAACATTTCGCAATCTTAGGGAAATCATTAGCTGGTGGAAGGTGGAGAGTGAACTAAAATAAGACACGAGTCATTTTTCTAGTTAAACAAAGAGAAAGAGAAAGCCTTATTAGTGTATGAAAGCTCCCAACATCTTTAAAAGCGACCGCTTTCCTTATACATATTGAAAAACATTGTAGTAAATTTTAAACTGCGGTCAGCATAGATGCCAGTAGCGTGCTGTGGAATTTACCATCTTTGCTGTATTGTTTACTGTCATGTTTCTTGTTAAATACTGCAGTGTCTACTGCTAAAACTACAGCAATATATAAGGGAAGATACTGTCTCATATTGGTAATATTTACAGAATGTTGCTGTTTTTAGCTCCTTCCTCTAGTACAGAGAAAAGAGGCTGTTATTTTCGCTGTTATGCGGTGGCGATGTGATGGTGGTGGTGATGATGATAGTGATGGTGAAGGTGAATAATACAGTGGGAGCTATAGGTCTGTATAGTCTATAGCTCCGTATAGGTCCCCTCGGAAATCGACGAATTCTGCCATTGCTGTTCCGTGGTTTTTAATCAAAGGGGCAAAATAAAGAGTGCTTGGAGGAAAAGGCTGCTATTGTGGCTGTGCCATCTTGTTTTAATCTTCATAACTGTGAACATAAGGACTTTTGCGGTTATAAAAAGTATATGTAACAGTACAAGTCGAAAAACATTACTGGTCATTATATTACGATCAATATTTTTAATTTTGTCTTAACGGTAAGATCAGATGTATTTGAATTATTATTGAATGTAAGGAGAGCTATTCTTGCTGTTATTTTAAGGGAAGGATCAAATGTAATTCATCAATCTCAAAATCATACAATTTCTGAAGCTTAATCGAATGTTTCACAAAGGTTATAGGAATTTTGCCTTAGAATCTGACAGTTTTCTTATGTAGCATTTCTTTTAGAAAAAATTAACGTATCCACTTTAAACTAGAATTAATGAAGAACAAATCAACTACTTATCAACGTCAAATTTTCTTGTTTAAATAAACCCATATCTGCAATCAATTCATTTATACATGTTTAGATTTATCTTTTTTTCTTGGAACTGACTGGTTCATCCATTAACGAAGATTTCATATTTCTAAATAAATTACGACATTCTATCCAGATTACCAGACAATGGCTATTTTTAGACAAGCAGGGAAAGTGCTTTGCACTTTCGGTGGTCGTCCGGCCGTAATATGAAATTTTAATTAAAAACATTAGCAGAGTGCGGACCGCCTGGTACCGGCCGTTATTAAATAAATAAAAAATGTCAACACCATAGGATGATAAATAAAACTCTTAGTTTTTAGTTCGTCATGTGCAACCTCTTTACTGAACTCTAGTTTTGCTAAATTATGACCAACAACACTGACACGCAGTTGTTGTTTCCATGGGGGTTACATGAAAGAGCTTTGTGAACTTACTTGAGGGCTACACCAAGGTAAGGTAAGTGTTGAAATAACCGATAAAGATGAATGTGTTCAGTTCTACATAATTGCGAATTCTATGTCAAAGTATTTATCTATCTATCTATCTATATATTTGCTTCAGATCTATCTATCTATTTGGTCCGAGTGTCGCGTCTTTTTGTTTGTTCGAAGGACAAGCGGTACGAGCTATTACTAAGTTTTTAAATTTCTTCAAATTTTTTAGGGTTTAGCTTCATAACGGACTAATCTACTTATTCGCTAATTTTATCATCCTTTACAATGCAGTCCATAGGTGGTTCATTTTAACTTTTTATAAGCTAAACCAGTTAGTTTCACAAATATAAGCACCACAGATAATAAATTTTAGTTCTCTTAATATCTAGCTTCTTGCACACAAAAAAACCTATTTCAAATACAGAGTCTTACAACATTTTTTCGACGAAGCTATATTAAAGTAAGTTTTGTAAAATAAATACTATTTTTATTATTATGTTTATTTTTCATGGATTAATAATTTTAAGCTAAATTGTGCTAAAATAATCTTGAGAAGTCACATGTAAATCCTTAGTAAATTAATGGTTGGGGGTCTTTTCACGTGTTACTCTTTGTAATGAACTGGAGGACAGCTAGAAAGTAATGCTTAATGTTTTGTTCGATTTTTTTTATTTCCGAATTTGCTTCAGATAAATTTCGAAAGGTGGCGCTTTTTCCCTTTAATATAATTTAAATGTGATTCTGTGCCTCTTGAAAATCACATGCATAAATAATGTAAGAAGTTAGGTAATAAAATAACAATTAAAGAATATGAAATATCTCCTGATGTCGGTACCACACTTAAAGTTCTTCAAGGACAAAATATTTGAAAAAAATAAATCCAGAAGGTTCAAACTTTCCATTTCGTAAATGGTTTAAATAAAAATATTTCACATTAAAATCAGAAGGAAATGGTGGAAATAATTATTTGTCTGACACTTCCCCAAAGGAGAGACTAACCAACACCCCGCCCAAAATTTATTTTTTAAAGGGCGGATTAAGATCTTATAGGAAAAGTGTTATAAGCCATATTCCAGCCTAACTTCCTCAATCCGCATCGGCAAAACATTAATATTAACGTCACAGTAATGTGTTTTTTTAAAATTAATAAACAATTTCAAGTTAATAATTTTTGAATTTCCTTTGATATATCCCTCTTTTATATGGCGAAGAGTCACTTGCTTTTTGCCATAGCTTAGTCTGCTCTATCGTATTTGCGCTCCCGAACTTTAACTTAACTAACCAACTTAGCCCTTTAATAATTATTTTAAAATTTGGAGAAAGGGTTTAACACTTTTGGGGGCTTTTGAAAATAATTAATATATTTATTATGCGTTTTTTGTCGTTTATTTAATATAATTTTAAAATTGAGATAAATATTTAATGTTAGTTTTGTTCTTAATTGGTTAAATAAATTTGGAGGCAAATGTAAATCTAACTTTACATCTAATTTTTTTTGAAATTTATAACAAAATATTTTAATAATTCCTTTTTTAAGAACAACTTAATTAAAGTTTGTTTCAAGTTCAAATTTTTTTAAATAAATCCATTGACCTTACTCACTTTACACACGGTGTTTAATTTGATTAAGCTATGTTAATAGTTTGATTGATATTCTATATTTATTATATAAAAATTGGACTTTATGACTAATTAAATAAATAAAACCTTACTTAAGCTCATTTAGCTAAATATAGTACAAAAATGACAAGTTTTGATGAAATGATTATTTCACCTGTATAATTGTTGATAAAATCTAGATTTTTCAAATCCTATCAACATTTCATTTTATTTTGATACCTTATTAGGGAGATATGACAAAGTAGCAATCACACATTGACCAAAGCATTTAATTAAATTATTAAATAAAGCTTAATTGATACGTAAAAGATATGTAATATGAAAATACCTACAAGAACATAAAATGCTGTTAAATTCAATTATCAAGGTTTTAATTTAACCTTACATTTCAAAGTTAATCATGTATAAATTAAGAACTTTCAAATTTCCACAGAATCTGTTAAGATCTGTAAAATACAGTGCTATACAGGGTTTTTGGGATAAGCATATCAAAATGCAATGCTTCCGGGTATTTGGCACTAGAAAATTGGCCTCCAAAACGTCAAAAAAAAGTTAAAATGTGCAGTTTCTATTATTCCTTGGACCCAATTGTTTCCTTTTACTAGGCACTTGTTCTTTTTTTCCAAAAAGTGAAGAAATTGATCACCAGTATCAAAAGTGCGAAATTAAATTAGAATAAGTAGGATAAGTGAGTAAATCACATTTATCGTAAAACGAAGGTGTTTCAAAGCGTCACCGTTGTTTCAATGAAAGTTTCTAATTGAATTGGGATCTTTTTATTCTTCAAATATCATGAAAAACGTACAAATTTAAATTTAAAAAATGTTCAAAATGACCCGTTGGAAGATTCCAGGCGTGTTACGGAAAGTTTCACACACATCAATTATTCTTTGTCGTAGGTCATCCTTGGATTAATTATAGTAGTTCCTATCTGGATATATCACTTTATAAAAAAATGACCATCAAATGGCTTCGCGACAGCAGCGCCGCTTCAGCGAAGTTAGCGGGTAATTTCCAAAACTACCGTAACACGTAGCCTTCTACCCGTAATAAACACTTAGCAAATACACGCGGAATTATAGAGGTAGGAACTACTATTATTTATCCAAGGGTCATCAATGTCGCGAACTTCAGTCTTGTAAAGCAAGTGTTTAATTGGTTCCCAGAGAAAAAGTCGGGAGGGTTTCTATAGGGGGATTGAGCGGGCCACGCAACAGCCCTCCCTCGACTAATCCATTTGAAAGGAAACGCCTTATCAAGGTAAGCTCTTACTTTTCGGTTAAATTGTGGTGGATCTTCGTCGTGCAAAAACCACATGCGCCTCAACGTTGCTAATGGTAATTCTGGCAAAAATTATCGTAGAAAACCAAAATACTCCTCACCATTTAGCCTGGGTGGAAGAAAGACGGGTCCAATTAATGTGTTACCAACAATTACACACTAACATTGCTAGTGGTGTGATCTAGCAGATGTCGCGTGAGGGTTTCGTTGACTCCACCGATGGTTATTGTGCAACTCTGATTATTGCGTTTACTTCTCATAATAAAGCGAAGACATTATGCTTATCGCCATTTATGTCGATGATTTAAACATAGCTTGCAACAACGCCGAAAAAATGGACTAGATGTGAATCTGAACTAAAAAATAAATTTTAAATGAAGGACTGCCTTGGTATTGAATTCCGTCAAGGCGTCGATAAATCAACCATCAACTGGTCTCAATCAAAGAATATGGAGGCGGTACTTTAACGTGTTTCGATGCCAAACTCGAAGTCAATATCTACTTCCCTGAATGCCAACGAGAGGTTGAAGAAACCCGAATCCCCGTCCGAATAGGACATTAAATATTTTCCGTACCAACGCCTCGTAGGGGCCTTGATGTGCCTGGCCGTTTCTACTCGTTTTGATAACTCTTATGCCGTGAGCACCCAAGCCAGTTCAAAACAAGAACACTGTAAAGCCGGAAAGCGGGTTTTGCTTTATTTGAGGGAACCACCCCCTGGGACTTATTTTCAAAAAGAATGGACAAGACTCTTGTCCATACGATGATGTCGATTTGGGAGGCTGTATCAATAACCGTCGTTCGAACACCGGATATGGCGAATGGAGCTGTCGTGTGGGAGGCGACGAAACAATAGACGGTTGTAGTTTCCAGCATCGAAGCCGAATATATGGCCATGACGGAACACTTCTTATACGAGGCGGAATCTCGAATAATTCAATCCTAATTTAAAACCCCAATCAAGGAGCCCAAAAACTCGTCCGTTCAGTCGTGAATAGCTAAACCCCGGTTAAAACTGTCCAATTCCGATTTTAACAGTTACAAGTCCTGGTAGTGTTTGCAATTTAATTAGGGACCATCCCAAAGTGTTGCATTATTATTGTTATATTTTAAAACATTATTTCTTGTAGATAACACTTGTTTTTTAATGGTCTGTTACAACGTTACTTTCGTTTACTATTTATACGCATACATTTATACAGAGCTGTTGGGGACATAACTTTATTAATGTCAACGGGGTCATACTTGGGGTAGGGATGATACCCCATTGGCGGAAGTAGGACAATCACCCAATAGAAAATTAGTGATCCTCATTCAGGGCCCGATTAATCCTTTCAGCGCCTCTAGGCACACACAAATTTGTCACCCTTTGGCATTGTCTAACGGGTTGGTCAGCTAAGTAGGGGTAAGCCAAGTACTTCGACTGTATTGTTTCTTTAACTACCTATGGTTAACTTAACTATAGTATTTAATATAGTAGTAAGAGACGATAATTAACAATGTGACTTGCTTTAATGATATCCGCTTGGCAAGTGCCGATAACATTTTTTAGTGTGTACATAAAAGGAGAAAACATACAAACAAGACCCTGGAAGAGTGGCGTCACCTAGTGACAACGACTTGTACTAACATACACCTTTCCTCTTAAGAAATATATTGGGCTATTCCATATGGTTTCAGCCAATCATGCCACTACGGGTCCTGCGATTTTTATGAAATTTGGTAGACTTATTCCTTTCAACAATTGACGAACATTAACCGATTTTTAGGGCAAAATTTAAAAACATTATTTTTTTACAGAATATTAAACTAGACCCCTGAAATTTAGTTATGTTTTTTGGGAAATCTCTACCCCAAGATTAAAGTGTTAATAACTTTTTATATTTTTAACATATCAACTTAAAACATTCCTTAATTATGGAGTGTATAGTACGGATCTGGATAAAATCTCCAAAACAATTTACACATTTTAGTTGATTTTTAAAAATTAAAAAAACAATTAAATACACATTTCGGGGTTTCTGATTCTAATGGGTATTTCGTCATGTGGTGCAACTTTTAAATATTTATAAAACACATTTTTCTATACCTCTAGACCTTATCTTTCTAACGGTATAAGTATCGTTTCGTATATTTGTTTTGTTTTCCACTGGCAGCCAGAAAAACAAAATCTGTGATATTGCTCGAAAAACGTTATTTTTATATTCTATAGAATTTATTGGATTTTTAATAATAACTTCCAATTTGCCCATTTTTTAAATTTATAACAATTTCAATTTTATATAAATATTAAAATTTTACTTTTGTAAATATTTGAAAAAACCGCGCATTTGATTTTAAAAATAATTTAATCTTGAACCGTAGAATTTATTAAGTAAAATATTAAGTAAGCAATAAAATACTCAAAACACCAGCTGTATTTTTATATCACGAATTTATACTTTTGGGGAATTCTTAAAAATATTATAATTTCAATCTTTTCTAAATATATTTTGGGACATTTATACATCTTTATTAAGTAATTTATATTTACCAGTTTAGTCTATAGGGGGGGGGGTTCGATAAAGTACAAATACTGTTTGGCCAGAGCACGTGACAATTTTAGATTTTGTTTGGCCACGTAAAATCGCAACTATCTTTTACATAGGCCGATTTCATGAAATTTATTAATTTTTCATTTTCTTCGTAGTTTTTATCTTCAACAAATGCCACAAACCACTCTTTGTCGTAAACAGCTGAAACATATTGGCCGGTGGAAATATCATCGAATAATATAATAGATTCGCTATCTTGAACTGCAGTCACTTTAACCCGTGTATTAAATCCATCCATGGTTAACTGATGCGTATCAAGTTCAGTATTTGACTGCGGTACCAATTTATGGTGTGATCGAGGGCCATCGATTGTCGAAGTCGTTCTGAGAGTTGGTCACTGTGATTTATCACATAGGGTTATGAAGCATAAATAAACTTTATGCCACTAATGTTTTGTTCGGCCTATTGAGACAACTGAAGTGGAGTTGTTATTTGATCAATAATTTTCAAGCCTTGGATCAATGAAAATAGGCAAACGAAGCTCCAAGAGCTCACACAGACCGTAAGTGACTTCTCCGAAAAAGTTCCAATATCAATCCAGAAAGCACTTCTTAAGCATCACTTTGTGGCTAAATTACAAACCTTTTACTTAAGAAGATTGAAGGAAGACCTACCCAGAAGTCATGCTCTAATACTAATCGATTTTGCAGAAAACTATTATTTCGTGTTTTATTGTAAGGGATGAAACATTGAAACTGAACATGGAGCTTCAACATTTATCTCAAAATTTGGAGCATATCCACTATTTCAATGATCGCACTGCATCGCAATATAAAATTTGTAAGAACTTGTTGAACCTCTGCAATCATGTGTTATATTTTCTCTTGGTTGCTGATTGAAATTACTTTGCAACTAGCCACGGAAAAAACCCAAGTGACGGTATAGGAGTTATAGTGAAGGGTTTGGTAGCAAGATTTTTAATCAAATAACTCAATGGACCGAACAAAATAATAGTAGAATTAAGTTTATTAATGCTACCAAAACCGACGTAAGAAACCACAGTGATCAATTCTCAGAACGACTTTCCTTCGCTTCGCAAATCGTTAGCACTCGGTCACACCATAAATGGGTACCGCAGTCAAATACTGAACTTGATACGCATCAGTTAACCATGGATGAATTTAATACACGGGTTAAAGTGGCTGCAGTTCAAGATAGCGAAAGAGATAAGTGGGTGCGTCTACCGATAAGGGGCACCTGCGGGCGGGGGAAACGGGGGTGAAACGGGCCCCTGTAGGGGCCCATTTTGCGTACATTTTCGGCAGGTCAAAAGGTTAGCTGATTTACGAGGTTAGATGATTTACGATGTTATACCACCTCATAAAACCTAGGTGGTAACCCCCCCCCATTGTGGGTCAATAGGTTATCTGCCCCTATTCGACAGGAGGTGTGGACAACGATGTTATGCAAACAGCTATAAACCGTTAAATAGGGTGAAACAGGCCCCCTGTAGGGGCCCCCATTTTGCGTACATTTTCGGCAGGTCAAAAGGTTAGGTCAATAGGTTAGATGATTTACGATGTTATAACCCATAAAACACAGGTGTTAACCCATTATAGGTCAATAGGTTATATGACCCTATGTCGGGTGTGGACAACGATGTTATGCAAACAGCCTACCCGTCATAGTGAATGTCTGCCCCCCTGTCTTTCGAGTTGGTTGGTTTTCGCCGACAAACACTTTTCCACCCATTATTTTCCAACTTATATAGGGCCCCCCTAAGGGTAGCGTAAAATAGCGGGGCGGTCATCGGTAAAAGTGTTTTGGAAAAAAAGAGCAGAGTGTATACAAATTATAAGGTTTTATTTATACATTCAAAGTTACAGTTAAGCGGATGAAAACGCTTAAAGATAAAACAATTTATTTTTAATAAATTTATGGTTTGTAGATACCATAGTAAACAAATTGTAAAAGTTAAATACACAAAACATATTTTGGTTGGCCACTGTTTCTTTAAAATCGTCAATAATTTTAAATGCTGTTACGTAATTGGACGCATAGCGGACAACGGTATCATACCTTTCATGTTCATCCGATAGAAATAAATTGTTGGGTGCACATGGTTCTTTATACAATATTTCGTAAATTTTACGATAATTATCGGTTATAACGTAACCCATTAATTCAAAGAGTTTTTGGTTCACTTTAAGGAGTTGAATGTGCGAATTAATGAAATATTTGAGTCAGTCCAATTCTCGAGTTTCTGGCGCTTTGATTACATTTCAAAGACCTGGTGTGTGATTTTATTGCATAGAGCTACAGATATATCGAGCTCAGACGTAAAACCCGTAGTAACGAAAAGCTCGGATGAAAGTGAATACCGAGGGTTAATGTTACGCTGAGTCGGATCAAATTTAGACATTTTAGTAGGCCCAGGAACGTTATCTACACAGCTTCGTTTAGACATGATGCTCGAGAAACGGTTTGTAGTGTACTGCCGATGGATGACGGGGGTGAATGCCTTATATATAGACCCCCCCCCATTTGCGTTCATTTTCGGTAGGTCAATAGGGTCATATGATTTATCGATAGTTGGAGGATCTCCCCTTTAGCGTCCCTATTCGGTAGGGATGGTGGAATCATCTGACATGATGTTATGTAAACAGCCAGTAGCTATAAACCCATAGGTCAATAGGTCCATCATTATTTCTCAACCAATTGTCAAAAACCTATCCGTCTTAGGGAATGTCCCCCTACGGCATCTGTCAAACACTTTTCTCCACGTGCGAGTGGTGTTATGTAATAAATCCAAATAGTTCAATGGGTCGAGCCTTTTGTGTTTTCGCCGACAAACACTTTCCCCGTGTAACATTATTTTCAAACACTTTAACGATGCGTAAAGCTATCCGTCTTACGGAATATCGGCCCTAAGGGGTAAAGGGTAGCTAGAGAATGACCCTTACCCCCAGCGCGTAAAATAGACAGAGCGGGTGTCCCCTCTCGCTAACTAAAAGTGTCGTTTTGGTAAAAAAGAGCCGAGTGTATTATAAAAACGGTTTATTTTTCTACGACATTCTATGATTTGTAGAGACCATGGCGAATAAATTGAAAAAGTGGCCCCCAACTTTTTACATCAGGTGTGGATTCTTAGCGCTAAAATGGTTATAACAAACGAGTGTTCCCACCAAAAATGTTTTTTGTGCGTAGAATTTTATGGGGGCCCATAAACTAGTAGCGGGAATAGAACCTCTTAACTATTTCAGTTTAAACTACGAGGGATTCTAATAGATTTTTGTTTTTAACTCCCAAATGGCCCTACGTATGGGGGGGGGGCAAAGTGTGCATGGGGGGGTGGGTACTTTTGTGTATAAAAACCCAGGGATTTGGTCCCTAAGATATCACAACTCTGTTCTTTTTTTGTATCCAACCAAGTCCACTAGAAATCCATCTCCGCTGTTCTCGGATGAGGACGTACCCCTGTAAGTTTTTATCAATTTTTATATTTTTAGCTTGGTGATCTATTCCAAAATTAAATGGTAACCCTGTATGCGTACCAATTTCAATATGCAAGATACTCGAGAATGGTAAAATAGTCTATATTTAAAGTTAAAATGCGAAAACTACATTTGTAGTGTTCAATTTAGAAGAGAATTACTTCAGCTTTTAAATAAGATTTTTTTGTATCTACCCTATATCATTTACATATTATTTTTTTATTCTAATTTAACAATCACTTTAAAAACTTAGCACGTCTGAATAGCTGTGTAGAGTACTATTAACAGATATAAATATTTCTGGGTTCAGTTAATGTGATGATTCGAGCTTTGTAGGGTAATAATAAAATAGCTAAATATTTTTTGGGTTTAATAATTGTGCTTCTTAGTGAAAATTTTGCATATATTACAGTATTAGGTTGGCTAATTATTTTTTCACCTGCTACCATTCTCAACGGGTGAACATAGAATAACAAAGATAATTTTCCACTATATTTAAAGCCAACTTTCCTTACATTTCACTATGAAAACACTGAAGCTTCTTTCAATGCGATAACTTTATTACACGCAATTTTTTCCACCCCAGAATTACATTTATTGAATCGAAAAAAATATGTAACCCCTCTTAGAATTAACCCACACAGGTATTCAGAAGAGATGGTGTTCAATTTAAAAAAATTACGTTTTTTTTTGGATCCACCCCTATATCAGTTATATAAAACCTAAAATTTTTGAATTCTAATTTAAACATCACTTTAAAAACCTTATGCAAGTCAGAATAGTTGTGTAGAGTACTAATAACGTAGATAAATATTTATTGGTTCAGTTATTTGTAGGGAAGCTTGTTTGAAGATAAGTTTAAAATTATTTTGGAAAAAAAAACTTGAGCTTTTTAAATATATGATACAGGGTGGATACCAAAACTTCAAAATAAAATTTCGTAAAAAGCTTACTAAATGAAATTTTTTCACTTCCTAACAAATTCAATAGGTGAACACAGACTTAAAAAGATAATTTTCAACTATAGTTAACGGTAACTTCCCTTAAATTTCACCTTGAAAACACTAAAGTTTCATGCAATCCAATAACTTTGACTTTTGAAGATTTTTCACTCAGAACCATCACATTAAATGTGATCCACTCTGTATCGTAAATTTAAAAGCTCAAGCAATTTTTTTTTCCAAATTCATTTTTAACTTGGCTTAAAACAAGCTTCCCTAAGTCTGACTAGCTCTGTATGTTAATAATAAAATAGCTAAATATTTTTTGGATTCAATAATTTGGATTCTGAGTGAAATATTTGCATATATTACAGTATTAGTTGAAAAAATTTCATTTATGTCCATTTTAATTTTTTTTTGTTGTATCGCATTATAATATTTTTTGGCTCGTAAAAGAAAAATAATTTTTGTAATATATCATCTTATAAAATTTTTTGTAAAAAAATATATATTTTTATTATCTTATAGATCTGCCCTATATCATTTACATATTATTTTTTTATTCTAATTTAACAATCACTTTAAAAACTTAGCACGTCTGAATAGCTGTGTAGAGTACTATTAACAGATATAAATATTTCTGGGTTCAGTTAATGTGATGATTCGAGCTTTGTAGGGTAATAATAAAATAGCTAAATATTTTTTGGGTTTAATAATTGTGCTTCTTAGTGAAAATTTTGCATATATTACAGTATTAGGTTGGCTAATTATTTTTTCACCTGCTACCATTCTCAACGGGTGAACATAGAATAACAAAGATAATTTTCCACTATATTTAAAGCCAACTTCCCTTACATTTCACTATGAAAACAATGAAGGTTCTTTCAATGCGATAGCTTAATTACGGGCAATTTTTTCCCCAGAATTACAATAATTGAATCGAAAAATTATCCAACTCAGCTTATCAGACTTCGGCAAAGTTTTTTTTAAGTTAGGGTGTTAAATAATAAAATATACTTCAGCTTTTGAATTAAATTTACTGTTAATATAACTTTTGCGTACAGCAACTATCTAGTAACTCTAACGGTAAAAGTTGGTACTGGAATTTACCTGTTAAAATTTAACAGGAATTTAACAGGAAGCTACAGTAATTTTTCACAGTGTAGCATATGAAAGTATGAATTTTCAAAAAGTTCATTTAAATTGAAGTGAGTCCTATTTTTGGATTCCCCTTGTTCCTCCTTCTTTCATCCCAGCATGTATCCCCTTTTATCATGGTTTCTCTCCAAAAATCTTAAATCAGTAGGTCTCGTTCCTATTTATCTCCCACCATCCCAAATTGTCAGCTTTATTATGTAATAACAAAGAACCAACTACCCTCCTCGACAAGGCCATCACTTATAAAATATCCCGTGCTTGTGGTGATAATTACATTGGGCAATGCCGTAGCCCATTTCTTCAAAGGCGTAAAGAGCCCCAAAAATATAAACAACCCGTACAATAATTCTCCCCTTAACGAACACCTTCGTGTTTTTGGGGCCATAATGCTAGGTGGGACTCAATAGATATACTAGCTCGACCCAAAATTATATAAAACAAATTTTAATGTAGGCGAATCCATCGAAATTTAAAAAATAAATCTGCGCAATGTTTAAACCGTGACGATGGTCCCTTTAACTTATACACGTTTTCTCCACTTTTTAAATGTTTTTATGGGCCTCACCCTCTCACACAGACAACAAACCAATTCCTCCTCTCGCAGAATCCACCCATTCAGACAATAGTAGCCTGGAGCGCGAACGAAGATATCGAGCCCATATAACACTTCGACGGGGGTCGACTCGCCTTTGAGAAAAAACGCTCGCGGCTAAAGAACAGTGGCATCCACTATATGTATGCATAAATATTTTTTCGTCCCAAAGTTTTACCATCGTACTGTCAGACTTGTAAAAATCCCATGAAGAAGGAGGAACAGTTCCTCCGAAACGTTCGATTTTTTAAATAAATATATTGTGAATTTTAAAAACGGTTAAAGTCTCTTTTCACTAAGTATTTTTAAATATTTGAATATCGGAATTGTATTTCGTTGCGTTAAAAGTAGAGTTTAGATATATAGTCGTTTTAAGTAATACTCGTGATATAGGGTCAAGTGCCAAGCATATTTAAGTACTACAATGATATTAAAATAAAGTTTAAAAATATTTCCATTCTACGTTACTTTAACAACGAATATTCTATGACGTCAAAACACTCAAATCCATGTTTCAAATTCAAATTAACCGCGCAAAACACTTAAATCTATGTTTTCATTTGATTTTTTAAATTAACCGCGACGCGCCCCCAGACCGCGTCCCCCCGAGAAATCCGCGCCCCAGACCGCGCCCCCCCCAGGGGAAATCAGCGCACGCGCAACGCCTTGAAGTTACGTTAACTGTGGGAGTTGAAACATCTGTATAGCTTGTTGAGATAGCTATAGTCGACTGATATGTGTTCAGCATGTCTTATGGGAAGCAAAGTCATTTTAAAATTTGTTTCAGCTTCATTTTTAAATATATATAATTAAACAAAATAAAAGAAAGAAATAAAAAATATAAAAAACATAGTTTGAAATTATGGTCGTTGTCGGAATTCGCGAACATATCGGGTCTTCTATCTAAGTCGATACCACCTTTGAGGTCGTAGATGGTTAACTTCTATTCACTAGATAAAGCTCTCAAAATTATTCGTAAAACGTTTTGATCAAGTTATTTATATTTCTGTATTATCCGATTACGCGCACCGCTCAGGTTATGACTTTTTACGCGTTCTATCTGTTTGTATTTGGATTTTTTAGCCATTTCTATCAGGGTTGAAAAGGAACGAGTGGGCTCGAAATGCTTCCCCAATATTATTTTTAATAAAAGTTTATTTTAAACCATGAAGTATCTGTCTCTATAGTATATTACTTACTATTTACTAGTTTAAATTAACCATGGTTAAATTTTGCGTTTAGTCATTACTTACTATTATCATTAAACTACGTTATTCATAACTTACTATTATCGTTTAGCTACGTTAGTCATTACCTATTATTATCTTAAACCTCAACGAGAGCTTTAACAATTTAACGGTATACGTTTTCGACAATACGACAAGTTCGCATTAACTTACGATGGACGACGTTACCTTTTTTGGTATGAACGAATCTTTTCTCTGTCACACAGGAAAAATAAATTCCGTTTTAATACTTTATTGAAATAGGTCTGCTCGGAACTTCAAACAAAACTAACTCGGTTTGGAATTATTCACAAAAACGGGATACTAAAATATTTAGTGGAATAATTAGTGATACAATCTAACTAATCTGAAGTTTCAAGTAATGAAAGTGCAATATGTGTAGTTACAAATGTTTTTATGACGGTTAGATTTATTTATTTATTTAGTTATTTATTTAAGAGACATACCTACGAAGTCGGAACGACTTAAATGTAGGCATCACGATATGTGCTTTAGCTGATTGATTGAATGATTAGCGCGATATTTTGCAGCGATGTTAATGTAACTGCAAGGCGTTAACCGACGCATTGTTAAATACCTTGTTTATATACATTATACAGAGATGCTAATATATTAATGGTAAGTTGCGAAAATCCCAGTGCGCGTAAAACTCAGACATTATATAGTGACTAGTAAAACAATATAACATAGTGAACAAGTTGACCTGAACACAATATGTTGATATACGAAGCCCTCCCCACCTCGCCGTAACTAGGGGCGGCGCGCGTGCTCTGATTTCCCCTGGGGGGGGGCGCGGTCTGGGGCTCGGATTTCTCGGGCGGACGCGGTCTGGGGGCGCGTCGCGGTTAATTTAAAAAATCAAATGAAAACATAGATTTAAGTGTTTTGCGCGGTTAATTTGAATTTGAAACATGGATTTGAGTGTTTTGACGTCATAGAATATTCGTTGTTAAAGTAACGTAGAATGGAAATATTTTTAAACTTTATTTTAATATCATTGTAATACTTAAATATGCTTGGCACTTGACCCTATATCACGAGTATTACTTAAAACGACTATACATCTAAACTCTACTTTTAACGCAACGAAATACAATTCCGATATTCAATTATTTAAAAATACTTAGTGAAAAGAGACTTTAACCGTTTTTAAAATTCACAATATATTTATTTAAAAAATCGAACGTTTCGGAGGAACTGTTCCTCCTTCTTCATGGGATTTTTACAAGTCTGACAGTACGATGGCAAAACTTTGGGACGAAAAAATATCTATGCATACTTATAGTGGATGCCACTGTTCTTTAGCCGCGAGCGTTTTTTCTCAAAGGCGAGTGACCCCCGTCGAAGTGTTATATGGGCTCGATATCTTCGTTCGCGCTCCAGGCTACTATTGTCTGAATGGGTGGATTCTGCGAGAGGAGGAATTGGTTTGTTGTCTGTGTGAGAGGGTGAGGCACATAAAAACATTTAAAAAGTGGAGAAAACGTGTATAAGTTAAAGGGACCATCTTTAAACATTGCGCAGATTTATTTTTTTAAATTTCGATGGATTCGCGTACATTAAAATTGGTTTTATATAATTTTGGGTCGAGCTAGTATATCTATTGAGTCCCACCTAGCATTATGGCCCCAAAAACACGAATGTGTTCGTTAAGGGGAGAATTATTGTACGGGTTGTTTATATTTTTGGGGCTCTTTACGCCTTTGAAGAAATGGGCTACGGCATTGCCCAATGTAATTATCACCACAAGCACGGGATATTTTATAAATGATGGCCTTGTCGAGGAGGGTAGTTGGTTCTTTGTTATTACATAATAAAGCTGACAATTTGGGATGGTGGGAGATAAATAGGAACGAGACCTACTGATTTAAGATTTTTGGAGAGAAACCATGATAAAAGGGGATACATGCTGGGATGAAAGAAGGAGGAACAAGGGGAATCCAAAAATAGGACTCACTTCAATTTAAATGAACTTTTTGAAAATTCATACTTTCATATGCTACACTGTGAAAAATTACTGTAGCTTCCTGTTAAATTCCTGTTAAATTTTAACAGGTAAATTCCAGTACCAACTTTTACCGTTAGAGTTACTAGATAGTTGCTGTACGCAACAGTTATAGTCCTGTTCGTCGATTAACCGTTATATTAACAGTAAATTTAATTCAAAAGCTGAAGTATATTTTATTATTTAACACCCTCACTTAAAAACAACTTTGCCGAAGTCTGATAAGCTGAGTTGGATAATTTTTCGATTCAATTATTGTAATTCTGGGGAAAAAATTGCCCGTAATTAAGCTATCGTATTGAAAGAAGCTTCAGTGTTTTCATAGTGAAATGTAAGGGAAGTTGGCTTTAAATATAGTGGAAAATTACCTTTGTTATTCTATGTTCACCCATTGAGTATGGTAGCAGATGAAAAAAAAATTAATTAGCCAAACTAATACTGTAATATATGCAAATATTTCACTCAGAATCAAAATTATTGAATCCAAAAAATATTTAGCTATTTTATTATTAACCTACAGAGCTAGTCAGACTTTTGGGAAGCTTGTTTTAAGCCAAGTTAAAAATGAATTTGGAAAAAAAAAATTGCTTGAGCTTTTAAATTTACGATACAGAGTGGATCACATTTAATGTGATGGTTCTGAGTGAAAAAATTTCAAAAGTCAAAGTTATTGGATTGCATGAAACTTTAGTGTTTTCAGTTTGAAATTTAAGGGAAGTTACCGTTTTTAAAGTGATGGTTAAATAAAACCGTGTAAAGTCTCGTTTCATTTGGTTTTTCACAATGTGTTTCTCTTCACTTCTAAAAATACTTAAGTTAGTTTGTATGAAATACTTACTAATACCCGAAAGATGGACTTTAGAGTGGATAAGATTTGTAAATATCATTTCGAAACTAATAATTTTCACGCTTTATTTAAGTCAAGCAATTACATTTTTAAAAATGAAAGAAGTTAAACAATACACCTATAGTCAGAAAGATATTATAAAAACACTAAAATTAAAAAATTAAAAACTCTTTATTCAACTTTAATACGTTACGCTATTTAAGAAACGTAATTTTAGAAAACATACATAACGTAAAAACAATGTGATGAAACAAAAATAATATTAAAACGATTTATATTTTCTTGCACACGATTTTTCGGTACCACACAGCGATTTTGTGAGATTTCACAACGGCGCAATTATTAGGGTCACGGTGAAAATGACAATGTTTAGGCGCACTTATACAAAGAATGGTAGATAATTTAGGACAGTCTAAATCCTCGACGTTCTTGACGTTAACTCCTATGAAATCCGATAAAACTTTGGCCTTTACTAAACCTTTACAAAAAAAACGTGAACCCTTGTTCTTTTATATAATTTGCGATGGCTCCTAGGCTGTTGTAGTCTTCCCGTCCGTCGTCCCAACGGAGATCGCAAATGTTCCAATACAACCATCTACACTGCCATTTATCTTCTTCCGTAAGACTGGAATATGGATATGGTGGTTTAAAGGTCCAGACGTTATGCTTCTCCGTTTCTGCATCGTAAATAGCTAACTCTTTAATTATCATTTCTCCATTCACACGGAAAAAGTTTGCCTCGATAAAACATGTCCTTTTCATTTCTAGAAATAAACTTGTTTTAAAAAAAACTTAGAACATGTAATTAAGACTTCGCACTGAAGCTTGCATCAGTCCAGTATCTTTACCCTATGGAAATTTTTCATCAGGTCAATTGAACCCAAAAACATTTTCTACGTTATTATGGACCCAATGAACTATTAATTACGTAATCTAAAAACAAAAATGACGCGAGCAAGGAGAAATAACGAGTCTGATCTATAAGATAATAAAAATATATTTTTTTTTACAAAAAAATTTATAAGATGATATATTACAAAAATTATTTTTCTTTTACGAGCCAAAAAATATTATAATGCGATACAACAACAAAAATTAAAATGGACATAAATGAAATTTTTTCAACTAATACTGTAATATATGCAAATATTTCACTCAGAATCAAAATTATTGAATCCAAAAAATATTTAGCTATTTTATTATTAACATTCAGAGCTAGTCAGACTTAGGGAAGCTTGTTTTAAGCCAAGTTAAAAATGAATTTGGAAAAAAAAAATTGCTTGAGCTTTTAAATTTACGATACAGAGTGGATCACATTTAATGTGATGGTTCTGAGTGAAAAATCTTCAAAAGTCAAAGTTATTGGATTGCATGAAACTTTAGTGTTTTCAAGGTGAAATTTAAGGGAAGTTACCGTTAACTATAGTTGAAAATTATCTTTTTAAGTCTGTGTTCACCTATTGAATTTGTTAGGAAGTGAAAAAATTTCATTTAGTAAGCTTTTTATGAAATTTTATTTTGAAATTTTGGAATCCACCCTGTATCATATATTTAAAAAGCTCAAGTTTTTTTTTCCAAAATAATTTTAAACTTATCTTCAAACAAGCTTCCCTACAAATAACTGAACCAATAAATATTTATCTACGTTATTAGTACTCTACACAACTATTCTGACTTGCATAAGGTTTTTAAAGTGATGTTTAAATTAGAATTAAAAAAAAAAAATTTCAGGTTTTATATAACTGATATAGGGGTGGATCCAAAAAAAACGTATTTTTTTTAAATTGAACACCATCTCTTCTGAATACCTGTGTGGGTTAATTCTAAGAGGGGTTACATATTTTTTTCGATTCAATAAATGTAATTCTGGGGTGGAAAAAATTGCGTGTAATAAAGTTATCGCATTGAAAGAAGCTTCAGTGTTTTCATAGTGAAATGTAAGGAAAGTTGGCTTTAAATATAGTGGAAAATTATCTTTGTTATTCTATGTTCACCCGTTGAGAATGGTAGCAGGTGAAAAAATAATTAGCCAACCTAATACTGTAATATATGCAAAATTTTCACTAAGAAGCACAATTATTAAACCCAAAAAATATTTAGCTATTTTATTATTACCCTACAAAGCTCGAATCATCACATTAACTGAACCCAGAAATATTTATATCTGTTAATAGTACTCTACACAGCTATTCAGACGTGCTAAGTTTTTAAAGTGATTGTTAAATTAGAATAAAAAAATAATACGTAAATGATATAGGGTAGATACAAAAAAAATCTTATTTAAAAGCTGAAGTAATTCTCTTTTAAATTGAACACTACAAATGTAGTTTTCGCATTTTAACTTTAAATATAGACTATTTTACCATTCTCGAGTATCTTGCATATTGAAATTGGTACGCATACAGGGTTACCATTTAATTTTGGAATAGATCACCAAGCTAAAAATATAAAAATTTATAAAAACTTACAGGGGTACGTCCTCATCCGAGAACAGCGGAGATGGATTTCTAGTGGACTTGGTTGGATACAAAAAAAGAACAGAGTTGTGATATCTTAGGGACCAAATCCCTGGGTTTTTATACACAAAAGTACCCACCCCCCCATGCACACTTTGCCCCCTCCCCCATACGTAGGGCCATTTGGGATGTAAAAACAAAAATCTATTAGAATCCCTCGTAGTTTAAACTGAAATAGTTAAGAGGTTCTATTCCCGCTACTAGTTTATGGGCCCCCATAAAATTCTACGCACAAAAAACATTTTTGTTGGAACACTCGTTTGTTATAACCATTTTAGCGCTAAGAATCCACACCTGATGTAAAAAGTTGGGGGCCACTTTTTCAATTTATTCGCCATGGTCTCTACAAATCATAGAATGTCGTAGAAAAATAAACCGTTTTTATAATACACTCGGCTCTTTTTTACCAAAACGACACTTTTAGTTAGCGAGAGGGGACACCCGCTCTGTCTATTTTACGCGCTGGGGGTAAGGGTCATTCTCTAGCTACCCTTTACCCCTTAGGGCCGATATTCCGTAAGACGGATAGCTTTACGCATCGTTAAAGTGTTTGAAAATAATGTTACACGGGGAAAGTGTTTGTCGGCGAAAACACAAAAGGCTCGACCCATTGAACTATTTGGATTTATTACATAACAACACTCGCACGTGGAGAAAAGTGTTAGACAGATGCCGTAGGGGGACATTCCCTAAGACGGATAGGTTTTTGACAATTGGTTGAGAAATAATGATGGACCTATTGACCTATGGGTAAATAGGCCCATTACTAGGGTTTATAGCTACTGGCTGTTTACATAACATCATGTCAGATGATTCCACCATCCCTACCGAATAGGGACGCTAAAGGGGAGATCCTCCAACTATCGATAAATCATATGACCCTATTGACCTACCGAAAATGAACGCAAATGGGGGGGTCTATATATAAGGCATTCACCCCCGTCATCCATCGGCAGTACACTACAAACCGTTTCTCGAGCATCATGTCTAAACGAAGCTGTGTAGATAACGTTCCTGGGCCTACTAAAATGTCTAAATTTGATCCGACTCAGCGTAACATTAACCCTCGGTATTCACTTTCATCCGAGCTTTTCGTTACTACGGGTTTTACGTCTGAGCTCGATATATCTGTAGCTCTATGCAATAAAATCACACACCAGGTCTTTGAAATGTCTTCGCGCGCCTGGGACGATTTATACGGGCACTGGGAACAAATAAATGATCCCCAAAGGCTGCCTTTTCGATCACCGTTCCCGTTATCAGACGCGCTAGTGACCGCCGCCATATCTGACCAAAAAGAATTAACTTTGCAAAGTACGATATCCGAAGCGTCGGTCGTAATCAAAGCGCCAGAAACTCGAGAATTGGACAGACTCAAATATTAATTCGCACATTCAACTCCTTAAAGTGAACCAAAAACTCTTTGAATTAATGGGTTACGTTATAACCGATAATTATCGTAAAATTTACGAAATATTGTATAAAGAACCATGTGCACCCAACAATTTATTTCTATCGGATTAACATGAAAGGTATGATACCGTTGTCCGCTATGCGTCCAATTACGTAACAGCATTTAAAATTATTGACGATTTTAAAGAAACAGTGGCCAACCAAAATATGTTTTGTGTATTTAACTTTTACAATTTGTTTACTATGGTATCTACAAACCATAAATTTATTAAAAATAAATTGTTTTATCTTTAAGCGTTTTCATCCGCTTAACTGTAACTTTGAATGTATAAATAAAACCTTATAATTTGTATACACTCTGCTCTTTTTTTCCAAAACACTTTTACCGATGACCGCCCCGCTATTTTACGCTACCCTTAGGGGGGCCCTATATAAGTTGGAAAATAATGGGTAGAAAAGTGTTTGTCGGCGAAAACCAACCAACTCGAAAGACAGGGGGGCAGACATTCACTATGACGGGTAGGCTGTTTGCATAACATCGTTGTCCACACCCGACATAGGGTCAGATAACCTATTGACCTATAATGGGTTAACACCTGTGTTTTATGGGTTATAACATCGTAAATCATCTAACCTATTGACCTTACCTTTTGACCTGCCGAAAATGTACGCAAAATGGGGGCCCATACAGGGGGCCTGTTTCACCCTATTTAACGGTTTATAGCTGTTTGCATAACATCGTTGTCCACACCTCCTGTCGAATAGGGGCAGATAACCTATTGACCCACAATGGGGGGGGGGTTACCACCTAGGTTTTATGAGGTGGTATAACATCGTAAATCATCTAACCTCGTAAATCAGCTAACCTTTTGACCTGCCGAAAATGTACGCAAAATGGGGCCCCTACAGGGGCCCGTTTCACCCCCGTTTCCCCCGCCCGCAGGTGCCCCCTTATCGGTAGACGCACCCACTTATCTCTAGCGAATCTGCTATTTTATTCGATGTATTTCCATCAGCCAACAGGTTTCAGCTTTTTACGACAAAGAGTGGTTTGTGGCATTTGTTGAAGATTAAAACTATGATGAAAATGATTATTTATTAAATTTCATGAAATATTCATAATGTTACGTGCCCTTGCAAAATATTATAATTTGTAATTTATCAAAACCAACACCTACAGACTCAACTGGCAAATGTAAGTTACCAAAGAAAGATGTTTAAAGGTCCCAAAATATATTTAGAAAAATATTTCAATAATATATATCTTTTAAATTTCGCCCAATATATCAATTCCTGATATAAAAATATAGCTTTAAGATTAAATAATTTTTCAAAAAATATAATGCGCTGGTTTATTCAAATATTAAAAACAAATTAAATTTGCATACTAATTAAAATCTTTTTAAAATGTTAGACATTAAATTTCTTTGGCAATATTAAGAAGTTTTTATTAATAATCTTTAAATTCTATAGAATCTCAGATTTTGTTTTTCTGGCTTCCAGTGGAAAACAAAACAAATATACGAAACGATACTTAAACCGTTAGAAAGATAAAGTCTAGAGGTATAGAAAAATGTGTTTTATAAATATTTAAAAGTTGCACCACATGACGAAATGCTTGTTAGAATCAGACCCCCGAAATGTTTATTTTTATGTTTTTTTAATTTTTAAAAATCAACTAAAATGTGTAAATTGTTTTGGAGATTTTATCCAGATTCCGTACTATACACTCCATAATTAAGGAATGTTTCAAGTTGATATGTTAAAAATATAAAAAGTTATTAACACTTTAATCTTGGGGTAGAGATTTCCCAAAAAACATAACTACATTTCAGGAGTCTAGTTTAATATTCTGTACCAAAATCATTTTTTTAAATTTTGCCCTAAAAATCGGTTATTGTTCCTCAATTGGCAAAAGGAATAAGTCTACCAAATTTCATAAAAATCGCAGGACCCTAGGTGGCATAATTGGCTGAAACCATATGGAATGGCCCAATTCACAACGCTATTATTTATTTTAGTAATCTTAGTAGCGTTTAAAAAATATATTTTAAACTTCACAAGAACGATATATCCATATATATTTAGACAAATATCTATTTTGCCTTTTAAGACTATTAAACTGTTTTAACTTTAAACAATATTCTTTACTGTTCGTATAACTTGAGATTGTTCCAAATACAATTAATTAAAGGTTCAGTTTCTTAGGCGGTCTTACGATCCTTTTGGATCTTCTTTGAAAATTCCCATCCAGGGTCTCACTGCTTGGTGTTTCTGCTAACGCTCTTGGCTGCGCCAATGCAGAATTATCTTTTGGACTTTGGTTTCGATTGTCTTCTACGGTTCGTATACGAACACTAGTGTCACTTAATGTTGGTGTCTTTTTGTTTTCCGTCCTGGGTATGTTGTTCCTAGGTACTGGGTTTAAGAATAGGCGTTCCTTGAACAAATTCCCTAGTTGTAAGAAGTTGGTGTCGATTACGACGTAATATTGCTCCATCATCTGTTTCCACGCGATATGATCTAGGCGCGACTTCGTCCATTACTGTTGCCTTTCTTTTCAATTCTCCTTAGTCTCTAACTCTAACCGGATCACCCGCTTTTAACTTTGGTAACTCCTTCCCTTTCAACGTTTGTTTTTGTTTCTTTGGTGTCGACCACGTGAATCTTTGTATATCAGGAAGTCTTGTCATGATGTTTCGGCCCATTAGAAGCTGTGATAGTGATAGACCTCCTGCTAACGGCGTACTTCTATATCTCATTAGGCCTAATTCGAAGTCTTGTTTGGAATCTATAGCTTTCTTCAACAGACGCTTTGCGATCTGTACACCTTTCTCTGAAAGTCCATTTGATCGTGGATAACGGGGACTTGAAAGTGTGTTATCAAATCCGTAATTAGTACTGAAATCTTTAAACACTTTGGAGTTGAACGGTACGTTGTCGGAAAGCCCTTCTTTAGGTTTGCCATGTCGAGCAAATGTTCTTTTGAGGCTCTCAATGACTGGTCCTGCTGCTATCGAACTCATGGATTCAACTTCTAAGTAATTGGAATACGCGTCAACTACTACCAAGTACTCTTTCCCGTTTAGACTGAAGAGATCCGTTCCCAAAGGTTCCCATGGTTCTTTGGGTGTCTCTCTCATAATTAGAGGTTCATAAGTCTGGTTATAACGATACTTGTTGCATGTTAAACAGCTCTTGCACTTATTTTCTATATCAAAAATTATGTTTGGCCAAAAGACAGACTGCCTTGCGCGTCTTCGACATTTCTCGTTTCCGAGATGACGGTCATGTATTACATCTAGTATTTTTTTTTTACAACTACTCGTAACTACAATCCTCGATCCCTTTTAAATCAACCCTTTGGCTGCGGTTAATTCTGAGTTAATTGTAGTATACGCCGAAGTGATTTTATCGTTGGCGTTCCAACCATTTCGTAGCTGAACTTTTACTTGTTTCAGAATTGGATCGTTGGCTGTTTCTTCTTGTAAAACTGTCAACATGTTTGAACTCACGGGCAATGCTTCTACAACTGCATTGACGTTAATCTGAACCTCTTCCAGTTTTTTTCTGGCGTTTTAGCTGGTAAACTGGCTCTTCACAAAGCATCCGCAATAATCAACTCTTTGCCTGGCGTGAACTGTAGAGTATATTGATATATCATTAACTTTAGAAACAGTCGTTGCAATCGGGGTGGAACATCTGATTTTATTATGGTCTGTCTCATAAGCGATATTTTCAAAAGAGTGAACACTCAGAGATCGTAAAAGCACACATGGGAACACTTTGTAGAACATTTACAGATCACATGTATGTGCTCCCAATGTGTAAAATAGTGATCTAAAGGTGAACGATTTATTTGCAGTGTAATACGAAATCGCTTCCATAGACGTAGTCATGATAACGCTGACAACCGTACACAAGCCCAAGACTCTCTTTTTCAATTTGGTAGTACCTTGTCTCCACTTCTGTAAGAGTCTTGACACGTAGGCCACTGGTTTCCAGCATTTATCATGCATCTGTAATAACACCGAACCAATCCCGTTTTGAGACGCATCCGTTGAAACTTTGGTGAGTTTTCCTGAATCGTAGAACTGTAGAATCGGCTTGCCAGTTAGAACGTTTTTAATGTAATTCTACTCGTTATCGTGTTCCTTCTGCCACTTATGGTCAACGTCGTTTCGTAAATAGCTTCTATGGTGGTAAGTATGGGAGGATTAATTGGGTATAAATTTCCAAACGAAATTCACTACACCTAAGGTACGTTGTACGTCGGCTCTAGATTTTGATAATCGCCTGCACTTTGTTTGGATCTGGTCGTGCCCCGTCTTTGGAGATGATTTTTCCCATGTATAGAAAGCTCTGTAGCTCTGAAAATACATTTGCTTGGATTCAGTGTAGCTCTAGCTTTTTCTAAGCAGCTTAGCGCAATATGCAGATTGCTATCATGACTCTCAACTGTGTCACCCCAGACTATGACGTCATCATGTAAAGGTCTTACACATTGAACTGCATCTGACTTAATATCTTGAAGGAAATTTCAGGGGCGCACGAGACACCAAATGGCAAAACTGAAAAACAAAATCTTCCTCAAGGAGTATTGAAGGTTGTCAGTAACTGGCTACTCTGGTTCAGTGGTATTTGATAAAATCCAGAAGCCGCGTCTACCTTCGAAAAGTAAACGACTCCTGCGAGTTCCGCTTCAATATCTTCCTTCGTAGGTATCTGGAAGTGTTCCCTCCTAATGTTAGCATTAAGCTCTTGGGGGTCCAAACACAACCTAAGTCTTCCATTTTTCTTCTCAATTATCACTAATGGGCTCACCCAATCGGTTGGTTCATCCACCTTCCTTATAATATTTTGAATATCTAGACGGTTACGCTCTTCTTTAACACGCTCGTGAAGTGCATAGGGAACTCGTCTGGGAGGTATGATTACTGGTACCGCTGTCTCTTTGAGCGTAATGTTACACGGAGTCTCCAAACGTCCTATTCCCTTGAATATTTTCGGGTAATGGGCGAGTTAGTCTTTTCTAAACCTTTCATCTCGCTCCGATGAATCTTCAACTTCTTTAACTATCTCTATAGTCTTGTGGTTCTCATTGGTAATATTCCCTTTCGAATAAAGTTTATATCCAACAATCCAAAAGCTTCGCTAGATCTCAGCCCAAATATTTTTCGCCTCCATCAGTCAAGACGAATTTGGTTGTCAATTGTTTGGACCCAATTACTATGGTTCAGTCTGTTATTCCATGTGAATTAATTATCGATCCTCCGTAAGCTTTAAGCGAAACGCCCTTCTCTATTTCAGGCTTGGGTCTCAAACTGTTATAGACGTCTAATGGTAAGCATTTTACTTGCGCTCCCGAATCTTTTTTCATATTAACAACTTGAGAGAGTACCTTTACTGGAATTATCCAATCTTGTAAATCTTTAGATTCTTTAACTTGAACCAAGTCGATGATGAAGTCATTATCGCTATAGTCACTGTCGTATCGTACAGTTTCTACTATTTTTTGCTTTTGCAAACTCTTTCCCAATGATTTTTACCTTTGCATTTGTGGCAAATGTCTCCATACGCTGGACAATCTTTCCATTTATGACTTCCGCCATATCGGAAACAATTTGTGACATATCCGCTTTTCGGTCGAACCATTTTCTCCTTAGCTTATGATTGAGTGGCATTCCTACTTTGCTCTTTTGCTTCTTGTTTCTTCAGCCCATAGTAACTTCTTCAACTAGAGGCTCCGATGACGTGTTTTTACGGTCGGCGGTAGCAGTACCTGGGCCCGTCCCCGTTTGAACATGTACTGCCAACCTTTCTGCCACTCGGCAAAGTGCAACGGCTCGATCAAGGCTTAAGTCTTCTTCGGCTAAAATTTCTTTCTCATTGACGGCGAAACCCCGGCCACAATTTGATCCCTTATCATTGACTCTTCAATGTCGTCAAAATTGCAAGATTGTCCTGTCTTTTTGAGTAACACCAGAAATTCGTCAATAGTTTTACCCTCTGGTTGCATCAAATTTCGAAAAATCCAACGCTCATACGATGCATGCTTCTTTGGCGAACAATAGGCTTTGAATTTTGCAACCACGTTTACAAATGTTTTAGGATTATCTTGAGCAAATGTAATTTATTAAAAACACCAATATCGGCTTCTACTGCGACATTTAATAGCAATGCAATCTTTGGTTTATCGCTTCTCGCCTTAATGTGGTCTCTTCGTATATGTCACTCAAATTGCTGATAGAAATGGGCCCACGCCACTGCATCGTTGCCCGAGAACGACAACGCTTGAGGCAATCGTAATCCATCCATTAGAAAAACTAGAAATATTTACTGAAGTATAAATCTTCTGGCACCATGTAATGTTTCTTTAACTACCTATGGCTAACTTAACTATAGTATTTAATCTAATAGTAAGAGACGATAATTAACAATGTGACTTGCTTTAATGATAGCCGCTTGGCAAGTTCCGAAAACATTTTTTAGTGTGTACATAAAAGGAGAAAACATACAAACAAGATGCTGGAAGAGTGGCGTCACCTAGTGACAACGACTTGTACTAACAATACATCGACCGGGCGGCTTTATCAGATTTTCGGCAGCATTATTTTCCTCCCAGAAGCGTTGTTTTAAAAAAGTTCGCCACCCTCCCGACCCAGTCGTCTATTTAGAATAATAAACCCCTGCGGGTAGAGATGGGCACTTTTTTGCCTATCTTTTTACCTCTCAAAAGCATCAAGATGGCGCTAATATCACTATCACGGTCAATTTTTTTTTAAACCCCGCAACGTTTACATATCATTTTAAAATCAAAGATGAATCACTTTTATCGATAATTTTTTTTCCTCTCAATTTTTTTAATATAGCGCCACTATCACTATTCCGTTCAATTTTACTATCAATAAAAAGCTGTGGAATCACAACCAATCAATTTGTATAGAATTTTTGGGTTAAAAATCGTATCAAAATTGAGAGAATTATAAGGCATATTTCTCAAATCGATTAAAAAAAAAGTATCAGATTCAAATAAGATATGATAGTGGCCATCTTTGCCTGCGGGGGAAGTATTCCATTTCTCATTGAATGCAATTTTGATGATCGATCATTCTACTTCAGTTCAAAGACCGCGGGCACTTTCCATTGGTTCTTAGTATAATGACGTTTCTGAAAAAATAAAGTAGTCACCGGAAAACGGGGTTTCGATCGCTAGTCGAAATGAAAGAAATTTTGAGCTGCATCGTCTGCTAGGCGTTGTTGACGTCATGAGATTAACGTTTCCCTTGGGTCTATGAAATACTCTGTGGGTGAGTGTTTGTTCTACTGTTTAACTGATTATAATACGTTTTTAACCAATTTTTTCTTTCAACAACTTGAAACATAAAAACGACATAAAATATTACATATTTCATTATAAATATTTTATTATAATAAATATTTGTGGTTAATGTTCGGAATTCCCTCCTAGTGCTCGGATTTCGATTAATTTTTATCCATGAATAAAATAAGCTCGGCGATATTTATATAATATTTATTGAAATAACCAATAGTTGAATAAAAATTGTAAAATGTTTAAATAATTGAAAGTGAATAAGCCTATTATTTAAATAAATACCACTTTTATTCAAATTAATGATTGGTTTCGTAAAATACATTCTTTTTACCAAAGATTTTTAAATAAATCGGAAAATTTGTGGATAATGAATAAACAATTCCGAGCACTATTCCCTCCCTAATGAGTGTAATAAAAAACGTTCATACATTTCATAACAAATTCCTGTTTAACCCATTTTGTCTGCTGTTTTTGTCTTGTAAATTATTCTACCATTCTTATGTATAGTAAATAACTGTACATTATTTCAGTGTTTTTAATTTATTTCCTGTACTTTTTAAGCCAAACATAAGCACGTATATGGACGTATCATTAAATAAATATTGAAAATAAATAAGAAGTAAGAAAGGTACATATGAAAATGGGTTTATCAGGTACGTATAGTGCTTCCAACAGCTATCTGTTATCTGTTCATTTATCTGAATATACCTAGTTTTTTTCAACGATTTCCTTATTGGATTAAGCCCCTTTGTAATCATCCGCAAATAACAGTTGGTCCGATGACACTTATCCGAATAGAAATATCCGATTTAACCTATATCTGGTTTACTTAACCGCCATTACAATCTGATTTTTTTATCCGAGCAATCAGATAAGGGGATACTTCTTTGACAAAAAATATTGTTTACGACTAAAATAGTATTTTAATTCTTCTTTATTAACTATCATTGATATAAACAATTTGGTCAGCAAGCTAGTCTAGTTGATTTTGGAATTGAAAAATGCTTTACAAATGGCAAGTGTAATTTCTGCTTGTGAGGAAACGTTCAAAAGAAGTGAAGTGTGGAATTATTTAGAAGAGATAGTGTAGTACATAGCGATGGATCAACTAAGGAATTTGCTAAATGCATTCATTGCGATAAGTAAGTCAACTTTCAATACTTATTTATATGGCTTCAAATTTTTTTAATTAGGTTGGTGATAATAATTAACGTTCTTTTTAGGGGTAGATATTCTCAAAGTACAAAATCAAATCGAAGGACGGGAAATATGAATTACCATTTAAGAAACAAACATCCAGACTTATTTGATTTTCAGTCGTCGAAAACCCAAGACATTGGTGAATTAAGCCGGTATACGTAATTACATATCAGCATAAATATATAGAATATTATAGATCGAAATATCAATGTCCCTATATTGCTAATGATATAGTTCAGGGCGTAATACGTCATATGAGAATTGGAAAAACGGTTAAAAATAAATTATTTTCAGTACTCGGTGTTATTTTTACATTGTTAGCCCTTAATACTTCATCGGTTTGTGCTAAATAATGGGCCTCATATTGTTATCTTAATAGTCTAGAGGGATACATATTATTACTTCTGATATTAGTAATTTAAGTGTGAGGGTGCGCGTAGAAGTCCAAGATTAAAAATGGTTCGTTTCGTCGTTCTATCAGACCAAGCGTTTAAAATTGTTGAAGACGAAAGTTTGCGAGATTTATTTTACACGCTTAATCCAATCATTTTTACAACTCGATTAAAAATAAGCGACGCAACTTAAAAAAATGACATTATGAAGGAATATAAAGTTGAACTTGAAAACGTTAGCAGTAAACTCAAGGTTCTTATACGTTTCCAAGTGGGCCTACTTTCTTGTAGCATTAATGGAAACGTTTTTTTTTTCTTCAAAATATAGCAAGTTCGTGGCCAATTTTATTTTACACACGACTGTTGGACTTCCAAAAATAGATTCCCTTTATTGCCGTCACTGCGCACTGGGTGGACGATGTATGGGTTCAACATGACTTACTTATTGGTTTTATGTACTTTCGCGGAGGCCATACGGGAAAACATATCTGCGAAACGTTTTTGGAACTCCTAAGCGATCGAGATATAAACAAGGTATATAGTAACGCTGGAGCTCTGTTTGGAAATTTGGAAGTAAATGTAAAAATATATTTAATTTATAGGTACTTGGCGTAACAATGGATAATACCTCAAATAATGACACTTTCACAGTAGAGTTAGAGAAACGTTCCATGGACGGAGGTTTTCGGTTTACCGGAGTGACTCGTTTTCGGTGCTTTCCTCACGTACAAGATATAAGTGTTGAAAGTGGAAGCCAATCATGATACCGAGTAGGACCTCAACATATGCGAAGAAAATCAGACAACTGACATAAGCGATAGCACGGCCGTTGCCAAGGTACTATTTTATCTTTCTCTCATTTCAAATATAGATATTTCGTAATTATTTACCTTTAATGAATCTTTAGATTAGAAGGATAGCGTTAGGGGTGCGATTATCTCATATGAAAGATTAAAAATTTATTAATCTTAACGAAGTGTACGGCCTCCCTGAGCTCAAGTTAATCTTGGATGTTAAAACCAGGTGGAACTCAACTTATGCAATGATAAGGAGAGCAATCTCGAATATTAAAGTTTTGATCCATGGTACTGCGTAAATTGGTTGAAAAGTTATAATAAAAAGACTGCTACTTCATGGATTTATAATTGTCTATTTTGATTAAAATATTGGGAGCTTTCGGACCGTAGTCCTTCGTCACCCACTAGTTACAAGCTAATTAAAATGTTACACAATATACGTTTTACGACCGCGAAAAAAAAAGGAAAGATAATATTACCCCTGGTGGGCAATTGTTTAACAATATTAATTTTTTAATTTAAAACCTCCCCAGCCTTTAATGTTTATTGACCCTTCCTCTAAGTTTAAATTTCCCCTATCTCTAATAAAATAAGGAGAGCAAAGCTACTAAGTCATAAACAAGAGTAACGATTTTCAAATGCTGATTGTCTCTTTGGTTTTAACTATGAATTGGACGCTTTAACTGGAATGGATGAAAGATTATTTTAATAAAAGCATCTGTAGCATAGTTGACAATGCTGTTGTCACCGTTTTTACAACAACTTACTGAGATGACCAAACCCCAGACATTTCTGAAAATGCACTACCCTCAACGTCGGATAATCCGGACATTTCAGCTTTGTATCCCAAAAGAGGGGAAAAGTGGCAGAAAGGTGCTGTGATACTTCAGTACTTGTGAGCTGATGTTGTACACCCTCAAGCTGATAGCTAACAGTGGTGGAAGGTGAGATGTTTCATTTTGAAGTTTAATTGTTGTCTTAATGGTTCTGTTATAGATTCAAGTGGCGTTGATGGCCCATGATTATCTCGCAATCCCTGGTTCATCCGTGCCTGCCGAAAGAATGTTTTCAATGGGTATCGAAAGAAAAAGGGGTTTCCTAAAGCCTAAAACGATATCCGCCATAATATGCCTTAAAAATTGGTGGAAACAATGAATTTTTTCCAGTATTTTAATAAAATAACTAAAGATTGAATCGCTTACGAATTTACTTTACAAAGTAATACACAAGGGATATTTTACGCCTAAACGTTGTAGGCGCGCGCCTATAGGGCCCCAGACATTTTGGGACTACATTTTTTGAACACTTAAATCTCCCGGGCCCCAAAATGACCATTAGTAATTAGGGATCACTAGTTGTCTTAGTGCGGCACTGAGTGAGCTCATGCTGTCACATGCTGTCTTGTGTAATTTGAAAAAGGTTTATGGAAGGTTGTGTTTGCCGCGTAGGGTCCTAGGAAGGAATTCTATATTACTCTGAACAAAGACCCAACGTGTATAGGTACAGCACCTAAACTACCAACTAAACCTCCCGTCATTAAGTTTGTGCACCCTGCGCTATACTAAGTAAAAGAGTCTATCTCTAAAAATGATCATTTACTAATAATATTATTCTAATGTAGCAGATAACTGGTGTAAGGTTTTTAAGGAAATTTACTGAATCGTGATGATTGATTGTTCACAGAAATATTCCTAGCCCTTGCTCAAAGCTATTCATTCACCAAGGCGGGGGAAGATGGCGACAAAATGCGAGTCGTGGCCTTATCGTGGAGTGAATTAAATCTGAGAGAGAGAGGGGGTTACATACAGGGGAAAAGAAAAAAATAAAAAAGGAGGGGAGATTCGAATTCAGAATGGAAACCCTTTGTCGTTAATCCATCACAAAATCTTTATTTAACACTCAAATTTATAAAATAACACTAAAATACAAAACCAATTAACAAAATTGCGGAGGGAACTGAGGGGATAATATTATTTTGCTTCTAGTGATGGTTAGGCCATCTCTTCTATGGTTCTTTTAGCTTGTCAAACATACATGGGGGAACTTAAATCTAAAAACACACTCTTGACCTTAAATTTGTGAATTAAATTATCTCTTACTATTTTCTATGGGATCGGTTCCGGTATCCCTACTTCCAGGCATCTAATAATAATAATAATAATAAACACTACAATTAAAATACTACAATTAAAGATTCTACAATTAAACAATGACAATAATTAATTCAAAAAAATAATAACAACGAGGGCACAACGCGAACGGAAAAAGTAATCTGGACTGTATAAATACAAGAGGCAGAATGAACTCTCAACCTCGAGGGGACCTGTCTTAAATCCTTTTCTCGGACAATAGCGAGGGATTAAGCTTTCTTTTTAAGACTTTTTCTCTACTTTTCACTGGCTACTTCGTATTTCGACCCTGGGTACTCTACAATGGGGGGGGGTTATGATGGAAATTCTACTCATCACTTGGTTTTGGTATCCTCCGCTACGTTGTTGTCTCTCTGTTTACGGGTTTTCTCGTTCCTCGGTTTACGTAAGATGCCCGACACACGCACTTCACAGAACGGGACGTCTTTGGGGATTGCTTGTTTACGCGTTTCTTTATTCACACTTTTCTTTAATTCTCTTTATTTACTCGTCTACGGTTTGGCGGCCGGATTGCGGGTTTCTTCCTATATTCTTTTACTTCCCAAGCTGACGGGGGCGTAGGTACTTCGGGTTTCGGTCTGAAATGTCCGGCTATACACGCTAAAAAAGGTTGGGTTAAATATTTTGGGTAAAATTTATTTTTAACCAATTTGACTTAATTTTAACCCATTTTGGGTTGCTCTAAAACTTCTGGGCTATTGTGAAAGGGTAACGTGTTTGGGTTATTTGCCGGATTTTTCTTATTGCCCAACTTGGGTAAGATGTACCCAAAAACTGGTAAAACTCCATTATGTCGGCTGCTAAACATTCTGATTGTTTGAATGTTGAGTTTTTATTGGTTCATGATTTTAACAGTTTCTTGCCAAATAGTCGAAACTAAAAACTTTGTTGGCAAATGTCAGGAACTTTTAATGTTCCAGGAACGGTTTAGTTTTAGTTTTAAATTCCACAAAACAACAATTGAATTAAATGGTACTTTTAAATTATTCTGAATTTAGTTATAAGCAGTATGAACTTACATACTTTAAAACATTGCATTATGTTCTGAACTAAATTTTATGCATTTCCTATACCTAATAAGGCTTAAACAATAACTAATTAACGTAATTACGTTAAATAGTTCATGGCTTAAAGTTATTTTTTTCAAGTGTTTAGGCCTTGTTTGATTATTGTGTGAACATGTTTTTTTTATCCGAACATCAGAAAAGTTTTACTTAGGTCTAGTTGTTTAAAAATATAAGCTTATATGAATACAAAATGTGAACTGGTTGGAAGTTCTTGAAATTAGTGACAGGAATTGCTCTTAAATCAAGGCAATTACTATGATGTCATTAATGTGTTCAGTTTACAGGCAATAAATTACTCAACGAGTTTCTTGCTATAAGCATTTGAAACTCGGAATTGACAAACCAAGTTCTTGTAAACGGAGAGTAACATTTGATTTTTTCACATTTCGTGCATTTGGCAAGCCAAATATTTGAGGGAAAGGTGAAGCTGATATTTTTTCTGACAGAAATGTGGTTCGGTATTTTGGAGAGTATGAGTGGAATTGGTGGAATTTTGACCTTTACAAGTTAACATCTAACAGATATCTGGGAAAAAATTTCAACTTATTTTAGCGAAACAGAAAAATATATCTAATTTTCAAAACATATTTGGTTGTTTTCTTGAAGTTATGGATAGGATGAGTGAAATTGGTGGAATTTTGACCTTTACGAGTCAATAGTTAACAGAGTTTTGGTAAAAAGTTCAACTTATTTTAGCGAAACAGAGAAATATATCTAATTTTCAAAACATATTTGGTGGTTTTCTTGAAGTTATGGATAGGATGAGTGCAATTGGTGGAATTTTGACCTTTGCTAGTTAATATATAACAGATTTCTGGAAAAATTCCAACACTTGATTTTTTCACATTTCATGCATTTGGCAAGCTAAAAATTTTAGAGAAAGGCAAAACTGATTTTTTTTCTACAAAGAAATGTGGTTCTGTATTTTGGATAGTATGAGTACAACTGGTGGAATTTTGTCCTTAAAAGTTAATATATCACAGATTTCTGGAAAAATTTCAACTTAATTTAGCGAATTTTTAAAAATGTAAAAGTACTTATATATTTTGGTAATGTTTTTGTAAAATCTCTGAAGTCTCATTAAACATAAAATCATATTTTAAGACTATTTTGTACAATCCATAGAATTTAAGGTCCTTCTGAACTAAAAAAATATATAAGCTTAAATAAATAATTTTTTGTGGTTCTTTAGGTGTAAAATTTTGTACTACAATTATTTTATATTTTATGACTATTATGGTCTAGAATATTTTTCAGAAAATATCCATTTCAATATTGAAATATTGAATTCTATGTCCTTAATTAATTGTGACAAAACACACACTTCATTATATTATGATTTTCTAATTTGGTTAATTTAGTAGTATGTTCTAACAATAAAGTAGATCGTACATCATTGAGGTTTGCCCTATTGCTGATGAACCACCTATTGGGAAAGGGATAAATAAACTAGTTATCATCACTATATCATGGAGAAAAGGTTTCTCCATGACTATATAACATTCCAAGAATATTTTTCGTAAACTATCATTTTTAAATAACCCTTTTTCGTCTAAGTCATGTCCACTTTTATGTTAGGAGAGAATAGTATCATACCACGTATACTCTATTTCCACTGTGATAAATTTCCTAATTTTGATATTAATCTTTCCAGATAAATGTTTTTGTTATTTTGCTTAAGACCAAAATTTTGGACTCGTGTAAAACAATCTGTGATAAGAAGATTTTCATAGTTTTAAAAACTTCGAGTTTAAAATGAAATTCCATAAGTTTGTGAATTATTATATTGTATATTTAAAGTACTAATATAAAGTGTTTTTACGGTTTATTTTCGAAAGTTAATGGCTACTTTTAAGATGCACGATGCAATTTTAATTCTTAAAAACGTTTTTTGACAAGGCCGTAACTGTTGCAGGGGACTATACATATATTATAAATACCCAGGTAGTAGGTTTAATTGTAGATCTTGCCCAATTAATTTGGTCAAATGTCAAATTTTAACCATATAATTGGGTAGTTTCAACTACCCAAATCTTGGGGTAAAATGAAATTATTAACCATAAAATTGGGCAAAAGTCGCATTTGACTAAAATTTTTGGGTTAGTAAACTATACCTTACTTTTGGGTTAAATAAAAAAACCACTATTAATTTTGGGTCATTAAATAATTGACCCATTTTTTGGGTTATTAAAATGCTACCCAACCGCTTGGGTAGTTTTCCATTGACTCAAGCATGTGTAATTTTTTAACCTGTTCTTGGGTTGTTTCAAGTTTACCCAAGTTTCTTGGTAGGTGCAATACTGACCCAGATTTTGGTTAAAAATTAACCCAATTTGGGTAGTTTTTAACCCAACCTTTTTTAGCGTGTAGGCTAGGGAATCGGTCTCGGTCATCTGGCTGTCTTCTCTCGGAATGGCTAGATATTGGGTGATCAACAGGTGATTCGAGGGTGTTGAGGGCATTACGCTTCTCAGACTTATTACTGCTTGGATTATGTTCTTCCGATCGGAATGTCCTGGTTGTGGGTCATCTAGGCAATCATTGAGGGTTGTTCCGATCATGTGGTTTGCATTGAGGGTTAATTAGTATTTAAGCGCGACTTCATCGCACATTATTTTATATTTATTTCGACATGGTTTTCCCGGGTAATGCAGGTGGACTTCCTTCCTGGTACAAGTTGTGTTCTGTCGAGTTCTGCCAGGGAGTCTCGAGGTTACCTTCTTTTTGCCTCCAAGAGGAAATGTCCAGGCGCCCTCGTGACCCTATGGCGGCAACCTTGGAAAACGTACTCTTTTCTTGGGATCTTGCTACCTGATAGTTAATATGAAGCTTGTGGACTTGATATGACTGCATTTGATCGCTGTGAGCTAAGGGGATTTTACTGGTCTAGTTCGGAAAGTTTTTGGGAAAACCTGGGTGTGGACGGCTCGAAATGTATTGCACTTCGGTCTTGTGATCAAGAGAAAAACACTTTCATTAGCGAGGGATTAATATTAACGTTGCCGAAGGCAGGGATTTAGTTTATAATTTATATTGAGAGAATGGTTTAATTAATTATCTTAATTTTATATTTTATCGTGGGGTTTGATCGAGTTCTATAAGGCTTATAAACAATTAATTTGTATGTATGGTTCAAAAGCAATTTAAGTTTTTAGTTTATCATTAAATTAAATTTATATTTTACACTGGGATTAGTTTCATTAAATAGAGCTCGGAATTCTTAGATATTTGATGTAGGGGGCTTTAAGAATACTTAACAAAAACTGTATATTTAGAGGGTCAAGAGTACGGGGAAAACGTAATAACAAAAGTAAATAAAACACAGAAAATATAAAAAAATTAAGTATGCGGGGGAAAGTTAACCTGAAGGGTTACACTGGTTTGATAATCGTATTTTTAAAATACAAACGTACCAGTTAAATTATTGAGATAAGACTAACAGATTTTATCTGAGCAGATAAAAAAACTTCGTCCCCCTTTATTTTACCTGCTCGGTTATCTGTTTAAAACAAGTCTAGAAGAACCAGATTCCAGATATTCCTTTTCAGATGGAAATTGGAAATTTTCTTGGTATTTTTTCTAAAAAAGTCCTCTTCAATAAAAAATTGGTTCATAAATTTAATTCTTATTAGGGTACGCATCCTAAAATATCTCCTGATTATATTTTAGGGGTATTCTAAATAAGTACTGCGTATTTTATCTGTAACATTAGATACAATTCCCTTGTCATTTGATAGGGTTGGTTTATCTTTATTCCCCTTATCATGGTAACTGATAAATATAGTTTCAAAAGCTTTAACATCATTTTTAAAGTGCGCAGATATTATAACAAAGCCACCAAATGATAGTTGAGAAGCCCAAGATGGTACGGAGTTCGAGTGATCATATTCTGAAGTCTTACCTTGTGTCAAAATCAAACCGGGATACATTTTGAAATATTGTTTTGCTACCCACCCCTCTAAAATTTCCATTCCTTCTTCTTCGTGTATATTAAAATCACATGTTAGTAGAGTATAATCACAGTTTTCTTTATTCTTGGTATTGACTTTCTTTGGTAAATTTGGTTTTTCAGCATTACACCACGGGGTGCTTGACGTACGTACCACAACGACTGTTACTAATTCGGGGACTCAAAATGTATGGGTTGGTTTCATTGATCGCTTCAACAAAGCTACACGCATCACCATTTGAAAAAACTCATCATCATTCGACATAAAAATCAATTTCATCAATTATAATTTCCGATTGTTGAAATATATCACAAACAAATGATTGCGATACAGTGTTGGTGATTTTTGTACTATACCAGGATTTTTCCCAAGTATTATCATTTTAATTCTAACAAAGGCATTTAGGGGAGTTGGGTTATCATCCAGAATTGAGAAAAATATTTCTGTTTTAGATCATAATACAAATTTTGTAAAGACTTATTAGATATAATTATCTCTTTTTGAAATTTTTTTAGACGACCTAACAGGGAACCTTTTTTGTTATAACACGTCAGAGATTCAATAGTTTGTCATTTTGTCCAGTTTTTCAGATTGTTCTTTTAGATTAACACCGAAGGCACTTTGTATCCCATCTAATTTTGAGTAACTATTCATATTATCAAACCAGTCATTTACAGTGTGGATAAAATTCCCAGTTGTTTTGATGATTCAGCCAATCGTTCTACAGCTGAAACTACAGTATAAGACATAGGCTCAGCAGCCAAACGTAAATTTTGGCGCTGTTTTAGCACATTCTAAATGTGTTTTCGTGATTTTGTGACAACATTTTAGTTCACCTTTGTATTGTTTAATACGTAACATAACTGGCTCTTTTGTAATTTTAATGTCATTAATTAAAAAAACGGAATCTAAAAACCAATTTCATAGCAACTTAACGGCATGAGGGGCATTCTCAAAACAGTACACTTTATCATCTGGTAATGCAGGGTTTGGAAACCAAGTTCTTTCAATGTTGACACCGAGTTTCCGCCAAAGTCCCATATTCCCCCTTCCCGTATCATTTACACAGGCCAATGTTTTGAAACCATCCTCATTAAGCTCCATTATTAAACTGGACAAAATTTTGTTGTCATCTTTTTGTCGAATTCTAAATAGATTGGTTGTTTTTAACTGGACAATAATCATCTAGCCATAATAACTTGAAGGTTTTTATGTCTGCCAATGACTTGATCTTCTTACACATTGAACTCGTATAATTATTTTACATGTACCTCGTCAAACAATATCACAGTTAATCTCTCAATTTCACTTTTAAAATTTTCTTTGACACTGCAGTCATGGCAATCTTGATAATCAAGTGAAACGCCTACATTAATATAATTTGTACTTTGAGAAGTTTGAGTATTTTCGAAGTAGACGGAGGTTTTAGTGTGTTTGATGTAGATTGGTTTTTGGCATAATAAGTATGATATGGGAAATCTTTGTCTAATAGATCAGTTACAAGTTTTTTGCGCTCCCTTGTTCTTACACGATAAAGTCTTCCATTGGAGCTTTTTACACACTTGGGTGTAGCAAATGGAAGGTTTATTGTTGGGATGGCACCTTTAATTTAAGTTTTTTTTGGTTTTGTATTTAATATCTCAGACTGCATATCTGTAACAAAATCTTCAGTTGTAAAGTGGTTTAAACATATTATCCCATAATATAACAGTAGTTCTACATTTTGCAATCCATATTCTTCTAAGTTTAGTCTTTTGGGAATGTGAAGTACGAGACAGAGTTTTTTGGGTTTTTCGACTTGATTCTGAAATGATTATGATGTCCCAAAACTACACATTTCATTTTGAACTAACTAAAAAAAGAAAGAAATATTAAATCGTAAATTTGTAATGAAAGTGTTAAATAAGGGAGAAAAACGATTTTCGTCAGGTGAGGGTTAGTTTCCAATGAAAAAAATAACAAATACGTCTAAAATTTCAATGTAAAACAGTGACAGATTTTCACAATACATAGAGATGTTGAAATGAAATAGAAATGGTTACTTTACTAAAATAAAGGAAAATAAACTAACCTAAGCCAAACCTCGAACTGAAATCATTTGCGAGCCGCCTCTGGCCCTTTCTCTCTGTTGCGTTCCTTCCACCTGATTAATCTAGTGACGTCATTTGAGTGTAGCAGCCGCCCGTTTCCAATTTGCAAATAAAACCCGGTCGGATAACAAGCAGAGGCAACCTATTATAGCGCTTCTTAGGAACCTTGGTCACGGAGTGGCTTTGGGGCTTTAAAAAAATAGCGTCTTTAGACCGAGCTGGAGGCCATAATTATAAATGGATTTACTGCTTTTCCTCTTGAATTAAATTTACAAGTTAATGTAATTTTTACAATCACAGAAATGAAACTTGAACCTGCAGTCTTGAGGATAAAGTATGTAATTTTTTAGCATTGGCTGCATGTATTATATTACTAATTTTAACTGGTTTTCATTAAAAAATGCGATAAGTTTATTTTCTAGGAAATAAATATTATTGTTGAAGACTGTTTCGAAAACTTACCATCTGAATCAACGGAAGGAAAATAAATTAACAATATTGCACAACCTGAGACAAATCGTATTTATAAACTACCAGGCCTGTTTCGGTTTTCTATCCAGAATAATTATAATAATAATCTAGTAGTAGATATTATTTAAAAACATTAGCTTCAATAATACCAATATTATACATTACATGAGGTCAATAACTAAACACTTCAGTATTCTTCAAATGTACCTTCCTCTCAGGTAGAGATTAGTTGGAGTGTTATTTTGTTGAAAAAATGTTGAACACATCAAGGTTAAGCTAATTTTATAACATTATGAAAGTTTTAAATAATGTTTTTATATAAAATATGCGATTAAGATTTAATCATGACAGAGCGGTTTTTGAAAGCTATGAAAATTTTAATCATTATGGACGCAACTTTTAAAGATTCAAGAACAGAAACAGATATTATTATGGTCATGCTGAAGTTCAAGCGAATTAAAAGTAAATAGGAAATTATTTGGAAGTGTATATGATTTATGTTTATTTTACTATCAATACAATTATATTTAAAAATAAATTTTGGTTTTAATTAAAATATATAAGAAAACAAACCAATGTAATTACACAATAATAACACAAATGAAATCCTATGTTTAAAGTTATCTGGACGTTTTTTCATTGTTTTTATTTAACATAAATAAATGTATATTAAATAAATTAATAAACCAATAAATTTAAAGTTTTTCTCTTTATCACCGTTGTTCTAATAGGATAAGTAACATTTGTACAAACTAAGTTTTAAATATATAATTCACCTCATAATTAATATAATTTTCTCAGATGCATTATCTTGAATTATTTACCTTGTCAATTCTTTCACTTACTCATGATTCTTTGTGGAAATCCTATATATAGTATTTCATGATAAGTTGAAGTTTTTAGAAAAACAAACAACTTTATTCCCAAATATTTTAAGTATTTTGAAATACATTTTCCATTCACACTCTTTCCTATTTTAAAAAATATTCAATATTTAAGTTACTAAAATATTTTTTCTTATTAAAGTAAAACTTTTAAAACGTCCTCCAAGACGCGTTATTTTAGGGTCGATTAAGTTGGCCCCCCTTTTTTGTTTCCCAGAAAATTTCTCTATCAATTTTATGCATCCACAATGCGACAAAATGCGACAACAAGAATAAGAGATGCGACTTAACCAACATCGAGATATAATTAAAATTAAAAGGGGGGCTAAATTAACGTCAGCCCCCATAATTTCGTGATTCAACCAGGATATAATATCATACCCACTACATGTCAATGCGAAGAAATGCGACAGATATAATTTTGATTGCGAAAATATAGTTTATGAGAAAATTAATAGAGAAAGTGGGGGCTAACTTAACAGTAATTCATTATTTTAATTAACCCTAATATAAAGAGACGTCAATGCGAATTAATGCGACACTATTTTTAACGAATGCGACCAATTAGGTTATAAGATAATAGACAAACGAAAAAAGGGGGGCTAATTTAATGGCAGCCCCCGAATTATAAAAAATAATTTATGAAAAAAAAATTGCGTCGTTAACGTGGACCAATGCGACAAGCATTTTTCTAAATGCGACATCGATATAAATAGTTCTTCGTAACCAAATTGGAATGTGACCAGTAATAGATAAAACTAAATGGGGGCTAATTTAATGGCAGCACCCAATTTTTAAATATATAATTTGCAAAAAAAAAACAAATATTACGTCGTTAACGCGGACCAATGCGACATCAATAGAAATAGTTCTTCCTAACTAGATTGTTATGTGACCAATAATACATAAAAAGGGGGCTAGTTAAATGGCAGCCCCCAAAATATAACAAAATAAGTTAAAAAAAATTACATTACGTCCTTAACGCCAACCAATGCGACAATCATTTTTTCCAAATGCGATATCAATAGAAATAGTTCTTCCTAACCAGATTGGAATATGACCAATAGCACTATAGCAGATAAAAAAGTGGGCTAGTTTAATGGCAGCCCCCAACAAATAATAAATAATTTAAAAAAATAATAATTTGAGTGTTTAACTCTGATTAACGCGACAACAATAGAAAGAGTATTTCTTAACCAGAATTTTTTTATCAGATTTAGTTAAAAAACAATCTAAGGAGACGTCAATCAAATTAATGTAACACTATTTTTAACCAATGCAACAAATTAGGTAAAGAGAAAAGGGGGGCTAATTTATTGGTAGCCTATAAATGAATGCGACAATAATATAAATGAATGCGACCTTATTTTAAATAAATGCGAAACCATTAAATGAATGCGACCTTATTTTAAATAAATGCGGAAACCATTAAATGAATGCGACATCAATATACACGAATGCGACAATAATATAAATGAATGCGACCTTATTTTAAATGAATGCGACATTAATATAAATGAATGCGACATTATTTTAAATGAATTCGACATTAATATAAATGAATGCGACATTAATATAAATGAATGCGACCTTATTTTAAATAAATGCGAAACCATTAAATGAATGCGACATCAATATACACGAATGCGACAATAATATAAATGAATGCGACCTTATTTTAATTGAATGCAACATCAATATAAACGAATGCGACATTAATATAAATGAATGCGACCTTATTTTAAATAAATGCGAAACCATTAAATGAATGCGACCTTATTTTAAATAAATGCGAAACCAATAAATGAGTGCGACATCAATATACACGAATGCGACAATAATATAAATGAATGCGACAATAATATAAATGAATGCGACCTTATTTTAAACGAATGCGACCTTATTTTAAATGAATGCGACGATACTTGAAATGAATGCGACCTTATTTTAAATAAAAGCGAAACCATTGAATGAATGCGACATCAATATACACGAATGCAACATCAATATAAATGAATGCGACCTTAATATAAATGAATGCGACCTTACTTTAAATGAATGCGACCTTATTTTAAATTAATGCGAAACCATTAAATGAATGCGACATCAATATAAATGAATGCGACCTTATTTTAAATAAATGCGACCTTATTTTAAATAAATGCGAAACCATTAAATGAATGCGACCTTATTTTAAATAAATGCGAAACCAATAAATGAGTGCGACATCAATATACACGAATGCGACAATAATATAAATGAATGCGATAATAATATAAATGAATTCGACCTTATTTTAAACGAATGCGACCATACTTGAAATGAATGCGACCTTATTTTAAATGAATGCGACATTATTTTAAATTAATGCGAAACCATTAAATGAATGCGACATCAATATAAATGAATGCGACATCAATATAAATAAATGCGACCTTATTTTAAAATGAAGTAAACTATACGCATGGTAGATAAATCTAAAAAATCTTTTAACAAACTTAAACCAAATAATGCAGAACGTAATCTTTTCGATACATATTTTATGTGGTTCGACCATTTTAAATATGGTCCCGCGTTCAATTAAATTGAAGTCGCATTATTTAAAAATTATATCGTATTCAATTCAAATTATATCGCATTATTTAAAAATTATATCGTATTCAATTCAAATTATATCGCATTCAATTCAAATTATATCGCATTCAATTCAAATGATGTATTATTCGTTTAAAATGTCGTTTTCATTTAAAATGACATCACATTCATTTAAAATGGCGTGTCACTCATTTAAAGTAAGGTCGCATTCATTTAAAATAAAATCGCATTCATTTAAAATAAAATCGCATTAATTTATATTGATGTCGCATTCATTTAAATAAGGTCGCATTCGTTTAAAATAAGGTCGCATTCATTTATATTATTGTCACATTCATTTATATTATTGTCGCATTCATTTATATTATTGTCGCATTCGTGTATATTGATGTCGCACTCATTTAATGGTTTCGCATTTATTTAAAATAAGGTCGCATTCATTTATATTAATGTCGCATTCATTTATATTAATGTCGCATTCGTTTATATTGATGTTGCATTCATTTAATGGTTTCGCATTTATTTAAAATAAGGTCGCATTCATTTAATGGTTTCTCATTTATTTAAAATAAGGTCGCATTCATTTATATTAAGGTCGCATTCATTTATATTAATGTCGCATTCATTTATATTAATGTCACAATCATTGATATTAATGTCGCAATCATTTATATTGATGTTGCATTCATTTAAAATAAGGTCACATTTATTAAAATGATTTCGCAGGCAGTCACCCTGCTGTCGCCTTCGAATCGAGAAAATTCGTAATCATATGCAATCGGTGCTATCACAAATGGAGTGCATTAAGTAGTCAGTTTCGCAGGTATTAAATGTTGTCGCAATTAATAAAGGTGTTGTCGCATTGGTCCGCGTTAAAGACATATTTTTTTCAATTTTTAATATTTTGAGGCTTCCAATAAATTAGCCCCCCTTTTTACTTTACCTAATTTGTTGCATTAGTTAAAAATAGTGTTGCTTTAATTTGATTGACGTCTCCTTAGATTGTTTTTTTTTCTAAATCTGATAAAAAATTCTGGTTAAGAAATACTCTTTCTATTGTTGTCGCGTTAATCAGAGTTAAACACTCAAATTATTATTTTTTAAACTTCTTTATTATTTTTTGGGGGCTGCCATTAAACTAGCCCACTTTTTTATCTGCTATTGGTCATATTCCAATCTGGTTAGGAAGAACTATTTCTATTGATATCGCATTTAAAAAAAAATGATTGTCGCATTGGTTGGCGTTAAGGACGTAATGTAATTTTTTTTTACTTATTTTGTTATATTTTGGGGGCTGCCATTAAACTAGCCCCCTTTTTATGTATTATTGGTCACATAACAATCTGGTTAGGAAGAACTATTTCTATTGATGTCGCATTTGAAGAAATGATTGTCGCATGGGTCCGCGTTAACGACGTAATATTTGTTTTTTTTTGCAAATTATATATTTAAAATTTGGGTGCTGCCATTAAATTAGCCCCCATTTAATTTTATCTATTACTGGTCACATTCCAATTTGGTTACGAAGAACTTTTTATATCGATGTCGCATTTGGAAAAATGGTTGTCGCATTGGTCCACGTTAACGACGTAATTTATTTTTTTCATAAATTATTTTTTATAATTCGGGGGCTGCCATTAAATTAGCCCCCCTTTTTTCGTTTGTCTATTATCTTATAACCTAATTGGTCGCATTCGTTAAAAATAGTGTCGCATTAATTCGCATTGACGTCTCTTTATATTAGGGTTAATTAAAATAATGAATTACTGTTAAGTTAGCCCCCCACTTTCTCTATTAATTTTCTCATAAACTATATTTTCGCAATCAAAATTATATCTGTCGCATTTCTTCGATCGCATTGACATGTAGTGGGTATGATATTATATCCTGGTTGAATCACGAAATTATGGGGGCTGACGTTAATTTAGCCCCCCTTTTAATTTTAATTATATCTCGATGTTGGTTAAGTCGCATCTCTTATTCTTGTTGTCACATTTTGTCGCATTGTGGATAGCGCACTGAGGATTGAGTACGCAGAGGACTCTCAAATCCAGTTTTTCGTGGATGACATGCAATCACTATTTTCGGGCGTGCACTCAAAACCACGGGTAAGGTGATCGTGGAGCCAAGTCGATAAGCTGAGATTTTCCATAAAGAAGTCGGCGGCAATCACCTTCGCCGCCAAGAGTGTCATGTAGAGACTCCCAATCTATAAGATGGGAGTGGTCAACATTGCAAATTTTGACAAGTTGAGAGTTGTCGGTGTCACCATCGATAACAAGCTTACCTTTCTTCCTCACCTCGAGGAAGTTAGTGTCCGGTGACAAAGCTGATGTGAAACATTGCTTGTTTTGCAAGGGTTGAGTGGGGCCTCGACCATAAAGCGTTAAGGACTATTAAGATTCCACAATAGTGGAATACATAACATGGTTAACTCGACAGTAGGTAAAAGCCTACCAATGGCTTTGATTTATTGAAACATTTTTGACATGACGCCTTTACTTATCGTTCCAAAGTTTGAAAATAAAAGTTTTGGTCGGTGCCACCTTCAAAGTTTTAAACCTTTTCAGTGTTAATAAACGTATTATTTGTAAATAAATGTGGTTGTGGTGCATTAAATTACGCATAAATAATTATTTAAAAAAAATAAATAACCATAATCTTGTTTAAATTAATAGTAATCAACATTTCCAAACTTAAGTCTTTGCACCCCTGTACGTATACGTTAATAGCTAAATTATACAACTTTCTTATATAATCATTAATAATTCTGGATCGATTAGTTTTTACGTATTTAAGGTAAGCTAACACATAGTACTAACTATTATTACTAAACATTTTTATTTAAGTCAATGGTTCTTTGGTCGAGCTGTTTTTAATAATGTGAACATGGTTTATTAAAATATTAAAATATCCATAATCTTTTTAAATTAATTTTATTTCACTTTTAAAAACTTATGCCAACGCAAACCTGAATGTAACACGGTGAGAGCCACAGTATCAAATATTATCAGTAAATTAATTATATAGTATCAATTATTATTATTAAGTATTCTAATCATTGTTAAATATTGTTAATTATTAAGGGCTTTACCGTTTAATAAAACTTGAAATTTGCGCTTCAATGATAAAAATTAGTTTGACATCTCTCATAATAATATTATTAATCCAAGATGCAAAGAGGTATTAAAAATTAAAATTTAGACCAAGCCCTACCACTAAATCTAAATAGTTGTGATTTTAGAATTATAAATAAGCTTTAAACCCGTAAATGTAATGTTAAATAGCGGATTTTACTTAAAAACTATATGTAAATACTTTTATGGCCGGAAAAAGAAGAAAAGTTGTTTGGAAATTGACTCGGATGGAACCATGGAACCATAGATTTAACTACTGTTTTAACAAGGGGCGCAAATTACTCAAATGAGCGGGAAAATACCCGCGTGCGGAAAAGTTGTTAAAAAATACTCAGACTCTCTAACGGTCTACAACGAGCTTGTGGCACCTAGGTGCAACAAACACAACACCCCACACAAGGAGAACGCAACCCGTCAAAAGACGTGGATTTTCTTGCGTAAGCTAGACGCTTTAGCGCCTGCTGCCGTCGGAAGGGGAAATTTCGGAAATTGTCTCCCCCCCCCCGCACGAATAACGTTCAACGTAACGTAAAGGCTCGTTAGCGTGTTTAAAGGCTAGCTGCGTTCTCCTTGTGTTTGTTGCTCCTAGGTGGCACGGTCAACTTCGATCAACTCGTACACTCGCCTAGTATACGAGAAGATCTAAGTTGGTGGTTTTAGGGCGTAAATAATCAAAATAATGATTTAGTAAAAATTGTATAAATAAAATTTATGCAAACATTTACATATTAATTGTCGGCTATCTAACTTTAAACTGAAAATAATGAGAACTAGACGAATCAAAAAATATCTAGCGAAAACTCCCATCCCACTGGCCTATTGTATCACAGCAGCCGATGGAGAAAGTCACCCACGTGCTCTCTTCAAATCCATGATTTATTCGTTTATATATATATATATAATCTATATATCTATATATATATATATATATATATATCTATATATATACATCTATATATATATATATATAGATATAAAATAAAATAGAATATAATAGAATAGAGTTTATTGTTCACAAAAACAGTACAAAAGCACCAACCAGTTGGCGAACACAAGTCATGCGGGTTGAAATACAGTGTCGAAATTGGTATGACTTACCTTCGTTACGATAAATTAAGCAATTTCAAACAACTTCCTTGTATTATATTAATATTAAAACTTATGACATAGGATAGAGTTATCGTTGAAAAAAATATTCATATACAAAAAAAAACTTAAGTTAAAATAAAATAAAAACCTCTTTAAGAAGTATAAATTGTTATAAAAATATAGCTACTGGATATTTGTAATTTTTACAGAATTTGAAGAAAGGAAGTTTTTGCAAAATAAATCATTTTCAGCACCATAATTATTAAAGTTTGACATCATTCGTTTTACAGCAGGAGGTGTGTTTGTAGTGAAATAAAATAAATTTATTTTCCTTGAAATATGTGAACAACAGTTAAATCCAATTACATTTAAGATTTCCCCACATTCAATTTTCTTGTTTATCAATCGGTGGAAAAATTTTATATCATTTTTTATTAGACAACTTACTATGGAGTCTATAGTATTATGTTTTGCAATGTTTAAAAAGCAGTTTTTATAAAGATAAGTAAACTTGTTAAAAACCTTCTCTAATTTTAAAATATTCGAGTTACATGTATTGCTACATGTATTTATTATGGAGCAGTATAAGATGGAGGACATTACGAAAGAGTTAAACAGGGTTAAAAAACAAGAGCTAGACTGTAATTGTTTGGAGATTTTAAAGCTAATACCTAAATGCCTTTGACATTTTAATATGACTTATTGAATATGATTCGAATAATAAAGTTTACTGTCGAAGTAAAAACCTAAATATTTCGTTAAATTGTCACGGTTTAACATTTTAGAATTTATTTTATATTTGTATAGAATTTTATTTGTTTTACGGGTGTAATTTACGACCACGGTTTTGCCTTCATTTATTGGCAAGTTGTCTATGTCGTTTTGAAGAGCGATGCAATCTGATGGTGAACGGTTATTTTTCATTAGCTTATGATCATCAGCTAGTTGTAAGAGTTTAGAGTTCTTGACTACGGAGGGAATGTCGGATATATATATATATTAAATGACAAGGGTCCGAGGGAGGAGCCCTGCGGAACCCCGCAAATTACCGGAAATGAGTCTTTCGATATGACTCCATTACACTTAATATGGTTGTGGTGATCTTTGAGATAGTCACAACACCAGTCAAGAACGGTACCGGATAACCCATAGGCTGATAATTTTCGAAGGAGACGTAGATGAGAAACTCGATCAAATGCTTTTGATAAATCAATATATATCGTGTCGACTTGACCTCGATTAGCAATAATAGGCTCAACGTAATTTACAAAGGATAGCAGGTTTGTTTCAACCGATCTACCTTTAACAAAACCGTGTTGGGTTTCCGGTAAGAAGCACCTAAACCAATTATATAAGTACTCCTGCATGATATAGTCAAACACCATGGCTAGCGAGCAGAGTACGGAGACCGGCCGATAGTTGGCGGGATCGCCCCTTAATCACTTTTTAAAAATTGGAGAAATCACTGCAGACTTAAAATTTTGTGGAAAAATGCCCGTTCTAATTGACAAGTTAAACAAATGAGTTAAAGGAATTAATAATGTTTCTAAACAGCCCTTTAGAATAAAGTTTGGTATGTTATTAAAACCACAGGTTGTCGTAGGTTTTAATTTTTTAATTGCGCGAATAACATCTGCTTCCAAGATAGTAAAGGCGAAAAATTCATTGGTCAAAAAGTTATCTAAAACTGGAACGGATGACGGATCGGAGTCATCGACAGCGATTGACGAAAATACTTTTTTAAATTCATTTGCTATTGAGGCGTTGTCCGTTAAAATTTTGTTGTCACATACAAGATTGATTGAATGATTGGTAGGTTTTCTTTGTTTATTTATAAAAGACCAAAACGATTTAGAGTTTGATTTGATTGAATTAGCGACAGTTGACAGATTGACTGTTTTGTCTCTTAAAATTAAGCGTTTTGTCACAGATCGGTGCTCACTGTACGCAGTCCAGTACTCGAGTGTCGGTAATCTTTTGTATTTCCGGTGAAGATACTTTTTCGCTTCAATGCCTTAAGTAGATTGCTTGAAAACCAATCGGGATAGGAGGGTTTGTTTGTCTTGAATTTTGATCTGTTACCTAGGTTATGTTTTGGAATGTAAAGATCCATTCCAATTGTAATTGTATCGGTTATATATGCAGTCGCAACATCTACATCGGTGGCGCTAAGAACCGGCAACCAGTCAACAGATTCCATATATTTATAGAGGGAATAGTAGTCTCCTTTTTTAAGTACATACCGTGCAAGGTATGTAAGAAAAAGTATCATTGCGCTTGCTGTAAATTTACTGACAATGACCTTCCCCATGTCTATAATGACGGCGTCAGTAAGTTTACGTGTCAATTATGCATAAATTCAAGGTCTAACTTTGGCTTGAATAACGACGACGACGATTCCGATAGTACCATGGAACATTTGACGATTAAGCCTAGTCTGTCATATTGTATTGAACTGTTAAAATCCATGCAGAAGGAAATTCGTTGTTTGAAATCTCAAAACACGGATTTAACACTACAATACAATAGCTTAAACGAAAAATTGACGCAAATTCAGTCTCAAAATATTGAAATTCAAAACGCTGTTTGTTTTACAAACAAGGTTGATAACGAAGGCTGGCCATCTTTACACCCCAATAACACTTTTTATTAGAACAACAAGAACGAAAATGTAGAGGTAAATTTAAATGCCGTTCAAAAATTAGACAAAAATTCAAACGATTTCATTGATGTTAAAAGACGTAAACGGCGTCCTGCATACCCAACAGTTCAAAAAAAAACCTTCACGTGATCCGAATACGCAAAAAATTCTACCTTCGGTTCGTAAAGATAACAAGCGAGAGAAGAAGACCATACTAGTAGGCGGTAAAAATACTGAAACAATAAAAGGCCTCGTCCGGCCAAAAAAGCAACCGTTTAAAAAAGCGTTATTTATCTCTCGTCTTCCAACAGACGTAACTAATGATGCTCTTAAAGATTTTATAGAAGCCGATTCGGATATTACTACTGTCTCTTGTATCAGGATAAAAACTAAATACCCTACATATGCCTCCTTCTACGTTACCTGCGACGACGATCAATTTAATAAACTCTCGGATTCAAATAATTTTCCCAAGGACTGTTTGGTTACTACTTTTTACGGTACCCTGAAGGAAGATCAAAAATTTATTTCCGACACGATCACTAATACTGAGACCAATTTTAATCAAATCCCCACAACACAAAATTAATAATAGCCTCGACATTTTTTATCAAAACGTTCGCGGCTTAAAGACCAAAGCAAATGAAATTTTTGAGAGTGTCGTAACATCCGAAATTCCAATTTTCTGTATCACAGAATCATTCCTGACGTCTAACGTTTTTGACATGGACTACTTTCCTGACACCTATATTTTACACAGGACTGATCGTGAAACTTTTGGTGGCGGAGCTTTAATTGCTACTTCCCAAACTCTTAAATGCATTCGGCAAAACGACTAAGAAGGCGACTTCAAAGCTGTCTGGGTTGAAATTTTTTCGCTAAGGACCGTAAACTGCTACTCGGTATCATTTATTTATGCCCAACTACACCAGTCCACCGATGCGAACAACTATCACGTGATCTCAGAACCAAACTTACGTCTTACGACGGCGACTTAATTTTCCTGGGAGACTTCAATTTACCTGGAGTTGAATGGTCGACCCGCACTGTAACCAATTGCCCCTTCTACGTAAAGCAAAAAGCTGAACACATATTTGACATTTGTGATCATTTCAATCTTTCACAAATTAATCACGTAAAAAACTATCAGGGCAATAACCTAGACCTATGTCTGGTTAATAACAACATAAGCACTCTGAAAAACTGTAGTCCTGTAGTTAAAGAGGACAAACTTCACCCCTCACTTTTGCGTCACTTTTTACACTACTATAGAACATATTTCCTCAACCACTAGTGACGTACATCAATATAAAGATGGGGACTATTTAGCTTTATATAATTATATTGCATATCTTGATTGGTCAACTTTGTATGAAACTACTGATGTAAACGACGCCGTCCAAATTCTTACTACAGCTCTGCTGTCCGCCCTTGACTTTGCCATTCCTAAAAAGAACAAGAAAGACTGGTCGTCTAATGCAAATTTACCGAAATTGCGTAACTCCTATCCGAGTTGGTTTTCTCCTGAAACTGTTGAAGCCATAAAGAAAAAACGGTACCTTCATCGGAAAATGAAACGTTCTCCATCTGACTCAACTACAGAATGTTTTAAAGCGCAACGATCTCTGACAAGACGATTAATAGATCGTGATAAATCTTGTTACGCCAAAACTATATCGGAATCAGTGGGGAAAAATCCTAAATTATTTTGGAATTACGTTAATCGTAAACGAAAGGAAACTCGTTATAACATTATATTACTAAAAAATGAAGTTGTACTCACTGATAATACCGCTATTGCTCAAGAATTTTCAGAAATTTTTGCCCATGTGGCCACCGATGAGTGTCCTTCACACGACTTTCATCCAACTGAGGCTGTTTCCCCGAATAACTTCTTCCATCTACGACTTACCGAGAACGACGTCTTACAATCTATTACGAAATTAAAATCGAATACTTCTTCTGGCTTAGACGGTATTCTTAACTTCCTCATTAAAGGCAGCAGTGAAAGTCTAAAGGCACCACTGGTATTTATCTTCAATCTGTCCCTGACGTCGGGTGTCTTTCCAAATGCTTGGAAATCAGCATCAATATCGCCTATTTTTAAAAAAGGGCTTAAAGGAGATCCCGAGAACTTTAGGCCAATCGCCGTCCTCAATTCTCTGAGCATGGTGTTTGACTTTTCCGTTCAACGCCACCTATACTCTTGGTTCAAAACGTTTTTGCCAGAAAGTCAGCACGGATTCGTGAAAGGACGCTCGATAGAAACAAACCTACTAACTTTCACGAATCGTATCGATCCAATTGTCACCGGACGCGGCCAGGTAGATACAATATATATCGACCTGTCCAAGGCGTTCGACAGCGTATCACACCCACGCCTTATCAACAAGTTGCACCATCATGGACTTTCTGGTTCCCTCTTACACTGGTGTGAGAATTATCTATCGAACAGAGTGAACTACATAAAATGCAATGGCGTCGTCACCAACGTCAGCTACAATGTAACTTGCGGTGTTCCTCAGGGGTCCTCTTTGGAACCCCTACTCTTCAACGTGTATATATGATATACTCTCTGGTGTCAAACACTCGAAGGTCTTCCAGTTGGCCAACGATCACAAGTTCGCGAAACAAATTAATGATTGCTCACACTGTCTATAATTACAGGACGACCTAAATCAACCTTCACTATGGTGTGGTCAAAATAACATACCAATTAATGCCGCCAAGACTGTTGTGGTTTCTTACACCAGAAAGATAAATCCTATTTATTTTAATTATCAAATTGACGGTATTTCCCTAACCCGAGTAAAGACCGTCAAAGATCTCGGTGTGTATTTTGTAAGTTGCTTTATAGCGACCATGTAGACCACACCCTAGCTAAGGCCAAACAATTGTTGGGTGCCTCGTTTCGTATATCACGCCAACTTAAATCATTCAAGTGTCTTTTAACTCTCTTTAATTCACTCGTCAAATCCTCAATACTTTTTGGCTCGATTATCTAGGCTGACACGTGTAATTCCAACATTTTTTAAATTGAGATTATTTTTAAGAGGTTTATTCACCTCTCTAAGAAATTATCAAATTGGGACAATATACTTTCTCTGCGTTTGGATAATTTTCGGGACACTTTAGTTAAGACCGATATTAAGTTTTTACACCGTGTCATTAATCAAAATTTTATTAGTACTGACCTTTTAAAAAGTCTTCAATTTAATTGTGGAACATTTAGGTCCAGAAACAGAAATTTATTCTATGTTACTAATGTAAAGTGTCGTACGATCAATAGAATAATGGACAATTATCACAAATATGGTTCTAAAATAGACATTTGTAACCATACTAAACTTACAAATGGTCATAGTTTTTAGTCAAGAATAAGTAATTGCGTATAGTATTTCACCAGTTTTTCATGATACATTTTTAAATTTTATATGTTGTATTTTTTATTTTTTATTTTAATTATTTTGCACGACTATCAATATTGCTTAATTTAATTAACGTAACCGATATTGATTTTAATCTTACGCTTTGGATTCCTCACGTCATTATTATTGTACTCACGGACCATTGTGCAATGCACATGTGCCTCAACTTTCTAATACCCTGTATTGTTTTGATACACAATAAACCTCTATTCTATTCTATTCTATGCGAAAAACTGACAAATCGGTTTCGATCTTTTCCGAAAGCAAGGCCCATATCCGACCACAAATAGATCTTTTTGAGCTTCTGGAGGAACAACCGGCCGACCAATTTTTGACAATTTTTACAAAGGCATATTTTTCAGCTGTTGTATGTTTTGTTAAGAATTGGTCGTAATGGCATAGAAAAAAATATTTTTTCAATTCTCTATTTGTACAATACTTTTTTGTTCCTTTTTTGTCTGTTGTTTTATTCTCTCGTCTGGGGTTGTTTTGGCAACCGCAGGAAAAGAAAATGTTGCCATATTTACACGCTTCGGCCCACCTCGCATACGCCAAATCAGCTCATTTATACATGCAAGAAATGACAATTCTCCGGGATAAAATGACCGCTGAAGAGTATGATGCTTTTGTTCGCCGTGGGTTTCTTATAGTGAGGCGTAGTAACAAGTTCTGGTCTGGAATATAGTCAGATATGACTATTGAACAAGTATTGATGAAAACGATGAAAGTATCTGGTGGCCTTACCAGGGGCCGTGGGCTCACGGAGAGTTTTATTTCACAGTGGCTTCTCACATTACCCGTGTGCGCCAACGTTAGCGAAGCCTTAGAAGAATATATTGAGTTTCGAATGTGACTTCGAAGCAACACATTGAATTAAGAGAATCCAGACAAGCTCGAGATTTGAAGGACTATTTGAAATTTTTCGGATGGTTGGAGGATCACTCTCCTTTCAAATCTGGCGAAAAGCAATTAATAGCCTTGGGGTCTGGGGCTATTGGTGAATTAACAGTGATCTGTGACGACGCTTATAAAATAGGAAGTGCTTTAATGGAAAGGACAATTGTAAAACCTTTCTCTTATGTTCAACTTCGAAGAAACGATAAAGTTAGACCTCTAGCGGCCACAAACAACGTAATAGTTTTAGAAGGCGAAGAGCAAGTAGTAAATCCTTAACAATTATTCATTAGAATAGCTTGCGCATTGCAGTGAGGGGCAAATTTGAAATTCTATATTGCCTATGAACTTTCTCCTACTGTTCCATCGCTATTCGACGAAATCTCGTTTCGAAAAACTAATAAAGCGGCTTTGTCGATTATTTTACAAACTCTCGATCCTCGCGTTTGTGACGATTCCCAACAGAATAACGATTACGTAGTTGTAGACGGTGGTCTTTTGCTTCATCGTGTTGTGTGGCCTCACCCTGCTTTACGAGGAATATGTAATTAAACATTATAGACGAAAAGTAGTTGTGGTTTTCGACGGATATAGCGATGGAATAGGAACCAAGGGTGAAGAACAACGCTTTAAAAACTATTATTTTTGAAGAAAACAAACCGGTTTTAACAAATCAAGAGGCGTTCTTAAGGGTGTTGTTTACTTTAATTATCTTTTCGGCATTCCTGTAGACAGCTTGAATAAAGTTATTGATTTTTTCCCCAAAACCGACATCCCCAACAGCACAGTCTACTCGGTTTTTGGTGGGGAAATGGTTGGAAAGTCGGTTAATGGTCTCGGTCGACAGCCGACCTAAATGCGACCATTGCAAATGGTCAATTTTTAGTTGGCTTTTGGTCATTTTTCTGTGAACCTGTGATAGTTGGTACATGGTCATATTTAAAAACAAAAATAATTCACACCTACTTTGGGCCAACTCGCACATTGATAAATCATTTATTTCTCAAATATGCATTTAAATTGCACGTAAAATACATTGAATTACCTAAGTCAGATTTAAAATGTATAAACCTGAAAGATTTGACGAGGGGCTAAACCAGTGAAAATAGCTGCGTTGGGACGTCGTCGCGGCACAAGGTTAGTAAATTTAAGCTACAAAAGGTTGCCTCGATACGCTGTTGTTGCTAAGGGCTAAGGTTGATAACTTCGTTGCTAACGAACATCGTGACGTCAATCAGATGAGATCCTATTGAAAATCAATGGGATCTCATCTGGGTGACGTCAGCAACAAACGAATTTTGGAGGCAATCCAAAAAATGTTTCAAACCATTTCTCAGCGTCGGGTTTTATGTTTAAAAACAGGGCTGAAGAAATAATCATTTCGATTTTATTTGCAATAAATGTGCGAAAATGAACTATATCTAAGGATTTTACGCACATATTTGATCAAAAATAATAATCATGCAAATTTTTAAATGTTTTTAAATGTCACCATTTATTATTTTTAAAATTTTTCAGTCTTTTTGGGCTATTTTTATACAATAGTTCGCGGGTAAACTTTTGATAAATCGGCAACACTGCAAATGAACTAAAGATAATTTAGACTACGTCGGTACGTTAGAATTGGATGCATGTGTAAACTTTATTACAGGTAATAACGTTGAATTGAATACTTTAATGATATAAAATATTATTAAATGTTAGATGTTAATATTGTATATGTATGTAATAGCTACATAAAAGGTAAGATCGTTTGATTTGCGAGCTTATATGACTTAGCTAAAACTCTAGGTTTTGGGACTCGGTATCTTCAATCTTTGAGGAGGGAAGTATTCTGGAGTCGAAAAGTCGGGCGCCACCTGCGGCTTTGTATAATTCCCATCATGCTCTTTTTGGTCGGACGTCATCAAGCCAGAATGATGGCAGATAAAGCTGACGTCCGACCAAAAACCGGGGTGGTCTGGGTAATTCTAACAGCAATAGGCGGGAAAGAAAGTTCTTATATTACCACTATGGGATTTTCCACTCCAGAATACTTCCCTCCTCCAACTTCAATGACCTTGGGTGGCGCATGGATGTATTATAGGAGCTACGCTTCAGGGATATATCTCTCTCCGAAAAGCGGCAAAAAACATAATTCGCTTTGTACCCGTAACGCCATCTCTTAACGATGTTTGTTATTAGAACAGAAGTGAGGCCTACGTCACTTCATTTTTGACGGAAGCAGGCGCGCACGTGATTGTTTTTGAAATTTTGGAAACGGAAATAGGTTATTTCTTTGAATAAACAAACAAGATTTACAGAACGTAAGTATAATAAGTTATATTTCCTATTATTGAATATTGATGTATGAATTATAAGTAGAATATATTTATTATGAATTACTAGAGTTTCAATACATTGGAAACACTAAGACAAATGACTCTGTTGTTGATTGTGTTGAGAGCACGCGTGAAGTTGATTCTCTGGATGTATATATCACAAGTGATTTTGACTCCAGTTGTGGAAGCTATGCAAGTTTTCGACCTCAAATGAACATATAGTAGCATTCACTGACAATGTTTTATTACAGTTGATACAAGTACGGATGAGGAAAGTGTATGTGCCAACGAGGAAAACCCAGCTCCAGAACTGGATATTAATATTTTTAACGGTACGTTCCTACGACAAGGAGAACCAGCGATTCTAATTTGAGATTAAAATCGAACAGATAAACCGAGTAAGGATGACGAAGAATTTGAAGCCATTCTGAATGACGAAGAGATTGAAATGGCTCTATTCAACCTCAAAAACCTCTTGAAACAATTACAAAGTACTGAATATTAATTTGTACTGAATTTTAATGATAAATATTCTTAATGATTAGTTTGGTTTTCAGCATTTCGGGATTGATAAACAGGTCACCGGTTAAAAAGAAAAGCTCAGAATCCAGTGCCCCGTAGCTGTATGATATCTTGTACGTTTAAATTTGATTTTTAAACTAATATTGTTTCAGCATAACTAAATATTAAATACCAAATAAATATTTAGGTGATGAGTATGAAGATTCATTTAAAGGATTAATCTTTGAAACATCAGAACAACTCAAAATTATCTACACAAAATGTTGTTGAAAATCAAAAGAAAATATATACGTGGATTGTTCACCTTAGCTTCAGAGATCTGAATAAGGTTTAAAAAAATATAAAGCCAATTTTGATAGAAACTGTGGAAAGTAAGGTAACATCAGAGATGATGCATCTTATTAACTTTGGTGTTAAACAAAAGAACAAAATAATTAACTCTTTGAAACATACTACGGTAAGAAAAGTTAACTAGTGAATAGTAGTATTATGAAGAAAATTTGCATAAAAATCGACATTTTAGGGATACCAAGAGCTAACTGAAAGGGATAAAATTGTTGTAATTAACGTTATTTTGAAGATAATTATTGAAAATGAATCCAAGAAACCCAAGATAATAGAAATTGACATCAATCAAAAAATAGAAGAGTGCCCTTCAGTTTTGTTATATGTTATAGGGGCCATGCTCCAATCACTGTGCAGAAAGTCCACATTTGGAGAATTTTAGCTGGTAAAATGCAAACATCGAAAAAAAATTTTGCAATTCCGCTAAGGAAGTGGATAGATAGTCCAAATAGAGGTGGTCTAATATACCCGACGCAAGAGGTATATGAACTATTTTTCCAAATTTACCAGCTCGTTATACCGTACTATAGTAAAACATACATTGATTATAGAGTGCCAAAGACAAAAAGTTTAATAAAAGAAAGCGTGGTTGTCATTAAATTATGGAATGAAGTATGTATGAATTCCATTCCTGATGGTGAGAGTGAAAAGCTATTTGATCATTGTTTAAGTTATTTTATAAATACGATTAGAAATGGACATTTAAAGAAGCGGAAAGACGTTTTTAAAACAAAAAATTCCCTAAACGCTATGAAATCTCTCACTGATTCCAAAGCCAGATTTAGAAAGCAGCTTGAGCAACTTTCAACGGGACAATTCGCGAAATAAAGTTTTAAATTGTGATATTTTAAAGCAGTGTTTTTTTATTCAATGATTTGTATTTTGTAGCTATATTTTAAAAAACAGTTCAGCTGCGGTTATACTGTAGTATTTCCTTGGACATTTATTGTAGGGATTTTGTAGCGTCACATCATCAAAAGGGCTTCAGGTTATTTCCAACATTTTCAATTGTTGGGTTGTCGTTTCTTCCATTGGCTCCACGATCCTTGGAAAATTTAAGTTCTTAAGCGTCTTTATTGAATTTACCCGTCAAAATGAACTGTACACCTTTTCCAAGGAGGAAACGTATGATTGCTATCATTGCTTTCGCTATAAATTGGAAAACAAGTTTTCAGTATTTTAATTTGCATTATGCCTGAAAGGGATTATTCTTACTGGTTTGTCTCAAGCCTTCAAGTGTTTCAAGAGAAAGGATAATTTTTTTTCGGAAAATGTGCGAATGGATATTACTAGTGGGTTGTGGTGCCTCTCAACATCAACATGAGTACATGACTTGCCACCTTTTTTTCATCAATATTTCCAGATTGAAGGCCATTAATATGGTTTCTGGAATTATTAAGTTGATTGTAACCAATGATGTTGCCAGTAGATTTTTTATTAATTAATTCTTCTTTGACTCATTTCGTCAAGAAGAATTAAAGAGTAACGTTGAAATGGGTTCAGTTTCTCAGGATCTACATCAGCTTTCAGTTGATTAAAAACCTCGTCTGAAAAGCCTGGTAACTTCCCATTATGAGTTGAATGCCTAAATTATGTGCTGTAGGAAGGAAGCTGCAAAATTTTAGATTTGGCCAAGCTTTTATATGCATTTGGTGACTTATGGAACTGATAGAGGCACCACTGTATGACATAAGGGTGCCACCTTCGTCCTCGGTGGTCTTTCCGCTGGATCGCTTTAAGCTGTTCCCTTAGAAACAATGACACAAATGATTGGTCTTGTTTTTTTTGGTAATGTTTTCTCCAAAATTGTTTGAATGCAATGTTCATCTTCTTCTTCCTCGAGTGTTTCACCATCAACATCTATATGTTTCTTCGCTTTTTTTCTGAAGATGTTTCACTTGCCTTCTAGCTTTTCTTTCATCCTTCTTGGACATCTTTAACAACGCTATAAATTCTTGTTTAGAAAGCGACTTATATTTTCTCTGGCTTACTTTCTTCTTGCCCTCAGCAACAGTCTTCAATGCATAACTCTTTAGCTTGGTACAATAGAAGCATGTTTTGCTATTTGAAAGTCCCATACAATTTTCATCTCTCATAAAGTTGGAGCTGAAATACCCACGACACCTTTCCTTTAAGAGTTCCATTACATTGGGTTCTTTAACTCCTTGACAAATCTTGAATCTATTCATGTTTTCCAAGAATCCATTCAAACAATTTACGCTTTTGATAGTTTCTGGCACTTCAACTAAGCTATGGTTGGCCAAATTCTTTTTTAAGACTTTAGCTTATACGCTGTAGTCCTCATATATGGATATTGATATTAATGGGATGTTGGTTTCTTCCATAACTTTCAGAAAGTTCACTTTCCTATTTTGTAAATTAGATAAGTTAGACAACCAATTTTCTTTTACCAGTTTGAGCCATTCTGGAGAGGCCATAAAATCTTTGTAAAAGTTCCTTTCAGCGGTCATCTGTCCATTATTTATTAGCTGTTGATTTTCGTAAGTCATCTCAGTATTTGTGAACTTGACTATTTTAATTCTCAGATTTGGTTTGAATCATATGTTGTATTTCCGAATTACAATCTCCGTTAGTTTCACTGATCATGGGCGAATTATCTGGGGAGTCTCTTTTAGTAGCGGCGGCCGGATTTTTGGGGAGGTAGACCAACCATTTGGAGCCCCCTTCCCACCACAATTTTTTCAAATCCATCCCCGTGGATTATTTAATTTTTTTAAGCAAGTTTTGAGTAAAATGGGTACGCGACGAAAATATTAGAACTAATTATGAATTTAAACATGACTAAAAACAGAGCGCGTGTTGATCCTTTTTTGATTGATTTATTTTCCACAACTGAATTCCAGAAAATCAGAACTTACAACTTTACGAAAATAAATGTACGTAGGTACATTGTAAGTAAAGTAAGTTTAAGAACCATTTATTTGTAAAGATAAAATTAAAGACACAATTTGGATAAAGTAGAGCTCGCGAAAAATTAAAACTTAAAAATAAACTAGTCGCAGAAAAGTGACTTGTACCTTTGAAAGGAATAAAAACAGCAGGGTCGGTAAGCGAATCACTCGCATTGAATATTGAAAAATTAATAAATAAATAAATTATTTCGCAAACAAACTACAGAATTTTCTGATAGTAAATAATTTGGAGGCCCATATATTAATTTTTGGAGGCCCCTTAAGACGACTTTTGGAGGCCAATACCAAAATTTCAAGTAGGCCCAGGCCTACCCCGGCCTCTTGCTGGCGCCGCTACTGGTCTCTTTGAGCAACTATGGCTGAGCTTTGATTACTTATGTCCAGATTAGATACAGATTGGTTGATAGTATCCTGGATTATGGTTTGCAAAAAAAGCATCAGGGTCAACGAAATCCATTGATTCTGCTTCATTATTCTGCAAACACAAAACAATTATTATTTTCTACTTCAATAGCGAAATTATCTCAGTTAATAAATTCACGTACACTTTTGTTTAGATCTAGGAACCTTTGAGCTTCTATCCGTCCTTCGGTTAATGATATTGGAAGTCGAGAAAGCGGTTTAGGTGAACTTGACAAATTGGCTTCAACATAGATAACGTTTTCTACAGAAAATAAATTAATTACCATAATTAATTGGTGGCAGTTTCAACTCTATAAATTGGGTTATTCTAACGTTAGCTTGAGCTGGTTCTTTCGAAGTTGTTGATTCCTTTAAAGTTGATAAGTTGGTATTAAATTCCATACTTAGTGACAACATGGGCTTCAAAAGCGATTCCATGCTCTGTAAAATTGACCCAAATACGTACAATAAGTATATGGATACAAAGACAAAACATGGAAAAAGTCTTTATAACTTGCATTCGGATGCACAGGGTCCGGAAATTCATGAGTTGGTCCTTTTGATCCAACGAAGTGTTTAGTGCACAAAAATGAGCTTTTGGTTATCTTAGCTTTTGTGAAATCCGCTCTAACCTCTTTGAGCCATTTTAACCAGTTAAAACTTAAACCTGGTTTGCTTATTGGTTTTAGGAAGGGTATAAATGACACCCCAAGCATATGAATCGCTGTTGCACGTGGGATATACACAGGTTTTATTCCTTCCCATGGTAAAACCAGTTGATTTAGGAAGATTTAATGTATATCTAATTTTTTTTTCACTAATCACGATTTTTTGAGCGAACAATTGCTTATCACGAATTAAATTAAAAAAAATGGTTACCGAAATGGCGCTAAAGGAAAACCGTAAGGCAGACGATAAACTCAAAATCACTACTTTGGTTCCCTCTCTTGATTTTAGAAACAGATAAGTCATTTCCGCTAAAAGCTTCTCACTTCCGCCAGTGTAGGGGGGGGGATATCTATATTTGCCCCAGCTTTCAACCGAATGCGCCCCAGACACTTCACGTTATCAAAGGTAGGAGAGATATATCCATGAAACGTAGCTTCTATACATGTAATACATCCATTGGTGGCGTAAACTTCAAATTAGTACAGCGTTGCCAGATTGAATAAACCAAATATATATGGCATTCACTATCCAAAATCAAGCAATTCTTAGACAAATTATAGCACCTGCACCTAATTAAACCTATATTTATAGAAATTGAGGAAATTGTTACCTTCAAAATTAGGATGGTGACTACCGAATATTTTAAAATCCTTAATAGGAATTATACATGTATAACATATCTCAGTGAAATATAGGAAAATATAAGAAGTCAATTTGGGGATAAAACCAATAAGACAATTAATTTAAAGCCCTATATCTATAAGCAGACGACGAAGCTGACGCTCGCAGCTCACAGGAGGTAATTGAATAGGGTAGTTAATATGACAAAAAGCGTATCAAAAGAAATAGTCGAAAACTATCGCCAAACAGTGTTGGAAATAGGCATATTTAAAAACTTACGTTATAAGATTTCCAAGGGTAAAATAAAATTCCAATTTTTTAATTTCTTCAGACTTTGGACTTGAAATATAGTGTATTATCAGAAGTAAATAGGGGAAGTGGCCCTTTAGTTGCCTTTGGAGAGGAGTCACTTCCTCGGACATTTTGCGCTTTTTCTTAAACAAGAAAGTTAGTCCCATAAATATTAAAACTTGGAGCCATTGTTAATTATAAATTATTATTTAAAAAAAACTGCTACTTTACGGCCCTAAAGTTGCACCTTTTTTTAAATAATAAAGCTAGTCCCAATTTCGCTTTACCTAGAACTAGTGAAAACCTTGGTTACGATAGAGCTTTCTAGCGGCCACTGCGATAAGTTTGCTTAGCTACTTTATTTCCGTCTGCTAAGGTCGTCTACTCCCAGTCTAGTGTGTTAGATGACGGAAATCCAGTAGCTACGCGAGCTTCTCGCATTGGCGGCTAGAGGCTCTATGGTTATCTAATTGGCTAATTCAGCATAGAAAGAAAAGGGAGTTTAAGTTAACGTAAAGAAAAGGGGGATTTTAAGAACATTCACTCCGTTAAATATTTAAGATATAGGGAAAAGGGTTTAAAGTAAATATTTCTACAGCTGTTGGCTTACAAAATGTACCGTAAATCGGGTTAGATAGTCATTATATATTTTAAAAGCAGGATAAGCGGTTTTAAAACAATGTATTCATCCGAGATTTTCCGCCTAAAATGAATTTGAAGACAATGGGCTACTTGCACTATCAAAAGGTAAAAAAAGGCCACTTCCCCGATTTCCTTCTAGTATTATAGAACATTTGATGAAAGTATAGGAGAGAAAAAAGACGTTAAATTATAGGAAACATAGGAACTGTGGTCACTTTGCGTTGCGATTTTCCAAATTATCTGTTTCTATGAATTCTAAAAGAAAACACGCAGATGACCTTAGCAAAAGACAATTGATTAAGAGAAATAATTCTTATTTACAGAGTGTGTTCGAGAATGTAGATAAGGTTGTGGTGCTAGTAACGTACGGGGTGATGTTCAATCTCAAGGTGTTTCTGACGTTGAAAATTTTGGGTATGTTTTCGAGGTTTGTGCCAAAGAAACCAATACTAGTGAAGGAAATGGTGAGAGAGAAACTCATTTGGTCGCTACTAATTTCGGCTCAGACGCTCATGTTGATCAAATGAATCGGATGATAATTCAGTTATTGAGAGTAGTACTGATAGCAGTACTAGTAGTAGTTCCGAATTAGAGCTCGATATTAAATTGGATATTCAAAAGTGGGCTATTGATCACAGTGTGACGTTTGAGACTCTGAATGAGACACAGCGTACCACGAATGAAATAATCAAAAGAGCAGGTGGAGTATACTACTATATTGGTTTGAATTGGGAATAACTACATTTTTAGAAGCAAACGCTGACTATGACAAAGACATTTCCTTTGCCATAAATATAGATGGCGTTCCCTTGCACAAAAGCTCAAATATACAATTCTGGCCAATTTTGATTGCAGTAGATAATGACGAGAGTGGAATAGTTGGAGCCCCTTTTCCTTTCGCGATTTTTTGTGGAGAGTCAAAACCTAAATGTCTAAGAGATTACTTAAAAGATCTTGTGTGTGATCTCGCTTCCCTCAAAGAGCATGGTTTTACATACAAAGGAAAGTTATTCAAATTTAATTTATCTGGCCCGTTGATTCTCGATACCCCAGCCAAAGCGTTTGTTAAAAATACCAAGGGTCATACTAGATTTTCATCGTGGGGTGCGCCATGTGAGGCGAACAATTTATTTAAATCTAAATTGCGAATTACGTACAAACGAATCGTTTAGAGTACAAGAAGACGATGCATATCACCTGCCTGGAGAACCCACACCCTTGTTGGATTTGGACATTGAGGTAGTCATTTATTTTCCCTACGATTATATGCATTTAGTGTGTTTAGGTGTTGTGAAGCGACTTCTAAATTGTTGGTTAAAAAAAGGGAAATTTAACGTTAGACTTAACAGTTATCTAACTTAATATTTGTCGAAACGATTGGAGAACTGACGTAAGCACATACCGAAAGAATTTGCGAAAGCCCAGGGCCGTTAAATACGCTGAAAACTGGAAAGCTCACAGCAAATCTTCATGACACCTAAATAACATCGAAGTTCATCTGATGAACACATAATCCGTTTACAGATGTGGTACGGATGTTCTCTATATGTGACTTCGGTGCTATAAACAAAATGTCAAATGTCATACAGATGTCTTACATGTACTCTTTGTGTTCCAAAGTGTACACTCTGTTTAAAAAGTCTTCAACAGGTGAAATTTTTTTACTCTTTTTAATTCTGCTAGTAAACTATAATAGATAGATCGATGAAAGCAATTGCAACTATTATTTATTTTCCAATATCTTTCGTTATTTATCGGTTTCGTCTGCCAAAAACTAATAGTTTAGGCGGGTACCGTCAAAACTCATTTTTGACAACTTTTTAAATATTGGTTCTACGGCACTGACTCGCGCGTTTTTGCATTCACAATGCTTGATTCATTTTTAGAAAGTGGAAAAATTATCCCTTTTGTGGTTCGTTTAAGGAGCGCCTGGATTACATTTGTTTATGCTCCTCCGTTTTAATAAATTAGGTTTATGGGAAGTACGAACTTTTAAAGTGTTGGTTGAATAATCGCGTTTTATCTTTTTGAATATAAAATTAAAACGTGACCTGGCGTTTCTATATAAAAAAATTTCATACCAGAAATCAACCTACCCGCGTGGCAACACTGTTGATACCGTAGCTTCACGCGCCAAAGACCGAGTGCCATCGGGATTGCCTCTTAAATTTATTTACAATTTAATAAGTTACCATTAACAATTTGCAATTGTTTGCTTTTACTTACTGTCAGAAAGAAATTGGTAATGTTTCTATTTCCATTGTTTCTTTCAAAGTTTGTTGTCATTGTCGGATTTGTTTTAGTTTTTAACGAACAGTAAACCAACCAAGGGTTAAGGCAAATTTTTAAAACTGAAGATTGACATTAGTGAGCCTGCATTTTCACAATTATATTTATAAACGTTTAATTTACCATTATAATTATAATTTGTACACTACAGTTATTTAACCTTGTTGTCATGGTTTGCGACTAAAATAACTGTGAAGTTTATAATCTATGAGGGGAAGTCCCACTCTAAAAATCTAAATGGAAAACCCAGGTCTATTTCGCTGTGAAATGTGCAGTTTTATTGCGCCTAGCATTGCACTTTATAATAAGCACATTCGATCGATGCATAGAAATGAGGGTGCATTTTCAGTGTCGTGCAACATTTGCCCCTACAAAAGCAATAGTTATGATGCATTTAGGAAGCACTGTGTTAGAAATCACAAAACCGTACCTCAGCCGCAAGATGCTCCGAACTTATTAGAATCTCCAGATATTTCAAGTGAGGGTATTTTTTTGATTTTTCACAATGTGATAATAATGATAATAATTGGGATGAAGAAGGCGAAGAAAACCAAGGTTTTCTCAAACTGTCCTTAGGACATTTTTTTTTAAATTGGAAGCAAAACATGGCTTAAGCAAAAATGTGATAAATAACATTTTATTAAATAACAAATTTATTTATTGAATGAGGTTGGGCAGTTAATAAGAAAAGATATAAACGCTGCAATTAAAGCTAATAGCTCACCTGAAATTTATATTTACGATGAGTGTTATGACTCTGCATTTAGTCTTACATCATTAACTAATGACGTCCTTAATGACAAGAAGCGAGTGAAGTTTTTTAAAAACAATTTAAATTTTTTGGAAGCCAATCCAATTTACATGAGTAAAAAACTAAAAACAGTGAAAAGTCCCATTATGGCTATTCAGTTCCATTTTTAGATAATTTGAAAGCGCTCATCAAGACACCAGATGTAAAATTCTCATGTTAGTGAAGATTTGGTAGTCTTGAGTTTGGTGTGATGGGGCGTTTTATAAGGAACAGCGAATCACATCACCCCTATGCCTTTAAATTGTTCTCCATGTTGACGACATAGAAACAGTGAATCCTATTGGTAGGTACACCGGGCTATAAATTCTGATGAACTGGTGTTCATAGAAAAATTCATAAATTAACTGTTTTCTCATATGAATTGGCAAACATTCCACCCCAGTTTCGATCACATTTACATGTAAAACAACTTTTAGCCATTGCGAAGTCTACCGATATAAAGCTTTATGGTATGAAACCAATTTTAACTGAGTTTATTGAAGCTCTAAATAGCTTAAAAATTGGATTTAAAATTGAAATAACTTCTAAATCAGCTAAAAAGGAATGGAGCTCAAAATTTCGCATTAATAATTTGAGCCCCTTATTATTGATCAAAGATATTTCTTTTGATTTAGCTGTGCATGATCCTATTCATGTGTTATTAGAAGGAATCATTTTAGTAGAGCTAAAAGCAATGTTACCCAATTTTATCCATGTTGAAAAGTATTTTACAATTCCCAACTTGAACTTTTTAACTACAGTTATCTAGAAATTAACAGCAAGCCAACTCTAATAGACGAGCATGCATTGTCAGAGAAAGGACATATTTCACTGTCAGCTTCGGCATGTTTAACCATTATGAGCATTTTTCCTTTCATTATGGCTCAAAAAGCACCCGAAGACAATGTGAAGTTGTCAGTTTTTAATCTTCTTATTGAAATTACGTTCTAAGTACATCCCCATTTGCCAAACAATTAGCTGAATCTATTAAAACTCACCATGAAAAATGTTTAATTGAATACCCAAATGTAAATTTAACCCCAAAATTACATTACTTAATTCATTTTCCCGGATAACTTTTGTTATTTGGGCCTTTAAGACACCAATGGTGCATGCGTTTTGAAGCAACATTTAATGTTTTGAAAGGAAGAAAATGGGGTTCTTTTAAAAACATTGCTTTAAGCATGTGCCGTTATCACTTGCTTCGTAGTTGCTTTTTCAAAATTTTCTCTATGGTCTTGATGAAACTAAAATTTCAAAAGAAGTTCGCATTTGTGATTTAGATGATAATCTATGAAATCTTTGTTCTCCTTTCTTTGATGAAAATGTAATTGCAAATGTTCACACTGTTTGCTTTCTTAAGGAATTAACAGTACACGGCCATGTTCATAGACCTGGGTCAACCTGTATTAATTTAGCTAAAGAGTTGCCAATTTTTGCAACAATTGATTGTGTTTTATATTTTTCTGGAAAGAAAATTTTTATTGTGCGCAAGGCTAAAGTTTCGACCTATGTTCCTTTTTTAAATTCTTATGAAGTAGAATTTGCAGATTTTAAAGTTGCTGTTGATTTTGATGTGCTGGACAATACATGGCCCGTACCAATTAGGACATTTCATGAGAAAAATTATGTTACACACAAATATTCCTGTTTTATTAATTCAAGCTTATGAACCAGTGCAATTTAAATTTAGTTAGAACATTTTTGCTTCTGGTCTGCTGCCTAGAAGTGCTAACAATGAGGATGGAAGATCAAACCTTTTAGCTGCGAATTGCATGACCAAGCCAGTGGTCCTCCCAAGTATATGATGCAAGTTTTAATTTTCAAGACACTGTTGTCCACCTCTAGTATATCTCGACAAAGCGTGTTTTGTACTAAATGTCATTCGCAGCGAAAGCTCTCCTTACGTACTTATTTTTTTGCTTAAAATTGGTCACTAGTGATTTCCCACTTTAAACTTCTCTCATAGCAGGGTTGGAATGAGCCAGCCAAAACCAGTTTTAATCGCATGGTTTTATGAATTTATCTCTAAGAAAAACCCACAGTTTAAACTGTTCAATATTTGTTAACCGTAAATAACAGTGAAAAAGTAACAAATCCTTATTATTTCTACTTTAAAAATGAATTTAGATTCAATAAGTAGAAAATTTAATTAAAAAAATTATTCACTGTATAGCTGTTGGAAGTAGTTTAAGGATTTGAACCGGAAATATAAGCTTTCCAAAATCAAAAACTTTAATGCTTAAAGGAAAAGTCCAGGTTGGGTAAAACTTGGGTCTATTTGAAAGATCATGTTTAAATAAACTCAAAAATATCAGTCGTAAAATTGTATCTTTTTTTAATGACGATAAATTAATTTTTAAACGAGCGAAAATTACCGCCAAGCGAGCTGCCATTTTCTTTCGCCTTCCCTCCGCAGACCGCACGCGGAGCAAGCGCGCGGGGAACAGAGCGCTGTTAAAGCCTGTTATAGCGCGAACAGCGCGTGATTAAAGTCCTAAAACGTCACCCCGAAACAAAAAATGGCAGATCGCTTGGCGGTAAATTTGGCTCGTTTAAAAATTAATTTCTCGTCATTAAAAGAAGATACAATTTTACGACTGATATTTTTGAGTTTATTTAAACATGATCTTTCAAATAGACCCAAGTTTTACCCAACCTGGACTTTTCCTTTAATTGAAATTTATATTTGTACTATTAACTAATTGACTGCGTAGTATTCTTTTTTAAAAGAAACATTTGTTAAATACCTTTGATCCAGCCTTGGAAAGGAAATTAGAAAATGTTAGACAACAGAGAGTGTAACCGGGGAAAATGCAAAGAATGTGTAGGGGAGAGTGTGAGGAGTACATGAGTACTTCAACACCTGATGATTTTAAATGCCTTTACTGCCTTTGTGCTCCAACCAAACATAAAAAGCTAGGTAACTTATTTTTGATAAAAACGTTTCTTATAAACAAATTAATTTGTTTTACTCTTAGTAACAAATGAGCCAGCTCCTCAAGTTGATGCTCCTTGTAATGATAAAAGTAAACCAAGAAAGTCTCCTTTAAAGAGATCAATTGAAGAAAATGAAACTATGTTTGTCAACACTGTTCCTAAGCAAATTTTAATGGATCCCAATATTGAAGATCCAAGTATTCTACTGAACTTCAAAAGGGGTGATGAAACTGAAGATTTGAGAGGTGAGAAATATTACACATACAACATGCTTTTAATTAGTGTTAAACCAGCTTAAAGCATTCCTAGTATATTTCTATAATTAACGAAATTCTAGCTGAACTCATTTGATTAAAAGCAATGTCTTAAAGTCTACACTAACAATTTTCTGATAAAGAGTAAATTTTTTAGTGATCAAAACACATTTAAATGAACATTAACAGGTAATTTAAAAGATGTTAAAGCTCTAACTCAAGATTACGCACTTCCAAAATTTTCTACCGTAATACAAAGTGCTTTGGACAACGGCACAGTTGTCACAAAAGGCTATTGGAACAATTTTACGACAGAAAGTTGTATGCATTATATCAATTTCGACAGTGTTGACAATAGATATGCCTATGAAAAGATTGGAATGACAATGATCAACAAATATCCGTGCTGAATAATGGCGGGACAGACTTAATGGGTGAGTACTTAAAACTATTTTTATCGTGATTTGAAATTTAATTTTTAATTATGGTGTAACCGGCTTCTATCGTTATTTACATATAATTAAAAACGGATAATCGAAGCCAACGGTTACAATTTACTTTTACTTTAAGTCGCGGATCGGTTACGGTATTTGGCCTATCGCAATTAAAACAATGAAGAGATTGAACCAGAAGCAATGAGTTGAAAAGCAATAAGTTTTTAATTAAAACACACTTACAATAGAGTCAAGCCCATTGGCTGGTAAAGTTCTATGGCGCACCGACATTCCTTACAGGAATAATTAATACAAGTTTTTGAGGCTGGCTGGTCTCGTTTAACAAATTAAAGAATAACTCTCTCTCCCTCTCTAACTGACTACTGCCTTCTGAACACGTGGTTCAGGGGTTTTTAAACCAAAAATTAAACAGCGTTGCCTGACGTCATATTCGCTATGAGTTTTTTAGCCATCTGGCGGATGGCGCCAGTACCGTTGCATCCTCACCGCAAAAAGAAACAAGGAGTACCGAGCGGAGGATCGAGTTATGGACAAGAATACATTAATTTGGAATAGTCGGGGAGGCTCAACAAAAACAATGATATAATCGTACCACATTCACATAAAGCGTTTTTTCTTGACAAGGCGGGGGCAGTTGCGTACACGATGGCCCTTTTGTCTGCATTTATAACAGGTGATTCGTCTACAATGTTCAGGAACATGGTAGCTGATGGCCGGGATGCGGAATGGCATGCTTGTTGTCGTGGAGGCTGATTATGGTTGTTTTGTAATAAACGACAATTGCAAGCACCACATTTATGAGTAGCGCTAGCCGTACTTGATCCGGGTGGGAATCGAATTGGAGAAAGAGATTGGTGACCCTGGCATGGCACTTCCGGAGGTTTGGGGTGACTGATGGTTCACAGCGTTTGAGCTATTGCTTGATTTGGTCTGTAACCAATTTCCTTCCGCTAATCGTACGTGGTCTTCCGGATTAGAGTGATTTTTTTTTGTTCTATGCCGTCAATTGGAGTGACCTCTTCGGCTTCGTCCGGGACTTCTTGGAATGGATTTAGTGGGAAATCATCCAATTGATTTATGTCTGTATCTTGGTTCAGTATTTCTGGGGAGCAAGGAGGAGTAAGAAGACCGGCGTCGACTATGTCTTGCCCATCGTCAGAGTTAAAATTAGTGATTTCATCTAGATCAATCTTTACACTACCCCCATGGGTGTCTAGCCATTGATATTTCTTTGGTTGGTGGGACAGAGTAATCCCCAGTTTCAGGTAATGACGTAGTCCTCAGTTACCATCAAAACAGTAAGAGCAAGGACAGTATTGAAGTTGGACAGCTCGTAATACCCAGGATCCGAATATTAGGAAGGAACGGGGGTCTTGAATAACCAGGACGTTGTCTAAGACGGTATGTCTCGAGAATATTTCCATCATGAAATTAGTGATACGTCCAAGAAGGAGCTGCCGTGGAAAGGACTTGGCTCGTTGGTTGAAGTTTACAACAACTTATTCGAGAGTTGAAGTATAAGTATGGCAACCGAGTTCTGATGCCAGTGTGTTTGTAATAGCTTCGAATGGAACGCTTAAGTCCAATATAGCAGGGACCATTATAGATACTTCCTCAGCTTTTTCGTGGCAATAAGCCACCACTTAATGTGTAGCACCTAGGCCCTAGAGAGAAAAAAATAAAGTTGTAGAGAATTCATTATATTTTACTCCCGGCCTTTCGTATCCTCTCCCAGGGAGGTTTCGATACGGCCTCTCGGGTAAATCAAAAGTCAATCTTTTCTAGATTGGTGATTTTATTAGTTTTTAAATATCGGTCGACGTCTGCTAGTGATTGTAGGCGGCAAGTTGGGTGCAAAGGCGGATAGTAATAAATGTCTAATACCGGCCCTTTCTTGGTCACTGTCTTACGGTGACACAGTTCCCGAATCCAACCCAGATTCAAGGGCTTCAACCACTTCTCAACGCCCTGCGGAATATCGACCTGTTGGTTCATCAGGGTCTCCGGGCAGAGATGAAGACGACTCTGAGTCAGATTCACTGTCCGAAGATGCTGATGGTATTGCCGCGACGTCTCCGATACCTGTTACTTCTGAAGTTGTCGGAACCTCTAGGGTTGAAGACGGTTCACAGGTGTCATCCTGTTCGGCCATAGATTCTTCAACCTCGGCTTCGACGTCTTGTGGTACTGGAACATTAGTTGATTGAGCGGAACCAGAAGGTTGAGGCTCATCAGCGGCGACTTCAGCCTCATCAGGAATGATAATATAGAGTAATTCGGAATAAAACGTGAATGCCAACCTGTAAGACCGAGAAAACGCTGGACTTGTTTTACGTTTTCGATAGCTTCGAATCTAGATTTGTCAATATGGATTCCCGTCTCGTTAACTATATGTCCCAGTATTTTAGCTTCGGTTCTTGCAAAATCTCATTTTTCAATTTTTAACGTTAAACCGGCATTTCTTAACTGTGCTAATACATATTCTAGATTAATTAGATGTTGATCCCAGTCATCGGAAACTACGAGAATGTCATCCAGATATACACAAATATCAAACTGAGCACCATCACGGAATAGTTCGTTCACCAACCCCTGGAATGACGATGGCGCATTTGTGAGCCCAAACGCCATTACGTTGAATTGGTATTTACCGGACTCCGTGATAAAAGCTGTTTTCGGCGCGCTATCTGGATGCATTTTGATTTGCCAATAACCTGATCGTAAATCCAATGCAGCTATAAATTTTGCTTTTTTCATTCTACAAAGCATTTCGTCGATTCTTGGAAGGGGATACGGGTCTTTTCAAGTTATCTTATTTAATTTTCGGTAATCGACACCAAATCGAATTTTACCGTTTTTCTGATATACTAACACGACGGGAGACGCCCAGGGACTAGTCGAGGGCTTTATGACGTGATCTTTCAACATTTGTTGAATTTGCTTTTCAATTTCACGCCTTTTTTCTTCATTAACCCTGTATGGTTGACTGGCGACGGGTGGTGCGTCGTCTGTGTGTATTTCAAGATAATAATAGGGCTATAAATCCATACGGCGAGAGTATGGCAGATGACTTTGTTTGACCGCCTTTTTTATATCTTCTATTACTAATGGCGAAGGTCCTTTTTGTACTTTATTTTTATCAAAAACAATCTCCTGATTTCCGAGGGTACAAGTACCTCGACCCAAATCTTTTACCGCGTAGAGTGTTTGTAAAATATCACGACCCAGGATAAAATCACATAAAAGAGATGGTACTATTAGAAAGTCATGTTCGTAGTGTCTTCCTTTTATGGAAAACGACACTTCTGCCGAACCTTTAGTAAATGTATATTTACCATCTCCTAATATGATACATTCGATTTCGTCCTGAGTGGGAAAATTTATATTATTACCTAATTTTTCTTGAAGTTCTCGCCATTGCTCTAAACTCATAAACGAGGCGTCCGCCCCTGAATCTAGACGAGCAATTCGAGAACCGTGTAAAAAATTTACCTTCATCGCTATAGGGGGTCAACCGACTTCTTCTGAAAAGCGCCTAATCTCCCCGCTTTCGTTTAATGGCGACGGACAATGGGTGAAATGTGTCCGATGCCCTGGCAATTATAACATCGGATTTTTGAACTATTGCCCCTAAATTCTGATTTAGAAGTTACGTTATTTTTATTCGGAGTTGCTGCTCCCGTAGTTGGTTTCGGAGTTCTATTGTCGCTATGCGGACTGGATTTACGCTGAACGTGTTGATTTTCGCGAGGTTTTTGGTTATACGCCCGATTCGAATTTTTGGATTGTGATTAGTATGGACTTGATTTCGGGTCATACTTGGGTGGAATGTTACGAGGTTTTACTGCGTTTAACGCGGTTTCAATTAAGTTACATTTCACTTGTAAGGAAGCCAAACTATGAATAGTGGTTGTTACAATTTGAAGTCTTATTTCAGGGCGTATGTTTATTTTCAAATTAGCCATTAACGCTAGATCTGATTATGGATGTGACAATTGTTGGTTTACTTTAATTATTCTTCCGAAAAAATTGTCAATCGTTTCATAAGGCCCTAGCACTGATTGTAACATGTCAATGACACTATTTTCTTCTTGTTAAGCGAGAAAAAATAATCGCGGAACATTCTTTGGAATTGTACCCAAGTGGTACCATGTAAGTTATCAGCAATGGCACCTTGTGGTGTTATTCCAATTAGAAATTTACTATTGTTATGGTGTTTATAATTAGACCAAGTTATTGCTCTCGGAAGTAACGAAGATGGTCTGTCAATAAATACTTCAAAGCAGTCTATAATAATAGCACATTTCTCCCCATAAGCAGCTTGAAAGTCAGGTGGCATGCTTTTTCGTAAACTCTCTCTATCTGGCCAAAAAACCGCGTGATATAATCTTTTGTAAGAAGCGTCTAGCCATTTATCAAATATTCGACTAACAGTTGGTTGCGATATTAAAAACCTAAAAGCTAAATCTTGCATTGGCATATTTAACCTTAATCGCATCGTGAAAATGATGAACTCTTGAAAGAGTGAAAGGTTGTGACGGTGAGAATGCGAAACCAATTTTGAAATAAATGAAAAAAATATTCATCATGCGTTGAAATGTTGGAAGGCCCGTATAAAATTTAACTTTATCATCATTAGATTCGAAAGTTTTTTCCGAGAATTCAGACTCGAGAATTGTTTCCCTTAATTGATACAGGTCATTATACATTCTTATATTATCATTTTCCAGGGCAAGGATATCTTTACCATCTAAGTCTGTCTGACACTCTACATTGTTACTAATATCCGGAAGAGTTTGGCATTCTGCGTCGATACCCATTTTGAGATGTTCAGTTTGGCATTCTGAATCTTCACTATTTTTGCAATTTTTCGTTTGGCATTGTGCATCCTTGAGTGTTTTTTGAAATTGAGTTTGACATCCAAACTCTTCACTAACTGGAGTTACTTGGATCTCCCTTTCTACCTTAGGACATTCATTTCCTCTAAAATTCTTAAGTCCTCTTGTTTCTTCTATTTTCTTGCGTGCATTAACAGATTCTGATAATGGCGAACCCCTAAGAATGATCTCCCCTTCATTAGGCTCATCTTCGTAAATAACAAAAGGACGCTTATCTTCCAATGAATTTTCCATTAATAAACGTCTTTTCCTTAGTTGTGAGTTAATGAGCATAGGTCTGTTTGGAGTTTCATGTTCAGCTTGGCCTATGTGTAGCGTTGGAATCCAGTCAATATTTTCAACATCAAACAATTTAGAAGGCACACCTAATTGTTTTGATGTTTAGGATTTAGCGTAATAAAACAAATCTCAATATTTACCTTTACAAAATGCTTTCCACACACTGTTGAGTTAAATTTGTTGGCATTCTTAAAGTCTACACCTTGTTTACCAATAATCTTCAACCATAAATGCCTTCGCTGTTCCGATAGTTTTAAGGTTTCAGGGCACTGATTTTTTATAACGGCTGGAACTTTGAAAAAACTCATATCTAATGGCTTATAGCGTCCATTTCTATTACCACAACCTTGTATTGCACATTTAGACATTTTCACCAGTTATCTGCCAAGGCTTAGAAATACATCTAAACTTCCAAAATTGTGTTAGACAAAATGGCCACCAGCACAACTCGCGATAAAAAAATTTGCACGTTCATCGTCATCAAACGTCATTCGTATAAGCCGTGGCTTAGACTAATACGTCACAAGAATACACACTATACCATGCTAAAGCTCAATCTTTTGAAATCAAAGGTAAAATACGTAAAATGGCATCATCCGTTAAGCATTTATATAATTTAAAATCGTTTAATGACATAAGAAAATCGGGTGCGTTTTCATGGCGGGCCTCGGCTAGCCTGTAACGCAGCCCTTAACATTTGAGCGAACTGGTTAGAATCCATTTTATTCGTTGTTCAAATTGCGATTTAATGGAAACTAATTTCGAGCCCCAGTTCGGGTGCCAAAATGTAACCGGCTTCTATCCTTACTTACATATAATTAAAAACGGATAATCGAAGCCAACGGTTACAATTTACTTTTACTTTAAGTCGGGGTTCAGTTGCGGTATTTGGCCTATCGCAATTAAAACAATGAAGAGATTGAACCAGAAACCAGGAGTTGAAAAGCAATAAGTTTTTAATTAACACACACTTACAATAGAGTCAAGCCCATTGGCTTGTAAAGTTCTATGGCGCCCCGACATTCCTTACAGATATAATTAATACAAGTTTTTGAGGCTGGCTGGTCTTGTTTAACAAATTAAAGAATAACTCTGTCTCTCTCTCTCTCTCTCTCTCTCTCTCTCTCTAAACCAAAAATTAAACGGCGTTGCGTGACGTCATATTTTTTAAGCGACGGAACGGTCGCCATCTGCCGGATGGCGCCAGTACCGTTGCAATGGTATTAAAACCTAATAGCACAATAGCTACATGTACTTAACTATTGGAACTTCTAAAATTTGACAGGACCAAAATTAATTTTTCTTAAATAAAACTTTTATTTTGGTTTCCCAGATTTTAAAAATGAGATCTCCCTAGGACACCCACCATATACATAAATTTAGATGTAAAATGCAAATTTTATAATATAGATAACTAAAATTTAAAGTAATGGAGGTATTAATTGGAACAGATTAAGAATTCTCAAGACTCCCAAAAATATGTAACTTTGGGTGATAAAGGTTTTTGGTGGGCCTAATAAGTTTTGTGGTTCCTAAATGATATGAAGACTACCCTATGTCATCAAAGAACAAAAACTTCAGTTTTCCTGGCAGTGGAGCGCTAAATCAAATACTTGGATTAGAACAATGATTTATGATCAGAAATATCACCCTGTACGTTACTTAGAAATCCAATTACATATAGTAAATTAGTAATTCCAGGTCAATTCAACCAGGTCCATACCACTCAAGTTCATGATTTTAATGAAATTTAGTGAACAGGTGTAGTTATGTTTAAAATTAACCCTTGTAAAGCAAAAGTGCTAAAAATGTTTTTGGTCAGGAGTAAATATTATTGCTATTTTCCATAAATCAGTTGCTCCCTAACTATAAAATCACAATTAACTTCGGTTTTAAAAGAGAAAAACGTGACTAATGGTTAATTTTCAAGGTAAATAATAGATTAATACGCCATATTATTATTTTTATTTAATTTAAATTTGAAAATAACTTATTTGCTTATTTCTAGCTATATTTAAAAAAATTGGCCTATATTTACTTATTTTGTCACAATGTTATCTGTTAATATATTTTCTTGGGTTTTCCAGTGTAAACGAAGCTACAATCAATTTACGGTACCCATACCCCAACCAATTTTAAATTTTTCTTTGGCATGTTTCATATTTAATTTTTCTATTAGTTATCCCAAGGTGTACTTAATTCTGTATAAAACTTAGATTTTATTATTTCATTATTTAAAAAGTTAAAAGCAAAGGCTTACACCACCCCATCACATTTTGATTGTTAGTTTCTAATGGCTTAGCAACAAAAGACTTCTATATATTAATTTGATTTATAAGTACTATATAGTACTGATAAATCAAATTAATGATTAAATTATTTAGATAGTGCTTTTTTAACTTTTTTCGTTTCCTCAGTTGGTAGTTGCTGTAGTAGGGATAGTTATTACAAGGACATTTCTATGGGAAAACTATCCTCAGTGTTCTTTACTAGGGTAATGATACGAAGCAGCTGGTCCATGATGGTGAATAAAGCATATTTCTGGCTCTTGATGGACATAGATTTGTCAATTTCATTTTGGCTCAAAATTCAAAATGTATTTTTAAGGCCCTTATTTGATTCCCACTCTGGACTTAAAATATTGGTGGTGTTTAGACTCTCCATGGTTGATTCTTTTCACACACCCTGCATGGGAGGTAGCAAAATTATGCCATTCTGCAGGTTCTCCATTTGTGTGATAAATTTGAGCTAGAGGTCGGCGTTTTGGATAAAAATTAACCGTATATTTGGATAATATCCATAAACAAAAATTATCCAACAAATAATCAGCTAGTTTAACATAAACTGATAAACAGTTTATATGATCTGAAAGCGTCTACCCTGACCAAGGGCTAGGACCGGCGCTGTAAATATTAAATTTATTATTTCTTATATCTGCACAGTTTGTTAATTTATTATGTATTGTACCGTCAAAAGAATCTCCTAAGACGTCGACGTTACCTGTCTTTACTTCTATATGTGTAGACACAGGCTCTGCAATAACAGACAGACTAAACAGTTCTAGGGGTCAGCTCAATACGATAACTTTAAATTCGTCTTATTTTAATTTCAATGTAAATAGATCCGTCTCCGATGGGAGTTCAGGCAATAATTTGTGCAGTAGTTCAGCAAGAAAGGCAATTTATAATTAACAGTACTCACCGTAGAGTAAACCACTCACATAGAGTGGAAAGCCCTATGGAAGCGCATTAAGCAATAATCCTAAAAGGCCAACTTGTTTTCGAGGCGTGAATAAATGTAGTCCAAAGAGCAATGGTATTGTTTTTACATTTTTTGGAGTATAAAGTTACTTTTTTCTCCAAATATTGTACATCAACTTTAGGCCAACTTATTTATTTCACGCCTCGAAAACAAGACGTTGCGTACGAAAATGGTTAACACGTTTCACTGATAGCCTTCCACTCTATGCGAGTGGGTTACTCTATGGTACTCACAGTCGTTCATTTTGACTAATCGATTTAATCTCAATTTAATATATTACAGTTGCTGGAACAAATATTTGTTCTTCTAATATGAGTACACTGGTAGTTTCGGAATCAAATTCAACAGCTAGAGTATCCTCTAATTTCAACAAACGACCTCCATTGCGTAGAGATTGCACTGGTGCAAATGGTACGTTTCATACTTTTCATACGTTATTTACTGATCCAAAATTTATTTGCAGAAAAGGTGCAATCCCTTAAACCTTCATTTACTAATATAGCCCATGCTACGTGAATTATAGACACGAATATATATTTTAATAAACAATAATAATAGTTACATATTTAAAGAAATGACTGATGATGTTTTAAAAAAAAACATACTATCCATGCTATCTGATATTAAACTCAAGGTGGATCATATATGCACTTGTCCTAAGAACCCCCTGGAATGGGATTACTTGGACTCTGTGCCGTCATTCCCAATAACATCATATGAGCAGCTTATGAGTCTGGAAGAAAAACGTAAAGAAGACAACATTCGAAAAGCTGCGGTACATTAGTAGAACAGTGTCGTAGGAAGGATTTGGTTACGGAAGGGGCACACAATTGGAAAATATGAAACAAAAAGTAAACACATTGTACGTACAACTATACGTTTTGGGGGGGGCAGTGCCCCCTGTGCTCACCACCTGTCTACGCTACGGTACTAAACTTCTTTTGTTAATATAACACATAATGACCATTTTGTATAATTTTGAAGGTGATAAAACTGGGTTCATTCGGCGAAAAAACGATTAGTGATTCCACACGACGAATTCTAAAGAAAATGCTAACCCATGAGCTAACACTTACATTCAACTGGAGTGGAAAATTTCAGAAAAATAATTTCTCAAAACTTGCTATTAAAACTGTAGTCATTGGAAAGTGTTTGTGTTCTTTAATATTACTGCCAAAAACGTATGATTTAGAAATAATGATGGTACGACAACGATCAGAAAATATTAAATACAGAAACCATTAAGTTTCGGAAGTAATAAAGAAGTGTGACACTTATCGGAGTAATACGCGATGCTTACAACGTATGACCTGAATTAATAAAGAAGTGTGACACTTATCGGAGTAATACGCTATGCTTACAACGTATGACCTGAATTAATAAAGAAGTGTGACACTTATCGGAGTAATACGCGATGCTTACAACGTATGACCTGAAGTAATAAAGAAGTGTGACACTTATCGGAGTAATACGCTATGCTTACAACGTATGACCTGAATTAATAAAGAAGTGTGACCCTTATCGGAGTAATACGTGATGCTTACAACGTATGACCTGAATCAACAAAAAAGGGTGACACTTATCGGAGTAATACGCGATGCTTACAACGTATGACCTGAAGTAATAAAGAAGTGTGACACTTATCGGAGTAAAACGCGATGCTTACAACGTATGACCTGAATCAACAAAAAAGGGTGACCCTTATCGGAGTAATACGCGATGCTTACAACGTATGACCTGAATCAACAAAAAAGGGTGACACTTATCGGAGTAATACGTGATGCTTACAACGTATGACCTGAAGTAATAAAGAAGTGTGAAACTTATCGGAGTAATACGCGATGCTTACAACGTATGACCTGAAGTAATAAAGAAGTGTGACACTTATCGGAGTAAAACGCGATGCTTATAACGTATGACCTGAAGTAATAAAGAAGTGTGACACTTATCGGAGTGATACGCTACGCTTACAACGTATGACCTGAAGTTGCAAATAAGTGTGACACTTATCGGAGCAGTACGCGATGCTTGCAACGTATGACCAGAAATAACAAATAAGTGTGATCAGAAGTTAAAAATAAGAAAGACACCGATAGAAGGAATCTTCGATGCTTTCAAAGTATGACTTAAAGTAACAAAAAAGTGTAAATACAATTATGTGTGGCCATGGATATATATTGGTTGTGATACTGGCGTTGTAGGTTGGTCTGAATAGTTCAAACAAACTTAACACATTAGAAGGATTGTGTATTCTGACCGATGGGTCGGACACTTGCCATTATTTTGTACGGGATTTCGGGATTTCGTAAAGATTTTGGCAATTTTATCAATACTTTTTGAAGTGATTTTGGGATTTCAATGTTAATTTACCATAGAGAGAGTTAAAAGATTTTGCGATTTTAGACAAAGTGTACGGGATTTTGGTAAATGTCCGACCCCTCGATTCTGACCGTAGTACATCTTGTTTCACAGTATTATTGTCGATATTTATAATTCCGGGGGGTGTTTGGTGGTCGGTTGCTGGACGTTTATTGTTGGTTTGTGAAGAAGTTGGTCTATATGGTACGGGGGTGTCTGCCCAATTTATGCTGGTGTTTGGCGAGTCGGTTTTTTAGGAGTAGACATAACTGTATTTATTTGGGTATTTTTTGGTGTATATGTTAACCTGTTTTCAGCAGGGATAGAATTTTGATTTTTGTTTTCTGTGTTAGCCATATTGGCGTATGTAGTAGGTCTGTCTACAGCACTATCTTCATTAGGTCAATTCTCTATAATTCGGTCTTCGTTTACTGGGTTTTCGGGCTCGTAAGAACGTTTTTTATAACAATTTTCGGTATTGTGGCCCCTTTTTTGGCCAATTTCGCACTGGTTTGAATTCGCTATCTCGAAAACTACTACGTATATCTGATTTTGGAATTTAAAGTTTATCTTTTCTGGTAGTTCCTTTTCTAGCAAAAGGAAGACTTGGCGTTTGTAATTGAACATAGGCTCATCCAGGAGTGGTTCTTGTTCGGTATTTTTTTTTTTACATAAATTGAAGTTATTTCTGATGTTATTTTGGCAAACTTTGAAATTTGAGAGTATTATTTTTTTCTGAGGACTTGGTTAATCTTTCGACGTTGACTTGGATACTGTTGACTTCGAATCCGGACATTGCCAGTTCTTCGGCCATTTCTGGGGTTCATCAATATGCCAGGACACGTATTTTCGAGACGCGTGCGCAATGTATGGTATTCGACTTATCAAATACTTGATTGGTAGCGATAGCATAATCTATAGCGGTGATTGCATTGTCTCTTGTCATGGGAGGCGGTTCCGGTCTTTCGTAATTTGATTTGACTAGTGGGTCCTTTGTATGGCGGACATAACCATCCGCTGACTTTGAGAGCGATATTCACTTCACTTAAATATTAAAGCAGTAAAAGGCTTAATTATAAAATAATTAAAAACTTGTCACTTTTTGATTGCTTATGCGGCAGAGATTTATCGGCGTACGGAGCGATAAAAAGGATGTCTGTTCGTATTGAACACTTTAAATATTCCAAAAATAATAATTAAATGCACGTTTTGAAAAGAATTAATGAATCACCTATCCCTTTCATTTGATCAGTTGGGTTAACCACCGTGAAATACCGTTTAATAATAATAATCAGCTAAGCTAATACTCAAGGCACCAACTTAGGCCCAAGTCATAGAGCGACTTTTGAAGCCATTAATTCAGGTGGCCGGGTTACTACGCGTAGGAGGGTGGTGGCAAGCCCTTCATGCCACGCGAGCCAAGAGCTCCCTACACTTGCTATTACCGTTAACCTCAACAGGTTTTTATGAAAGGGAAACCCCTTAAACCAGTGGTGAGAGAACCAGCAAGCTCAACGCAGAAAGAGTTGTTCCGAGTTCTCACCCAGTGCCATGGAAGGGGACACCAAAGAACTCTAAGGGTAAACCCCTATAATCAGTGGGGAGCGAACTTGCAAACTCAACCCAGTGCCACAAGCTAGGTATTACGACACTAACTTTCAGAGGGGGTTTGGGGAGTCGTGGAGATCGTTAAGGAGGGAGATTCAAAGGGTTCCAATAGTAACCTTAAGAATCTTACCCACGCACTAAACTCGGGGGAAATTTAAAAACTTATTTATTTCCCCGTGCCGTATGTTTCGAATTTATTTATTCGGGATCCTTAGAGTCTTTATTGTCACAGTGTAGGTAAATGAAATCAATTTGAGTTATGAAAAATGGACCTCTTTATTATTGTACTTAATAATATCTTTATTACTTCATGATAATTACACAAAATTCTAGTACTTCTTACCTAACTTAAGTCTTTACTACCTCGTGGTTATGGTGGGCCTTGGGGTTAGGACAACAATTATTATTATAAAAGAAGAATACTTCATTTGGTAATAAAAAAAGAGTGGCTTTACTACCTCGTGGCTGCCAGAATAGACGAGATTCATAATACAAAATAATATTATTAGATGGCCCCTAGATGGCTATATTAAGGGTAGAAAATCGAAACAATATAGAAAAACAAGACGATCACTCCAGAAAGTTAACGGGTCGTGATATCTCCCCCCACCTCAAAACCTTGTTCGTCCTCGAACATAAAATAAATTAAATTGAGGGGTATACTGATATATTGAATAACCACTGTCGTTTTTAATACTGGTAACGCGAAACAAAAAAATAATTTCACTGAACATAATTGTAATACTGGAGAGTTATATCACTTGTCCCTCTTTGTACATGGGGTCGGTATAGGGGTTTCGATTGTTTATTGTTTGAGTCTGTACTGAATAGGTTGATTCGGATTTTTGGATGATTAGCAATTGCGTACAGTCTTTGAATGGGTGGAAAAAATCCCCGCATAATTTACATCTGTTCTCCCAATATTGGGGGCTCGTGTGAAGAGATCCTTGGTGGGAACGGTGGCAGTTCCAAATTTTTGGTGTTTGGGTGGAGATTCCCCCTTCTTGGTTCATTGCCCTGGCCTTCTCGATAAAACGTGGTTGCAGAACTCGTGGCCCTCTAGGTTTCCTTTTGATCTTGGGTTGTGGATACTTCGTGGTGTTTTCTGCTGGAAGGATCGGATCAGTTGGGTTAATGGCATGGGGTGGCTGCTGGATCTTGCGTGTGTCGTTCGTGGTAGGGAAGGTTTGTTCTCCTCCCAGTTCTAGTTGCTTAAAGAGTACGTCTTCGTCATGTTTGCTTCCCTGCTCGATTTCTCTCGGAGTTAGTAACCATAGATCGGGGTTCTTTATTGACTTTTCTAAGTAAATAGGAGCCTTCCCATGGATATCTAGAATGGTGTGGGGGGTTGCTGGCATTGCTCTCCTCCTGCCACGTCCTCTGGTTGGGAGTGGTTTTAGGAGAGAGTCGGAGGTTGAAACTGTGGTTGGTCTCAATCCTCGTCCTCTGCCCTTTACTCCGATGGGTAGTGGTCCTGAGGGTGAATCAGAAGGTGAGACTATGGCTGGTCTAAACCCTCGTCCTCTGCCCTTTGGTTTGTTTCCTCCCGTTTTTTTCGAAGCCGGAACTCTGGGACAATCTCGCTTATGGTGATCGAAAGAGCCGCATCGGTAACAACGATACCTTCCTTGAGTGGGGGATAGTGGAAATTTGACATGTCGCACCGCAGCATCGTACCGATCTCTGTAAAACCTTTTGGAATGGTATTATTTGAGGTAGGATTGTTTCTAAGTCTTTTATGGTTGTAACTCGGTGGAAGGATAAGATTGCGTTAACGTCTGGTAGTAACCCACCTTTAATTTCTCGTACTATTAGGGCATCACGAGGTCGTTCCGTGACATCTAATTTATTGTAGAGTTGGAGCATTCTTGTGACATACTTATCCGGTGCTTCAGATTCTTCTTGTTTACAGTCATGTATCTGGTACCAGATCCTGTTTGTATAAGTACTACCTAAAAAATTTTGATCAAATAGTCTTTCGAATTCTGCCCATGAATGCAACTGGACTAAATGTTGTCGGTACCAACACTTTGCTTGGCCTTCTAACATAAATGGTAAAATTGTTAAAAGTTCATCATTTGTTAGTTGCATGGCGCGTTGGTATTCGAGGATAGAGTCTTTAAAATCTTTGGGGCTTTCATCGTCTTCTCCACGGAATCGAATAGGTGGAACCTTGATTGGGTTACGACGATGTTGAGGTTGCATGGGTGAATATTGAATTAGTACTGGATCATATTGTATGGTACCCTGAGAGAGGTGGGAATACCCAGGCGGTGGTGGAATCCTTCCTCCAATTGTACTCGTGGTAGGGGGAACGTTATAGGGATGGTGAGACCCCCCCGAATAATGGCTAAAGCGTAGTGGTTGATAATATACATTAGGAACATTAGAACCCTGGCTAAATACAGATGGTGGCTTTTCTTGTAGACTATTTCTAACATAGCTTAAATTTGCTGGCCTAGCACTAGAAATATTTAGTAATTGGTTCAAAAAACTGTAATTAAATGGTTGATTTTGCGACATATTGAAAAGAGTTTGGGGAATATTGGGTACCCTTGACGTCGCTTGTGATCCCACATACTGCGAATATTCATATGGACTCTGCCAGTGGGGGATTCTATTCCCACTAGAAACATTTAAGTTATCTCTAAAACTTAGAGTACTGAGTCTGGGTGCAGTATTTTGCATTGTGGTCGAAAATATTGGCCCAGTATGTATTGGCTTTGTATATTCACTAGTAACTAAGTTGGGTTGGGAAGAAATTGGAGACCCCCAATTTCGTTGTATATTGGTAGCAATGGTTTCAGTTCCCTGCTCTACCCTAGTCGACTCTAATATTGACGGTATACCGCCGCTTTTAATTTGAGGGGATATATTGGGATTGGTTCGTCGTAACTCAGAGATTCTTTTAGGTACGGCATTGCTATTTACTCTAGGGCTCGCTAAATTCCATTGCTCAAACTGGTTGATTAATTCTGGGAGTACTTGGGATGTCCTACCCGAGAGATTAAAAGGGTCTATTTTATTGAGGAATTCGGTTGTTTCCCTTACTCTATCATTATTCATGGCTGCTTGGGCCCCATTAACATCTTCCTCGGAAGATGGACAATTTGTCGCTCCCCTGGGAAGCGTCCACTCCGTGATACTATTATGTTACAACTTACAGAATTTTTTTATTGACTTCACTTATCCGACCATGTAACAATATGACTGTTAATCTAAGGATCCTGCCGATTGCACCAGATTTTACGATACTATAACTTTCAGAGGGGGTTTGGGGAGTCGTGGAGATCGATAAGGATGGAAGATTCAAAACGTTCCACATTTAGTAACCGTAAGAATCTTACCCACGCACTAAACTCGGGGTAATTTTAAAAACTCAATTTATTTCCCCGTGCCATAGGTATCGAATTTATTTATTCGGGATCGTTAGAGTCATTATTGTCACTGTGTAGGTAAATGAAATCAATTTGAGTTATGAAAAATGGAACTCTTTATTATTGTACTTAATAATATCCTTATTACTTCATGATAATTACACAAAATTCTAGTACTTCTTCTTACCTAACTTAAGTCTTCACTACCTCGTGCCCATGGTGGGCCTTGGGTTTAGGACAAAAATTATTTACACAAAAAAATAATACTTTGTTTGGTAATAAAAAAATAGAGTGGCTGCGGTTGGCCGAATTCACGTTGAATTAAATAGTTAACATATACCCGACTATTTACTTAATTACGGATATGGAGGGTTCTGAGTTTCTGACTAGATTGTATTAAAGCGTTGAGAATTTAACAGGCGGATGAACATAAAAAGAATCGTCTGCTAAATCCACAGGAAATTAGGTCGGGACATAAGAGTTTTCAATTAATACCATACAATTCAATTAAACGAAATTAAAGGAAAAATTTAAAATAAATAAGTTTAAAGTACTTATCGTTCTTCAAGTAACCGTCCTCAACCGAGGAATGCACCACACATACCTCTTTTCACCAAGAATTATCACGCACAACCACGAATCCGTCGCGAAACACCAGCAACAATACCGTGGACTTTTAAAATTCACGTCGAACCGAGTCACCGAATGCTGTTTACCACATACTGATCACATACTTGAAGAATCGTTTAAGATATAACCGACTGAAAACTGAATGCCTGTGTTAAGCGGACTTGGCTTTATATACTCCAAATAAAAAACCTCTTATCTTCTCGCGGTTCGAAAGAACAAACTACGGGGCTGCCAGAATAGACGAGTTTGATTATACAAAATAATATTATTAGATGGCCCCTAAATGGCTATACTAACATGTAAGGGTAGAACGATTCAGAACCAACTTCTTCTAAGACGTTGAAATTTAAAAGAGCTGCAGAGATCGACGGTTATGGCTTCTGGCAGACAGGAACCCAGAAAGAAACTAATTTTATGCGATATATTTGTTTAACTGACATTTCCTACAGATAGTTTTAGATCAGATACACCTGGTTTTATAAATACAATATAAACAATTTGAAATATCTCATAAAATGAAAGAATGGACGTTTCAAAACTTCAAAACAATTACTATTTCGATACTTCTTAGATGACCCTTGGACTAATTGTGTTAATTAGTCCAAGGATGACCCATAGCTGCTTATCCTAAAAGAAATAGTTATAAAAATTCGTTTTACATAAAGATAAAACTTGTTTTTATATAAACGCCCCTTATGAACTCGGTCAATTATCCAACTCTTTCAACAGCTAGACAAATTAACAATTAGCGTGAACTAAAATATTAATGTAAACTTGTATAAATATTAAAATTTATTTTTACGGGTTGCACTTCACAGACGTCCCCGATTCTCAAATAAACGACACTATCAACAGGAAGACAACTTGAAAACATGTGCGAGCTAAAAGAAATGATTTTGAAATTTATCAAATATAACGGAGATATTAAACCTTACAGATGACCCCAATTATTTAGATAAATCCGACAGACTGATGATTATTAATTAACGAAGAGGAGTAAAAACGCGAACAAGTAAAGAGACCAATAAGTAGGGGAGAAAACTAAGCTTTAATGAGGAAAAATATTTTTCCCCATTAAAGCTTAGTTTTCTCCCCTACTTATTGGTCTCTTTACTTGTTCGCGTTTTTACTCCTCACTCTCTAGACCATTGGTGGTTCTCGTGTTTTTGCTCTAGCTGTTTAATTAATTAACGAAGATTGAAAATAAATAAACTAATGTCGTATTCCGGTCTGTAATTAAGCCGGCACCCTTTTTAAATTCTTCATTAATTTAATGCGGTAATGTTGAAAATTTTATTAAAATGTTACTTTATTTTTATGGCCGCATTATGTATGAAAGATAAATTAATATAAACTAGCCGAAGCGGATAATTATAAAAAAATCCGATTACGAAAAAAGATGTTCTATTAATTTTTATTCGATCAATAAGCCGACACAATCAAATTAAAAACGAAATCAAATATGCAGAAAAATTAATAGCTTGTAAAATTAAATTGAATAGATTTTAACACGTTTTACTTTAGGCCAATGCTATTTACCCCAGACTTTCGGTGGTAAATAGTTAACCTGTTACTAGAGAACGCTCGGAGCCTATTTACCACCGGGGGTGAATAGCAACCATGGATTAAACACTAAAGGATGTTCCACGGCCGAAAAAAACACACCAATGCCCTGTCACGTCGCCACCTAGCGGCGAGAGACTGAAAAACCGGAAAATTATTTTTCTCTCTACTCTGTCCAGGGGCAAACAAACCCACATGCGTTTAGATAAATAATGGAATCGAAAAAATAGCAGACGAATTCTAAAAATCACGGTATAGTTCCAAAAAATAACAGATGGCGCTACAAACTCATATCCGGTGCCCCTGGATAGAAGGAAAACAAAAAATAATAACTAGGACTTTGCCTTTGGAAGCTAGCCCGTGGAACATGTAGGAACGGCCTATTTATTTTGATATTCCGGCCAGTTTTAGGGCCAAAGTAGCCTGAGACTAATTTGGGCAGTTTTTCGGGATAAAATACTGAATGCTAAGAACGTTCTTTTTTTGCGGTACAAAAAAAACCTTGTCTCCAACATTCTAGCAACAAGAAATTAAATATACGAATGGTCTAACAAGGAGACTACCCGAGGTGTAAATCATCGATTTTGTTTAAAATTATTAAAAATAAATTAAACAAAGGTTGTTAAATTTGGGTAAATATCTAATTTTGGGTAAGTATCTAATATTGGGTAAATACCCAATTTTTTGTAAATATCTAATTTTGGGTAAATATCTAATTTTGGGTAAATATCTAATTTTGGGTAAATATCTAATTTTGGGATTTTTTAACAATAAGTACTTTTGTTTTTTGTGTGTTTTATTGGTTTTTTTTGTTTGTTATTTGTCAAGGATTACAGTAATGCAAAAAGTTTTAACCGCAAGTTATTATTTAAAAAGATATGATCAATGTAAAATTGCTACTTTCTAGCAATTTTTACATGGGAAAATACCAAGGTTGGTAAAAATACTGTGTATTATAAGGTTAGCGTATACCGCGGGGTCGGGAATAGAGATATCTGCTGAGAAAAAAACGGGGGGAAAACACGGTTTTTTCCCGGTGTGTGACGTAGCTTGATCCCAGCGAACGATCTACAACGAAAATAAACAGGCGTCGCGTAATTCAGAAACTCCGCGGTGGAAAGACAGCCGAGCGGGAGAGCTGACTGTAAACATTCCTCTTCGGCCGGCAGCCCGCGTCCGCCTTTTTATAAAATTCCTTTGTGGATTAAAATTCATTTAAGCATTAATCGTTTACCCATAAATTAGATCCTTTATAGTATTACATTTTTACTAGTGTTAAATAGTATAGTTATATAATAATAGTATTTTTGACTATTTTAAACCATGAATTTTATAGCCGAGGCTTAACTTTTAATATTTTAAAGGCGGTTATTTTGAATTTTATTAATAAAGGCTTGTCAAGTTGTCATGAACTCAACATAATACAGTAATGCACGGATTAAAATGCTCGGTTCTCGGGTGCAATAATTCCTTAATTGTCACCCGAAAGAAGAATTTGTCATACCATCTATTCCCATCTCAAATAACTATAAGGCAAAAATGGATAACCGCTTGCGGACGTTCCCAAGACAAAATAAATGTGAAATATGCAAGGATTTGCTCAGAACATTTCTATGAAGAAGATTATCCAAGAGATCTGAGAGTAGAATTGATGAACCCAATACAAAGAGGCTCTGAATACCCACTGCCATACCTTCAAAAAAGAACAAGAAATGAAATATAGTATAAAGAAAGTGATAAAGTATTAGTAGCGTGTTATTTAAAGTTTAAATATGTACAAATTTAAAATTGACTAAAGTAACAGGAATGTATAGATTTCTGTTAATGTTAAAATTTTAAATTTAAGGTGTTGTATTATAAAATTGGTAATTAAAGTTCTAGTTGATTGCTAATGTAAATTTTGAATATGTATAATTAATATACTTTAAAATACTTAAAAGTAAAAATCTATAATTTTATATAATAAAGGTATCACATTACGTTATATAGTTACTGAATGTATAAAATATTAAAAGCGTTAATATATTGAAAGGTGTCACTTAACTAGTATTAATAATTTAATTGAAAGGTACTATTTTTGGATTTAGTCTATATTAAAGTGTTTTTATGAAAATATAAACTTATTATTTAGATGTAAATAAATAAGAGTTCCTATGGCACGCTGTTCAGGACAAAACTCAATAAAAAAATAGAGATTTTTTTGTATATATGGGGGAATTTTTTTAAATATAAAGCTGTTTTTAAAATAAAGTCGTTTTTAAAATATAAAGCACTTTTAAAATATAGGGTCTCTGGTTTTGTCCTTTTTCCATTGGTATGCTTAGGAGAAATGATTTAGGGTGTACTCCATTTTTCCTGCATTGTAGGAAAAAGTTTTGGTTTATTTGCTGTCTCCTAATACATAGTTGCAGGAAATAAACATAAAAAACTATGCTTGTAGGCTGTAAGCAGTGGCGTACAGTCAAACGTAGGCCTAATGGGGGCGGTGACACGGAAATCCCCCTTGTCTACGCCACTGCCTGTGAGGTATGTGTTACTATAGTGCGTTTGTACCTTCCAGGTAGGTAGTACATTTCTTAAACTGGCCTCGAATGTCTTAGACGAATTCGCCTTATATTTTGAAAAGTAATTTATATTTCAAAAACGCCTTTATATTTTAAAAACACCTTTATATTTACAAAAATTATATAAATATTTTTGGTTGAATTTAGTCCTGAACGGTGTGCCATAAGTTCCCTAATAGTCCTAAATTCTTATAAAAACGATTGAAGTTTTTAAAATGACAGACATAGTTTATACATGGTTTTGAGATTGTGAGACGCCTCATTATTATGTCTAGATCGTAGGCGCTTCGAAGAAGGGATCCAACTACATCACACGCGACTGCGACTAGAGAAGCTCTCGATTTTCTGACGGAGAGACAAACCGAAACGAGGAATAATCACCCCTTGGGAAAATACGACATATTTCGAGATTTCTGTACCTGTTGGATGAGGTAGGACTGATGACGAGGACGATTCTTTAAATTCCTAGATTTTAATACTTTTTGGATAACGTAGGACTGATGACGAAAAAGAAAAAGGCTGAAATGCAAAACAGTACTAACTTTTAAGGGTTGGTAATTTTTCCGTATTTCAACGCATTTTAGCCTTTTTTTAACCATACTATGTCATTTTATATGTCTTCTGTGTGATGTTGACATATACAACGTCGAATATATTCCAAGTATTGGCGCCTGACGGCGTCGCGCACTCACTTCGCTCGAGCGCTGGGGGCGTGCCACGCCTCCCCAACCCCATACTAAAAAAGCTATGGGCCATCTATAACGCAACCTAGAGGACAGCACCAAGCCTGACGCATCAAGTATCGTCAACCCGATATTAATCTAACTAACCTAATAATATAAATACCCTAACCTAACTTATTTTCCCCGCCAAAACCCCTAAAATGCGTTGAAATACGGCGAAAATACCCAAAATAAAAAAATAAGTTGGTAATGTTTTGCATTTCTACATTTTTCATTCAGTCCCACATTATCCACAACGCATTAAAATCTAGGAATTTAAAGAATCGTCCTAGGGAAAATTCCCTGCAAAAGGCCAATGTTAAAAAATTCATATCTTGGTTAATATTCATTTCCGCCAAAAAAAATTAAAATAATTCCCATCTTGCCCTCTATACAAAAAAATATATAAAAAATCGGGTGGGGGGCAGCTATTCTACACTTTACCCAAAATTGCTGGCAAGTAACAATTTTATATTTATCATATCTTTCTAAATAATAAATTGCGGTTAACACTTTTCGCATTACTGTAATCCTTGACAAATAATAAACCAAAAACAATAAACAAAATCAAAAAAGCCGTAGTAGATAAGACATTTTCGGTTTGCACACGTTTTAAAAATTAGTAATATCTTGTCGTTATATCTAATTCGTCATCAGTCCTACCTTATCCAACACTCGAAATCTCGAAATATGTCGTATTTTCCGAGTTAAAAATTGCTGGCAAGTAACAATTTTAAATTTATCATATCTTTCTAAATAATAAATTGCGGTTAAAACTTTTTGCATTATTGTAATCCTTGACAAATAATACATCCAAAATAATAAACAAAACCGAAAAAAAACAAAAGTACCTATTGTTAAAAATAGCCCTAATTTTTGGAAACTATCTAATTTTTGGTAACTATCTAAAAATCTAATTAAATCTATCTAATTTGGGTAAATATAGAAATTTGGGTATTTAAAATTGGGTATTTAAATTTGGGTAAGTACTTAAATTTGAGTAATAATTTGGGTAAGTACTTAAATTTGTGTAAATATTTTAATTCAGGTAAATATCTAAATTTGGTAAATATTTAAATTTTTGTTAATATTTTAATTCATGTAAATATCTGAATTCGGGTAAATATCTGAATCCGGGTAAATATCTGAATTCGGGTAAATTCCTAAATTTTGATAAACTTCTAAATTTGGCGTCATTCCACGACAAATCGACCAAATGTTTTGGAATCTTCCACCCTACCTTTTTAGACTTGGATAAAAATTAGTCTTAAGCGTTATTCTGGTCGATAGAGCCGAATAAATGTGGGTAAAAATCTAAATTCAAATGGATAAATTTACTGTAAATATCTAAATTCAGGTAAATTGGGTAAATTCATATCAAATGTCTAAATTTTGGTAGATTGATCAGGTAATGTAAATTGGGTATATTCATATCTAATGTCTAAATTTGTTTAGATTTATCAGGTTCTGTAAATTGGATCAAATTTTATCAGGTTCTGTGAATTGGATGATATTATATCAGGTTTTTAAATAAAATAAAATTTGAGTAGGTCATGTAACTTTATTTCGAAAAGCTTTATTAAGTACGTGTTAAATTTTTAATTTTGTGTAAATATCTAATTTAGACATTAGATATGAATTTACCTGATCAATCTACCCCAAATAATATATTTACCCGAAATTAGATATTTACCCGAAATTAGATATTTAAAAAAAATTAGATATTTACCCAAAATTAGATATTTACCCAAAATAAGATATTTACCCAAAATTAGACATTTACCCAAAATTAGACATTTACCCAAAATTAAATATTTACTCAAATTTAAAGTCTTATTCAAAATTAGATATTTATTCAAAATTAGATATTTACCCAAAATTAGATATTTACCCAAAATTAGATATTTACCCAAAATTAGATTATTTACCCAAAATTAGACATTTACCCAAAATTAGACATTTACCCAAAATTGACATTTACCCAAATTAGATATTTACCCAAAATTAAATATTTACCCAAAATTAAATATTTAACCAAAATTAGACATTTACCCAAATTATACATTTACCCAAAATTAGACATTTACCCAAAATTAGACATTTACCCAAAATTAGACATTTACCCAAAATTATACATTTACCCAAAATTAGATATTTATCCAAAATTAGACATTTACCCAAAATTGACATTTACTAAAAATTGACATTTACTAAAAATTGACATTTACCCAAACTTAGATATTTACCCAAAATTAGATATTTACTCAAAATTATATATTTACCCAAAATTAGATATTTACCCAAAATTATATATTTACTCAAAATTAGATATTTACCCAAAATTAGATATTTACCCAAATTTAACCACCTTTGTTTAATTTTTTTTAAATAATTTCATAAGGGGGGATCTTTGATTTTGCTATGTTAATTTACATAGAGAAATATAATATTTTAGTTGTCAAAAACGTTTTCGGTTGCCATGGTAAAACTAAAGCCCATCGCATTGTTTCCCTTTGGAGTTTTTTAAGTTTACAGAAGGTCTACTTAATCCCTGAATTTAAACAAAATCGATGAGTTACACCTCGGGTAGTCTCCTTGTAAGTGGGGTCCGTTTGAATTGTGAAAAAAAACACGAAAAAATTGATGGTGGTGATATTTTAATCAATTAAACCATCAGGATTTGCCAAGTAGAAGATTTTGTCCCGAAAGTTCCTTTTGTCGACGATAATGTAAATCACAATAATACCAAAACATATTGCTGAAACAATCATTGATACTTTTGATAAGTGTTTGAGGTTTAATATCAATTTATTGGTATTTGGCAAGACCGTCATTTAAAATAAAAATTTTAAAACTTTACCTGTTTAACATTATTTTAATAAATTTTGTAATATTTCATATCGACTAATATTGTGCACTCATGCTCATCGTAAAAGTATCAAATATTTTCGAAATGGTATACTTTGCAGCTCGCCTAGTTTTTAATTTATTTCCATGACTTTCCCCTGTTTACCATCAAATCCATTTCTTTTCATTCCTGTTTAAACCTTTTATAAAACTAAGTTTTAAGTATAACATTTTTTAATGATTTTGGTGCAATAACGTTGGAGTGTCGATTTTATAGTTTTAAATATGAAAACGCTTTTTATTGTTCAGAATCTAATGTATTGTCAAATTTTAATTTAATGATTGATTGGTTAATTTTTTATGCTTAAGCGTACCTGTTTTTTTCCATATTTTTGTAAACAACTTTTTTTAATATTTTTTTTAACAAGTGAAAATTAATAACAGTTTCTTTTCCGGTATAGCTACATACACCAGACTTTAGAAATTCCATAAATGTAAATTTTTCGATTTTCTTAAAAAAATTCTAATTCGGTCAATATACATCACAACAATTTCTTATTAAAGTAATCTTTTAACATGGTTAGAGGGTTTGCATTTTTTTGGTTCATGCGCGTATGGTAGGAATAATATATGGCAAGTTAGCAAATATTGATTAAAATGCAAATTATTTTAAAATGTGGTATTTTGTCTGCTATAAAAAACCAGTATAACCAGGAAAAAATTTTTTAATTTATTTTTCAATATCGCTTAAAAAAGTTGGGTGTATCCAATATTAAAAAACAAATGTGTGATCTCACCGGATAATTTATCGCACAGCGGACACTCTGGGCTGAAACCAAATAGCTTGGCCGCTAGTATTGGAGTTGTAAAGTTCCCCGAGAGCAATTCTCCAAAGAGTATTGCACTCCTTGGAGAAAAAGCACGAGATCCAACTGGGATCGAGACGGTTAATTATTTCATCATTTTCATTTGTAATCCAAGTCACGTTTAAACACATCTTTCCCAGTCTGATGAGTTCTTGATTAAAAAATGTTTTGAGAAACTAAAAATCAATTATCGACGTTTCAAGTGGCAGGAATAATTTATAAGACAATAGGCCAATAAAAATATTATTCTACGAGGAGACTACCCATCAGTACTTCCCCCGCGTAAACCTGCGAAAAAGAGGATTTCTCCGATTGGTTGGAATTTACGGCCAACTTCGACGATTTATTTTGGCAGTCTAACGAAATCACAATTCGCGAATCGGCAAGTTTGAAGCGATGGATTCTCCAAAGAAAAGGTTTGTTAATATTTTTGATAAAATAAAATTAAATAGCATTTAAATAAAACAGCAAACAGATCCTCGAATTCCAATTAGACCATTCATTTTATATTTTTAACTTATAATTTACGTGTTAATCATAAGAAACGTTTGCGTTAGGCCACGATTCTTGCTAAGGCTTAAGTTTCCCACAAAAATACTGCAGCAGACGAATTTTTTTTAACGTTTTTTATAGTTTTGATATCTGTACATAGATGGCGCTGCCGTTGAACATACGTCAAAGACTTACTACGCCTTCCTACCCCCTTTCCGAAATCCTCTAGTAGTGAGGGAAAGAGAACAACTTAGGCGAAATATTTTTATCGGCCTATTTAATAAAATGTCGATAAAACTTATTGCGAGTTTAAAGAATATAAGTTTTTTCTTAATGTCGATAAGAAAACCGGCAGCACCTTTAATAGTTTTTTTTAACTAAACCGAGAGATTAATTAGAACAAAATAACACATTTTTAAGCCTACTCATAAAAATATAAAATAACCAATATACGGTGTTACACATATAACTATTTCCTAAATATAATAATGTTGAAATAATACTCCAGATAAAATTATCGTTTATATTTGACCGGAGAAAAGAGTGCCCAAAGTTGAAACTCCTTTTTTCTAACGAAAAGACGTTTTTTGCTGACTTCTGTATGACGCATTTAATAAGATTAAAGTAATATTTATTATTTTTATTCTCAATGTGTTTAGTTCTGTGAACATCGATCATGGTCCTTGAATACCTTTTATTTAACACGATAAAGCAGTACATAGAACAGAACTTTATAGAAGATCATTAGCCCCGAATGTCTTATATTTAAGGAAAGATAGGCTTGACCGCTTATTAGCAAAAATAATGTTTTTTTTATAAAACAAATGTAATTATAATATTATTATAAGTGTAGCTAAATTCGGATTAATTGAAAAACATAATAAAAGGGCCGCAATTGAGATTATTTCATATTATAAGTATAATAAGCCTAATTATAAATTTAAATATGTTTTGTTATGATGGTGGTCAGATTTTGAACTAATTTCGTTTATCAATGGTGTTTTAATGAGAGTTGTTTTTCTAGTGCTACAATAATTAAATTTCTTTCTCTCTCTAACCAAAAGTTTTCATTGGAACGAAGTTTTGATGTAATCTGTTATCTATTATGGTTTTTATACATAGATTGTTTTTTATCCATACCTATATAACATGTTTTTATTAAATAAACTAAGTACTCGTTAACTCGCAATCACTGAGTTGTGTTCATTATTTATCTCGGCAATGATACGCTATTCCAGAAGCTGCCTTGGCTAGGGCGGAAGACTACGATACCACAAGACGCGACGGAGATAATTTGGTCAGCGGGATTTTCAAGTACATTCAAGGCGCAGCTCTTCCGTTTCCATGGCATCTTTTCTGAGCCGCGTCGAGGAATTCGTTCCTGCTGAAGAAGATTGGGCTACGTATGCAGAGAGGTTGGAGATTTCCATGGCCGTTAACCAGATTGACGACACATTGCGCGCTGGAGTCCTGTTAACATCTGTGGGTAAGAAAATATATTCTCTAATCCAAGTTTTATGTTCTCCAGCGGGGCCGAAAACGCTGTCATAAAAGGATCTGGTTGCCAAATTAACGGCGCACTTCAACCCGGAACCCAATGTAACAGCAGAACGACACCGATTCAGTAGACGCCATAAGCAAGCTGGCGAGTCTGTCGCTGATAATGTTACGACATCTCGCTCGATTCTGCCTGTTTGTAGAGCAAATCGATGACTATCTACGCGATCAATTCTTTCGGGAATCAGGGAGCAGGCCGTTATGAAGAAGTTGCTAAATAGTCAAGACCTTGACTTTTGCTGGAGCCATGTCCATAGCGCAGTCCATGGAGCTCGCTTGCAAGGATGCTGATGAACTCAAGTCTGGCGGGAGTCCTGTTCCTGTGCAACCGGTGAGGATGAAAGGAGTAGACCGTCCTGACGAGCGTTACACCACAACTTGAGATCTATGTTTTCGTTGTGGCTGACACAATCACTGGTCAGACGATTGCTTCGCTAATAATAATGAGTGCAGTAATTGCGGCAAGACCGGACACTATGCAAGTGTGTGCCGATCTGCTACATCTTCACAAGGGTGTAAGCTACCACGATCCAAGCGTGGTCGCAAATACAAATCAGTCAAGACAGTGGAGACAACTGATGACAACGGGATACCGATGTTTCGTTTCGGACATGACACCGAGCCGCCTATCTTGTTGCGTATCAAGACCAACAGCGTCGAAATGGAGATGGAGTTGGATACCGGAGCAGGAGTCTCGGTGATGTCATCAAAAGATTGCCAGTTGCAGCCAACCAGTGTGACCCTTCGTCCTTACAAATCTAAGGTCAACATACGTCCATTGGGCCCATTCACCACTCGACTAACGTATTTATCGGTTTCCCGCGATCATGAATTTTTCGTGGTCAAGGAAGACGAGCCATCACTGTTGGTACGTACGTACTTCCGCCAGTTTAATATCAAATTCGAAGACGTACTTACCTTGTCCCAAGTGGCCGGTTCTGATAAACTTACGTTACAGCAAGTACTAGACAAGCATTCAGCGCTATTCATGACGAATTAGGATGTGCCCACGGAAAGATCGCTAAATTGACCCTACGTCCGTAGAAAAACCGGTTTTCAAGAAACTGCGACCAATGGCTTTTGCGCTGATGGATCCAGTTGAACGAGAAACTTAAGCGGCAACAGAAAGAAGGTACTTTGGTCCCGGTCACAGTATGCGACTGGGCCACACCTATTGTTCCAGTCCTGGAGCCGAATGGTGAAGTCCGGATCTGTGCGAACTACAGCGTAACACTCAACCCTAATCTGATGGTTGAGCAATATCCATTACCAACGGGTCCTGAGCTGGGGGACAAAGGTTCACTCAGTTGGATCAACGCTATGCCTATTCCCAAATCAAGCTTGATGAGGAGTCGCAACATATGTGCACCATCAGCACGCACCTGGGATTCTTCAGCGTGACTCGCCTGATGTATGGCGTTGCTTCCGCACCAGCGATTTTCTAGCGAATTATAGAGGAAGTCCTGGCTGGAATTCCAGGGTGTGTTTCATTCCTGGGTGATACCTTGCTGACGGCTAAGACCGATGATGATCACCTGAAGACACTGGATAACGTCCTGGGCATCATGGAGGATGCCGGTTCCGATTAGACAAGAATAAATGTTCGTTCTTACTGTCTGAAGTCGGGTACCTGGGCCGTAAGATCTCTAAAGATGGTATCCAGCCGACGGATGAGAAGGTGGAAGGTATTGTCAACGCACAACCTCCCAAAGATCAAACGCAGCTTCAAGCGTTCCTGGGTGCTCTGAATTTTTATGGCAAGTTTCTACCGAATCTGTCCACAGTTCTAGCTCCAGTTCACAGTCTTCTTCGTGACAAAGTTCCTTGAAAGTGGACCTCGAAGTGCCAAGCAGTGGTTGATGAAGCCAAGAAACTTCGCAGTTCCGCACCAGTTCTTGTACATTACGATCCGAATTTGCCAATTGAGCTGTACTGCGATGCGTCAAGCTATGGTATCGGTGGTGTCCTGGTACAACTGACCCAGGGAGACGTGAAACGGCCAATTGCTTTCGCTTCCAAAACGTTGTCTACGGCTGAAGCTAAGTACGCGCAGATCCGTCATTTCACGCTCTGGACGGATCACCGACCGTTGGTAACTCTCTTCAAACCAAATGCATCATTACCATCGACTCTATCGCTATGGATGCAGTGTTGGGTATTGTTCCTGACTGGGTATCAAAATGTAAGGGGACGGTTGTTGTAGGAGTTTCCTACGTGAATTCGGTGATATTAATTGGAATAAAACTCGTTTTAAGTTAATATAAGGACTTTCTTCTTTCTTTAATACTAAAACGCGACAGCCAACGGATAATCAACGTCGAAGTGGTACCTTCAGGAGTAGTCCTGATTCTGCCGGAAACCTCGATGCAGCTCCTCTTATATCCTTGAAAAAGCCCGCGCTCGCCTGACCCTTGAACGGTGATAAGGAATCCGTCAGACCAGTGGCGCCATCTTCCCCACGCCGCATGAACCTGTAAACGAGCTTAGCCCCAATCGGGGTTTCCCATATAGGCACCCCGTTACAAATATACCATCGCATTTGTCAAATCGACGGATAATGTCATTGCGGATATGTTGTCTCGTCTGCCTTGCAGCGACAATAAGCAAACTTCCAATGACGTCGATTTCCACCAGGTAAAGATCTTTAATACCCTGCCAGTAACATCCGAAACCATTGCTCAAAGTACCCGACGAGATCCAATACTATCAAGGGTGACTAGCGAGGGTTGGCCTGATGTCAATCCAGATTCCGACCTACGGCCATACTTTGAGAAAAGGACCGAGCTGACGTTCATGTCAGATTGCCTACTATGGGGTGCTCGAGTCATCATTCCTCAAGCCTTACGTGAGCAGTTGCTGGAAGAGTTACATTCCGGACATCCTGGTATGAGCCGGATGAAAAACCTAGCACGACAGAACGTCTGGTGACCAAGTATAGACCAGCCGATTGAGGAATGCGTCCGAAGCTGTGGTACCTGCCAGGTGATCAAACCTAATCCACCACGAGCTACACTACATCCACGGGACTGGCCAGACAAGCCTTGGGTCCGCATTCATGCAGATTTTGCGGGACCTATCAACGGATCGATGTTCCTGTTAATCCTCGACGCACATTCCAAATGGCTGGAGATCTTCCGGATGAAATCCACGACATCCGAAGACACCATTTGGGCGTTCCGATCCGTCTTTTCCCGGCTTGGTGTGCCAGAACGCCTGGTGACGGACAACGGTTCTCAGTTCAAGTCTGACGAGTTCAAGGCACTTACCAAGTCCTATGGCATTCTACATACCTTTTCGGCACCATACCATCCAGTGACCAATGGGGCAGCTGAAAATTTAGTGGGCACGTTCAAGAAGGGCATGAAAGCTGGGGTGAGAGACGGTCATTGAAAGTTCCGTACTCGACTAGCTCTGTTACATCCTTCAACGGCACGCCGGGTGTATGCGAACAACAACAACAAGTGAACGGCTATGGAGGGCACAACCGTGAGTTCCATGTCGGCGATTCAGTCCTCGCGAAAGATATACGCCGAGGCGAGACTTGGATGCCTTCTACAGTAGTCAGTCGTGACAGCGGCGCACGTAATTACACCGTGTTGACCGACGATAACCAATCCTGGCGGCGGCATGTCGATCAACTATGGCGACATAAACCCAAGACCGATGTTCCAGGGGTTTTTGTACCAACGGCTGAACCACAACCAACGACACCAACTAAAGAGCCGGAGCTCGACAGTTCACCTGAGAGTCCAGACCACGATCCAGAACCACGACGATCCACCAGACTCCGTAAACCACCGGACAGACTTCAGTACTAATTAAATTTATAAAACAAATAGTCTTCCCCGAGTTCTAATTTCGAGGAGAAGTATTGTAATCTGTTATCTATTATGGTTTTTATACATAGATTGTTTTTTATCCATACCTATATAACATGTTTTTATTAAATAAACTAAGCACTCGTTTACTCGCTATCACTGAGTTGTGTTCATTATTTATTTCGGCAATAATACGCTATTCCAAAAGCTGCCTTGGTTAGGGCGGAAGACTACGATACCACAAGTTTCTAAATCTAACAATTCTCGAGATGATTTTTAATGACCTTCAAGACATGGTTAAAGGTCATCGATGTTATCATTTTTAATTGTCCCCCAACACGTGTTAAGTGTCACAAAAATTTTAAATTAGTTCAGGAAACGGATTTTGAGATATTAATTTTGACCAGGTTTCGGCTCAGTTTGCCCTACTGTGCGGCTCCCCATTTCAGAAACTATACAATGGTTGTCTATAAGTGGTGTAAGTGTGAATTTGAATAACTTCCTATCAACTGATGTAAAGCTAGAAAAATGGCCCAGATTCTATGCTCACCAGTTTATTCGGAGCCGTAAGTTTTAAGCAAATTAATGATTACCGTGATTTCATCTCAAAGCAAGTGAACTCAAAAATTTAAAATTTTACCTTTGCTACATTTTATTTTATATTCATGGAAAACAGTGAACCAACCTTCGCCATTTAGTTCTTAAATTAAAGGCTCACTGCGTTTAACTTTTCACAATAAGGCTTCCACAACACTGTTACACTTTATCTTACCCCTTATCCAGCTAAACTATCTAGCTTTGCTAAGAAATTATTATATCACGGAAGTTCAGCGCAAATACGCTGGCATTATAAGTTAATGGAGGTTTCTTGAGTTCAAGACTTAAGGGTAATTCATAATTTTGTTCTGAATTGTTTTTCACTTTGGTCAATTTCTAAATAACATCAAATTGTAATACGTTTTTGCTAATATATTCTATCCCAGATTTTAAAAGCCTTGCGATTTGATTTATAATTTTATATATTTCTTTACTTAAATTACCTAACTGCGGAATACGACACAGGTATGGCTAGTAAATCTCATGACCAAAGCTAAAAAATAAATGAGCTGGCCTCTTTTGGCCAGAATGATTATCCGCTGTATACTATCAATTATTTCTAATAATATGCACTCCTAAAATTGGTTGTCCTTGAAAACGAATCTTCACATTTTGGGTCTTTGAACGAGCTTCTCATTCTTAAAAACGTCAGACGACCTATCGCTCGTATCGAAATAAATTGGACGTTTTTTTAATAACATAACAAATTATTATGAAGATTCCTTCGATAGTTTGTTGCTTATTTTTTATTTTAATTTCGTGTCTTTGGCCTTATACAAATGGAAATAAATTCAGCTATTTTTCTGACCCAAAAACCGAAGTTTCCGAAAAGGTTGCGTACGATAAATTATTAAATTTAGAGAGCAAAGCGAAATCAGGCATAGAGTATCTGATCAAATCAGCCCTTCCGTTTTTCGTGAGGCAAAGTTCGGAGGTCGATTTAAGCGAACGTTGCGTGGCTTCCCTCATGAAGACTCTGTTGGCCTTAAAAGATATGAAATTGTGGGCTTTTCAAAGTAAGCAACTAACTTAAATACTGGTTTGTATCATTTTTATATTGAATAAATTAACGAACTATTGCGCATTTTAATAAGTTTAAAATAGTTATTTTTGCTTTATTGTGTAGATGTCTGAATTTTATAATAATACTACTCAATAACTCTCAGAACTAAAAATTGCTTCAAGGAATGGTTACTCTTTTTCAACAACCGTTGAGAATTAAAAAATTAGGGATTCTTGGGTCATTTCATGTTTTAACAGTAAGACAGTCAACAGACTGTGTAAAAAAAGTTGATTTAAAAACAGATTCTGATCGGCGCGTTTCTACCAGAAAAACGCGGAAGCATTCACTGAATCACTGGAAAATTTACGAAGTTCATTCCTTAGCCCTATTTTACACGACGTAGGAATAGATATTTTCTTATATTCTATACCAAACCTATTTAGTTTCCATACAGTGAACGTTATAATGACCAAATAATCGAATGTTTTGCTCATTTGTTGGGTCTTGTAGACAGACGGCAAATCATTTTTGTTATAAAATCACTAGATTGTCAAGACAACCAATTTTTTAAACAGGTACCGTCTGCTTAAAGGACCCTTAACATTTTTACAAAGTTTTTGCTTACACGCACATTGTTAATCTATAGGCAGTGTGGACTTTAGTCACACAACTTGTAGTTATTTAATACTAGCTAAAGTACCTTAAGTTTTTAAATTTGAGTAAGAATTTAAATTTGAGTATTTAAAATTGGGTATTTACATTTACGACTAAATATCTTAATTCGGGTAATTATCTAATTTTGGGTAAACATCTAATTTTGGGTAAATATCTAATTTTGGGTAAATATCTAATTTTGTTTAAATATCTAATTTTGGTTAAATATCTAATTTTGGGTAAATATCCAATTTTGGGTAGTTATTTAAAATTGGGTATTTCTAATTGTGTATTTAAAATTATGTATTTCAAATTGGGTATTTCAAATTTGTGTAAATATTTTAATTCAGGTAAATATATAAATTTGGTAAATATATAAATTTGGTAAATATATAAATTTGGTAAATATATAAATTTGGTAAATATATAAATTTGGTAAATATTTAAATTTTGGTAAATATTCAAATTTAAATATTTAAATTGAATTTTGATTTTTTTTTAATTTGAGTAAGTTTTTTAATTTGAGTAAGTTTTTAAATTTGAGTAAGTATTTAAAATTGCGTATTTATATTCGAGTAAATATCTGAATTCGGGTAAATTTCTAAATTATGGTAAACTTCTAAATTTGGCGTCATTCCACGACAAATCGACCAAATGTTTTGGAAATTTCCACCCTACCTTTTTAGATTTGGATAAAAATTAGTGTTAAGGCTTATTCTGGTCGATAAAGCCGAATAAATTTGGATAAAAATCTAAATTCAAATGGGTAAATTTACTATAAATATCTAAATTCAGGTAAATTGGGTAAATTTACTATAAATATCTAAATTCAAGTAAATTGGGTAAATTTACTATAAATATCTAAATTCAGGTAAATTGGGTAAATTCATATAAAATGTCTAAATTTCGGTAGATTGATCAGGTAATGTAAATTGGGTAAATTAATATCTAATGTCTAAATTTGTTTAGATTTATCAGGTACTGTAAAATGAATAAAATTTTATTAGGTTTTTAAATAAAATAAAATTTGAGCAGGTCATGTAAATTTAATTCCAAAAGCTTTATTAAGTACGTGCAAATTTTAAATTTTGGGTCAATTCATATCTAATGTCTAAATTGGTTTAGATTTATCAGGTTCTGTAAAATGGGTAATATTTTATCAGGTACTGTGAATTGGATGAAATTTTATCAGGTTTTTAAATTAAATAAAATTTGAGCAGGTCATGTAAGTGTAATTCGAAAATCTTTATTAAGTACGTGTAAATTTTTAATTTTGGGTAAATATCTAATTTAGATATTAGATATGAATTTACCCAATTTACAGTTCCTGATCAATCTATCCAAATTTCGACATTTGATATGAACGTACCTAATTTATAGTCCCGGATCAATCTACCAAAATTTAGACATTTGATATAAATTTACCCAATTTACAGTCCCTGATCAGTCTACCCAAAAATATATATTTACCCAAAATTAGGTATTTATCCAAAATAAGGTATTTATCCAAAATTAGGTATTTATCCAAAATTAGGTATTTATCCAAAATTAGGTATTTACCCAAAATTAGGTATTTACCCAAAATTAGGTATTTACCCCAAATTAGATATTTACTAAAAATTGGATATTAACCCAAAACTAGATATTTACCCAAAATTAGATATTTACCCAAATTAGATATTTACCCAAATTTAACCACCTTTGTTTATAATTTTTTTTGATAACTTCGATTTTGCCATGTTAATTTACATAGAGAAATATAATATTTTAGTTGTCAAAAACGTTTTCGGAAAAACTAAAGCCCATCGCATTTTTTCCCTGTGGGATTTTTTAAGTTACATGAAGGTCTACTTAATCACTGAATTTAAACCAAATTGATGAGTTACACCTCGGGTAGTCTCCTTGTTAGTTATTAAATTGAGTCAATTAATTAAAGTTGCTTCTCCGACCGTAACCGTCGGAAACCACAGTCCGGGTACCATGGGATAGTATACCAAATGTGGTCGACCTAAGTTGTGGATTCCTATAGCGGACAAACGTAAATATATACAAACACTCATGATTATATTTTAAATAAGGTTGGTTCAATAAGAAATAATCCCAATTTCAATGCTTTACATGATTTATTAGTCTCCAAGAAGGCAGTCAGATAACCTTCAATAAATATTGACCTAGGTATTGGTCGTTTTAGAATTAAATGAAGTTATGTCCACATGTGCTTAAGTTTCGTCATCTCTTCCAGAAGGATTCCAACACTGAATTAAATCGTTTTTATCATTGTGTTTTAGAAACAGTTGCTTAACAAAGATTAACTTTACTATTTATAGCTTATTTCCTCAATAATGGGTTTATAAATAAAATTTTGATGATAACTTTGTTTATGACAGTTTTGGATGCAATTGGGAAACCTTCATCTGGAGTGTTATTGGGCGGCTCAGCTGCGATGGGAGCATACCATCAATGTCTCAGTGTCCAAATCCCCGATGCAAACCCAAACAACAAATCTAAACGGCCTCCTGAAACTGGACAGTATTGTATTATCAGAATTCGAACTCCGATACCACCGAGGACTAAAAGTGTTAAATGGTTTAAACCGGTATTTCAACACTTTAACGCTACTTTCAAAACTGAGGTTAGTAAATTCATTGAATAGATTTTTAATCTGATATTAGAATTTATTCCATCAAATATTATGTCAGTTAAATATTTTTGTTTAAAAATGTTTCTAGGTTTAATATTTATAGGTTCAATGTTTAGCAGTAAGTAAAGATTTATTTAAATAGACGGTCCAAATTATTTCAAACCAAAAAATCGAAGGTTTCTTTTATTAATTTTAAAGAAAATTGGGCTAGACAAATGCTAATAAATAAATTAATTGGTTTAATCTTAAGTTATCTCGTTCTATATAAATTATCCAAGTAAGCAAATAAATGGGAGTGGATAGACAAAAATGTATTCATTTATGCTCCCAATCCACCCCTTACGATCCTTCCCTTAAATCAAATCGCTGCAGCATCTCATTGATTTCCGTTTGAAAAAAGGTTTGTTCCGTTTTTCTATCCCATTCTCATGGAGGGAAACATTAGGACAGTTTGCCATTGAATCGCTTAAACATAGGATTACAAAATATTAGGCTAACGCAAGCCGTCTGGAGCTACACTACTCCCTACGTTTTACGATAAGGTGTAGCAAAATTAGAGCTTGAAATGGATCGTAAACTATTAAAGGTATGCCAAAAGAATTCGTCTTTTATTATTATCCGTAAGAATAAATAAATAAATTTTTGATACCAATTAAAGTGTCATACAGTATTATCATATGTCCCAAAAGCGATGGAACGTTTTACGATTATAATAATTTTAAGAAAATGGTTTTCGTGAAATATAGGACACCGGATACAAATAAGAAACTAAGGATTGTATTGAAACTTATAAAGAAAGCAAATATAGCCTAAGATTTCGGAATTGTTTTTAAAATGATTTGCGTTACACTACTCATTAGTAGTAGGGCGTGTTAATTTAATTTTAACATTCGAAGACTTATTTCATTTAACATTTTGTAAATGAAGGTCATGAACGAATTCGGTGAGATATTGTGGTCAATGTACGACATGCCGGGGAAGATTGGAATCTGCCTTCCATCCGCTTGTTCAGAAGATGACATTCGACAGTTAATTGAAGCTGGTGAGTACTCACAAAATATAAAGCTGTCGGAAAGCAGATAAGAGTGGGTTCTGACTCCAGGTAAAGGTACTCTTAAGAACAGAAAGGAAATTTTGCTAAGCTATAACATAATCATTTTAATAAATTAAATAATGTTTAGTTTCAAGTAGAAAGTAGTAGATTGACAGAATCTTTTTGCAGCTCCTCTTTCAGTATTAATTTTCCTCAAATTAACGATATCCTCATATTAGGTTCGATTAATATATTTGTTAATCATCTAAAAATATGCATAAATCTGAATCATAAAATCATAAAAATTAGAAAAGAAAATCGACTTTTTTAAAAGAAACTTTTTTTTTTGCAAAAGGGGCGTCTCAAATTGGAATTTACGCGAACCTCGAAGAATGCGAGCTTCCCGAAGAAATCAAAATGAGCACTACACAGAAATCCATCTCGTAAGATATTGAAAGCAAAGACAGATAAACCAATATGAAATATTTACGAATGTTTATTTTAGCTCAATATATATAAGCATCATTATTTTATGTTCGGTGATAACACTAGGGCTAGAGGCTCATAAATACCTCACAAAGGGAATCGAAGTCGAAAAAGGTTCGTTTCATTTTATTTTTATCTAAAGCAATATCTGTTGGCGTTCACTTCGTAGTTTTGGACTCTGAAACTGGTATTGTTCTCCAGCTCTGTTCGGAAATTAAAAAAGGATGTCATTTTACAATGTAACGTTTCCAGGGATCTACAGGTATATAGCGAAAATAATAATCCTTCCAAATAATTTTTAAAACGACCATTAAATTCCTAATATTTCAAACACTTGATTGTTCATTTGAAACTATTTTCGGTTTGTATGAATTATTTAATTATTAAATTAAAAATGGTTCGCTATTTTTAACAACCCGAGAGAGAAACGACAAAATTTGGCGTTCGCCAGAAAATCTTTCGGTACGCCTCGAGTAAAACCACCTGCTCTAATCAGACAGCGAGGCGGTTCTCTTGAGATCGATCTCCTGGTCTCTATTACGTGGTGGTTATATTACACCATAGAAGCCTTGTGTTTATCCCGCCTTTTGGAATGTCTTGAAGTAGTCGGGCGTACTAAATTGCCTTACCTGAATTGTGTTGAATATTTATTTGGCTGTTATTATAATTTTTTTAGTACTAATATACTGTTATCATATTTTGTATTATTATTTTTCTGTTATTACATTTTGTATTATTATTTTACTGTTATATTTATTATTATTTTACTGTTATATTTATTATTATTTTACTATTATTTTTTATAATTTTACTGTTATTTTTATTATTATTTTAATGTTATATTTATAATTATTTTACTGTTATATTTATTATTATTTTACTGTTATATTTATTATTATTTTACTGTTATATTTATTATTATTTCTCTTAATTTATTATTATTTTACTGTTATCTTTATTATTATTTTACTATTTTTATTATTATTTTACTGTTATTTTTCTTATTTTGCTGTTATTTTTATAATAATGTTACTGTTATTTCTATTATTATTTCCATTATTATTTTACTATTTCCATTATTATTTTACTATTTCGTAATATTTATGTAATATTATGTTTAATACTGAAAAAAGCTTTTTGAATCCCTTGAACTGAATTCGAAAATGTATATTACTTACCGTAGAAAAATTGTATTCATATTTGATCGTCCCTTTGTTTCCATTATTTTTAATTTAAACAGGCTTTTGATGAAAGCGTCCCTTTACTAAGTATTTTTCTAAGTGATATTGATTGAATTTTTTAGTTGAAAAATAAAGGATAAAAAAGTAAAAAATTGTATATCGAGTAATTAATGTTTGTATTTTGTAACTTTAAAAATTTTTGTGTGTCAACTTGCTGATACTTATGGTATTGTTTTGATGCAAATTAAACCATTATTTCATTTCATTTCATTAATTAATTCGTTTTTGTTTAGAAAATTATACAATGAGAATTTTTCAATCATTTTCGCTGGTGGAAAATGCAATGAAGCTAATGAAAACCAGACCAGCCCAAAAGAGATCTCTTGACTTCATGAACGGAATGAGGTACTTGTCGGCCACTTGGGTTCTGTTGGGACACGCCTACTCTTTGATTAACACGAATCAACTAAGTGAGTGAACAACCGTAAAATGAAAAAAAAAAATAATTAATAATAAACCTTACAATGCCTCTACACTATTATAAGCCATCATTGCTATGGTAACGTTCCAAACGTTACCTGACCAATTATTTCAGGTGGACAGATAATACATATCCCCAACTATAGTCTCGGTTTTTTTGATTGATGTAAAATATGGCAGAATTGCCAGGTTTTGAAAAACAAACTTTGGGCCCTTGGTTTTATGTTTTATCGATATGAGAGAAAAATGATCAAAAGCTTGCAATTTGGTGGTAGATTTGAATTTGATCAGAATATTTTCTTTAAACTTTTTAAAAGTTACATATTGGATAATTCATAATTTTAATAATGCCTTTATCAAGGTTAGCTATTTTAAAATTGTTCACTGAAACAAAAAGCTAATATTTTGTAGCAGATATTTTAATAACGCTTAAAACAAGTTAAGCTAATTTAAAATTCTTCAATGTAACCAAAAACTAATTCTGTTTCTCACAGTCCTTCATGCTTATATATTGTATGAAATTTCCACGGGTCTCCATTTTGGGTGACTAATATAACAGAGATAAAGGTTTTGGATAGATGCTTAAGTTAGGCCTATTATATCTCAGAGGTGCACATGACAAAGCAATAGGCTGAGTAGGATGAAGCCAAGGGACCCAGATCTTGCGAAAAAGGAGAGAGCCTAAGATGAATTTATGAATTTAAACCTCAGGTCTAGGACCCAGTTGTAGTGTTCACGCCACTTATCGCCTCTATTTGTCAGGGGAGGGGCGCTGGGCAGCAGTGTGTCTGTCTTTGGTACCAACTTCTCTCCCGAGCGTTGACTCCCACCCTCAGGAGTGATAGTTGTACATCTACCACCTTTACTACCATGGCTGTGCGCGAAGTGAGGAAGAGACTACCGGTGTGGGGGATCATTGATATCCTAGGTGCAGCCGTATATAAATTATGGCCCAATGTATTTGTATAGGGCACGAGTAAAAAATTTTAAACCACTTTTGGACCGATTTTAGAGCTTAAAAATGAATCCTATTTTTAATTTAGGCCACGTACTTAATATAAGAAAACTTTTTGATGACTTTTTCCTGACCGTCGTAACGGGATCATTTATGTCCGTGGATTCCTTTCTTTTTATTACGTAAGTTCAAATATTTATGTTTTCGTGGGAGTAAATAAATCTTGTGGTAAAAAAAACGAAGTAACGTTTTAATTTAAAAATAAATAGAGGAGCTTTGGTTGCGTACAACCTCGTGTCGGCTTACGATTCGAAAAAGGTCTTCAATCCAATTATGGCCATTTTGCGAAGAATGTGGAGGTACGTAAGATTTTTGAACCTCTCCTTTATATGATTGTAGCCATCCGCGGTTAGACAATTGGGGGAAAATAGACTTTAAAAATAACTACATGTAATATCCAGAAATTAACCATCTCGGATAAATTTCAATAAATGAAAAGTACATAAAAATTTAAAAAGTAAATAAAATGTAAACCTGTAATTTCCTGCCCGCGTGTTCTCTTTTTGTTTGGAGATAATGCAGTACAAGCATGTTGGTAGAAGCATTGCCATAAGAAGAGAAATTACCTTTAATATCTTTCAAGAGTTCATTAATCGGATGTTCAACCTGACCTTTCTCAATTCGGTGTCTTTCACCTAGGAGTAGTAAACACACCCCTACCACAGGAGTGTCAGCATATAACATCTCCTTAACAGGAGACAGGGCAGACTTCTGTTATTGGTCAAGCCGAAATCGAAATGATTCTCGATTCTAATTGGTTGATTTTTTCCTATGTTTATTCTTCTGCGCTCAAAAATGTTTTTAAAGTTTTCGGGAAAGTATCTTTTGTCTCCGTTTTTGGATACATCCAATTCATTTTAGGTTGTTGTGGTTAGTTTAATTTATTTTATAGTTATTTTTTATTAATTTATTTTCATTTAACAAATCATTAACAATTAAATTTTCGTTTAATATTATAATCCATAAAAATGGTCACGATTAAACACTGTATTTATCCCGATTGTACAAATGACACTCGAAGGAATTACATGGCCCACATGAAGGGGGTTTGGTTTATTCCATTCCCGAAACCTAAACCTATGTTGGCTAAATGTGTTTTATGGATGAAATTGTGCGGAAAAACAACAGATCCTGCAAATGTAAAGAAACATTGGTTTGTGTGTTCCAATCATATCACTGGTGGTAATGGACCAACTGAACAGCATCCAGATCCAATACCATGTAATCCTCAACCAGTATTAATTCAAAATTATTTAAATATCATTGAGGAAGCCATACGACTCGGGTGGTCCTACAGTGGAGAAGATAACATCACTATGATATCAAAAATCAAGAATCAAAAAGTAATAATGGCCATTGAATTTGATAGAAATTTCCAGGTAAAACTTCACATTTTAAACAAGCTAGTGGGTGAAAATCACTTTGTTTGGAAAGATATTGGAAAACCCCAAAAACCTACAAGGTATAAAAGTAGTGTTAGAGAAACTTGGCAAATATGAAATTTGTTATGGAACCGTAGAAGATAATTATATCAAGTCTTATGATAAAAATAAAAATCAATTTAATGCCGGTGAAAAATGTATAGCGTCTGCTAAAATTTGCATAAGAGCCGTAAATTGCACTGGAATAAAAAAATATGGAATCAAGAAAACATCGGTGTTTACCTTGTACTTCATATCGTACATTTATGCAAACCAGAATGAGTAATATGCGGAAAAAAGCTCGTAAACAAAATAACAAAGTAGCCAAAAATAAAACTACAACACATAAATTTGGAAAATTATCAGACTTCTTTAACAAGCGAAGTTTTGATGCAAAGTCACTGAACGAGATTTTTGAGGAACCAAAAAGAAGGAATATCCAAATAAAAATAAATACGGATATAAGTGGCACCCAGATATCCTGGAATATTGTTCATTTTTAAGAAATAAATCTTCATCGTGTTATGAAATAATGCGTCAATCCGGATTCTCAAGGTTTCCTTCTCGTAATACTCTAACCAAACTCAAAACATCTGAAACACCAGGCTTTAATGATAAACAGTTTTTGACAGCGAAATAAGAACTTGATAAAGTTGGATCTGAACCACACCATCAGTATGTTTCCCTGGGTTGGGATGATATCAAATCCAAAGAAAAAGTTGATTATGGTTTTAAAAATGGAAATCTTATTGGGCTTGTGAGCAATAGTGATGATTTATCCCAAACTAATTTGGCCACCCATGTTTTTGCAGTTCATGATTCGCGGAATTTCATCAACTTTTAAATTTGCATTGGCATTTTCCCCCTCAAAAACACTTACAAGGAGACGACCCAAGGTGTTACACACCGATTTCGTTCAAACTCGGGGGATTGGTAGACCTTCATGTAACTTGAAAAATCTTAAAGGGAATTTATTCAATGGGTAACGGTTTTGCCATGGCTACGAAAAATGTTTTTGACAACATAAAATTGAAATTTTTCCTATTTAAGCCATATCGGTTCATTTTCACACATTTGGTTCAAATTGATCAAAATGTGATCAATTTTGATTTTTTTTCGACAATTTTTAATTTTTTTTTTATAATTTTGGTATTTTAAAACTTTTCAATTTTTTTAAATCTTTCACAGGGGTGACCCTTGGAATCGGTCCAAATCCCATGTTATTTTCAATGGGAAAATTTCCATTTTATGTTGTCAAAACATTTTTCGTTGCCATAGTAAAACCGTTGCCCATTGAATAAATTCCCTTTGGGATTTTTCAAGTTAAATGAAGGTCTACCAATCCCCCGAGTTTGAACAAAATCGGTGTGTAACACCTCGGGTCGTCTCCTTGTTAGTGCAATAGAGATAGTAAAATATGCGTGGGAAGCTACTGAAAAATTGGAAGCCGTCGGTATAAAGGTGCGATGGCGCCACTAGCAACCGCAAGTTTTTTAAATTGTTTTCTTCTGAGAAAGATAAGGTGCCATATACAACCAGAAATTTGTTCGCAAGAGATGAACCTAGATTCATTTATTTTGTATCTGATCCACCACACCTAATCAAAACCACAAGGAATTGTTTTTTAAATAGTGGATACTATCGTAATACCAGAAATCTATTTAAAAATGGAAAAACATTCAATGGCAACACATTATTAATCTTTACAAGCGTCAAACTATTTTACGCATAGACCATAAACTCACGTTCAGTCATGTTTTCCCTAATTCGTATTCACTAATGTCTGTAAAACTGGCAGCTCAGGTTTTAAGCTCTTCAACAGCCGCAGCTTTAGTACTACAAAAGGATCCAGAACTATCAGAAACAATATTGTTTATAAGGACCTTCAATAAATTTTTTGACTTAGTAAATACTAAACATCTTAAGGGGCATAAAACTTCAAGAAATAAAAACAATGCCGCATACACCTCCACTGATGATGAAAGGCTGAAAGTATATATTAATTATTTATTTTGTCTTTAAGTTGTTTTGGTTTTTTTCCCAATATTATCCTTTTCAATAAATAGTGGTTGGAAAATAATTTCTTGAAATACTTGAAGACTGGGAGCGAGATGTCAAGGAACGACCAGGTGAATTTAAAAAGAGCGACAAAAACAAAATGCTATTAAGTATTGAAACTAGAGAAGCTTTAAGGAGAACTGGTAAGATTATACATGCTAAGTGCTTTGGTAATTAGTTATTGTAAATATTTTTTACAGCATATTCCGTACCTGCAATTGTATAATTTATGCTAATTAAACCATGGTGCTCCATTTATATTAACAAATAAAATTGATCAAGACTTAATTCATCGAGCTTCTACTGGGTCAAATACTAACCCCACAATTCAAGAATACATGCATAATTGTAGGCGACTCAATACTATTCGAGCAATTAAGAAGAAATGTAAGAAGTTTTCATTATTTCAATTAGGAACTTTATTTATCACAAAATTCATATTTAAAGTATTCACATTTAATCTTTGTTTGCTTCTATTGCCTGTAAAGTTGGTCTAATACCTTTGCTACCCATTATTGGTTTTTTACTTTTAATTTGATAGTCTTCGTTAATTTTTCTTGCTAGAGCTTTTCCTTTCATTTTTAAAAACAAGTGTACAATAATTGGCAAATCTTTGGACCCATCACTCAACTCAGCCCACATGTTCGTTAATTCTTTATTTTTTTAAGTTTTTAATGATATCGCCATGGCGTTGCATCTGTTCATTTGTTAAACTTTCATTATAATTGGCTCGTGTTAAATTGTCCACTAATTCAAAAAATATATATCCCGAGTCCGTGATGCGGACTAGATGACCTCTACTTATTGGTTGCTGGTAACATTCATTTTCATCCACTGGCATATCTTGAGTAGCTATGAAATAGTCTAATATTGTGGTTTTCTTATCGAGATCTTTTAGCCTCCTAATTTTACGCATTACAAATCCTGCTGTGTAACGCGGGGCATTTTGTTCATCCAGTGTCGGCACGTAATCCATGAAGCCCGAATCATCTAATTCACCTTTGTCTTTTACAGATAGCAAATATAAATATTCATCATCCATGCGACGAAGGAAGGAATGCGCCAAGAAATTTTGGGATAAATCTGGAAGCTCCTCAAAAGCCTGTAACCAAATTGAAATCTTAAAAATTGTAAACTTAAGAGAAGCGCGATTGGAGATATTACCTTTATTAAAGAAAGGGTGTATTTAACTTCCTCAATTATCTTTTCATTTCTGGAATTTTGTAGAGCTTTTATAAACTAATCATTCCCAGTTAAATCCTCCAAATTATCTGTTAACAGTCTCCTTATTTGTGAGATTTTATCGCTCAACTTTGGAAAATTTCGTCTTAGTTGTCTTGTACATACATAGGATAAGTTGTTTGTCATTAGTTAAGTTTTCCAATTTGCTTAATTTGCTCACAGCAAATAAGAAGGCTCTTTTGAATGGTATTTCATATTCATCTTGAAAAAATATAAACGGTTAAGAAATTTTGGGGCTTTTAAAGTTTCAAAATTACCACTATCGGATACACACCTCCTTTTAAGCATCGGCTTCTTCTAAAGAAATTACGTTTTTTTAATTCTCTATCAGTTGATAAGCACGCATCTATTGAGTCACTACTCGACTCATCCAAAAATAACGCCATTCTTTTTGACAAATACAAAACTTAACTTGAAAAAATATCTAATTTATAATAAATAACTTCACAACAACTCCACGAAAACGTGACCTCGAAAAAATAAACTCCCTGCTAACACGTGCCTAGAAATTTTATAAACAAATGCCCTCATTGGCTAATATTTGAATTTAAGGAGACCAATATGATAAGTCTGCCCTTCTCTCGGTCACCTTCTGTCAAGCTGACACTCCTGTGGTAGGGGTGTGTTTACTACTCCTAGCTTTCACGTTGGAAAAAAAAGCAAGATTTTTACGAATCCTTAGAGCTTAAAGCGAATGTGACGGAGATTACCGGCGTGTGTTCTTAGTCACCTATAAGATATTAAGAGGGCTAATTTTATGAGTAAATGCCCTCGACTCTAGTCAAAAATAGGCACGTGCCTTAGTTTCATTCGGATTTTTTTTGAAGAACTGAAAGCCTTGTTAGATGCAAGAGCAAAAGGATCAAAAACGTGTATTTTCTGAAATAACAGTTTAATTCCTTAATTGGGACAAATAAGTCATCGGCGGTTTTGAGAGTAAAATTATTTTATTTAAAACTTGCTCTTTCCGCTTACAAAGAAATTACCCGAGGTGTTTATCTTCGGATTTGTTCAAACACTTGGGGTAAGATTAGCCATGGCATCTGAAAATCATTTTTACAAATTAAAATATTGATTTTATAGCATCTGTATTTCACAGATTTTAAGGGTGTCCCCTATAATTTTTTTTATTTAATTATTAGGGAAAAATCTTAACTTGAAATTTATATTATTTTGGGTAAATTTGGGTAAGAATGGATACATAATAAATTTGGTTAAATATGAGTAATTTTAGAAAAATTTTGTTATTTCTAATATATTTAAAAAATCATTTTAATGGCGAATATTGATATTATTTAGATAATTTGGATAACATTTGACAGATCAGATAAAATTAGTACAATTAGACAAAATTTGACAAATAAGATAACATAAGTTCAATTGGATAAAATTTTGAAAAGTTAACAAATTCGGTTTTTCAGGTTAATCAGTTAAATTAAGATCAATATGAAAAAATTAATGCATATTAGGTGAAATTCAATAAATTTATGAAAAGTGGAGGAAATTCGATAAACTTTTGAATTTTAGGTTAGTATAAGTAAAATTAAACAAATCAAAATAAATTGCCAAAATTTCAAACAAATTGGATAAAATTAATAAGAAATCTATGAACGTTTGGGTAAATAGCATGAAATTGTGAAAACCAAACACTATGGTTAGTCCATATTAAATTAGCGAAATATAATTAAAGCGCCCATGGAAAATGTCCTTCGGCCAATTTTGCTGATATTTTGGGTATGTTGTACTTCTGACCATGGTGAACAAAAGTCTTGCGGGCCACAACTTCCAAAAAGCCAAATCTTGGCCGCTAGGGCCCGGCAAAAATCGGCCATTTACAGTTGTAACATGTTTAAAATCCTATTTCTTCTCCGACGTATTCCCACTACACCCAACTTTTGAATTTTTTTAATCCGTCTGATAAAGATCACCACTAACATCGTATTCCCATTACACCCAACTGTTGTAAGATTTTGTCACTCTGATAAAGATCTGGGCTCACATCGTATTCCCTCCAAGGAGGATAAGTGAAAGGAGGCGAAAGGCTTGTTGTCTAGGCGCATAAAAATCGCGAGAGAGGTGGACTTTTGGCGGACCACGGGACATCTCGTTTCGCCGTGAAAAGAGATTTACCGTGGCCCGCCAAAACCCCCCCAGTTTTTTCTCCTTCCTCCTCTCTCGCGCTTTTTACGCGCCTAGAATGAAAAAGATAAAAGGCCGACATACAGAAATTCACATTCTTTCATTAATCGTCCTTGTTTTCTCCACAGGCCCGTCTTAAGACCTTTGCGATCCCCAACGGTCAGCCTTTGTATGTACGTTGTCTAAATTCAACCAAAACTTTTAATTTAAAAGTATAACAACAGCCCACTGAAAATAAGATTTTTACTGATAGTAACTCGCTGTTAGGTTTTAGATATTGTAGGTACCATATGATACGCGATGTGGCGATGAGTCAAATTACTTTAGACGTAACTAAAAGATACATAATATTAAATGAGCATAAATCATATTTAACCAACTAAACCCTTATCCCTAGAGTAGAAGCTGTATGGCCAGCCTTTCCGGGGCCCCAATAAACATGATGTTATTAATGCATTCAACTAGGTGACAAGGAAATGATGAAGTCGTAATTCTTTGGGTACACGAAGTATATCTACGTGCCTTTTTATATATGAAACTTAAACAAGATATGGCAAATAATTCGGATTTGAAATGAACGGCAAACTGAGAGACGCGAGCGTATGATGTTTCATAAGGACGGGTATTTATGCGCGATGTATTCCGAGTAATTATTCAGTTTGGCGCTCACCAGTGGCGCCGCAAGCAATAGGCACGAGTAGGCACGTGCCTACGTGGAAAACTAGAGGGGGCCCCAAATTTATTAAAAAAGGGGGCCCTATTTTTTCATATTTGTAAATTTTCCGTAGCCGAATTAATAGAGAAATTTATGAAAAATTTCAAACTTGTGACTATCAACTAATGTACACATTTTATGGGTTTATATTTACTCCATTTAAAAAGGATAATACCCATTGTATAATACCAGGGGTAAGGGCGTAAGCAAAAACGCAACGGGTGCCTTACGCGGCCGTCAATTCTCCTCCCGCTGAGGGGGAGTTACGCGCGTGGCTAGACGAAACACGAAATCGCACAGGTGCGACAGAGAGAAAAATAAACAAACAACAAGCTATCTTATGACTAGATTTAAGGCTTCTATATAGTTATCTTCGCTATATTTTGACAACTATTATGAAATGACCGTCAGTAGCAGAGATGTAGTGTATTATTTCAAAGAAAAAAAGGGCGACTCACTTTCTCTTTTTATTTCGTGCCTGCCCTATATGGGGCGGGGCAAGAAATATTGCGTTTACACAATAGTGGTACAATTAGATGGTTAGCTCGTAGTGCCAGTAAAGGTGGGAGAGAACCGTTCGACATTGAAGAGAGGTCTACGGGTAACCTCTCTGAAATAACTAGCTAATGTTTAATGTTTATAATAGTTATTTTTATCTCCTGATATAATAATGCAAGAATATTTTCACACAAAGTAAGCGTTATTTACATTTTTGAAAGCATTTCAATTTTCAATGGGCATTGGCTGTATCACTCGGCGATTTCCAAAGACTAAGAGGAATTCGCCGAGAGTTATAAGTCTTTAGTCACATAATAATTTACGTTGTCAATGGCGAAACAGACTATTATTAAAAAATGCATAAGGTAAATAGGTAGTGTCATAGTTATGTTTATTATGTTTATTATGTTACTTATGGTTGAAATATATATATTAAAAATTGGTGGGCAAGAGGGGGCCCCAAATTGTAGTGCCTACGTGGGAAAAAATCCTGGCGCCGCCACTGGCGCTCACGTCTGTTTTTATGTAAACGATTTGGTTTTTTTCGCTCATACTTATAGTAGCCTAACGATAATATACCATTATGTCGGTTTTGTTACTAAAGGTGACCGGTTATGGTTCGTATTTGCCGCATGCGACTAGAATAAATCTGGTACAAGTCTGCTTGCTACTCGTAACCCACAAACAGATCGGCCCTTTTAAAGGGATCCGAAACCTACAGTTTACTTTTTTGAATTTATCTGTACGATTATATTTTCCGCCTCATCTCCGCGTACCTTTGGTGCCTACTTCGTATTCCCACTATACCCAACTTATCACAATCACTGCAATACAGGCTGCGGATCCCGTTATAGCAATCCGCAAAACCGAAACTTAAATTGCAGAAAAGTTATAAAAGTTCGGTGTATTGGGAAAACGATGTAAACGACTACCTTAAGTTTATCAAACTATCAAAATCTTATAAAAAGCTGGGTGTAGTGGGAATACGTCGGAGAAGAAATAGGATTTTAAACATGTTCCAACTGTAAATCTCCGATCTTTGCCGGGCCCTAGTGGCCAAGATTTTGATTTTTGGAAGTTGTGCCCAGCAAGACCATGGTCAGAAGTACAACATACCCAAATTTCAGCAAAATTGGCCGAAGGACACTTTCCATGGGCGCTTTGCGGGGTCCTTTCCGCAATTTGATAATAAATTATTAAATTGATTGCTAGTATTTTATTTTTGTTCTACTCAATGGTCTGTATTTTATTTTTAAATTAACTTTAAATTAGTCAATTTTACACAACGCACCTTTATTTACCATATAAATAAGAATTTGGTTAAAATTACCAAAACTTATTCTACGATAAATAGTTTTTATTGTTGAAAATATTTCAAATTGTATTTAAATTTAACTATTTAAATGGACTAAACCTAATTTTTATAAGCTCACTTATTTCTCAATAGTTTACAAACTTTGAGCAATTTTATTTTTCTCTCCTAAAGTTTACCTAGAATGTCTTAAATTTTCCATATTTATTTCATTGAACTTGCACTAACCGAAATTTACACAAGTTTATACAGTTTTATAAAATTTGTACAATTTTTGATGGATTTTACGCATATTTCTTTAGTTTTACCCAAAATGCTTGAAGTGTTTGCAATTTATTTGAACTGTTAATATTTTTTATATAAATTTAAAATTTAACTGAATTTTATCTAAACTTTTGTATGATTTTAACTAACATAGCTAATTTTTACCTACAAAACTAAACGTTTTGGAATTTTTATTAAAAAATAAATAATTAAACGGAAATAATCCCAAAGTATATGAGTTACTCCTATTTTTTTCAAACATAGGTTGATTTTATGAAACTTTCCATAATTTTAGCCAAGATGCTTGAAATATTAGGAGGTTGAGAGCTCTCATCAACGCATTAATTTTTATGAGCGTTTCGGAAATTAACATTTAATTCCGCATTGCACGTGCTTCTTCTTCTTTAAGAGTGCCCAATTACCTTAATATCAAAAACCAAAAGCTTGTAAAATAAAATATTATATAATGTAAAATAATTTGAATTACTTTAAAGTAATTGGTATTTAACAATGATCATTATAAACTATATTTCTAAGGCTTAAAACGCTTAGAACGGAAAAGATGATACCCTGTAGTTTAGTAGTCAAAAATGTGATGGAACTTATCCCGCAATCATCGGATACTAGGCATAGAAATTCCATAAGGTTTCTTATAAAATGAACGTAGCATGGTTTATTTTTAAATAGAATTTCGGTCGTTAATTTTGTAATTCGGTTTTAATATTTTTGTCAGGTTCTTACCAACTATATTGGTCGTGACTGGAATACCATTTGTGATTCCATTGTTTACATCGGGACCGGAATTCAAATCTTTTTTGAACGACGCTATTGAAATGTGCGAAACCCAATGGTGGACTAATTTACTTTTCGTCGGAAATTTTGTCGCACCGAATAGAGCGGTAAATGCTTTTTTTGTGTGCACCTTCTTTTGACTTTTGAGCAATCTTATTCGATGCTGACGACTCTTGTTCTGTCTATTAATTTACATAGGTTAAGGGTCAATTCTCGAGTTGTTAATTTTCCAGAAAATTTTCGGAATTGGGGATAGTTTTTCGTAAATCGGAAAAATTAAAAATTTAAACATATATTATTGTTTAAGGGTTTTTATTCTAGACTAGAGGTTAAGTTTTACTTTTGGATTCAACAAAATCAGGCGAAAATACTTCAAAATTTAAATTTGGGAACAATATTTAGCTTATCATGGAATGAAAACCCTTTTTTTTCTTTTTTCGGAAAGATACGGAAAATGTTACTGAAAAAAGAAAATTTTCTGACTTACAACTATATTCAATTCTAAGATTATTAATTGTTTTTAATTAAAATATATTTTAAAGGCATTTTAAATTTAAGGGATTGTCACTTTTGAAACCTGTGTGTGTTTGATATTGGGGTATACCTCTGTCGTTGATTGTACTTTTCTTCAACAGTTCTAAGATTTTGAATAGTTTACCTATTTATATTTATATTTTGGGTTATTTTAACAAGAGACTTCTTCTTTGTTAAAATTTTACATAAGACTATTTATAACTTGTAGTTAATCAGATTTGTTGTGATCAGAAGGACAAACATTGATTTTATAAAAAATCTTCTTACACCGAAAAAATGGTCATGTCACTTCATCGCTCTAGTGTAAGGCTGAAGTGTAATCCTCATTTACCTTCTAAAGTCCTGCCTTAGAGACAAGTCCTAATTCTGGCCTTTTTTTTAATTCCGAACCAAATACAGTTTCCGGATACAATAATATAGGAAACCGCGAACACCCACACACGCCAAGATACTCATACTTCAATGAATAGTTCCGCTTACGGTTCACCATTATTATAAACCACATCAATTAAGTGTTATTTAATCAAGGACCATCTTTGGGTAAATTGGGTATAGTTAAGGATTTTAGCTTTGACACAATTAATTCACCTTTAATCCTTAAATTGACGATGCCTCCAAGTTCCAGTTAATCATGTTAGAATTATTTGGGTTACATTGGATGAATTCGTTTAACACGAATTCATTTCTTTCCATTTCAAGTGCGTGGGCTTCCTGTGGTACCTCTCTGCTGACCTCCAGTTATTTTTCTACGCAATGGTTTACTTCTTTCTTCTTTTCAGGTAAAATGTTTTGAGTTTTTACACTTGTGTTGAAATTCGTTTTACTTTATAATACGTCACCAAAGAATTTACGCGTTGCCATATAGGAGGTGTTTAAGTGTCAATTGAGCAATGATCGACGTTTTCTTCAATTGTATAGTTGTACAATTATGTGATCAATGTTTTGAACAGAATAACTTAATATTTTTCCTATCTCGGGCAAAGAAAATGCGCTTCACCCAATTTTGTGATTTGCCTTTTTTTGTTTTACCGAGATTAAACTCCATTTTATTAATAATTAAATTTGACCAAATAAAATTTAGTTTAATTAATTGAATTGATTATTTTAAATTTGAAACGGTGATTTAAGGCACAAAGAACCTTTATTTCATCAATTTGTAATTGAAAAATAAGTACAAAAAGAAACACAATTAAATTCAGAAACCAGCATTATCGATTTCGGCCTCCTCCAACTGAAATTAATTAAACCAAGAAGGCAAAACACTAATAATGAATTAACTCTGTACGTCCACTTAATATAATTAGGTTTTTTTTAAAACCTTAGTTGTATTAAAATCTGTCTAGTTGCGTATACGAAATATTTTTAAAGCATTAAACAAAAGATGTAATAGAGTTAATAAGTTGACTTAGGCCTTTGGTGGTATATGCTTAGCTGATTATTATAATTATTATTTTTTAATAAAATATTATAAATCTAGTTGAAGGTGAACGAAATGGACAAGGCCCATTTTTATTTTATGTTTATTTTTTTTTAAGATCAACACTATACCCGGCAACTTCAAAACTTTTCCTTTGCAGGGCGATTCTTACAAACCCTTCAAAGAAAATTGCATCCTCATTTTCGATTCAAAATTAATTGCTAATTTTAAATTACAACGCGTTTTTATCTGTTAACAGGAAACCAAAATATGGTCAAATGTTTTTGGGCTTCGGCATATTTGTTGGAATCATTTCTAGTGGGATCGTCACCTATATCTTGGAGCTACCACCAGCAGCGCTAGTCAATGGCGCCAATCTTAAGTTAGTTCAATTTAAAGTTTTAAGCACAACACGTTGAATTTATATATATATATATTTATATATATATATATATATATATATATATATATATATATATATATATATATATATATATATATATATATATATATATATATATATATATATATATATATATATATATATATATATATATAATTACCTGTCTTTTAATTCAGATATTTTTAATTCATATATGTTGTGGTTCTAATATCATAAGAAGCGTAATTATTTATAAGTAAATGACAGCAGGCTTAATTTACAAGAACAGAGTTTTCCTAATTAGAACAATATATTTTTCTCGGCTCCCTAAATTGTTAACATTGTAGCCAAATATTACGATAAATTAAAACATGTCATTAAGCAAAAATAAAAGAATTATTTGGGTCAAATAATAATAATCTAGGAATATGATAACTCAGATTATAAAAGCGCTATTTTTAAACTAAAGCTTAACGCGTTTTGGTTTGAATCTTCATTTCTAATTAGTTTTGTATTTGTTGTCGAATTTAATTGAGAATGCCGATATGTTGTAGATTGAAGGAAAATTGAAATAATTAGGCAATTGTATCATTTGATTGGATAATTGTTGATGCTATTTACACTTAAAAAAGGTTCGGTTCTTTTTGACCAAAAATGGGTGGTTTTTTTTCATTCGATTCAGGGTAAATATTTAACGAACCTAAATATTGGGTATTTTTGAGGACCCAAAAAAGGTGGTTTTTGTAACTTGAATTTGGGTGAACTTTTATTATAACACAGAATTGGGTTTAAAAGTTTCCCGAAACATAGTAAGAAAATAACCTTACTTGAGGTTGAAAAGTTACCATAATTTGGGTTAATTATAATTCAATGATTCAATTACCTAAAATAGGCAGCCCATCAAAATTGGTGTGGTTGTCTGTCGCATAGTCCTTGTAACATTAAAAATGTATTCGCTAGCTATATTTTGTAAACATAAATAAAACTCAATTTCATGCAATGCAAAACCTACGTTATAAATTAATCTAACAATTAGTTAGTTTCGACTTACTTTCTACTTTTTCATTGTTGTACATTTAAAGCAAAACGCCGCGTGGTTAACTTCAACAGCGCTTGATAGCATTTTTTCGATAGTCGGCGCATCCGAATTAAACTGAAATAACCAAATATAGGTTTACTCTGAATTAAAACCACTTAAATTGGGTTATATCTATAACCATATATATTGGTCTGAAAATATTTCCTATAGCCAGAAACAGCTTAAAATAATCTTTTAAACCCTCTTGGGCTATTTTTAACCCAAGGTGTACTTAAAACTTAATTCATTTAGCCCTTGAAACCTTCAGTTTTAAGAGTGTTTGCTTATTTTAATTATTCTAGTTTATTAACTGTCAATTTTAAACAAAATATTTTATTCGCAGAAAGTCATTTGACTACGTGAATTACGTCATAACTAAGCCACACGTTCATCTGGGAAACTACAGCATCGGTCTCTTTCTCGGAACCTACTTGGCTCGGAACAAGGAAACCAACGTTACCAGAGTAAGTGATTCAACGCACTTAAAATAGTCTTATGCAGATTAGGTTTAGACGCTACGAAGTTAATTCTCACTCGAAGGAAATAATAATTATATGTTTGCGTCTCGTATCGGTCCAACTTTACAAGAAGCCCAAGTACTAATTATCTTAATACCATAATTTGTTTATGAAAACGTCACCCTATTAAGGCTTAACATAAGTCAGGCTAGATAAATTAATTTGCAAAATATCTGAAATTGGTATTTCATATTTATCATCAGTAAAAAAACAGTTTGTAGACCTTCTGAGTAAGAAAACCTTTTTATTTGTGATTCTAATAGCTAAAACCAAATTGCCATGTTGTTTAAAATTAAATTTTTAATTCCATTTTTTCATTTTTTAATGAAGCCCCCTTTTTTCCAATGAAGATAACTTTCCCTCTCCTCCTAAATCGTGTACAGTTGAAATCACGTCAGCAATTTATTTTATCCTCTTGCAACGATGACGGACAATGTTTTGTGTTATACCATGTAACCACGAATTAGTTCATTCGTTATATTGATCAATCCAGAACATCGAGCTTTTATTACCTGATACCAATACTGGTATAAATTGCTTTTTAAAAACTAAATAATAACATAAATCCTACATGTAGCATTGGCGTACATCGATTTTAAGTAAAGAATTCGTGGTAGCACAGTTTAAAGTCACGTTTCTGATGCGCGCTGAAGAATGCTTCAGTTGCGTAACACCTTCTTGTCACAGTTGAACGAGATAAACCATTATAATCCCTCTGCCGTCAGCTGTGTAAAATTCTAGACAAACTGAAGGTTTTCTCAACTAAAATTTGGTTTAAAATGTGTTTTCTAGTTCCAAGCCCTGATTGGATGGACGGTAGCAATAGGCCTTGGTCTGACCAGCGTGTATGCAGTCTACCCATGGCTTTTGTCTCACAATTACACGATGGTCGAAGCCATCACCTTTTCGGCATCTCAAAGGACCATTTGGGGACTCGCTATTGCCTGGCTCTCCTACGCTTGCTTCATTGGAAAAGGAGGTTCAAAATACACAGATTTTATTTAAACCTTGTAAACGAAGATAGGCCAAAATAAAGTTAGTTAACAGTACAGTAACGTTAACAGGTGGATCAGCCCTTGTAATATTTCAGCGGGGTTGTAATATGGATTCGCCGATATTTTTCTAAGTCTGCTATCTACTCGTTAACGAGGTGCACCAAGAGTCAAAGAATAAAATATATAACCAATCTGCGAGGCAGCCACCATCAACAATTTTTGGGTGTGTCTACCGAATTTTAGTACTGTAGCTAAAAACAGTTCTAGGGTACAAGGGTACTGTTGCGTAACGCGAAGAATCGATTTTTTCTATAAAGCCTAAGCTTCGTAACCAAGAGCAATAGATGGAGAGACCACCAGCCCTTGAATTGCGTAACAATCTTTCTAACGGACCCAAGATTGGTCGAAACTACGCTGATTTTCATGAAACGTTTGAAAATTTTTATAAATTTTAACGGCTTTAAGTCAAACAATGGAACAACCTTACAAAAACTTTATTTAAGAAGTGTATAGTTATCAAAGCATCATAAACTTAAAAATTTAGAAAAAACATCAAAAATTAAGCCTTTTTTAACATTTTACAGAAGAGAAAGCAAACATCCAATTATAAATTGTGAACCGGCCACTTTTAATCATGGCTTTACACGTCGCATGATGTCTTCAACTATAAGCCTAGTTGATAATTATGATCATTTCTTTTACATTAAATTTTGTACACAAAAAATATGAAATGAATTTATCAATGATACGAGATTTAGAAGGATTTTCATTCGCACAACTTGGTTATCTCTTTGAAACCGCAGAGGGGCTGCTCACAAATAAGATCACGCAAAAAAAAAATTTCATAGTCCAGCTCTTCCCTTACGACAAATAAAAATAAAGTCCCCTAGTGTTCTATAGTTGCACCAATAATCTCAAAAATTCAATTTCATTTATAACCTCTAGAAAACTAATCACGCAAGTAAAAATGAGGAAACAAATACGAAATTGTGACTTAAAGTTAAAATAACTAATGATTTAGATTTCGGTATTAAGCTTTGATAAGTTCGCTGAATGTTGAGCAAACCCTCTTTCTATTCCTCTAAAAGTGAGTAACAAACCCTCGTCTTTCTTACTGCGTTACGCAATTTGTGAACGACCCCAGGGTAAATCCTCCGTGCTTTTTTGAGTTTATCATTTTAGTGTGAAATTTCGCAACCGTCTATTATAATTTGCAAATGTGGAACGAAAACACAAATTGTTTATTTGAAACCTGGTTTTTTTTTCAGGATATGTCAACGACTTTCTCTCGTGGCCCGGTTTTCAGCCACTCGTAAAGCTGTCTTTCCAACTCTACGTCGTCCACATTGTAGTGCAACTCATTTATTGGTACACGAGGCAGGGACCTTTAGAAGTCACGAACAGCACATTTGTAAGTATAAAATCATTAAGAGGTTAAATTTTCAATAAACCATGTCTATATCCAGCCTTATATAACAGAAATTGTTTCAAGTATAAAGTTACTTCATTGCGACAAAAGGCAAAAATCGCCTGTGTACCGCAAAATATTTATGAACTTAATTGAACATAGTCGAAGGATTTGTTTGATCTACAGCTATTTTGAAAATTAAATCCCAGAAAAATAAAGGCATAGATATTTAATGTAAAGGAAGAACGCTTAAGGCGTGGTGTAATATTTAGGGGGTTTCATTTTTTTTTTCAACGTAACGAACACGACTACAAAATGTTGGCCTCCCGCTGAACCTCGTCAAGGGCCTCCCTTTGAATTTATACCAACGCTTTTTTAGCAGCGCTTACGTCGTTAATTACGCTAGCCCATCACACCCCTCATCTTAGATCAAATTTGGAAGAATGTTGAATTTTAGTTTTGTTTTAATTTGGAAATATTAAAACTAAATGCTTTTGAAAGTAAAAAAAAATTTAATTCCATTTTTCCTCGAATTATGAGCTGTATTATGCCATGAAAAACAATTACCATATCGGCCAATTATTGAAAAGATAAAAAAAAAATCAATGTGCGCCTTTTATAGCTTTTAAATAATTTAGTAAATTTATTTGCTTTGAGATCGAAATATTAATTTGCGCAAAAGTGAACCAACTCAATTGAGTAGCTAATTCAACGATTCGTGTTTAGATTACCTATGGTATCAGAACATTTATAATGTACTAGTTGTTCCTGAAGGACGTACGTGTGTACTACATTAACTAATCGAACTTTGAAATCCTTTTTGATAATAATTAAGCTAGTGGTAAGATAACTTTTGTAAGACAATAAACTAGTTGCCTGACCACAGCATAAAAGAAAACGTGATAACCTCGGTTATATCGATAGTTATTTCTCCAAAAACAATTAACGTGCTCTAACAATAAAATAATCCTTTTTTTTAACTAACACTTCTTCATCTACATCAAAATCAGATTAGCTAAATTATTCATTTATCTGCAGATAACAGATAACTCAAAAAAGGCCGAGTACTCGACCTCAAAAAAGGCCGAGTACTCGACCTCAAAAAAGGCCGAGTACTCGACCTCAAAAAAGGCCGAGTACTCGATGATGTTCGCGTACTCGCACAGCCCTAATAGTAGACCTTTTGAGCAGGAAAGCCAAATTTTTAGCTCTGAAATCGAAGTATTTTTGAAGATACGTTTTTTTTTTAAAATAAGCTTGTAAGTAGTCGAGTGTTTTGACAAGTACAATTCTGTCATTTTTGAGCATTGATATCTAAAGATCGGTTAATATCACGTAGATGGATATTTTTATAAATGGTTTCTGCCGATAGTTAGTATTGCAAACTTACCCCTCAAGTTCATATGTATGTTATACATTTTCCATCGTCAATTCATATAAATTTTAAGAAACCGCTGTCTTGACCAAAACCGCTGTTTTAAGAAACCGCTGTCTTGACCAAAACCGCTGTTTCGAAATCGCTAATTTGAGAAACGCTATATTCAGAAACGCTGTTTATGGAAAAAGCTGTTTTGACAAACCGCTCTACTGAGACACGCTTAACCAAAAAACGCTGACTAAACAAAGCGCTCTTTCGACAAACCGCGGTATTGAGAAACGCTATTTCAACAACCGCTGTTTTAACAACGCGCACTTTTGAAAACGCTATTTTAACAAATGCTATTTTAGTCAAGCGCTCTATTCTCAACATACCCAATAATATATGGGGGAATAATAGGGAGTGATTACACTTATCCCTGATCACACATACCACCATTGATCATGTATAATTTATTTTCAGGTGTACTCGTTCTTTGGTACCTTGTGCGTTAGTCACATTTTTTCACTGATGATGAGATTGTTTGTTGAAGCGCCTGGCATTGAATTGGAGCGCATTTTCTTTTCTTGGTTGTTCAGCAGCTCAAAGTCCAAGAAAGAAGAGTCCAAAATGGCGCATCAGCTCCAAGAAAAATATACACCAAATGAACTAACACACGAAAAAATCGGCGAAGAAAATGTCGGTTTCAGACTTTAATTTATCGTATTGGCAAAATTTGTTAATATCCATGGTTAAAATTGTAAATATGGTAATTTAAAATGCGATAATTACACATGGTGGCATTTTTAAAAATTAAAAACCTTAATTAAGGTTGTTTTAAAATCATAGGAGCCTAGAGCTCGAAAGCTCATATGATTTGAATACAACCTTAAAAAGTTTTTAATTTTTTAAATGCCGCCATGTGTAATTCTTCTTTTTTAAATTACCATAATTTTAATTAATCGTTTTATACCCAGTACAAATTTTTAAAAGAAGGCCAGGTACAATTTTAAGCTAGAAGTACACTAATGGAAAAATAACTATAAAAACCACTTATTATATCTCTCTCAATTACATTAAAGGCTATTGCTTTACTCATTTACCTTTGAAGGTTCTCGCTACTGTTTAGCTTCGCTTCTGAAGAACACGTAAGTTTGAAATACTATGGTGATGTTGGGGGTGGTTTGTGAAATTAAAATACACCGCGCTGCTAGGCAACAAAAGAATATACGAAGCAACGCGTTTTGAAATTTTTAATGTTTAGGCTTAGTTTCTCTTTTAGGTTTGACAGTCGCCAGCCAGATTTCCCGCACGGTACTGATGAGTTCCAAATAGAACGAAACCGGTCTACCGTTGGAATTTCTGGCTATTTTATTTAGATTTTATGTAGTTTATTACTCGAAGATCTATTTGATCCGAGTTTCGCGTTTTTTGTTTGCTCGAAGACCTATTGGTACGAGTTATTAGTGAGTTTTTTAATTTCTTCAAATTTGTTTAGGATTTAGCTATATTATCCCTTTTAATTATGGACTTATCTACTTTTTCGCGTATTTTATCTACAAAAGAATATGCCAAGTTTGACCCGCACGTGGAGCCTGCTCGAAAAACGATTTATTCCGTGAATAGTCTTAATGTTTTTTTTTTCGAAAATTAAAGGTACATTAAAAAATTGAAAATATAGGAAAACTTTATAAGGGACGAAATGAACTGTTAAATTGGTCAAAAATATGATAAAGGTAAAAAATAATTCATTTTTTTTAGGATAATCATGACCTAAAAAGGTCAACCTAATCGTTTTATAAATATTCAACATTATAGAAGCACGGATTTTTGTCAGGGGGGTAACAGATAAAGAACTTATTATATATTAACGGAATACTCATAAGTGTATTTAATTCAGATTTAATAAAATAAATAAATAATACATTATTTAACAACTTAATACATTAAATCTAAATTAGGCACAAGGTTTCGAGTCGAACTAGACTCTTTGTCAACATTATGTGTAGCATACCGTTTTACGTTAGCACCAGTTCAAAATGTGTCACATGTAAAAATTCGTTACCTATTCAAGGTAATAGCATTTCAACCTTATACATTTGATTAAAAAATTATTGTTTAGTACAATTGTTTTAGTCTTTTTGCGATTTTTAACTGATCTCTTGTTTAGGCTTTGCAAGCTACAACCTTAATTGAAAACTAATGAGGACCAACAAATCGATTTTCATTGCTATTCCATACCTTTGATGAAAAACCTAGTATCTCGAAAAAGTCAATTTGAAAAATTCAAAATCATTTAATTATTATAAAATATTATTGCGCAAAAAAGTTTTAAAGTTGGAAATAAAACAATGTTATACGGCAACAAAATGTATTTTTTGTCCTTTTAAATCCGACTAAATATTTTTATAAAAACCTTGTACCGAAAGTGTTTAATTTGGATTCGACTTCAATCTTTTCCTATTTCAACCAAAAGTACATAATTCTTTTCATTGCATATCTGCGTATTTTAACAATCTAGTCGTAAATTAAGTGCAATTATCGCCTATGGTATTCACCGTTTTTTTTCAGACGACACAGGGTTTAAAACCAAGTTCCTAGGTCTCAACCGTCTAATCTCCTTGATGTGACTAAGCAATCCAGAAATTTCAGTAAAATTGATTAAGAGTTACAGGAGCTAAAGCTTTTAGTATTGGCCAATTAACACGAGGGATGTAAGGATTCTCCACGAAAAGAACATTTCGATTATTATGAAATTAAATTATTAGCATTTTGATAGAACACCAAGCTCACTTGGCCAATAAACCAGTAAAAATGTCGACCCAGGTTAGTTTTCGTATTTTATATTTTCATTCGGTATATCTTATTTGTGATTCGTAGAAGCTCACGCCTTTTTCAACTGCGAAGTTCCAACTTACGTAGTGGATAACATATTACTCATATTTAACTTAATTTATTAACTTACATGCCAAATCGTTTAAATAAAATAAGATAAAAATTTAATTTGGCATAGATTTCCCATTTAAATGTTTAAGGAACAGAACAAACAAGTGAATAAGCTAGATATAAATTTCTGAATAGAAGCCTAATTTGTTTAAATCTATTTTTCTTAATATTATCAATTCTGTTCATGGCAGATTTTTACTTTCATTGCAATCAAATCAACCGATGATGCCATTGCTAAATCATTTTCTTAAAATAGAGACTATGAGTAATTATATAATATAAGCGATAATAGTTTAAATTTATGTCTAGATAATTGCTATATAGCATTAATCTGTGACAAAAGATAAAATGATAAGTGAAAGACATAATTTGAATATTTTCTTAATCACCATGGTTTTTATCTAAAAAGATTTGGAAATTTTAATTCTGCCATTAAACAACAAGCCAATATTACTAGTATGGCAAGGATTTGATTAACATTTTCATTTGGCTTTGACCTTTAAATGTTGGTTTCAATGTTTGTAATATATATATATATTTATTTTAGGATTATTTTCCAAATAAATTGTGCAAAAACATTTAAGAGTTGTAAATAAATATTACCTTTGATTGGTTCAATTTGGAATTTTTCCAAATCATGTATTTCATTAAAGCAAATTGAGTACAAATTAAATATGAAAGAAAAATTATTGAAATTAATTAATATTTTGATCAACTTTTTATATTTTTAGTTAAAAATATATTTTTTCTCTTAACGCCGCGGCGATCTTAAGTTTTTAGTGACTATATCATTGAAAAACGTGACTGATAACATTGTTTATGGTAGGATGTAAGTGTCTCACTAAATATTTTAGAAAGAGAAGAAATTTTTAGACTTTTGTTAAATACCACGATGTCGTTAACAAGTATCACCTTGGATATATATTTTATAGAAAGGTCTAAAAATTCCACCTTGATTGATGAGCCCAAAGAAAGATTTTTTCACGTTTAATAATTTGTTTCTTATATATTTCACGGTCTGTTTGAAAATGCCTTCAAGGCTATAAAAATAAATAATTTAGGGGCCTACAATTGCCGAGGAATTGTAATTATCATCTATTTAAGACTTCACGCTGCTTCTTGACTTTATAAGAGGTTATGAGATAATTATTTCCTATTAACAAATTCCCTTTTACTTTTGAAATGAAAAGTTATAACCTTGCCAAGAAAGCTGGTTGGTCGGTTGGAATTTTCCTCTTCAACTTTTAAATTTTCCTTTTAAACGAGGTTTGAGATGGCGAATTTTAATTTATTCGTTGGTGTCCGAATTCAAATTGCTTCTCTTAATTTGATTATTTCTTCATTGGAAAAGCCTGATACGAAAGCACTTCAAAATGGAACCAAACGTGAATAGCCGAATAATAGTAATATGAGTTTAATGTACCATACACTCTCTTCATATCCTTCAACGTTAATTTATTTCGAGTCCCAGTTCAATTAACAATTAACAATCGAAAATAAAAAAGAAATAGTTCCATTAAGTTTGATTATAAATACAGCTTCCTTTTTTGTGTTTATCAAAATACTTCACAAATAAGTAACTTCTAAAGGTTGTAATTTTGTAAATTTAAAATTTTCAAATATTTTGTTTAAATTACTTATTTAATTTCCCTGGGTCCTCGATTACACTATGAATCGATAGGGGCGCAAAACCAGTGTGGTTCTAAAAAACTAAAATTAAGTCTAAGGGACCAATCTGAACTTAGCACAGAAGGCGATTTATTGAACTATAATAGACGCATTCACATATTGCCTACAGGGAAATATGCAAAAAGGGGCGAAATCCACCCGAGGTACCTTCCTATTTAATAATGTTTGAGGTAGATGGCGAAACTATAAAGTTTATGAAAAATAAACTTTTTTAAAAAGTTATTAATTAATTACTAAATTATAGTATTTTAAATTATTTTTAAAAATATATATTTTTTGTAATTTAAATTAACAATTAATTTTAACAGAAGTTAACACTCTCCGCCATAGATGGCACTATAATACGATTTTAAACTATCCAATCAGGGAAGATAATTTTGCATTTTAAATATCGACAAAACCGTTCTCCACTAAAAACTGAAAACTTTCAACCAATCGTTGAAAATCAAAATTATGATGTCTTGCTGCTATCAGAGCGCCATCTAATAACAAACAAAGCCATCACCACATTATCTCGGATGAATATTACCCCTTTAAAGTCGTCTTTGCTCTTAAAAATTGTAAATCGATCAATAGACACGCGAAACCATATAAATCTTCAATATTCCGGTGGCTATCTTAACGATAATGCTTCATTCGGGTTAAGCACGTGCATCGTCGTGTACTGCGTGTAATGTTTAGTGGCAAGGGGATAATGAAGCTATTATTTCAATTGATCAAGTCCAAATTTTTTTAAGATCAAAGTGTTTATTTATTTGGAAGTTTGTGGGCGAGTGCATCAAGTGAATAAACTGAAAATGTGTTGGAAACCATAGTCAAATGTTAAGCATTAAAATATGCTTTCTTCTGTTTGTACAATTTTGTAATCGGAAAAATTTATTTTTAACTCGCGTATAATTAGATATATGCATAGGTTAATTTTAGGTTAAATTTAGTTTGCAATTTTCCGGAAATTTTAAATGCGGAAAAGTTTCCGCAAATTGGAAAAATAAAAAATTTAGAGGCTTAAAGTTGTTTTTAATAAAAACCGTGGTTTTTATTATATAAGCATAAAATGTAGGCAATCTGTAAATGCCTTGAAAACGGTAATGACACTTTAGGAACGGTCCCTTCTATAAAGAGTCACTTTGCTCTAAGGCTTGAGGGCAAATATATAAAGATTTTTATTTTAAAAATAAAAGGGAAAATTAGCTTAAAATCTTTTCATAATTTAAATATCTCATATGAAGTTATGAAATATTACCTTTAAAGGACATTTACTGTTAATTTTAATAACATCAGAATTTAGAAATAAACCCCTTACGGAGAAGTATTCCATTTCTCATTAAGCCCATGTTATTTTGACGATAGATTATTCTGCGACAGTTGAAAACGGCGGGTGCTTCCTATTGGTTCTATGTATTATGACGTATTTCGAAAGTACCGGAGGTTTTGGGCTCTCGAAATCAAATGGCGTCGTTAGACAGAGCTGGAGGCCACAATTATAAATTGATTTACTGTTTTTCCTTATAAATTAAATTTACAAGGTAATGTTAGGAAAATTTATCTTAAAGGTTGTTTAACTAATTAGATTAAATAATAAATATGAAACACTGACAGGGAGCTTTGTCAGAAAATAAATTTGAGTCTGCAGTCTTGAGGATAAAGTATGTAATTTTTTAGCAGCCGGCATGCATCATATTACTAGTTTTAACAAAATGCGATAAATTTATTGTCTAGGAAATAAATGTTATTGTTGAAGTCTGTTTCGAAAAATTACCATCTGAATCAATTGAAGGAAAAGAAATGAACAATATTGCACAACCTGAGACGAGTCTTGTTTAGAAACTACCAGACCTGTTTCTGTTTTGTATCCCGAATAATAATAATAATAATAATAATAATAATAATAATCTAATAGTGGATATATATTTAGAAACTAAAATAATATAAGTATTATACATTACATGAAGTCAAAAACTAAACACTTCAGTATTTTTCAAATGTTTCCAAAGGTCACGTACCTTCCTCTCAGGTAGCGATTAGTTGGAGTGTTATTTTGTTGGAAAAATAATTAACACATTAGCGGTTAGCTAATTGTATAACATTGTGAAATCTTTCAATAATGTTTTTCTATAAAATATTCGATTAAGATTTAATCATGACTGAGCCATTTTTGAAGGCTATGAAAATGTTAGTCCTTTTCAGACGGAACTTTTAAAGAACATAAATAGATATTATTATTGTCTTGCTGAAGTTCAAGCCAAATTAAAAATAATTAGGAAGTAATTTTGAAGTGTATATGATTGAAGTTTATTTTTCTTTCAATGATATTTAAAATTAAATTTTGGTTTTAATTAAAACACAATTTATAAGAAAACAGACGAATTACCTAAACACAATTATAATCAGAACGGTATGAAATCCTATGTTTTAAGTCATCTGGGCATTTTGTTCATTGTTTTCATTTGACATAAATTTAATATTTTTGTTAAATAAATAATTATACCAATAAATTTATTTTTTTTCCTTTATCACAGTTGTTCTAGTAGTTTAAGAAACATGTACAAACTAAGTTTGAAATAAATATAGAATTCACGTCAGAATTAATATTATTTTATCAGCTGCATTTTCAATCCAGGAGGTTACGTAAGCACTTTAAAAATTTCGAATTATTTACTTTGCCAATTCTTTCACTTACTTATGATTCGTTGTAAAGTACTTCAAAATTGTATATCATGATAAGTTGAAGATTTTAGAAAAACAATCAAATTATTCCCCACCATATTTTGAAGTAAATCTTCCATTCACACTCTTTCCTATTTTTAAGATATTAAATATTTAATTTACTTTACTTTATTTTAACTTATCAAAAAGTACACTCTATTAAATAAGTCTTCAGCCGTTGGGATTTTGGCACTTACTTGCGATTATCGCAAAAACTATGAGCGATAGCAAGTGGAAACCAATTTTATTTTTAATATTTTACTAATATCTTTCATGACTATGTCTTGATTCACGTGTAGCATTTGCATATCCGCCGGAAATGCCAAATATCGTTTTTGACAACTTCGTTAATAATGATGTTACCTGCATTTTTGGATTCAAAAGGGTCGATTCGTATTAAGAAAGTGCCATTGTTATCCGGCTACGTCGTACGGCTGCTAAGATTTGACCAACCTATCGAAAATTCCGGTCTCATTCGGAAAATTCTAAAATGCCTAATTAATCAATATTATTAATCCGGCATATAACCACAGCGTTCCAACAACTCGTTAAATCAATATATATATGCTTATTGTATTACCCGCAATGAAACGACGAAAGTTGTTTTTTCCTCAACAATTAGATATTATTTCTCGGTCGCCTCGAGCTTGGTTTCCATCAACGTGCATAAGAGCGCGTCATAATGGTATTTTTCTTGTCTCACGTAAAAACGTTTGAAGGTTGAGTGTTGTGTAAAAACTTGTCTAGGTTAACGGTAATAGTTAGTGTAGGGAGCTGTTGGCTCGATCTCGTGGCATGCAGGGCTTACCACCACCCTCCTACGCATTGTAACCCGGCCACCTGAATTAAGGGCTTCAAAAGTCGCATGATGACTTAGGCCTAAGGTGGTGCCTTGGGTATTAGCCTAGCTGATTATTATTTTTATGTTCGGTTATTATTATTATTTTTGACGCGCGTTGGTGGAAACCAAGCTCGAGGCGGCCGAGAAATAATATCTAATTGTTGAGGAAAAAACAACTTTCGTCGTTTCATTGCGGGTAATACAATAAGCATATATATATTGATTTAACGAGTTGTTGGAACGCTGTGGTTATATGCCGGATTAATAATATTGATTAATTAGGCATTTTAGAATTTTCCTTATGAGACCGGAATTTTCGATAGGCCGGTCATATCTTAGCAGCCGTACGACGTAGCCGGATAACAATGGCACTTTCTAAATACGAATCGACCCTTTTGAATCCAAAAATGCAGGTAACATCATTATTAAAAAAGTTGTCAAAAACGATATTTGGCGTTTCCGGCGGATATGGAAATGCTACACGTAGGTATGAAAGATATTAGTAAAATATTAAAAATAAAATTGGTTTGAACTTGCTACCATTCATAGTTTTTGAGATAATCGCAAATAAGTGCAAATCCCAACGGCCGAAGACTTATTTAACAGAGTGTACATCTCTCATAATTTTAAGGGCAGTGTTAAACTTCATCCAAGACGAGATATTTGACACGCATTTATTAGGATAATCACCATCCGCGACTTGGGCGCGTTTGTATTCCGCCGCGTTTAAAAAGAGCCCGTGAGTGCCGCGGAATGATCAATCATGAATTAACCTTCATACTTCCACCGACGGGATTTATTATGAACTTCTGATAATTTCTATGTTCTAAGATGTTTAAAAGTAAACCGCCAATTATTTAAACCGTATATTAAGTTACTCTACAATATGATAAATTTGCATTAGGTAATATTTAATTACGAAACCCTTCACAACGAATATTAAAAATGTAAGTAAACTTGTTGTTTGTAGAATTAGTTTTAAAATATTTTAATTGGAAATATTGTCGGAGTTGACAGCTTTTGCGGGTAACGGATAAGATGCTGAAATGTGTAAATTCAATTGGAGGATTTTGTTTGTTTTGTACCATGAGACGGGTTTAAATATTTGAAGACGAACTGGTTTCGATCTATTAGAAGCTCATTTTGGTTTCCCTAGAATGGTGTCACAGTTAGCGAGTAGTTTTAAGACAATTATTCCGAATATTTAAGAATGCAATTTGTTTAAATGAGAAACGCATAATGATTAAGTTTAAAATAGTAAAAGATCGTTCTGTAGAACTCACGGATAAAGAATAACCCAAAACCAACTGGAATTGACGTTAAATGTGTCGAAGGAATATGACCGAGAATTTATCTTGCCCAACTAATGTCGCCGAACGTTTTCAATCAAGTAGATACATATGTATTTCGAATAATATATTATTTTTCAACGAAATCGGTCTTCTGCCATCGAATATAGGGATCAGTCAGTTAAATGGCGGTGCTGTCCTAGAATACATTTTCAAATCCAATAGCGTTAAGTTACGCAGATTTTTACCACTAACTACTTCTTTTGTGATGAGCCAGCTTCGAACAGTAAAATGTAAAGCTTGTTTTCCACTAGCGCGCGCCTTAATGTTATTTTCTTTACGCGCGTAAAAATGTTTGAACGTTTCAAAGCTGAGAAACGCGTCGTTGCGCTCGCCAGTGGAAAACAAGCTTTACACTTTTAAACGCCGAGTCAGACAATGCGCGTTTCATTTAGGAGATGAAAAACTAATTGCTAAACTAACGATGTAAGTGAAGGTGATATGATTGCGACTAAAGCGAAATTTCACAGGACATGATCAGCGCAGGAGGTTAAACTGTACAATCGAGAATGAGAGTCATAGAAATTCAACAAACATGTTGAATTGTATATGTTAATCTACACAGTCTTCGCTACAATGATCAAGTTATGCAGTTAGGAGGAATATCAAAAGAAATTCATTCAACCCATTTCAAGTATCAAATTCTCGGCTTCCTTCCCGTGCGAGAGATTTTACTCTTAGTGAAATAAACTACATGACAGGTTTGGAAAAAATCCCGTTTTTTTTATAAGAATCTGTTCTTTATTTTGGTTATAACAGTTTTTTTAACACTACTTTTTTAACTTTAAGCTATTTTTCGCTGTTGTTTAACCGTGCATACATTTAAGAAATCATAAAAAAAATAATATGTGTAATAAAAAATATGCCTAGATTAAACCATACACAATCGCTTTGAAAATTTTGTTTAAGCAAAAATAAAGATTCTTATCGAAAAACAGTAGATTGAATAAAATGAAATATAGGTCTCACGATGACATAAGGTTTTTGGGTTATATACTACATGAGAAAACCTAACCAATTTATAGGAAGGTATTGAAAAAAAAAGGAAATGTGGTCCTCTTTTAAATGTTTTAGAAATGTAATAATTTCGGTAAGGAAATATACAAACATTTTGGAATCATTTTTAGTTAATTATAAACAAAAGTATTTAAAAAAACATTATATATTTTTAAAAAACTTGGTTTAGATTACTATAGGTTAATCTTTAAAGGACGCTAGATGGATGTAGTGATCTGGTAACCACGTGTCGTGGAGATTGTAAGAAAATAATTGTGTGATAATAACATTTAGCTTTTTCATGGTTCTTTTACGAAAGGTTGTCAAGTTGAGTCAATACCCAAATCTCTCCTTAATCTCATCAAATGCTTTTTTACGGCACAAACATTGTGACTAACCATAGAGAGAAAAACTAAACTCCTCTTGCCATTTTTCTGGGTACAATGATTCATTCGATAACTTTTTCCAAATTTATAGTAAAAACCCTACACAAACTCGGGCTTTCGATTTCGTGCGACCGTATTCTCAGTTGTTCCACTGAACTTGGAAATATGACCGTCACACACAACGAACATTTGGATGGCGGGCGGTAATCAATAGATATCCCGCAGTTTCAGATATCCAATATAGTGCATCCCATAACAATAATGTTGTTCAAAACCGGCACTTCGGTAATAAAAGTTCTCAGTCCCGGTAATGTGGGGATTAAAACGTTTTTCCTTTACCGTTATTAGTTCAATTTGGGATCCTTAAAACCGTCATTTTGGGAAGCGAAATTTCACATCAAATCGAAAGCTTCCATGTTTTTAAAGTTGGAATTTTCACAGCATCTTGAAGTCGCTTAGAAATTGTAGCAGGAAAAAACTTGGTTTTAAAAAAAATTGTTTGGATAATCGATCCGATACAATTTCACTTTCTAATTTTGTACACAGTGAATAAACAGAGCGCAAAGTTTTATAATTTAAGACAGGAAGCATGATTTTAACGTATATAACGTAATCAAGACTTCATAAGCTATAAAACACTATCAACCATAGACCAGTTTGTAACTGGCACCCCGCAAAAAGCGTAATTTTTTTAATTTTTAAAAGTAACAGAAACGTAGATGAAAGAACAATTTAGACAACTTCATAATCTTAGGCGGCCTTGATTACATCATAGACATGATAGACTAAGTTTTTCTTATTGTATGAAAATATTTAGAAATATCCTATGTTTAAAACTATATGTGATGGGAAACGTACGATTTTGCCGTAGAGAAAAATGTAAAGTTGTATTTAAAAAAAACCGCCGAAAATTATTTGGTTGATGATATGATACTGCTGCTGTTGTGGGCTGCTGTGGTTATGATCAGAGATGGGCACCTTCTGCTCACTCGTGACCGATGATCAGTATCTGTTCACCGATATTCGATCACTATTTGAAAAGAACCATTCGTTTCGAAACTTCGGGAAAGTTTATTTTTGAATGAATGGCTACGAGTTGCGCGAGTTCACAACTGTTTGCCGAAAATTATTTCATCATGTGATAATTAAAATTCAGAAATATCGAGAATTATTTTTTTAAATGTTTTTAGGGAAATCAAATAAGAAAAAAAAATACCTTCGATCACTTTTTACCTCTCCGAGGGGTCTGTGGGTGGGTCTGTGGGTCTGTCAGGACTGCGAACGCGTTCGCATTTTCGGTGCAAAGTGTAATCACTGCGTACGCAGTTTCTCAAAGGGTTGGCAAAACCACCGTGTGACGGTGAGCGTTAACGGATGCATTTGCGGTTTGGTTTGGATGGTGTTTTTTCGCTCACCGTCGTGACGGTTTGGTGTATTACGTTTTTGTAATGTTTATGCGTAGGTTGTGAGTGTTGAATTTGTTGTGTTTGTGTTCTGATGGTTGTGCATGTTGAGTCTGTTGTGTTTATATGGGCGTTTTCTCTCCAACTTCTTCTTAATGACTTTGGGACGGACCGAGTGCTGAGTGTAATGCTACCTCTCAAAGTCCAATGGCAGGGTTTCCACCAGTTGTACACGGTATTCGTCTTAGTATCAATTTGCGATCGCATCGGGCGGGATTTGAACCCGAGACCTCCTGATTGACAGGCGGACGTTCTACCACAGAACCACCGACACTTGTTACGCCTTATTGAAAATTAGACCTTCAGCTTTATCGGAAGCGTATTTAATAGAGTAGGAAATTTTGGTTTAATTGAAATAGAATTGAAATTGAAATTATTGCATCGAAGAAATTCTAGTTTAGCGTTTCTCTATTGATTAAAAACAAATGCGCCACCCAGGTTTCGAACCCAGACCATTCGGCTTGGCAGTCGAGCGCTCTACCACAGAACCACCGATAGCTGCTTAGATTCACTGAAATTAAGACAGGCATCGTAAGCATAATAGGTAATAAAGTCTTTTTTTATTAATGAATTTATGAAGGCCTAATCTGGTATTTTTTAAAGGTTAAATCTTGTTTTAGCGCAGTCAGCCGAGATTAGAGGGTTAAAGGGTAGACCCTGTGGGTGGTCCACTTTCTTAACGACCTATATATAGTTCTGTTAATTCAAAGGAGATAATTTAACGTTAATTGCTTTAAGAGCTGGCGGTTAGTCAAGTGGCTCTCTGTGCTTTGTTGATGGTAAGGTTTTTGCTTCTTGTAAATACATTTGGTGTGGATATTTGGATATCTACGATTTCTAACGCAGTCAATGATTTCTTGGGTGTGCGAGTCATTATATGATATTGGAAATTGGACGGCATTGGTCTTTTTCATGTGGTATGCGTCACAACGTCAACAGGAAGTGAACGAGTCGTCCACTACCAGATATCTACGGTATCTTCATCAAGGGCGAGTGTTGAAATAAAATGAGCGTTAAAGATGCGGCAAGTATTTCGTAAGCGAGTAATTCCAAAAAGCCTCTGTAGATATTTCTTTCATTAAAATTTGCTTCGTATTATATTTAACTGATAAACTTGTTCTGTAAAAGGGTTTAATTCAATTGTGCATTGTTATAGTACGTCTAACTTACTGTTGTAACTACTTAACTTATGATATTCTGAATAAATTAAAATTGGTCGTTTCGTCTCAATTATTTTAATTATAATTAAAATTTTATACCGGGCGGGATAGAAATGGGTTAATATTTTTAACAAATAACTCTAAATTGCGGAGATATATCTTTAAGGGTTATCTCGAGAAATTAATACCACTAGGGACAATTCTTCCGAGGAGAGGTATATTTTGGCTTGCCAACTTGTTACCTCTCCGAGGGGACAAAGTCCCCTAGGAGGGGTTATACAACCACCGTGTCTGTCTGTGGGTCTGTGGGTCTGTGGGTCTGTCAGGCCTGCGAACGCGTTCGCATTTTCGGTGCAAAGTGTAATCACTGCGTACGCAGTTTCTCGAAGGGTTGGCAAAACCACCGTGTGACGGTGAGCGTTAGCGGATTCATTTGCAATTTGGTTTGGATGGTGTTTTTTCGCTCCCCGTCGTGACGGTTTGGTGTTTTACGTTTTTGTAATGTTTATGCGTAGGTTGTGAGTGTTGAATTTGTTGTGTTTGTGTTCTGATGTTTGTGCATGTTGAGTCTGTTGTGTTTATATGGGCGTTTTCTCTCCAACTTCTTCTTAATGACTTTGGGACGGACCGAGTGCTGAGTGTAATACGACCTTTCAACGTCCAATGGCAGGGTTTCCACCAGTTGTACACGGTATTCGTCTTAGTATCAATTTGCGATCGCATCGGGCGGGATTTGAACCCGAGACCTCCTGCTTGACAGGCGGACGTTCTACCACAGAACCACCGACACTTGTTACGCCTTATTGAAAATTAGACCTTCAGCTTTATCGGAAGCGTATTTAATAGAGTACGAAATTTTGGTTTAATTGAAATAGAATTGAAATTGAAATTATTGCATCGAAGAAATTCTAATTTAGCGATTTCTCATTTGATTAAAAACCAATGCGCCACCCAGGTTTCGAACCCAGACCATTCGGCTTGGCAGTCGAGCGCTCTACCACAGAACCACCGATACCTCCTTAGGTTCACTGAAATTAAGACACGCATCGTAAGCATAATAGGTAATAAAGTCTTTTTTACCTCTCCGAGGGGACAAAGTCCCCTAGGAGGGGTTATACAACGACCGTGTCTGTCTGTGGGTCTGTGGGTGGGTCTGTGGGTGGGTCTGTGGGTTCGTCTGTGGGTGGGTCTGTGGGTGGGTCTGTGTGTGGGTCTGTGGGTGGGTCTGTCTGTCTGTCAGGACTGCGAACGCGTTCGCATTTTCGGTGCAAAGTGTAATCACTGCGTACGCAGTTTCTCAAAGGGTTGGCAAAACCACCGTGTGACGGTGAGCGTTAACGAATGCATTTGCGGTTTGGTTTGGATGGTGTTTTATCGCTCACCGTCGTGACGGTTTGGTGTATTACGTTTTTGTAATGTTTATGCGTAGGTTGTGAGTGTTGAATTTGTTGTGTTTGTGTTCTGATGGTTGTGCATGTTGAGTCTGTTGTGTTATATGGGCGTTTTCTCTCCAACTTCTTCTTAATGACTTTGGGACGGACCGAGTGCTGAGTGTAATGCTACCTCTCAACGTCCAATGGCAGGGTTTCCACCAGTTGTACACGGTATTCGTCTTAGTATCAATTTGCGATCGCATCGGGCGGGATTTGAACCCGAGACCTCCTGATTGACAGGCGGACGTTCTACCACAGAACCACCGACACTTGTTACGCCTTATTGAAAATTAGACCTTCAGCTTTATCGGAAGCGTATTTAATAGAGTACGAAATTTTGGTTTAATTGAAATAGAATTGAAATTGAAATTATTGCATCGAAGAAATTCTAATTTAGCGATTTCTCATTTGATTAAAAACAAATGCGTCACCCAGGTTTCGAACCCGGGCCGTTCAGTTAGGCAGTCGAGCGCTCTACCACAGAACCAACGATAACTTCAAGCTACACTGCAAATAAGACACTCATTGTAAGCATTATAGTTAACAAAGTCCTGAATTTTTTTACGAATGAAATTGTGAAGGCCTAATGTGGTTTTTTTACGAAAAAATTATAAAGACTTAATCTTGTTTAATATAATAAGTTGCTTTATTTCAATTTGGTACTTTTGTTTAGTGTTTTTTTAATGAATGGAGTTTAAGATTGTTTCTTCTATTATTTGACGTTTTATTTTTGCGGTTGTATATTTGTTTTATCTTTTATTCTTTTAAAATTATTTACTTCTTCCGCAAAATGGTTCATTTTTTGGAGGAACCTTTTTACTTATTTTTTGTGTATTAATGTTTTGAGAACCTTTACGTTTGGGAAAGGATAATTTTTGACGGAACCTTCAAAGTGTATACGTCGCATTTTCAAAAAATTTAATGGTCAAATCTTGTTTTAGCGCAGTCAGCAGATAAGATAAAGGGTAGAACCCGTTAGTTTTTTGTAATTTATTTAGTTTTTTTCAGTCGTATATTCTTATCTATTAGGTTTAGCGTATTGGTTTTCAAGCTTAATAATTCATTTATTAACAACATATCGAGTTGGTCTGGTTTTCAACTCGGTCGTAATTTATTTTAAACGTTTTCTCGGCTGATTAAGATGTTTAATGCAGTTCATCAATTGGGTTCGTTTGTGTTTATTTATAAAGAACCCTAACTATTCCCTCTACGGTCATTTATTGATATACGTTTAGTCAAGTGGCTTTCTGTGCTTTGTGAATGGTAAGTTTTTCGCTTCTTGTTAATAAGTTTTTTGTTGGTGTGGATATTTGGATATCTACGATTCCTAATGCAGTCATTGATATCCTGGGTGTGCGAGTCATTATATGATATGGGAAATTGGACGGTTTTGGTCTTTTTCATGCGGTATGTGTCACAACGTCAACCGGTTCCGACAGTCTACGAGTCGTCCACTACCAGATATCTACGGTATCTTGATCGGGCGATAGTTGAAATAAAATGAGCGTTAACTATGCGGCAAGTATTTCGTAAGCGACAAAAATACAAATACCCTCTGTAGATATTTCTTTCATTAAAATTGGCTTCGTATTATTTTTAACTGCTAAACTTGTACCGTAAATAGGGTTAAAGTCAATTGTGCATTGTTTTAGTACGTCTAACTCACTGTTGTAACTACTTAATTTATAATATTCTGAATAAATTAATCTCGGTTGTTTCGTCTCAATTATTTTAATTCAAATTAAAATTTTATACCGGGCGGGATTGAACCGGGATTACGTTATTAGTAAATAACTCTGAATTGGGGAGATATAACTTTGAGGGTCATCTCGAGAAATTATTACCACTAGGGACAATGCTTCCGAGGAGAGGTATATTTTGGCTTGCCAACTTGTTTATTAATGAATTTATGAAGGCCTAATCTGGTTTTTTCAAAGGTTAAATCTTGTTTTAGAGCAGTCAGCCGAGATAAGAGGGTTAAAGGGTAGACCCTGTGGGTGGTCCACTTTGTTAGTTTTTTTGTTATTTATTTACGGGTATTTTTAACGACCTATATATAGTTGTGTTAATTCAAAGGAGATAATTTAACGTTTATTGCTTTAAGAGCTGGCGGTTAGTCAAGTGGCTCTCTGTGCTTTGTTGATGGTAAGGTTTTTGCTTCTTCTAAATATATCTGGTGTGGATATTCGGATATCTACGATTTCTAACGCAGTCAATGATTTCCTGGGTGTCCGAGTCATTATATGATATTGGAAATTGGACGGCATTGGTCTTTTTCATGCGGTATGTGTCACAACGTCTACTGGAAGTCTACGAGCGTTGAAATAAAATGAGCGTTAAAGATGCGGCAAGTATTTCGTAAGCGAGAAAAATACAAATACCATCTGTACATATTTCTTTCATAAAAATTTGCTTAGTATTATATTCAACTGATAAACATGTACTGTAAAAAGGGTTAAATTCAATTGTGCATTGTTTTAGTAAGTCTAACTCGCTGTTGTAACTACTTAATTTATAATATTCTGTTAAATTAAACTCGATTGTTTCGTCTCAATTATTTAAATTAAAATTAAAATTTTATACCGGGCAGGGTTTAAACCGAGAATACGTTTTTCGTAAATAACTCTGAATTGCGGAGATATCTTTGGGGGTCGTGTCGAGAAATTAATACCACTAGGGACCATTCTTCCGAGGAGAGGTATATTTTGGCTTGCCAACTTGTTAAATTACTACTGAGATTGAATATTGGTTGAATCGTGAACGGAGTTCACGCCGAGAACATATTAAAGAATTTCAATGTTCAAAAATACCGTTGTTATCTTTCAATTATTATTATTTGCTCATATAAAAAGGACGGTAAAATACTATCATTATTTCTTTTAATTACTTTTAATTACTTTTCATTACTTTTCTCCGACCAGCCGTCTAAACCCAAAGCTCCCCTCACTATATTTCAGCAGATCCACAATCCCAAAGAGAAAGTCTTCAATCCTCAAGGGAAGCGTAAAACTCTTAATGTGTTTATTGCTGCCTGCAAGAACGAGATTGCCAATCTTCAGTTCCGCAAAACAAAGACTTCTAATTTGGCGAATACCGAACGTGTTGCTCTCCGTTCTCTTCGAGGTAGGGGTGATATTGTGATTAAACCCGCTGATAAGGGGGGTGCTATTATTGTTTGGAAGAAGGATCTTTATGTTGCCGAGGCCCTCCGTCATCTTTCCGACACCGATTTCTACGAAGAGCTTCTAGTTGATCCAACATCCGAGTATCAAACACAGATTATTTCTGAGATCAATGAAATGATCGAGGCTACAGATCTTCCACCCATGGTGACATGCCTTATCGTTGACAACCACCGGATATCTCGCTTCTATCTTCTACCTAAAATCCACAAACCTAACAACCCGGGTCGTCCAATTGTCTCCGCTGGTTCCTGTCCTACGGAGTACATTTCGAGTTTCTTGGATAGTGAAATGCAGTCGCTTGTGACCTCTCTTCCGAGTTACATTAAAGACACAAGTGATACTCTCCACCGTTTCTCTTCTTTCTCCTTTACAGGTACTAAAAGGTGGTTAATTTCTTTGGATATTAAATCTTTGTACACGGTGATTCCTCACGCTGATGGTCTTCGTGCCCTCCAACACATTTTGAACAAACGGACCCTGCCACCGATACCCTCGTTCGTCTCGCTGAACTGGTGATGACGCTGAACGCTTTCTACAGACAGGTTAGCGGTTTTGCTATGGGTACTAAGATGGGACCAAGTTACGCGAATTTGTTCGTTGGCTGGGCTGAGGAGCAATTCTTTTCAGGTAACGCTGGCCCTACTCTGGATTTACATGGTCGTTTTATCGATGACGTTGCCCAGTTCGCCTCTTGCAGTCGTCTTGACCTAGAAATCTTCATCGCATCCTTTTGCGCCATGTATCCTGCCCTGGAGTTCACGGTTGAAGTCTCCGAGACAACTATCAACTTCTTGGATATGTGTATTTCGGTTTCCGGTGATGGCGTGTCCACTACTTTATATCGCGAGCCAACTGACTCTCGTTCATACCTTTTGCCGACATCTTCCCATCCTCGGCACACCACTAATTCAATTCCATTTTCCCAGTTTCTTCGATTACAAAGAATTTGCTCTTCAGATAATGACTTCAACAACAAGGCCATCGAAATGCGCGATTGTTTTTCGGCAAGAGGTTACTCTGACAAGGTTCTACAGCTTGCTCTTACCAAGGCCTCTGCTGTTACACGCGATGATGCTCTTGCCGTTCAACCCAAGAAGCCCGCCACTGAGAGGCCTTCTGTCGTCCTGACGTATCATCCGCAAATTCATCGAATCGAAACTGTTATTCGGAAAAACTATCACCTTTTACAGATGGACCCAGACACAAGCCATATTTTCAGTGATCCGCCTAGATTTTGTTACCGCCGTGATAATAACGTGCGCTCTATCCTTTTTTCTAGCTCCTTGTCGGGCCATGACGCCAGCGCGACTTACTAGGGTACCCAAAAGTGCAATCGTCCGCGGTGTAACACTTGCGCTTTTGTGTCTGGTGATCTACTGGTGCGTGGTCCGAAGCGAGATTTCCAGATCAAAGGGTCTTTCACCCGCACGACGTCCAATCTCGTTTACGCTCTTAGCTGTCAAGTCTGCTCGCTGCTCTACATCGGTGAGACTGAAAGGCGGCTTGCCGACAGTTTCAGGGAGCATCTCAACGACATTAGAAAGACGCCAGCAAAGAACCACGTCACCCAACATTTTAATCACGTTCATAACATCAATGACGTTTCCATCCGCGTCATGAAAACTACTAATCTTCCCACGAAAGGCCGCCGCACTGAAGAAAACCGCCTCATTTTGAATTTAGCCACAGAGTTTCCGTCGGGGTTAAACACAAAATTAGTTTTCAGCTAGGGTGGTTCGTTTTTTAGTGGGTATTGTTGTGTTTTTTGCGGTCATCCCGACCTCCAAACTCAGTGAAAAATGGGTCTTTTTCAACCGAACCAAAATTATTTTTACACTTTCGACTATGCCCTACAACTTTTCTATTGAAACATTTATCTGAAATTTAGTAACCAAAGCCTTCCATACCTAACAAATAAACCCTGAAAATTTGAGAACCCTATCATAAATACATTTTGAGAAAAATGGCCTGATCGAGCAAATTGAGACACCCTGTATAAATATGTCATATATATTTCAAACTCCATGTTTATTTATGAAATTTGAAATATTCCAGCCCCCCCCGCCTCAAAAACATTCCGACGCCACTAGAGAACGCCGAAGCTGTCGTTCACCGTCGCTATGTTCCTGGCGCAATTCAGCCCTAGTGAAAACTGGACTCAATACCAACCAAATTTCTGCTGCCCATTTTTTGTTTATTGTATCGATATAACCAGAAGTCTATAAGAAATACCCTTTGAGGGGGGGAGTATCTACCTCCGAGAATTTTTCGGGGCATACTTTTATCAGGTTAAAGATTCCGGGCGTGCACAATTTCCAGCGGCCTAAAAGGTTCAAAAAGAATAATGCGTGTTCCTTATTAATCCGAAAGGTGCGCGACCAGGCGATCTACATTTTCAAGGTCTTTAAAAATGCACGTGCGTATTTTCAATACGTTCTCGTAAAGTTATTTCTTTAGTTATTGTCGTAGACAGGATGTTTCGAATTTTTAAAATAGGCGATATAGAGAGTTACATACTTCCCTCCGAAGGGCTATTATTATAGACATCTGATATTAACCGTTACGTACGAGTTAGATGATAACTATGTTTCATTTTTTATAGAAAAAACACCAAGGAGTTTCACTTGAATCCCTTGACGACAAGCTGGAAAAAAACTCGCGGTTTCTGGAGTCATATGACCTATCACTTAGAAACGTGAGAAAGTCTCCACAAACATCTACCCAACAATTATGCTTCAAGCAGTGCGTGGTGGATTTGGTGGCCGTAGATGGCCTTCCGCTCCAATTTACTGACCGAATGGCGTTCAGAGCTTTTATAGCCATGTTCCTACCCGATATTCGGCTACAAAGCCACCGCACCATAGCCAGGGATTTGAAAACATTCGTTTCTCAAAATATTACCCCTAAGCTTAAGCATTCGTTACACGGCGTTTCGTATCTCCACCTAACCCTAGATTTATGGAGCTAACGAAGCGGTTATAGGAGTTAAATGTCACTACATTGATGAGTATTTTCAGCTTGTACATCGTACCCTCGCTTTTGCTCCATTCAATGCAGCCCATACAGGAGAAAACATTCTCTCTACTCTTTAAGGAATCCTTGAAAATCTCGGTGTCTCATCAACACAGGTAGTTTTTATATCAAGAATTGAAGGGAATATTACGTCTCGTGTGTTAGTTTTTATTTTTAACCATAAACCTTTCATAAAAGTAGGCTTAACCGTACGTCTTAATTTCGGGAGCCTTCCTCATGTAAAATAATAAGTTCGGTGGCCAATCAGGAGCGGGAATATTTCTAGCAAAACTCGAAGGCAGGGCGTACTCTCTTCGGATTGTTCGCGAGTTCAAATCAGGCTTTGACGCTCCACATATTTACATTGTTTTTTTTTAAACTTCAGAAAACTTAAATTTTATACCTAAAAACTATATAATGTCCTTATTTTTAAAATAAATTGTGTTGAAAAGAAATAATGTGTTTACATAATATATAAAAATACTAATTACAAAAAATGTGAAGAGTCGAAGCCGGCGACCATCTGATTCGGAAGAAGTCTGCCTTCGAGCTATGCTGGAAAGATTCTCGCTCCTGATTGGCCGCCGTACTTATTCTTTTACATGAAGGGTCCCGTAATTAAGATATACGGTTAAGTCTACTTTTAAGAAATGTTTTTAATTAAGTAAAAATTTAGTTAAATCAGAGTCAAAACCGACTCATTTCGGCTGCACTAACCCTTTAAAGGGTTGCACCGGCTTTGAAGAAAAACCCTGAATAAGTTTAAGTAGATCTACCCATTTACGTTTTCGTATCTACCAATTATAAGATATAATGCGGATGGATCCCTTTTATCGTAATTTTCGAGATAAACTAGTGAAATTTCAACGCCGATGCTAACTCTAACGAAGTCAGGTAAGGGGTGTTATTTAACTTTTTTCTAATTGTCTATAAATAATTTAGATTGTCACCGTCTGTGCTGACAACGCCAGCAATCTCACCAAGGCCTTCAAGTTTCAACCTTCAAGCTTTATATGCGCAACCGTGGGAAGATGATGATTCAGATGGTAGTGACAGCGATGAATTAGATGATGGTAATAGTACGGACTGTGGTGCAGCGAGTAGTTCGAGCAACAACACCATTGTAATGTAGGTATTTTATTTTTTAGCATGGAACGACGACAGTTGGATTGTCGTACAAGAAACCATTGAAAGAGCAAAGTGGACCAGATTGTCTTGCGTTGCCCATACATTGCAGTTATTTGTGGTTAGCAATATACAAAATGACCTTTCGTGCAAATCAGTTGTCGACTACGTCAATGGCATCATTATATTTTTTCGGAGGTTCACGAAATGGACGGAGATCTTAAAACCAAAATGAAATGGACTTGACCTTATATCTCCAGTGAAAACAAGCTGCAATGGAGCGTTTTTTAAAAGTAATGTTATCATAAGAAAGTAATTTCTTTAAGTTAGACCCCGATTTAGGGCAATTTTTAAGTTGATTTTTTTGGTCGGCGTTGCATGGTTCCTAATTTTAGAATTATCGCGAGGTCTCTGCGCGCGGCCGTTTTAAAACGCCTAAGGATAGAATTTAAAAAACTCACGCAACCGTAGAGCTCGTGGCTAGGCAACAGTATCCCAGAATACTCTTTAATAGATCAAATTTCGCTTCATGTGGATTTTAAATTTAAAAACTTAGTATCAGGTGGCGCCGCTGTAAGTAGCACACATGTATAACTAAACTTCATTTGTCGTGGAAGAAATCAATGAATAGATTTAAATTTATTGCGCGCCGCCTTTCCATAGCAGGCAAAGATAAACAGTAGTGAAGGCTCTAACGTTGAGATCCCCCCCCCCCCCCCACAAAAGCGGTGTATCCTTCAACTTCTCCGGACGCTGCTAGGATTTGGCGGCCGTTTCGGGAAGTGCGTAACAAAATGAATACATTCGTTCTATGGCCGAGTCTTAACTTATAAAATTTATTATATGCATTTTACTTCACTGAAATCTATTTCTCTGCTAGCCCGGCATGAAGACTGCAATTTCAAATACCATCATGGAAGCTATTAATTCGGAAAAATGTTCCTTGGCTACTCATGGCATCACATTTGCACCGTCTCCGGGAATGTTTACCAAAATCGGGGATATCCGAAATTTTCTATCACCGCTGAAAAACGCTACCGACTGTTTGCAAGGGGATGGTCCACAAATTGCGATGGTGGTTATGAAGTTGTTAGCGGTTTTCGACAGCATTTACAGTAATACGACCACCAAATATGTAGAGCTCAAAAATATTATCTTAAAAGACATGGAAAGTCCCTTCAGCTCCCATATTTCAGATCAATTTTACCTAATTCCAGCAATGGTGGATCCAAGGCAAAACTATTTATTTTTGAAGGTAATAACAAAGAAAAGAGGTAACTTGGCATAACTATTTGTCATATTGGCAACCGAAAAGTACTACAGTCACTAGCGGATAATGAAACTTCTCGAAGGAGACAAATTGAATGCACTGTTGAAGATGTTTTCACGGAGAAATAGTAAAGGAGACTTAATAACGCAGCCGGGAACTTCGTGGTTACATTGTCGGATCGGGTGGCAATGAAATAAAATGGGGTAGATCCAAGGTTCGTAAAAATGCTAGTCGTACTATGGGGCAGATCGTGGTAAACTCTTTACACGTAAAGAAAGTTAAAGCCCAGTTCGCACTAAATAATTAATTAGGTCAATTAATTGGTGTAAACATATTGTGAGCAAGAAAATTGTATAGTGTGATCAGGAAAATTGTAACCATTGTTCCAACCTTTTGCTAATCACACCATATACAATTTTCTTGCAAGCAAATAGTTTACTACAAAAAAGTGGCCCAATTTATTGCATAGTGTGAACTGGGCTTAAAAGTCTCTCCACGCGCGACCCTCTTTCCTTTTATTGCCCATCTCTTCGACGAAGCGAACTGTAACCACGCCGTTCCTTTTCCATCCGCTTTATTACGTTTCTTACACTGTTTCTCCATGCTGGTCTTAATTTGGCGCTTGATGTCGTCGCCAAATACATCTAATACTTTTCGGGAGCGAATTGTTGTGGAGTTGCGGTTGTTCGTAATTTTTTTAATGAATGCCTTAAAAATATATCTTATTTCCTTTCATAGACTGCTTCAGCAACCCTATATGGTCAAGTATGTACCCAGAGTTCAAAACCCCACGCAGGAAAGACGCTATAGAAACCTTGGAGACGTATGCTTCGGAGTTTTTCATTCCAACGAACCAGGACGACGCCACATTGGAAAAAGAAGCTTCAACCTCAAGTTACTTTTCACTTTTGAGGATAAAACAACCAAATTTAGAACCAGGTTCACTTAAAGACCTAATATGTCGCTATGTGGAAGAAGGAAAAACAAACCCAGATTTATCGTGCCCATTATTATACTGGAAAGATAAACAATATACGTATCCAGCTCTCGCGGCGCTGGCCAAAAGACATTTGTCAGCTCCAGCAACTTCAGCTGGTTGTGAAAGAATGTTTTCCGTGGGTGGCTCCTTAAAAGGACCGAACCGCGGAACTCTAGCTGTTAATATAATTGAAGATTGATCGCTATACCAAGAATATAGAAGGCCCACGTACAGAAAATATTAAATAAATGTCAGCAAGAAGAGAAAACGGTTGAAACCGAAATGTGAATCTTAATAACACGTGACTTACACTATTTAAACAATAAATGTTGTTGAGCATTCGATGCTTAGGTTCTTTTTATAGGGATATACATGGACACCACGATGTATTCCCGGCTGTGAAAAGTGTAATTAAATATTAATCTGTCTTGGAAGAAAAATAAATGGAAGATAAATCTGAATCGGCGCACTTCTTCCTCAAAAACCCTTCAGTATACATATGTAGGTGAGACACTTTCCCGACTGTCCGGCGTTCAGCGTAGTCAATATTACCTAGTATTGTGAACCGCAAGTTATAAACAGTGCCGGATTTAAGGGAGGAGGGCAGCCGTGGCTAAAGCCACCACAGGAATGGCGCCCCACCATAGAAATTCCTAGGTAATATTTTCTAACGAATACCGAATGATATACTAAATTATATTAAAAAATCTCAATTCTGACAACGAATGAGAAGTTCTCACACTTAAAATAGGGAGCTTCTATAACGGGAGACTTTGAAGGATAATTAGGGACCCCCCACACCTTTTAATCCGGCCCTGGTTATAAGATACTACATGTATTTAACTTTTGCGCTTCTACGCGATAGTTATTTCTTATATACGTTCTGGGAGCCAGTGGTGATTTATCCATTAAGCACGCCTAGGGGCCCCATTTCGACCTATTGAAATGAGCTCCATTTTTTCATATGAAAAATATTTAAAATCGGCTTTTAGTTGTTAATAAATTAAGATGCTGAACCAGCCCTGGGCTGGGAGCAGCCTGCCCTTCCCCAAGACATTCGTTCAAGGAAATATGACCTCGCGCTATTGGGTTGAGAACACCAATGGTTCTTTTTTCACCACTCTGCCTTTGTCTTCAGTTATTTTTGTTTGCCGTTTAGTGATTTTTTAGAGGGTCATTCGTAAAGAACGCCTGATATGTTATATTCCCTTTAAGGAAGATAACCCGTGTAGCTCGCTCTCCCGTACCCGTTATTTCTGTTATAATTAGCTTATGGTGTTACTGGGTGGTACAGGTTATGACCACCAGGGGGATATGGACGTTGGAAATTTAGGAGTATGAGGGGGAGAGATTATTACCTAAATAGTGCAGCTACAATAGACCTTTCTATAAAAGATTGAGTTCGGGGGTGGGAAAGGAAAACTGTTTTTGCAAGAATGATTTACATCGACCTTAGTATGTATTCTCCTTGTGTTTTACTCTTATATATCGATGGTTGCGGGGTAATTTAACAAAAAGTAAATATTCAATATTTACCTTCGAGATTTGATGACAACTATAAAAATACGCTCTGTTATTCATCGGTTAATTAAACGTAAACATGTTAAAATTACCAAATATAAGATAATAAAAACTATTTTTAAATGACGTTTAGTTTAAAAAATCTTTATAAAATCACTAAGCCTAATTATAGCTCGGAAGACATTTGGCTGAGAAATATAAAAGTGCCGGTAACTTCTTAATATTGTTTTGTGAAATTGGCCGTGTGTGACGTCGAAAAAACAGTTTAGACGCGAACGAATCTTTTATAGAAAGGTCTATAAAGATGCAGTAGCGGCGCCAAGGGTGGGCTGAAGTGGGCTTTAGCACCCTGCATCTCTGAGAGGGGACACATATTTATAATTAAGACGAGTTTAATTAAAAAAGATAGGAGTGTAATTTATATTTTAAGTTCTATTTGCAAATTTTAAAATATGTATACGTCATAAGATTCAAACGAAACGCCGACCTTATTTCCGGTTCATTTGTTTCGCTTTGCCGGAAACTCCCAAGTCAACCCGACAGTCGAGACCAACGCGGTCTCGACTGTTGGGTCCATTCTTCAGGTCTATATTCTTTGGTAAACCTTATTAAAAGTGAGGGGAAATATCCCTTTTAGCTAATAATATTTCACATGAGCGACCTTCAGAGTTTTTCAAGGTTACTCGCGAGAATATCAAGAACCCTCGTAAAATCCTATCAATTTTCCAGGTTTGTCTCGGTCTTCAATCGGTGAGCGAAATAATTCGTAATCATTTTTATAGAATCTGAATGAGAACGAAATGTATTTTCATATCACCTCAGTAATAAAACTGTATTCTTTTAAAAACTCTAATATTTAAAAAATTATTTCACACTGAGAAAATTATCTAGTTAAATAATCAGATACCTTCGAAATTAATTTTATCTTAAGCTTACAAATTAGTTAATGCTTTGAAATCGAACTGTATCGATAAGACTGTAAAAAACAATCATTCCTAAGACCCTTGAAAAGTTTACCTCGGAAATCTTTCCCGTAACGATAAAGCGCTAGAAATCATGTTAGAAAAATTCTTCGTAAAAAAAATCTTTTCGGTTTATTTTGGTAATTCGTCGCTACAGAATGAGAGGTACCTAGGTTTTGAAGTGAATTATAGTAAAAACCGTAGTTTCACCCTTCGATGTCGGTTCAGGGTTAAAAAAACAAAAAAATTTTATATGATAATATCAAAGAATTAGAGTCATTCAGAAAGGTGCACTGATATAATTAAAACGGCCTCTGCTCATAGTTGGTTTTTGAGGTTTGTGAAGATTAAATTGTGCCGTAATAAAGCTTGATGATGTTATGTTAAACTGTTCAGTGAAAGAGTGATTGGATACCAAATGAGTGAAAAACGCCCATCTATGGTTATGATCCCTGGCTTCGCGTATGTGCCAGACCCGTTACAACGTTGCATACAGACTTGGTGAAAATTAAAATTGAACCAAGTCCAATAGCGGCATTTCGGTTTTGAAGACAATATCGGTATTAAGGGGATTGGAGGCACTGATCCGCAAACTCAGATTCCCCCAGGATCGAACTGTATTGTGGAGCCGATCTTACGGCACGGCTATGGCACGCCAAACCGGACAAAATTCGTTCACCACTCGCTATATTCATACTTCACCTCTTGTTATATTCATACTTGGTCTTGTTATATTCATACTTGGTCTTACTATACTCATACTTGGTCTTACTATACTCATACTTGGTCTTGTTATATTCATACTTGGTCTTGTTATATTCATACTTGGTCTTACTATACTCATACTTGGTCTTGTTATATTCATACTTGGTCTTGCTATATTCATACTTGGTCTTGCTATATTCATACTTGGTCTTACTATATTCCTACTTGGTCTTATTATATTTATACTTGGTCTTATTATATTCATACTTGGTCTTGTTATATTCATACTTGGTCTTGTTATATTCATACTTGGTAGTGCTATATTCATACTTGGTCTTACTATATCTATACTTTGTCTCTCTCTTATACATCGAGGTCTCGCACACTTCGACTCTCTCTCTCTACTCTAACTTGGTCATTCGCTATTCATACATCACACCTCTCTCTCATACTTCGTCTCTCTCTCTCTATACATAGTTTCCTTAGCTTTCTCTCTAGCTACATACCGTCGAGCTATCAAATTCGAAGGTCGTCTGTCTCGAACTTTGTACCGCGCGCTTTTGACGCCGACTATATTTGGCCATGTTAAGTTAGAACTTGACCAACTGAAAAACTATTCTGTCTCAGCCGTATTTTATTGTACAGGGTGTTTGGAAATTGAATTTCAATAATTAAATAATTACTTTTGAAAGAAATTGAAATTAAAATTCCTCACTTTTGAATGGTATTCTGCGTCTTTCAAAAGTCAATTAAACCGTAGCACTGTAGTCTGACCCAGGTAGCAATGACAATGTTTTAGTTTTGCTAATTTTTGGTTTTTTGATTTATATAACGTTTTAAGGTTATTTCTTAACTTAATATCAACGTTGATATTAGGTGCATACTTTCAACTCTTTTCAACGTTATATTTAATGAGAGTTATATACGTTGTAATACCGTTTCAATTTACAAATATTATATTAGTTATATATAGAAAAAAACGATTCTTTTTCAAAACATTTATCATATTTTCGGAAGTTATCATTAAAATTATCTTTATTTTCTTTTATAATTTTCGAATTTACAACTGAAAACTATTAAACATCCTTATTCTTAAATTAAAACAGATACTTGTAAATGATAACTAAGTTTTTCTTGGCATCAACATTTTCTTTAATGTTTAGAAACTAACTGATTAAACACTATGAGACATCGCTTATATCTAGCCATTATTATTGGGTCATTGGATTTGTCCAAGAATGTATTTATTTATACCTAAATATAAATAAATACATTCTTGATATGGCTATATACAAAATAGACTGAGCTATTAAAAATTTAAAACCAAATACAAGTTTTTAACATTTTTTGAAAGGCTTAGATTAATTAATTACATTTGTTTAACCCCTGGTCTTAAAATAATGGTCATGCTCATGGTACTTTTTATTGTATTTCCAGATGCTCTTTTCCTATTATGTTTAGTGTAATAACCTATTTAGAAATTTAAAGGTAGTGGAATATTTAAAATTAAAGACACTATTGGATTAAAACTGTGAAATTTTAATTTTTCAGGGATTTGAATTATATCGCTTTTATTATGCACTGATAATTTTTTTTTGAAACTAGAACCATAATAACACTTGGTTTTAGTCTGTTAACAGCTCTTTAAATTTAGTTACATGTAGGATAATATTTTAATGTTATAGCGAGGGAAGGTAAAATTACCTGTTCTATAATTTTTTTTGGAAGATGTTGCTAAGTGTATTGGCTTATATGGTCAAAAATAGCCATGTCTACATCTTATTAGGTAGAAATAATTTAAGAAAATTACATATGACCTTTTATCAGGATTTCAACTGTAATTTTTATTTATTTGAAATGTATACCTAGCTAAGAGATTGAAAAAATAAGTTGTTTTTAAACTAGAACCCTAAAAACACTTGGCTTTAGTCTGTTATCAGCTCTTGAAAAATATATATAGGGTATTTCATTTAAATTTAATTGGTCAATTTATAAATTTTAATGTAGATTGTAAATTGTAGAAAATTGATATATTGGGTACTTTCAGTATAGTAGTCAACGGAAAAAAACCCGATGGATTTGATATTTTCCACCGATGAGCTTTTTCGTCATAATAAAGTCGTAAGTTGCTGAACGCTTTTATTCAGTCATCGGTGCTTTTATAGTAGTTTTACTTTAGTAATGACGTCAGTCATCGGAAAAACCGACTCTTCTAGCCGATGACTTCGGTGAGTAACCGATGACTCTCGTGACGTCAAAACCGGAAACGCGAAAAAGCGTACAGTAGGAAACCGATGTCAGCGATTAGTAATTAGTGAGTCCGATGAGCTCTGCTGAACGCAGCACTTAATACATCACAAATTTCAGTTGACCTGCAGCTTGAGGAATGAGCTTATTGCAAGAGTTAGTTGAATCTCAAAATAACCAGATTCTGATCCAAACATACATGGAACTTTATTTAAATTTAATTGGTTTTGTACTATTTTGGGCTTTAATGGTATCATATATTGCCCAATGGAAAATATTGATGTCCCAAATCGTTAAAAAGAAGGTATGCAGATTCAGCTAAAGATTTTTTACTTCAATTTGGAGATGCGAGCTCTAAATCCTATACAATTTTCAAGAGTACCTGAATTTAAAGCTTATTTGTATAATGTACCCGATATTAAATCAATTTAAACGTTAATATAATGGTTTTAAAATAGCTTAAAAACGTTCCGAAAATAACGTTTATTTTACGTTACTCTAAAAACGTTTAAAATTGCTAAGAATTTAGTTTATTAGAACGTTTTATCAACCGTTTTTAGCGCGTTCCTTGGCCGAACATGCTTAACGAGTCAATAACGCGACCGGCCGGCGTCACATATTTAGTCTGAGCTGATTTCTTCCTTCGATTATTTGTTCTCAAACACCTACAATTTTCCGGACAGAGGCAATTTTTTAGGCTGACTATGTGTAAAGTGCGAATTCGACGTCAAACGACCTTGCAGTAGGACCGTGCAAGATATTTTCCACTATTTGATTCGACTAAATTATGATGTTAAATTTCGGGTTTACCTTTCGCACGAAGTTTTCTTTATTAATATTCTTAAATACCAAATAATGAAAAGGCCTTTATTAAAAGGTGTGTAAAAATGTCGACCCTCCCAGCAATATTTGTAATTATTTGAAAACGAATTTCCTGTCTCACGTAGTTTCGGGTTTTCGGTTTAAAATCGTCCGCGTTTCAGATGACGTGTAACGAAATTGCAGTTTCTTATTGGTCTTTCACATAAATTCAAATTTTGCTGGGAGGGTAGCCATTTTCACCCACCTTTTAATAAAGGCCTCTGTTTAAAGCGGTGGTTATGAAATGTCTCGGCTCTTTCAGCCGCGATAGTTTGGCCTTGGACCATTCCATTGGTCGTCGTATCGGGGGGGGGGGAGGGCGCGCAAGTTCATCAGGATATTTTGAATCGCGATTCAACGGGGACCCTTTATTTGACCCCTCTTACTTGCCTCCCGCTCGTCGGCCATTGCCTCTGCCCTCAGAGAGGAGTCTAACATCCTCTCATTAGGTATCCGTAATGGTGGATGAGGCTGAAAGGGGGAAAACCAAACATGGACGCGCCTAGAAAATACCGCGAAAAAGAGTGTATACTATTCCGCGTTGGTGCTGAACACTTTCCCGCCCGGCACCTCCTTTAGGGAATATCTCTATGGCTTCTAAAGTCTTCTTTTCAAAATATTTAATGTCTTTGAATAAATTAATCTCAAACATGGGCGCAGCGCTCAAAAACATAAATTTTGACTATTTGATTTTGTTTTAAATTATTTGGCATTCCCATCAAATTTTCGCCCGTGAGCGTCGCAACTTTTGCAGTGTTTGAGAGAAGGCACTAAAATGTTCCATGTAGCGTTCACTCGCAGTGTTTCCCCCTCTTAAAATGCCCTAAATCAAGGAGAAATTGGCCTAACGTTTTTAACTAAGATTAAATAATCAAAGGTAACTTTACAGAATTGGAATTAAATAATTATAGCAAAAACCAAAAAAAAAAAAAACTATATCCTAACAAAAAGCTTTTATCTTCCGTAGCTTTACTTTTGGTTTGTATGAAATTTCTTTAGCTCACGATATTACTTAATTATTAGAGGTGTGCAAATAGTATTATTAATTAATACTTGAAAGTTGAAACACATGTAAATAAATAAATAAAACAAAAAGTGAAAAGAAGATTCACTGTAACTTCAGTGTAAAGATATTATTTTAAAAATTTTTATTAAATAATATATTATAAGCGCAATAAGTTATAATTTTAGGTTTCAACAAGTTTTAAACTTTCCTATTTTTAAACCTAGAATAATATTGTAAATTTAGTAAGGGCCGGTTTGTAATTTTATCGACTGAAATTTTTTTCCATAATAAAGGTACAACCCTCCTTGAAATGCAGGCTGAAGACCATCTATCTTTTACCTATTTAGTTCCAATGATGTACCTAAGCATATCTTATCTTCAATTACATTAGTTTTAAGATTCTTACTCTTAAAACTAATTAGATTTACAGAAAATACTACCTAAGAACGGTTATAAACTCGTGAATTAAATATATATATTAAAAAAAAAAATATATATATATATATATATATATATTAATAAAGATTTGTTTTTGTTAAAGATTTATAAATTTTAAGAGAGACATAATTTACGCGTCAAAACGCTCTAAACAACTCTACAGCCTTCAAAACTATGTATTCTAATATGGCGCATTCGCGTAAAAAACGCGTCTCTTTTTCTTCATTTAATTTTTATAAGGTAATATTTTTTTAATTATGAATTATACATAAATATATTGCGAAAAGATAGTTTAACTTAGCATACCTTTTTTTTTATAAATAGGAAAGTGGAAAAACGAAGAAAAACATTTTTCCGCGATTTCATTAACATTTAGATGCGAGGCGATTGACGGGAGCGCTAAAGCGCGGTACGCGTGATCGAAGCAACCTTTTATAGCCTAAAATTAACTAACCTTGGCGAAAACCGTCTTTTAGAAAAGGTCCGAAATTTCCGTCTACTACCTTCTTTTCACCTAGTACAATACATCTACATGCAAAATGATTGCAAAATCGCAGAATACCTTTCAAAAGTGGGGAAAAGTCACGTATCTCGAATGACTAATCTTTTGAACTCTGGTAGATTCTCATTCTTCAAATTTAATTTCCAAACTACCTGTACAATAAAATAAGGCTAAGACAGAATAGTTTTTCAGTAGGTCAAGTTCTCACTTAACTTGGCCAAATATAGTCGGCGTCAAAAGCGCGCGGTACAAAGTTCGAGACAGACGACCTTCGAATTTGACAGCTCGACGGTATGTAGCTAGAGAGAAAGCTAAGGAAACTATGTATAGAGAGAGAGAGACACGAAGTATGAGAGAGAGAGGTGCGATGTATGAATAGCGAACGACCAAGTTATAGAAGAGAGAGAGAGTCGAAGTATGAGAGAGAGGTGCGATGTATGAATAGCGAATGACCAAGTTAGAGTAGAGAGAGAGAGTCGAAGTGTGCGAGACCTCGATGTATAAGAGAGAGACAAAATATAGATATAGTAAGACCAAGTATGAATATAGCACGACCAAGTATGAATATAAGAAGACCAAGTATGCATATAACAAGACCAAGTATGCATATAACAAGACCAAGTATGAATATAGCACGACCAAGTATGAATATAGCACGACCAAGTATGAATATAACAAGACCAAGTATGAATATAGCACGACCAAGTATGAATATAGCACGACCAAGTATGAATATAACAAGACCAAGTATGAATATAGCACGACCAAGTATGAATATAGCACGACCAAGTATGAATATAACAAGACCAAGTATGCATATAACAAGACCAAGTATGAATATAGCACGACCAAGTATGAATATAGCACGACCAAGTATGAATATACCAAGACCAAGTATGAGTATAGCAAGACCAAGTATGAATATAACAAGATCAAGTATGAATATAACAAGACCAAGTATGAATATAACAAGACCAAGTATGAATATAACAAGACCAAGTATGAATATAACAAGACCAAGTATGAATATAACAAGACCAAGTATGAATGTAACAAGAGGTAAAGTATGAATATAGCGAGTGGTAGACGAATTTTGTCCGGTTTGGCGTGCCATACACGGCGGCTAGTTTCTCTATACCTCTAGGTTAATATAATAAGGATAGGCGAGACGCAAAGAGTGCCATATGGACGAAGATGCTCATCCTTCTACGCTTCCCCTCTGCAGTTAGACCTGGAGTGGACGATTAGATGCGGAAGAAATTTCGTGTAAAAACCACCCTAATCTAAACATGATATTTATTTTTTTAAATACTTAACAACGGCCAATTTCAAAGATGAATATCCACATTTAAAAATACTAGGCAAAATGGTGGAATAATATATAGGGTGTCTACATTTGATCGGCCCAGGCAATTTTCTCAAAAAATGTACCTTCTAGAAATGTGAAATTTTCAGTTAGTACTCTCTCGGTGGAGATCGTTGTTATTTGTGAATTTCAGAAAAATCGTGAAATTTGTCATGGTTTTAGAAATTGTAGTTTTTGAACGCTAGGTGGTAGACCTAAGTTTTCAATGAGTAAATTGTAGAGCATACTCGAAAACCTTTAATGGAGTTGGTATGGTCAAAATCGTACATTTTGTCACCGAAATAATAGGTCATGAAAAATAACAAGTTGATACTACCCAAATGTTTTTACGCCTCATTTTATTGTAATGATTGTCTGTAAAAAATGAACATGTTTTGAAACAAATCATTGTTTTACTTTTACAAATTAAGTGTTAGAACAAGTGCAATTATTATAATAAGGAATTACAGAAAGGTTTTAACAAATACGGTTCAATAATGCCACCGTCTACTGCTATACAAATCCGTACGCGATTAAGCATATTCTGGAACGAACCACGGACCATATCTGGAGTAACGAGTTGGAACACTGCAATGATTCTTTGCACAAGTCGTCTTCGCTAGTGACTGGCGTCTTGTATACTTCCTCCTTGACGAATCCCCACAGGTAAAAGTCCAGCGGTGTCAAATCAGGGGACCTAGGAGGCCATCACTGTGGACCATTCTTCCCAATCCAATGCTCAGAATACTTGGTGTTGAGGTATTGCACCACATGTCGTTCACGGTGAGGAGGTGCCCCGTCATGCAAGAACCAAAGGCGTGGCAGGTCGACTAAAGGGACATCTTCCAATGCTTCTGCTACTTCATTTCGTAGAAACACCAAGTAGCTCACCCCATTAAGCCGATTCGGAAGAAAAATGGCCCAATGACGCGATCTCCTAGTAGACCTGCCCAGATTTTTAAGTGGATTGTACTTAATTGTGATGTGGAAATCCCCAGTGCGGATTTACATCCCTCCACATATGGTTATTCTGGTGGTTAAATGGGCCGTCCCTTTCAAAGGAACACTCGTCGAACGCCAGGATGAAACGGAGGAAATCTTCGTTGGCATCCGCCATGGTACTGAACCAGTTACCAAAATCCAACCTAAGGCGCTGATCACCATCGTGAAGTGCTTGGTAGAGCGTGGCATGAAATGGGTGAAATGTCTGGTGGTTAAGGACACTCGAGACATAATATTTTGACAAGTTAAAATCGGAGCACGCCATTCTTATACTTGCTCGAGGGTAAGCGCAAATTTAGGCGATGACTGTGTCTTCCATATTAGTGTAATGACGTCCAGATCCGCGGAATCTGGGATTCACATTGCCGTCTCCTTCGAAGTCAGTCCTTATAAAATTGCACTTGTTCTAACACTTAATTTTAAAAGTAAAACAATGATTTGGCTTAAAACATTTTCATTTTTTACAGACAATCATTACAATAACATGAGGCTTAAAAACATTTGGGTAGTACCAACTTGTTATTTTTCATGACCTATTATTTCAGTGACAAAATGTATGATTTTGACCATACCTACTCCATTAAAGGTTTTCGAGTATGCTTACTCATTGAAACTTTTCATCTAGCACCTAGCGTTCAAAAACTACAAATTCTAAAACCGTGAAAAATTTCACGATTTTTCTGAAATTCACAAATAACAACGATCGCCCCCGAGAGAGTACATACTGAAAATTTCACATTTCTAGAAGGTATAGTGTTTGAGAAAAATGCCTGGGCCGATCAAATAAAGACACCCTGAATAGTTGGAACGTCCTTTACAGGCTGGAAATTTCATTGCCCGCCCTTACAAACGTTGATCAAGCTTGGATGAGGAAACATATCTGGACGATACTGGGTTTAAGGATAACGAAATAGTTGACTTCGCGTCTCATGCTGTAGGATTTCTAATATTTACATACTCGGCACGAAGCTGCTTCTATCGATCTCGGTAGCTATCGCCTTATGGTATCCAATATTTGTGGCGACTGGTAAAAGATGAGCGGAAATGTATCAGCATAATAAAACCATGCGAGTTTGGCGGACAGACCAGGTGACGGGTATAATTCATTGGGTTTTGTTGGGTTTGGACAATGTTTAACCAGTTGTTAAAAAATACTTATTTCTTCGAACAATAAATTATTCAAGCAAAAAGAAAATCAGAATATAAAGTTGTTTAATTTTACAGCCAAATTAAATCCAGAGACAAGAACGATTACTACATTAGCTCAAATTATTTTTATTAACAACCTTTGGAAAATACTCTATAGAAAATAAATTGGTCTACTTGTTTTTGTCAACTACGAACGGAGACTTAAGATATTTAAAAAGGAACAAAAGCTCATAAGTTCGGTTATTTCACTTCACTTTATTCGTTTGAAAGGTTTATTAAACTGTAAAAAAGTTTTATATTGTTTTTTTTTAATTTAAAAGGTTTCAACCCATTAAATGACACTTAAGTTATTAATAAAACTGTATGAACAATTAGATTAGGTGAACAATTTAAAGTCTGAACCCGCCATTTTCTAGACCCGTTTTTTCGATCGTGACATCACTTGGTGTATATTTCTCTTGGAGCTGATGCTGCGTGTCCTTCTTAGTCTCGGAGCCGCCGAACAACCACGAACAGAAGACGCGCTCCAGTTCAATGCCGGGCGCTTCGATGAAGAGCCTAGCCGCGAGAGCTAAAATGTGACTTATACACAAGTTTCCGAAGAACGAGAACACCTGGAAAATCAATACAAATCTTTAACATAACGTATAAAAACCTATTATAATATTATTACTATTATTATTAGTTAGTTAGTGTAGGGAGCTGTTGGCTATTATATTATTATTATTATTATTATATAAAAACTTGTAGGGGTTAACGGTAATAGTGAGTGTAGTGAGCTGTTGTCTCGCGTGGCATGAAGAGTTTGCCACCACCCTCCTACGCATTGTAACCCGACTACCTGTTAAAAAGGCATTATACGTCGCTAAGGTGATGCATTGGGTATTAGCCTAGCTGATTATTATTATGATTATTATTATATCTATGAGATTGCATTTGGGCAGATAACCTTATAAAAATAACCCATTACTCTATCCATTAATGCGGGTTTCATTTTATACCGAGTAAAAGGTCATACTTTTAAATATTACTTTGATGTTCTGTTTTTGGAAGAAATGTTACTCTTCTACAATAGAAGGGGCAAGTTAAAGTCAACTCGCTGCCCTAGAAACGCCTTTAGGTTCTTAAGCCGTGTTAATTAATAATCGTAATTGCTTTTTTCCGCGACCACCACTAAAGGTAGGATTTTACGGCCTCCGCTAGAAATAAAGATCGCTAAGTCAAGCCATCATTATGAAGTAATATTAAATAAGAATTCGGAAAAATATGTCTAATCATCTAAGTATCCCCAAAACACAAATATTAATAAAAACACAAAATGAGAATTAATAGCTTTGTTCATAACTGCGAAAAGATGCATTAAAATGACGCTTTTTGTTTAGCCTTTTTCTAAAATCAGTCTTGGGTTATTTCATAAAATAATTTAATTTCAAAAAAATTTTGTGGGTAAATAATTTTCTGTGTGGTATGTGTAGAAATAATTTGAAATGAAAAACATATTGGCTCTTCAAACCGAACAATTAACGAATACAAAAAATAAAACCCCTTTCCCTCTTAACACGGTGCAACAGTTGGCAAGACTCCCCTCCTTTCAATTACGGAACAAATACTCAAAACCCACACACATAAAATAGCACCGTAAATCTTAACAAGTTGGCAAGCTTGCCAAAATATACCTCTCCTCAATGATATTTCACCATCAAAAGCGTCCTCCAAAAAAATGTTATCCCTTTTCTATCCCAACCAGTAGATTATTTTTGATTTTAATTATAAATATTACAAATGTTATTGCATTAAACAAATTTCCATTATCAATAGTAAAAAACACCAACTTAAGACCCAAAACGTTATTAATTTACAAAAGCAACAACGAGAAATATAAAATACAAATTTAAAATTATTAGAACGCCCCGAAACTTAAAATATAAGTGAAAATTAACTATTTTATAAAGAAAAACCAACCCATTGTATTATAGGTTTTAAACAATCAAATTTATATGGAAAAACGAAAGTTAAAGCGAAAACCAAAACTATAAGTGAAAGCACTAATAAAAACTGCGTGGGCTCATGATGACAACCCAACGAAGCCGATAAAAATCAATGCAAATAAAAAATCGTAGACCTGAATTATCCCCCACATTATCAAAAAACAAGAAAAATAACCAATAGAAAAATATATAATAATAACCCAAGTAAGTAATTAAAAATGTCAATCAAAATACCACAGTAATAAACATTGTATTAACAGAAATATGCAATAAAAATATATCATAATAATCCAATCAAACAACAAGGTAATTCTCATACTTAGAAAACCAGAAAATATCAATCCATATACCCACCGTAATGAAAATTGTAATAGAAAAACCAAACACCACTTACCGTTAACAATTCCCGGCTTATAACGCACACAAAAAACCCTAACTGAATAGTGAAGGGTTAACAACAGCGCATATCTCAAAGTAAATATATCCAACGTAACCATATTAATGAAATTATATCACACATTTGAAGCCGATAAGGAAACACGTAAAATAAATTACGGAGTTGCCAGTAAAGTAAGAAAAACGAAAAAAGCGCGTTGTATACCACTTGAAATTGTATTCATAAATGACTATTAACGGTTCAAACGTACCGATAGACAAAAATTTAACAAAGTGGACCACCCACGGGTTCTACCCTTTAAACCTCTTATCTCTGCTGACTACGCTAAAACAAGATTTGACCTTTAAAATTTCATCCGTAAAAAATTAAAGACTTGTAAAACTATTAATATACTCTAGCGCTTCAGCTGAGCTTTTAATTTTCAATGAACCGTAACATGTATCGGTGGTTTTGTGGTAGAAAATTCACCTGCCATACAGGAGGGCTCAGGTTCGAAACCCGCCCGATGCAAAATGATACTCTGACGTGAACATATGGTGGAAACCCTGCCATTTGGACGTTGAGACGTTTACCGTAACCCTCAGCACTCGGTCCGTCCCAAACGTCGGAGATTCTTCACGTACAATCGTAATTCACAAAAAAATTAATACACCCAATGACAAAAAGAGGGCGTGATTGTATCATTGTAATACTATGTCCTCTCGGCGAGGTAAAATATTGTTACGCAGATAGTTTAGTTATTTGGAACCAAGTGAATGGATACAATATTATAGAACTTGAAAAAATCCCATTTGTATTTGAGGAATCTGATGAAAGTCTATTATTTTAATCACTGAATCTAGTTTCGCCTCCAGGGATCGCAACGCTTTCTGTTATACATTATCCAGTATATATCATCGTGTGAATATCACTTATATAAAAATCATAAAGGAATAGCTATCTTTCGAATTTCTCTTATGTAAATTAAGCTTTGCTATAAAAATCAAAAATCGAATTTAATTTAGTGTACTCTTCGTGCCTAATATATTTGGTGAATAGCTATATATCAACTGACTGTGTCATATATTTTCTTTTTTCCAAATCTCAAAATTAACAAAGCGCCTTTTGTACAATAATAACTTAAATTTGGTTCTCTTCAACATAACTCATAAGCGTAAGGACTGGCACCAATGCATAGAACTGGGACAAGAACATTTGCTCATGAGTTGATTAATTTTCTCGCCTGAAGCGTATTCCTTGAATATAATTAAAAAAATTTACACACTTTTGGAACAAAATTATAGACTAATGCTTATATGTAGTTTAAAATAGCATCTGATCATCAAAATAAAATAAATCGTTAGATAACTGTTCTTACGTCATCCTCGCACGAGACAAAAAAAAAAAGCTCAATAATGGTTTTGATCGCATCGGCCAAAAATTATTATGAAGTAAATACTAAAATCGCGTAGGGACAGACACTATTAGCTTTTACAAGACTTATACTTACGAAGGTGCTGTTCGTGAGTTCTAATGATCCCTGCCTCGTATACCAATACACGATTTGAACCAAAAGGTGTGTCACGTAAAGTAGGAAAGACAGCTTGGCGAGTGGTTGAAAACCAGGCCACGAGAGAAAGTCGTTGACATATCCTGAGTTAATCATATTTAAAATTTTAAAATACATTTTTTACTACACTTCTATAAAAGACTATAAAAAATTTCAGATTTTCTACATCATATAGAATACTAAATACACTATTTTCATACTTATCAAAATTTAGTAAACTTAAATTCCATAAATATAATTAAAGCAATATCTTTGAATTTTATTGAAACGTTTAGCCGAATACGCAATTCTATTAATTTTTTTGTAGAACCAACAGCCGTATAAATATTCCAGAAGAAACAGCACTTATATAACGTTGGATTTAAAAATAAATCGTTAACTTAAGCCTGATTAAACTAAATAATGATAAATTGAACTGAGAGTATCAACCTCCTTTTCCAACGTAGCAAGCGTAGACGAGCCAGGCCAAAGCAATACCCCAGATGGTCCTTTGAGTAGATGAAAAAAGAACGGCTTCCAACATCGTGTAGTTTTGGTCCAAAGCCCAGGGGAACACTCCATATACAGCCGTCATTCCGAGAGCTATAGCTACTGCCCATCCAATCAGGGATTTTAACTAGTTAAGATAAGTAAAATAGTTATCTTCTTAAGGCAAAAAACTAATCAAGCGCAAACTTATCTGCCTCTTCATAAATGCAGAATGTCACTCGAGACACGATACACCCGGGGAATAGCCATTTAGGAAAAATTATACACCAGATTTCTGATTTCCAAATATTTCCGATACTTCCTAAATATTTCCAGATCTCCAGAAATATAAAAAATATTACTTTGGATTTCTCGATTTCTAGAAATACCCTAAATATTTCCGTTTCTTTCTAAATTTCCAGAAATATAGAAAATATTTCCGTTTATCTCTTTTTATTTCCCATATTTATTTCGATTTCTCGAGATTTCCAATATTTCTTTGGATTTCCCGATTTACACAAATATCTAAAAAAATTCCGATATTTCTCTAGATTTCCAACCGTTATTTGGATTTCCCGATTTCCAGACATATCGAAAACAAATCCGTTTATTTCTCACGATTTCCAACATTTCTTTGAATTTTTTCGAGATTTCAAATATTTCTTTGGATTTTTTTAGATTCTTAATATTTCTAATATTTCTTTGGATTTCTCTAGATTTCTAATATGTCTCCTGAATTTCTCTAGATTTCTAATATTTCTCCTGTATTTCTAGATTACCAAAAATATCGAAAATATTTCTTATATTTCTCCTGTATTTCTAGAATTCCGGATTTCGTTTTTCGATTCCTCACTATTTGTACACCAGATTTCTTAATTGACTACCCCCTCGGATAAACTAACGTTTTTTTAAAATTTAACCATCGATTATTGGACGTTAGTGTAGAATATGGCAGCGCAACTTGAACCTATGTTTTCGTGATTTCTCGACAATATTCTTCGGCTACAAGGCAAGAGAGAGCGTTTCTTCTTCGCTGCCCTCTGTAGCTACGAAAGGTGGTTTGTTTTCGGTGTGTCACAAAAGGAACAGGGTGCTCCTTCTTATTCTCAGTTAACGTTTACGCATTGACGCTTACACTGACCTTAGATACGTTTGTATCTTTATTCCGAGCCAGATACGTTCCCAAAAAGAGACCGATGCTGTAATTTCCCAGATGAACGTGAGGCTTAGATATCACGTATGACATATAAATAAATGATTTCCTACGAAAAAAATATAAACAAACTTTACTTGGTGTATATGGAGTTATAAGCATTATATAGCCAAACTGGTACGTTTTAGTAACAATTAATTTAACCCTTGAACATTAAATTCAAATACCCAATGTTGCCTCTCCTATATAAGGCGAAAGGCAAACCCATTTATAACCTTTAACATCGAAACAAGAAATCGTTATCTTTGATTGGTTATTATAAAAATGATTAGCTCTTTACCGCTGCGATAAAAAAATTCAGAATGTACTCGGCAAAAAGAAACCTTGAAAATAAAATTGAAGGAATCCCAATTTGTGTCTCACTGAATTGTCCCAATAATTTAATATTGTGTACACAAATTGGGCCCTGATCATTTTTACACTTATTTGGATGACAAAAAATAATGGGGATATCGCTTAAAGCTATTAGAGTGCCATGGTCTGTCAACAACAACCGCGAACAATATCCATCTGAAGCGGTAAGCACTACGCTAATAGGCTTCGGGAATACCGTCACTCGATTGGCCCTTTCGATTTTAAAGAAGGGAACATGTAGAGATGATAGATTCAATGTTCATACTTTCAATAATTGCATGGTATTATATAAAACACACTTTAAAATAATGAACGTGGAACCAGACCCTGGGATCTTTAAGGAAAGCCGTTGAATATTTTCGGATAATTTCATAAAAATTTAAACAATAAATAAAATCACCCGCTATTATATTTTTTTAAATACTGTTTCATCTACCAATTTAAAGACCCGAGTTTTCTGGCTTTTTATAATGAAACTACTCTAGAAATAGGACGCAAATGGATTAATTTTTATTTCCCCGTTGAAATGAGACGTTTTATGGGCGTGTTTACGTTGTTTATTTATTTACCGAAAAAGTAGACAGTATAATCTAATTCGTTGAAAAAGGTTTTCACTTACTCAAAACTGGCACCATCTGCTATCGCTGCTGGTGGAAACTCCATAATGTAGGTAACTACGCCACTCGAAACTACTCCAGCGATTATTCCAAAGGCCAAAAATATTGTACCGTATTTTGTTTTCCTGTTAAAATATAAATTATTGATTATGTTTGGCATGTATAGAATACGAGCGACTGACCACTGGCCGTAATCGGTGTACACTCGGTTTGAAATGATTTGTTTCATGTCATTTTTTCAAATCGCCGTGTTTAAAATCGACGTAATAGCTCTGTTATCGCTTGTTGTAGTTGCTCGGCAACCGTAAGCGCTCTGAATTTTAGACAATGACTGTATTCGAAAAAAGCCACTTTAGTAACTCACGTACTCTCAAGTTTCAGTTATTGAGTAATTGGTGTACAGAAAAACTATAAATTCTTAGCCGCTGGATAGTTTTCAACATTGTGAAAGATCAAAGTAAACCGTCTAATTTCTAATTAAATAACTTTATAAGTTTTCAAATTTCTCATTAGACTAGTTGGGCACCTTCTTTCATAGTAAATAATTGATTTTTAGTAGAAAAATGGTTTTGGTCTGTAGATTTAGAAGACGTGAAACTTTAAACAAGGATGAGTTCTTGGTAGTGCTCTGCCCATATGCGAAGTAGATATCATTTACAGATGAAATGATTCATTTTTGTTCAAATAATAACCGTAATTTGACCAGTACTCTTTCGCAAATAACTTTACCTAAAAAGAAGAAACAAGTAAACCATTCCGTAGAGAAATAATTGCATATCAGCAGAGAGGTACCACAGATGACCCATGCACTAGAAATAAATAAACAATAGGTGTTAAAATGACATTATTTTTGAATATTTTATATTTTTATATTTAAGCTATACTTCATGTGTATACATTTTCCCGCTTGATCAAGTTTATATTCCTTTGGATAACACAATTTTGTATATTATAATCAAATTGAAACTGAAAGTTTGTTATTTTTATAACATTTTCGATGCCCGCACCAAAAATATTCGTGTTCGGTTAAAATTGATTCTGTATAAATATTTGGCTATTGTATGAAAAATTATAACCGTTCCTTAGCAACACTGAAAATTTTAAATAGCTTTCAAATATTTCGCCCTACCAGAGCTTATATTTAACGGCTCTACCGTTACTTGCTGTATATAAATCTTGCTGCCAGCTATTAGCAACAAACACAACACCCCACGCAAGGAGAACGCAACCCGTGAAAAGTCGTGGATTTTATTTCGTATATTTTTCATTGGCTAGACGCTTTAGCGCCTGCTGCCGTCGGAAGGGGAAAATTCGGAAATTGTCTCCCCCCCCCCCGCCCGTAAAACGTTCAGCGTAAAGGCTCGTGACGCTCGTCCAATGAAATTCACAACCCTTCGTTAGCGTGTTTAAAGGCTAGCTGCGTTCTCCTCGTGTTTGTTGCTCCTAGCTGCCAGGTAGAATTTTAAATTATAATAGCCTACGATTAACCAAATATATTTTTGTTCACAATGCTAAATATACGGAAAATTTTCATTCAAGGAAAACATTTTATTTACCGTTTCTAATACCGGTAGAAGATTAGCGTAAAAAAGGAAGTTCGGCCACCAGCTTTTTTGACAAGTTTGAGCAATATCTGTGGCTATTGTTTGGTACTCGAGTCCCGAGTCCAACAAAGGAAAGAGCAGCCCGACTCCAGTCACGAAGGCTATGGTTGGTGCAAACCTGTTGAAGATACTTTACATTTACCAAATTCATCAAAGTCCGAATTTTTTAAAATAGCTTTAGGCGTTCTTTCCGTGGTTTTTATGTACAGTTATGATTTTAGTTCTTTTGAATAAAAACATTCGGAGTAAGCTCAACCTTTTTCACGAAACGTAAAAAGGACGTTCACCAATTACTTATTTATTAGCATTTTTTATTTATGTTATCGATATTGATAGTTTGATATATTCTTAATTTAGAATATAATTTAATAATTTAAAGTACAATTATAATTACGGGTAGTTTGAGTATTTGCTACGTTATTTAAAGGAATGGGGTTATTTTAATTGGTACATTCTGTTACTTGTGGGGTAGGGTGTAAAAAACCACCAAATATCATAACCATGGTTAATTTTATATTTTTAAATTAACTTTAAAGAAGACGCATGCAATAATAAAAGCTTCCTTTATCTCTGAAATGTTTTGTATTAACTCTCTTGATTTTTTGATTGCGACAAATTTGGTCTTAAAATTCCCCAATACAAATATTTTAGATAAACTTATCAATTCACGGATTTACAAAGTTGAAGTTAATAAAAACCACCTATGAACTATAATGCAATTAATTTACGCGACAAAGTAGAAAAGTCCACAATAAAAAGGGGGAAAAAGCTAAGCCCTCACAAATTGAAAGTGCTGATAAAACTTACGAAATACTTGGACCAATGGGTCTCCGACGACAAAAAAAAGCTGCTCTTTTCGCTTTAGTTAGACGCCAGCCAGATTCCCAGCAGGGCATTTATGAGCTCCAAGTAGGCCAAAACCGCTATACCACTGGAAATTCCGGCTGTTTGAATTCCATTTTCATTGGTTTTGGACTCGAAGATCTATTAGGTCTGAGCTTCGCGTTTTAATTTTAATTTTATCCTCGAAGACCAATAAGTCCTAGTATTTCGTAAGTTTAATTATTAATTTAAATTTGTTAGAGTAAAACTTTTTTGCTCCCATTTTATTATGGGCATTTTTACTTTTTCCCGTAATGTTCAAAGATGGTTTTTATTAACTTTAACTTATCGTACATTTCATTATCCACCAATTTCCCCTTATTCGGGTTTCCGTTGCTACGCAAGCCGTTTTGAAATTTGTATTAATTAATTTTTGTCCATATGATAGCGTGTTGTTACTAACTTAGAGAATTAATAAAAGTGGATGACTTTAATGTCAAAAGGAGTGAGGATTTTAAACACCTTCATAAATATAATACGCCCTTTCGCTCTGTTTCAGTTATTAGTCGAACAGTTCCTTGCGCTAACGAAAGAATTCTTACTTACCTCCATACTCTCCGTAAAATCATAATGATTGGGTTAAACGTCTTCTTCGAATCATAGAGCATAACGATGTTATACGCAACCAATGTACCCCTGAAATTTAAACAATTAATACGTTGACACACCGATGTTTCTTTCTTGGTCGAACAGTGAACTAGCTTACGTTATAAATAGAAAAGAATCCACGGACATGAATGAACCAGTTACAACCGTTAGAAAAAAGTCTTCATATATTTTTCTGATACCAAGAACTTGACCTATGAACAAAATTATAATGGCTTGAGGATCTTGACGCGTAAAGGAAAGTATTATAAGAATAGAGTTTTCTGGGCACGCAATTGTCCAAATTGTTTTTAAAACCGTTTAAGGTTTTTTTAATTTTTTGATATATCATTTCCATAACTCGCCCCAAAAATATCCAAGATATTACATTCTTCTTATTTCCAAAAATTGATTCTTCAACCCGTCGGATTTTGGGTTGGGTTCGTCTTGCAAACCTGATCGACGAGAGTTCTATTTTTACTGTCTGATGTGTCTTTAAATGTTTTTCTCATTAGGATTTACTAAAAGTTAAAAACCCAAATTTTTGAACACCAATTGTCCAAATTGATGTTACGTACAGGACTCGCTGGTAAATACGTTTAATCTGTGTCATATGTCCTCTCGATTGAGGTATCATTTTTATTAGCTCACCTTACGGTTTCAAAGCCGTACCAAAATTTTCTATAGAAATTCGAAATAGCCTGTACGCTACAGATATTTCTAAAAACCAAAGAGAAGTCATTGGATAGAGATTTTATACTTATCCGTAGATAAATTTACTACAAAAATTCGAAAAATTCCTTTAGCGCTTTGGGGCTATAAAACTTCTAGAGTAGAGATAGTTATAAGAACGCCTTAGAATTATTTTCTTTAAAATAAATATAAAACCATAAATCAGTCGCTTAGACCGACGAATTTACAGATTTCTTAAAATGGGAGTACTACTTTAACAGTTTATAGTATAAGTAATGAAGCAACTGCAATTTGAACCAAAGACCTACATAAGTTAATCCTTCTTACAGAATTGAAATAATGGTCTTTTAAAGGGAAACAATTTGTAACGGCTGTTATGATCTATATAATTTAATTAAAAACTATCCTTTTACGGGATTCTGTTGCAGACCAAACTAGATTGTCTCCTAAATTTCAATATTTTCACTCGTCAAATATAACTTTCTGTATCTTCAATAAGGGTCAATTAAATTGTTTCGCTCGCGTTATGTATAAATCCAATGAACTTGGCCAACTACCACGATGTTAGATCAATATAAGCTCGATGTTCCCCTGTCTCCAGGTCTTAACTTGAACATCTGACCAGCTTTTACTGGAAGTTTTAAAACCTAACTACTGAAAGATAGCCTATATATCTCTTTTCTTAAAATTCAGCCTTAGTCACCTTAAAGTCTGGTTTTTCTCTATACCGTACTAGGGTTGATCACCTCTGATTAAATTCTTAAACACTTTTATTTACTATTGTTTGGGTAATTTATGTCATTTCTTATAAATTTTACCTTGACTAGACCTAGTCAGCTACTTAGCTTTATGGCTAGAATCCATGTGTATATAGGATCTGGTCGAAGAGTATTCCTGGCCGAAGCTACAACTTCCCTGGTAAGCATTCAAAAGATATTCTAAGGTATATCTGAAATTCCTTTTGAAGGTACTCAAAAATAAATCTTTCAAGTGATTTATAGCTAAACTATAAACCTTTCTCTAAAGATTCTTAAGAATATATAATATTGATTGATACGAATTCTATACATTTTATTAACCTTATTTAATAAGTCTAATCATAATTGATTGTTAATTTAAAAAGCTTTAGAACAATTAATCATGTTACTTATTTATTTTTAGTGGTCTTAAAATAATTGTTATAAGAAACCATCCATTGGTGATAGGATCGTGCAAACGACTGGAGAGGTAACAAATGCCCCATATCTTGACCTCCGAAAGCTCAAATCAATGTTGTGACCTCTCAGTTATTGGTACGCAATTACATTGTAGCAGAGTACTGTGGTTATTTTTTCAGTTCCATATACCATGACGACAGATAAACAAATTTTCAGCCAAAATCAACTTTCCCGTTCAAAATTTACCACAACATAAATCTCTAGCCTCTGTTGTTGACCACTTTTGGGAGTCGATAGTTCGAGTGAAGGTTAATACGTTTCTATAAGACATTTGATACTGGTAGATTGGATTTCAGAATGGTCGATCATGTACTCACAAGCGTTTACATGATTTCCACGAGTATTCATTCGTTCTTGATGAAGGATGACCGCAGGATATACACGTGGTTTCGTTTTAATGGACAAAATTTTTTTTAATTTGTTTGTCACCAGCGGCTGATGTTTAAACTTTAGATAATTCGGGTCAATGTAGCACTTTCGCGTCGGTTTCGTGTTTTACGATCCAATCGCCTATACAACGAGCTACCTATGGCGGTGAATAGAGTTTGTACCATCCTGCACGTTCCGATGTTACGCACTTACCACCTTTAGGGTCGTTACGTTTAAACATCTTCGTATCAGATTTTGTACGTGTGTTGACTCCATACTGTTTTCGGATGACATTTCATTTGCGGTGTTGCGTACAACCTTTTTCTTACTATCAAGAAATATATCTTTCGGTTATTATATAAACTTGAAAAAGTAAGAGGAGACCTACATTTATGGGAAACTAAGCTTTATTAGGAAAACAAACGTGGATCTTCGGCCTATAGGCCCGAGGGCAATTCAAAAATTAGTTTCCCCTAAATGTTGGTATTCTCTTACTTTTCCGCGTTTAACTGACATATCTTTATATTGATTGCTTGAAGACGGTCTCGTGATGACGTAACTTACAAAAAAAATCTTAACCTTACCCGTGTCTACACAAGCAAGATTGTAATTATCGTCGTTTTAAGTTATTTAATACTGTTATCCCACACCGATTACTCGGGTAATAGAGCCAACTACCTCTGTCGTATCATTCGTTAAACCACTGATTTTACACGTGCATACAATGTGCACTTTCTTTCGATGCACTTACCAGATCTGAACTGTATATGTGTTTGAATTGTCCCCTATAATTCCCTACAATAGACTTTGCAAAATTTAAATAATTTTTAATATTATAGTTCTGTTGTAATTTGTTAATATACTCGTGATGGGAAAATGCAAAGTGATTAACCTTTCATAGAAATAAATATGCCGTAAAATATAGAACCGGGACCTTTTTGGGATTCAATTCTGAAGCGTGACCATTCAAAAGAGAGCACGAAGAATTATACCTTTTTCGGGCACGGCAACAACTCGGAGCTATATTTAGGTTTCAGTAATAACTTAAGAATAACTATATGAAAATAAAAATAATAATTAATAAAAGTAACGGCGTTTTTGAATACACGACAAATTGAAGTCATCCTTTTTACGGAGCACGGTTGTACATGGAAGATAATTATCAGTATATAGATAAAATACTTACTAATTTTATTCCTGTTTATCATAGAGTAAGAGTGTCCCAACAAAACCCAAGTGGCCGAAAGGAACCTCAGACCATTCATGCTGTCGAGAGATCTTTGGTTAGCTGGTCTTGTCCTCATTAACTTTAAAAAGTTTTCTACCATTGAAAAGCATTGCAGTATTCTCATGGTGTAACTATCTGTAAGAAGATTAATCGATTATTTAATACTGACATTTGTTCGCCTGATCTACTAGACATATATATATATATATATATATATATATATATATATATTTGAAAATGGGTTTGGAAAGTAACGTTATAATAATATTGGAAAAAGCACCATTTGAAAGATATGCTTACCGTTTTTGCTAGACTTTCCCTTACAAAGGTACTTATGCACCTCCAGTCCTATTGTTACGGCCGAACATAGAATAACGATAATAAATGTAGTTGACCTGTAATGCGAAAGTCAGCGTGCTTTAAAAATATTGTATCTACAAATGATCTTAGTTTCTTACGCGATTGCAATCTGTAAAATGCTCATTACTAATGACTCTTGAAGACCGCATTCTTCGAGTTCCATGTACAACCCAAGTTGGGACCCTCCTGTACAAAGAAAGGTTACTTTTAACATGAAATCAATTTAATATTTATGCGTAGAATTTTTTAAAAAAAATACCAAATTCTAAAGAATATCTACAGTTTTACCATTCCTTGAATTATCACAACCTTTGTAAAAGCATTTGAAAATTTATAACCATCTTATGAAATTGCTAAGCACATATTCTTTTACTATTTCATTAGATGAAATATTTTCCAGTGTGTTTAACTAATACAAGCTGTCAATAGGGTTTTGACTTATAATATCAGAAAATGACTTAAAGATTATTAAAAAGTTATATTATTCTATCCTACTTTTGAGAGTGGTTCTCTAATGCCCTATTTTTTTATTCTTTGAGGCTTTTGAGTAGCTCCTTGATAGAAGATCTAAATGATTTCCATTATTTTTCATATCTTCAATCCTTTTTGTTTGGCTCGAAAATCTGCCACCAGAGCATTTGCTTTTTATTACAATATTCGCAACGTTTTAAATTTTTATTTAATAATAAATAATAATAATAATCAGCTAGGCTAATACCCAAGTCACCACCGTAGGCCCAAGTCATCTAGCGATTTGTATCATACTATCCTTGAAATTTCTTATACTTTACGGAATTTCTTGCAAACTTTAACCTTAAATGCGTGTAAATGTTTTCATGGGGCACAAAACATAAATCTCTTATGCTTTGGTTTCGAGAAAAGATTTATGAGCGCTGGTAACATACACCAACTCGGCTCACAAGGTTAAGCTTTCTCGCTCTCTTCAACACTTCAAACTTTCCTGCTTTAAATAACTGTATATGATTTCCGTTTTGGCAAAGACTATTTTTTATAATAACGCGCTTTGTCTTAAAAAAACAGTCAAAAGCTCAGATTACTTTTAAAGTTCCAGACTGCCTCAAGGGGGTCTTCAATCTACCTTCCATTGAGATTTAATGTTTTTAAATACGCTACTGGTAACGCCTTATATTTTCAGTACGAACAAATGGTGTGTATCGAATACTTACCAGCTTCAACCAACTGCCGTAGGTCGTCTTCTGAACAACCGGATGGTACGCAGATACCAAACTTTGACGGAGAGTCGTACATAGACCATAAAAGGTTACTAAACCCGTTCATAGCCTAAAAAATTGAAGTAATATTTCGATAAAAAACATTGTAACAGTAAAGAGCAAGTTTGATTTGAACATTATTAGACAGTTTATTTATGAAACAACCGTGACGGCTCAGGATCTTACTTCTTTGTTGTAAATTTACAATAATCGGATATAATCATTTAAATTTAATATTGACTTAAAAAACCAAATGTTTTGTAAGAAATTTAAGTATGTTTTAAATTAGTTGATAAGGGCAATTTTATCAAAAAGTATTTATTCCAGAGATACGAAAATTTCAGGAAACAAGTTTCAAAAGGGAACTTCTTAATGTGTAAATTTTATTGAAATTCAAAAAGGAAATTTGGTTTCTTCACCGGTCCACGATTACCTTAAAGGAAAAGTTCAGGTTGGATAAGATTTGGATTTACTTGAAAGATTATGTTTAAATAAACTCAAAAATATTAGCCGTAAAATGGTATCTTTTTTTAATGACAAGAAATTAATTTTTAAACGAGCCAAATTTACCCGCCAAGCGATCTGCCATTTTGTTTTGCGGTGACGTTTAAGGACTTTAATCACGCGCTGTTAGCTTAATAACAGCGATCTGCTCCATGCGCGTGCTTGCTCCGCGTATGGTCTGCGGAGGGAGGGTGAAAGAAAATGGCAGCTCGCTTTTCGGGTAAAATTCACTCGTTTAAAAATTAATTTATCTTCATTAAAAAAACATACAATTTTACGACTGATATTTTTGAGTATATTTAAACATGATTTTTCAAATAGACCCTAGTTTTACCCAACCTGGACTTTTCCTTTAACTAGTGCTCCGCATGGCTCCGGCTCCGGAGCCGGCTTCGGCTTCAGGTCCGGCTCCAGCTCCGACTTAAACCCTATCGGCTCCAGTCGGCTCCGGCTTTAGTTCCGGTGAAAGCCGGAGCTGGATCTGGAGCCACGGCTCCGGCTCCAAGTTTTTTAAACCGGCTCCAGGAGCCGGCTCCGAATTAAAGGAGCCGGCTCCTGAGCCGCCTCCAATACTTTTATGGTAATTTCTTATGTCTAAGCTTTGGGAGCATCCATAAATTAAGTGAGGCATTTAGGGGAGGGAGGGGATAGAGCTGAATCTCACCCAATCTCACGTGGAGGAGAGGGGGGGTTTCGGCAAATATCACGTAATTGTTTCTGCAAGAAATAGTGTAAAATTGCGATAAAACTGGATTAAATTAAGTAATTCAACCCTTGTACACCTTCATCAGCATGCCCTATGACCTCTATTGCCCAAGTGTACGTGGTGATCAGAAAAAGAGATGCTGCAATACATGCGGTATCTACATTCTATCCCTCACAAGAGCTGCAGAGCACCGGCGTGCGGTTCACAGAGCACCAGCGCGCAAAGTGTGAACTTCACGGATTGTCACACGCCGTGTTACCGAGCTTCTGTGCAAGCGACAACGGTTTAAAGTGACTAAATCAGAGCGAGGTTGAAGGAGCAGATGATTCTACTGAAAATCACATGGACATGTTGGTTCCAGTAGTCACTCTTGAGACCACACATGAGTCCCCGTGGACTGAATTGGAATGAATATTCTTTTACGAATTTAAATAGTTCCTTAATACTTAAAATATAAGTATTTTATTGTTCGATTTTCTCACTGTGATTCTAGACTACGTTCTGTCTATAATACTAGTCTTAACTAGTCTTAAATATAAATAATTTAGCAAATTATGTTTTTTTTTAAATAAATCCAATGCAATCAAACACATATTAACATATTTACACTAAAAATACGCTTTTTGAAAAATCTCAGTTGATATTAGGAGGGAGGGAGGGGGGAAGAAAATGTTCCGATGGAAAAGCAGGCAGGCCGCTCGACTGTCTCAAAAATATGTTTTGCGAGAAGCGTAAAAGCTAGGCGAAGCATCAAGGGTAAGAAAATTTCAAGGGTGACTGACAGAAGAAAACCAAGGACTTTAAGCTGTAATTTTATGTTTAATTTTTGCAAATCACAAGAAAAATATAGCGGAGATACTTTTTTCCACTAAATAGTCCAAAGAAAAGATTTGGAAGGAGCCACCTTAGAACCAAGTCCTATAGTGGTAATTAATTCTATAAATTCAAGCGGCCTGGTTGCTTTACGTAGGAGGGTGGTGGGAAGCCCTTCAATTCACTGGAGCCACCACAATGCATTTATTTTAACAGTTAACCTCAACAAGTTTTTATAAATAATATCTTGTTAGTTTTTTCGAACACTGTTAATAAACTTGAACAAACCTCAGTTTTAAAAGTAGAGTTTATTTGATGGAACAGTGGTTTAAACCATTTTAGATTCTTTGATTTCGGTGGGAGTGGAGTTCGAACCGAGATAATGCAGTATCGGCCAGTTTCGGGGGGTTTTTTTGAATTTACGCCACTTGGAATCTTCACACTGACACACTCATCAAAGGAGCCCATTGAACTTGGGCGGCCCATTAAGATTCCACTTTGAGGTTTTCCAATGGAATCCAAAACTATTAAAATATATGGTCATGAAATGTTTTACTCAAAAGTTACACAAATTGAATTTTGTTTAATTATGATTAAATGATACAAATACTTAAATGCAAATCATGAAATCATTTAAAAGTTTAAGCTATGTTCAAAATATATGTAAAAGATGATTTTACTATTTCTTAATCGCAAAATTACCAATTAAATATGCTTAAAATTATTCCGATCACAAATAATGTAGCGCAGTTTTATATAGGAACCCACTTATTCAATAATTTTCACTTACATTTTCAATTAAGAACAAGTTTTGTTTATAAGTTTTTATGGTTGGAAATTTTATCCTCTAGATTCCGTAGAGAAAGTAATTTTGGTGTTAATGTCAATCTAACTAAAAAATGGCTGATCTGCACCTTTAAGAGTTTTATCTGACTAACCGGAAGAAAAGTATTTTGGTTAGGTGGTTTTAGCACTTTTTAAGAGATACAACGGATGGTTGTGATTTTGAATCTCTTATTATACAAATGCTTTTTTTAACCCTTAAAGGTTTTTCATAATTATTTTTCATTTCTCTCTGTTAAGCGGAAAGGGTCAAAATTTATGATAATTCTCTCCTTAAGTGCTTTCGGCGGCTATAACGACAATGGTCAAGGAGTTCACTATTTTTACCCGAAATTGTTAAGACACTTTATTTTGAAATTTTGAATTTTTAATAAGCGTTCAAATTAGATGTTCTCTAAAAATATAACGAAAAATAGATTTGGATCAATATTGAATAATGTAATTTGAAAACAATTCGGAGATGGTTGAAGTTTATAAGACAACAATTTTTTTAATTAAATATCTCGTCCGATAATGGAAGTTAATTTGTGCCAGAAATTCTTGTCTAAATGCTTTAAGTTAAAATGAGGAAAATATTCAATAATTTCCAGGAGGATAAACGTTCAGTCATTTTTAAAATTGTCACGTTGAGTTAATACCTTAAAGTATTGAATAGTAAGTCATCCTAATATCTTTACTTTTTTAAAACGTTCAGAGTTTTTTATGCTATGTACGCTGGTAAATGCATTAAAGACTAATAAACATACTTTAAGAGGCATACGAAAGGTTTATTATAAATGTTTTACTCTTCACTCTATTTTCTTAGCGGACTTTCTAATAACATTTCATCTTCTGGTCCATATTAAATCTGGTCTCCTTTATCTACAACTTATGCAAAGTACACAAAGGCGGTTGGGTTAACTCCTTACCAGCTCTAATTTAACATTATTAGAATAGAAAATTTTCGAATTACGATGTTTTATGTAATTTATGTAAGGAGAGTTGATATGTAAAATCTCAGCAAATATTTATTGTTTAGGGCTCAGATATTGTTTTTTTAAAGCTGCCTATTCTTAAATTCTTGTATTTCTATCAACTCAAGTGTTGTTAAACTTCCGGAAAAAGAAAATGCGGAAAATTTTCCGCAAAACGGGAAAATAAAAAATTGAAACATAAATTACTTTTTAAGTGTTTTTAACGTTTTCACTTTATATCGATATAAAATGGTGTATATCAGTAAACTTACTTAAAAATATTACTAATGTTACATTGTTAATCAGTTTAAACTAGTCTAGAGGTTTAATTTTACTTTCAGATTTGAAAATATTAGGTGAAAATGCCGCTTTATTTAAATTTGCAAACAATATATTAGACTAATCATGGAATGAAAACTTTTTTTATTTTTTTCGGAAAAAAAGAATTCCGACTTACAACACTTATCAGCTCTCAAACTGAAATAACGTCAAAAATGTTAGTACACTTTATGTAAAGAAGTAACAAAAGCGTCGAAAGCTCTATCTACTATGTTCATTAAAGAAGGTTTTCTGTATTTTGTTTCTTAATTACATTCAAAGATAATTCGACGGTGAAGTTTTTTTTCTTATTTAAGTGTTCATAAAGTGATGCAATATTGTTAAATATCTCTGTTGTATATATTAACTTTGAAAATTAACAAAACATGTAAAATGTAAGCCAATATTTCGAATACCGACCCTATGCATTAAAATGCCCAGAATACCCTAAACAATAAATATATATTCTTTGTTTAATGTAAAAAGATTAATACTTTCACGGTCTAAAATTAGTGTACTAATTTTTCGTAAACTCTGATAAAATATCCTTTTGACTCAATAACCTTTATTGTTGACCATTCATAAACAAAAGAAATTTAGGGTAGAGAAACTGGCGACTAAAAGTTTGGCAACGTATGTATTTGTGAGTCTTTCTTTCAAAACATAATAATGGAATAATAGTATTCCCAATAAACAATTGTTTGAATAATTCTTCTGAAAAGTAAGTAAATTACTAAATAATATCATGAACATTATTTAGGTGCCGTAAAGGACGATGAATACTTTAAAAGTTACAGTATATCCATTTAACGGTTATTTCTAAACTTGAAATAGATTGGTTTAACCCATGAATTATAATAATTTTCTTGGTGGATAGTTTATTGGAAACAGCGTCCAAAGTAGCCTTCCTTACACAAATATAATAAAAAAAACACCTAAAAGCCCTTTAAAGGCAAGTGTCAGTCCCACAAGGATTCAATAGCAACCTTTAAAGGGTTATCACATATTTACCAATTTAAACTGCTATAAATTATGATTTGGTTCTTAACATAGAAATCATAGGAATTCATTTCTAACCCTTTTCAAACTCTTTACACCTTTATTTAGATCCTTTACTGAAATACGTAAAGTTTATATAACGAAATAATTTCCTTACTTTGAATTGCCCACATTTTCATATCTTTCACGGCTAACAGAGTCTTCAAGAGAGAAGCCATGCAACCTTCGCTCAAGTCGACCTCTGCACTTTGCCTAAGAACCATGGGAATGGCGTTTTTGATCAAAGACTCGATGCCCGATTTCACGTTGCTCTCCAAAATTAGTAATTTATCGAAAGCAGCTTTTTCCGAGACTTCGGTTTTGGGATTAGGAAACACGCTGAGTTTATCTCCATTTGAAAACGACCAAAGGAAAGAAAATAAAATCAAATAACAGACGCGGATGCTCGTCACGATCTTCATGCTAAAATGAGACGTCTCGTTCACCACTGCAAAAATTGTAGACTGATAAATTCGTTAAGAAATGAAACGACCAACTTTTTTACAAAATATCCTCTAGAGGAAAAGAGGGGGAAGGGGTCCAAGGACCAAGTGATGGCTATTGCCCGAAGGTGAAAAATTAATTTAAAAATCGATGGCGGATTCAACGAAGATCTTAGGCTGTATTTAATAATGGAAATGGAAACTTGGAAATGGAAACTTGTTTATTGTGTATCAAAACAACACTATTACAGCGTCAGCTAGTTGACACACATTGCATAAAAATTACATGTACAAAGTGTTTAAAAATGACCGAAAGGTGAAAAGCTGAATGTAGTTTTAAGTGATAAACAGGTTTCATGGCTCCTACGTATTAAGAGCCGGTAAAGTTTTAAGTTCAGATAATTTACAGCTAAATAAATCGACTACTTCAGTATTTTTGTTTGCAGTTTTTAAAATTCGGTTAATGGGGTTTAAAAGACTTTTAGAAATTTTGAACAATTGGGGGTGCCATGTATAATAGTTAGGGACAACAAAGTTTATTTTGGGAAGAAAGTCCTCGCTAGGAATCTGATTTTTTAACAATTTATATAAAAAGATAAGTTCGGATTTTTCCCGGGTTACAGATAATTGATCAATTTGAAATTCTCCTAGTAAAGTAATATAGTTATATCTATGACTTTTTATAAAGTTAGTATGTAAATATTCGATAAATTTCTTTTGTACTGATTCAATTATTAAAAGTAGATAGAGGCTACAGCCTCCCCACGCCAACGAACCGTACATGAGTTTAGACCGAGTTAAGCTTTTATACAGAAGAATAAAGTGAAATTTTGAATTGATTTTTTTGGCAAGTTTTAAGATAACACCTAATAGCCTTCTGCAGCTATTAACAATATGATGGACGTGATCTCGGAAGTATAACCCTTTATCAAGGTATATTCCGAGGTCTTTGGCAGAGTCTTTGCGCGGGACTGTATCACCGTTAATAATAATAATAATAATAATAATAATAATAATAATAATAATAATAATAATTAAATTCAATTCAATATTTCCACATAAGACTTTTATCACTGAGATTATAATGTTTCTTAAATTTGAGATTTCCAATAGACTTCGTGAAACATTTTGAACATGATTTACTATTGCAATTATTAATTTTAAATACCTTATATTTAAAATAAATAAGTTAAAAGTTCACAGTTATCTCTATAATTACAGTTAAATTCGCATTGTCTTTAAAAGTTAATTTTCCTATTGCTTGGGAAATTAGATGGCACCAGGTGATGTTCACTCTGACTTGTGAGAAAATTTCTTTAAAAAATGTATAATGATATAGGCATATATATATACATGTATAAATTTGCTGAACCAGAAAAGTAAATTCGATATATCGTTTTAACCAACAACTGAATGTATCATTTGAAGAACCTGCTTAAAGGACGTTTAAAACTTGAAAATAGTTTCGGTTTACCTATTTTCTGATAGGACGTTTAACAATTATCCCACAAAGTGTCCCAAACTCGGCGTCAACCTAAGAAAGTGAAGCTGCATGGGTGTGAGATGAACAACTTCGATCTCCCTTTTCAAGTCAGCGTTGTCAGATACATTGGTAGTCAATAAAAAAATTTCAAATTTGAAATCCAAATGAAAAAGTTATTTATTTTCGATTTTCATGCACGAAGGAGTTAGAGGGCCAAGTCTTAGTGCGATTTAAAGCATTCGCATAGACATATATTATAAAAGTTGTTAACACTCGTAAAAATAGAATAGTAACATGTTAATTACAAGAAACAGTTAGTTTCAAAAATTAACAAAATTAAAAAAAACACACTAAATACACTAAACTAATAAAAAATAAACAATGGCAATGCTGATGGCTTAAGGCAGGGGAATTTTAATTATATAACATCATGGTATTTTATTTTTTCTCGTTAATTTGCCTAATAACTTCTTAACGTTAAGAATTTGTTCGCTAATTACTCTAGCTTAGAACGTTGATTATAATATATCAAGACCCGCCTTAAGAAACCAAGATTGAACAAACATGCTGAAGCATAACATAAAAAACATTTTTTTTAAATGCAATTGCCAAAGCAAAGCAAAATAAACTGAAATTTGAACGTTAAATGCTCAAGCGTAGTATATCAAGGCATTTAAAATTGTAAAATTCTATATGTTGCATAGCAAAGAATGTTTTTAGAACCAAATGCTATAGGATAGTAATCTCGAGTTTTTGAAAGTTGAACGCTATCGAATTTCATAGCGAATGGTGGTTTTGAACATTAAATTAACAAGGTATGTTCTAAAAACGTAGGTTCAAAACAATGGAAGCTCTTAACAATGGACGTTACTAACAATGGACGTATCTAATAATGGATGTACCTAACCAGAGATGGTCCTAACCAGTGACGTTCCTAACTATTAACGTTCCTACAAAGCGGCGTTCCTAACACTTAACGTTGCTATCAAGCGACGTTCCTTACTAGGGACGTTCCTAACAAGATACATTCTTCCTAACAAGGGTTTTTAATAAACATGGACGTTATTAAAAATGGAAATCATAAAACGACTTTAAAACAAGGGACTTTCCTAACATGAGATGTTCCTAACAAGATATGTCACTTATACTGGACGTTCCATACAAGGGACGTTCCTAACCAGGGACGTTCCTAACCAGGGACGTTTCTAACCAGGGACGTTCCTAACAAGTGACTTTTCTTACAAGGGTCATTCTTTTCGAGGATTAAACCTAACAAGAGACCATCCTAACAAGGGATTTTCCTTACAAGGGACGTACTTAACAAGGGACGTTCCTATCAAGGGACGTAGCTAACAAGGGACGTAGCTATCAATGGACGTATCTAACAAGGGGCATTCCTAAAAAGGGACGTTGTTAAACAGTGTCGTTTCTAACAAGGGACGACCCTAACCAGAGATTTTCCTTACAAGGGACGTTCCTTATTAACGGACATTCATTTCAAGGGACGTACCTAACAAGAATCGTTCCTTACAAGGGACGTTCATTTTAATGGACGTTCCTTAAAGGCGACGTTCCGATCAAGGTTTGTTAATAAGAAGGGACGATCCTAACAAGGGACGATCGCGATCCTAATAAGGTACGATCCCAACTATGGATGTTCTTAACAACAAGCGTTCCTAACGAGGAACGTTGCTAACACGGGCCGTTCTTTACAAATAATTTTCTTCGCTTAACATAAAAAAACAAATAGTTGTTGGCAATGAAACCGAAAATCGTTTGAGGGGTATTTTATGAAATTAATCCTCTCAAAGTGTAATTATAAATATTAAAATAAATCCTGCTAGAGTCGGGAGCAAGACCTCAGATGGGTTTTGGTCGGTTTTTGTCAAACGGATGGTTCACTGTCCCTCAAGAAGAGTTCAAGCGCTCTTGACCAAATCATTATTTGGTGGAAAGTACGGGAACAAAATAAAGAGTGACTTTTGTTAATGGAATTGCAACTTTGGGTGCCAGAAACATAAGTAACTCTTCTCTACTTTCAAACGCTTTCATTTACAGGCTTAAATTATTTCAATTATTTTCCAAGAAAGCTTTCCATCCGCCCGGTTTACTAATGTGCCTATTTTTTTAATTTTTTTCTTTAACTGCTGCCGGCTATTAATACGCCCCAAAAGACGAACATATATTTTATAAAATATCTGGTTACTTTTCTCCGTAGCCAATGCAACATTTAATTTTTCTTTTAATTTGTTTTTAAAATTTCCTTGTGCTTTAATTGCAACTTTAAAACACGTACAGTCATTATTTTGAAAATGAACATATAAAAATGGTTTCAAGAATTACATTCAATATTGTTTAAACTAGAGTTAATGTTTTTGCCATTACGTCACAAATGACGTCTGCCCTCAGTAGTTTTTATTTTGATTAAGGCAAATGACGTTGGCATGCTGTTTAATAGTGGGAAATAAAGCTAAATTAGGTTTTTAGGAAACTAAATAAATGACCAATTACATCTTAATTGGCATAAATATTAAAAAAACATTTGAAGCCATTAATAACTTAAGACATTTTTAGTTTCATTGCTTTGTCTAAAATAAGTTGTTTTTAAATTTATGTCAAGAGTGATGACGATAGCTAAAAAAATAAGGTTTTACAACTGTAACTTTTTTTAAATTTTAGAATTCGTTTTACTGATTCATGAAAAAAAGTGTACATATTTAACACATTGACCTTATTAATTTAGTGTATCTCCTATTATGGGAAGTGCTATTTTAGGGAACTGGCTCTTTTAAGAGCTGTCCTTTTTGGGAAATGCACTTCGAGTGAGCTGCAATCCAAGGGTTTTACTCATTAATAAGGGACGTCAAAGCTTGGGGAAAGGGGGACAGCATCAAATAGAGCTGTGGCAGGGCACCCTGGCCACGGCCGTTTTTGGGCTCCTCGACATCCCCCTCCCCTTGTGCATGGCTCCCAACTTTTTGTGTGACAAAAAAAACAGTTGCTAATTGTTAAGAACTGTTCAAACTGTAATTAATAATCAAAATCTATTCAAATGGTAAATGTGTGACTTAAAACAGTATTTTAAATAACTCTTATAAAATAATTAAAAATTGAAATTGGATATAACCTCTGGTGAAATTTTACTTCATCGCCTTCTCAACACAATGAAACCAACTACATTCATTTATTTTGTACGATATTCTCATAAAGATTTAATTAAAAAATTTTAAATATACGGTTTTGAGTTGGTTTGCCAAGTTAATAAAATAATTTATCTGAACATATTCAAGAACACATTTTTATCTCCCTAAATAATAAAAATTATATCAAAATCAAAATCACAGTGAAACTGATCTAAGAATGACCTAAATAGTCAGATATAAAAGTTTCGTATATAGGAAGCTGCACTGCCAGGGGTGTGCTCTTGAATGATGATAATGCTATGCTTGAAAGAAACCACTCTCTTAATAAAATACGCTTTATGGGACCTACGCTTAAATTTTACTTCTAGTTGGTAGTATAAATCGCAAAGAATACTTAATAACATTTCTTTTGGGTAACATTTGCGCGCCTTTAAACTTTAAAAACCTTCATTAAATACGCTCTAAATTATTAATCTGATATGATTTTAACCGTTCACCAACGATTTCCAATATCTACAAAGTTTTTTGATAAGAAAAGTATACTAATAATTTGTTGTTAGTTTTCATTTAAAATATTTATGGATAAAAATGGTAAATTTCTACTTTTATTTTTAGATTGGAACTGTTCAATACTTTGGTTTTTTGTTTATTTTTGATAAGCCAAATTTGAGAGTTTGGATAGATGCACGCTTCAATGTTAATAGCCTTTAATACATTGGTTTTTAGAGATGTCGATACTGCGTACCCGGGTGTAAGTTGATAACATTTAGAAATTTGTATGGCAGATTTTGTTTATTTTCCAAAAATACATTCTTTAAAAAGTGGATAAATATGATTGAAAAATGCTTTAGAATATACAGGGTGTTTTGAATTGCTCTGACTGGGCATTTTGTTTTTCAGAAACTGCAAGAGATAGAGTTGCGAAATTTTCAGGGTATTATTTCTAGTGTGGGATCGATTTAAATGCTAAGTTTCAGAAAAATCGGAAATAATGTCGGGTTTTTGTAAAACATATTTTTTCACCGGTAGGTGCTAGAAAAAACGTTTCAATGAGAAAGTTGTAGAGTGCTGTTGAAAATGTTCAAAGAAATTGGTTTCATTGGAAAAGAACACTTTTTTACGAAGATATGAGCTGATGAAAAAAACAAGCTGTCCATAGGGGCAAATAGCCTTCTCATTTTTCATTTTTGTACTTAAATGAAATAAATATCTGAAAGATTTAATTGAACATTTAATTCGAAAAAAAATTACAAGTGAGGTTCTATGATACCTCCGTTTTCCACGATACATGTTTGGGCACGATGAAGCATGTTTTGAAACGAGCGTCTGATCATATCAGGAGTGACCAGTTCAAATGATTCGGTGACGCAAATCTTCGATGTTTTCAACGGGCTTTACGTAAGCTTGTGCTTTGATGAACCCCCACATGGAAAAGTCCATGGGAGTTAGGTCCGGAGATCTCGCAGGCCATCGAACGTGACCGTTCCTGTTTACCCAACGCTGAGGGTACTCGTTGTTAAGAAGCTCCACTACACATCTAGGTACGTGGGGTGGTGCGCCGTCATGTTGGTACCACATCTGTCTGTAAACTTCCAGCGGAATACCTTCTAAAGCGTCTGCTATTGCGTCCTGCAAAAGCGCCAAGTAGCGTTGTCCATTAAGACGAGCTGGGAGGAAAAATGGGCCAATAACTCGATCCCTGAGCGAACTCGCCCAAACATTCAGTCGGAGTTGTTGTTGATGATGGTGAGGAAAACCCCAGTGAGGATTTTCATAACACCACATGAGGGTGTTTTGATGGTTGAAAGGCCCATCTCTCCCAAAGGAACAATCGTTGGTCACCAGCATTTGACATGGTTATTAGTCAGTTGCAAAAATCAAATCTACGTCCCATATCTCTTTCTGGCTGAGCTTGATGGTTGGTCGCTCGATACGGATGGAAGTTGTGATTGTGAAGAGTGGTCCACACGTAGGTCGTCGATAATCCGAGATCATCGCTTGCACGTCTGACGCTTGCTCGAGGATACGCAACAAAATAGGCTAGAACGGTGTCTTCCATGTTGATGTTTTAACGACCTGGTCCACGAAATCTGGGATTGACGTTTCAATAAGTCTGAAAGTCACTAATAGCTCCAAGAACGGTGTTGTGGTTAAGTCTTCTATCTGAATATCGAATGGTGAACAATTCATTAACCCTATGCGCGTTACGATTGGCTTCACCATAAAAAAACTCAACCATATAAGCACGCTGATCATGATAATAATATAGTGGCTTCTTGATTAGATTCAATAAACGTTAGAGAGTGGTTGAGAAAAAAGATTTCACATTAAATTCTAATTGAAAACTTGACCTTTGGGCGTAGTTGGCCTACTGATACGTTTTAAGACCTACTCTAGGCCTATATTGGCATTTTGGTAAATTACATGTACTTTTTTAAAGGAATTTAATCTTTAAACGTGATTTCGTTCATTTACGTACAAAAATGCGAAGGCTATGGGCCCCTATGAACAGCTGGTTTTTTCCAAAGTGTTATTTTCCAATGAAACCAATTTCTCTAGCACCTACTGGCGAAAAAATATTTTTTTACAAAAACCCGAAATTATTTCCGTTTTTCTGAAAATTAGGATTTAAAGCGATCCCACACTAGAAATAATACTCTGAAAATTTCTAAACTCTATCTCTTGCAGTTTCTGAAAAAAATGCCCAATCAGAGCAATTCGAAACACCCTGTATAGAAGCTATTGAAAATGACATTTCAATCATAAAAATTATTGAACTGAATTATCATACAATTTGTGAATAAATTTATTAATTTGACAAAATGACAGGAAAATAAAATCTGTAGGTAACCCAGATCTAACTGATGAATTTGACAGAGTTGAAGTTACTAATTGTCCACAGAATATGGACGTTAAGTCTTATCAAGATAACGATTTATATTGCCATATCTTTAAATGGTAAACAACACTTTAATTCTTATGAAATATTTAACCCGAAAATTAATAACATTGTTGTACTTTAGCAATCAAATCGTTCGACCAAAAACCAGACTACAGAAAGACAAAGACCGTGTCTCGAAAAGTGGTCTAATATTGCAAATCTACGGAAACCAATTGAAGATGTAAAATCATGAAACCAAGTTCTAGTTGATGAAACTAAAAATTTAAAACCTGATTTACACAAATTTAAAGAGTAACAGATATAAATAAAACACCCATATTTTCAGTGAAAAAAGGGGCTTATTCTTCTGCAAAGGTTAAAGTGCTTTCTGGTTGCGGTAGCTTAGGCAGAGGCGTAGTGAGGGGGGGGGCAGGGGAAGCATACGCCCCAGGCGCCGACGGTCAGAAGGGTGCCAAAAAGGCGCCTAAAGTATTAAAGCGGATATTGGAAACAAGGAATTTTATGGCGGAAATTGGGGCCGGCGTAAGTGGGGGGGGGGGCGCAAATTTTGGAGTTTGGCCCTGGGCGCCACATAACCTCACTACGCCACTGAGTTTAGGACAAACTAAGTGGGCAAAAGAAAACATCTCAAAACGTGCATCTAGCCCACCAGTTATTACGCCTCTTAGCCCATTAAGGCCCTCGGTAATAAACGAGGCAACGGACTTCGGTCTTTGGAGCCACACTAACAATGTAAGTCGGATTACTATTTTCTCATGTGGTCCGCCAAGCTGGCCAGGTTTGTTGAATGTGTGTATATTTTTATGTGGATAGAGTTATACTTTTACTGCACATTTTGGTCACTTAAAGAGCATTTATGTTAAATAACCAACTGAATAACCTTTTCAAAGAAAGAATTACGTGAATGAACATTGGATAGAGGCCATACGATTAAATTGCCTGAACTATTTTTAGTTCAGCTTTATCAAATGAACTTAAAGAAGAAAAGTGCATAAACTATTAGAAATGACTGGGTCGGGTCTTCGTTCGGCTGTAACACCTTGGACCAGTTAAAATACCTTAGCTCACGGTTTATTAACTACTGTAAAGGAGTAACCGGCCCTTAATGGGTTAGAGTGTGCAATAACTGGTGGCTTTACCGGGAGGTTGGGGTCTGTCTCTTAAACCCATAAGTGCGGTGACACACTGGATGATGTAAGCTCTGATCAAATGGTATTATTTCCCCCTCCAACTTCGGTCAGGTATGGGCTGGAAACTGAGCTTCAGCTCAGGTTAACGGAGAGGGTCCAAGCAAAGTGGTCGCCTCGGAGGATTGGGTAGCCTGCTGTGGGGTGGCGGGTCTCCATTTGAGGCGCAGTGGTCCTGTTTCCCGGCCTTTTGGAGCACACCGGGATCTCCGGTGCCAGCTGTGCCTGGTTATGTGGACGACTGTGTGCCCGTCGGTCCCCTTTAGGAGCTCTCTCCAAAACGTTTGACTCTTTACCTACGTAGGTAGGGTGTTGGCTGGAGTTGCTATAGCATCCACTTTTAATCCCACTGGTGTGTGCGAAGTGAAGGGTTGGTCGTCCCATTATTGCACTTTCTGCTGGGTTGAGTGGCTGGCGTCAAAGGTGCGACCATCAGTAGTAGGGTACTACTACCCATGCTGGATTTGTCACCTGTCCAGGCTGTGGACGCTGGCGTAGAGCACTATGATGATAGACCTCTGGTGGTGTGGTTTTAATCTTACCGGTACACCGGGCTATAAATTCTGACACACTGTAGAGAAGTGACCAAAAACCTAACCTTGACTCAATAATTACAAAGTACAATAACAATATCCAGGCATCTTTATTGTATGTTTACTTTTCTATGAATAACGGTAATAGGTGCTGGTGGAGTGTATACAAAACCAAGATCACTGAATAAGATAGTTCACTTCAAGGTGGACATTTATGCACCACCGGTTAATTTATTTGTCCCACGTTGAGTTACCGGTTCTTTTGTGGGCCCACGTCGCATTTCTGATAGCCCACCGTTTGCTAAGCTGAAACATAATATATTTTATCTCAGAACCTAATTTAGCTCGGAAAATATTTTTTTTAAACAGTTTGTCAGATTGAGTTTACACCATATATAAGACATTATCTGCCAAAAACTATAAGAATTCTCGTTCAGCCTCAGTGCAAGACCCCAAAAACAATTAATTATGTTTTTTCTTATGGTGTTAGCTTGTACAACTCTTTGTATGAGCTTTTAAAAGACTGTAAAACACCTGCTAAATTTAAAGATATGATCAAGAAATACCTACGAGACCAATATCTTTAGGGAATACAAAACTTTATACTAAAATGTTTAGTGGTTGTTTACTTTTTAGACTAATGTGTTCATTTGTTTATACATTATATATCATTGTTTTACGAGGGCCAAAAAAGTTGCATGATGACTTGGCCCTCTCACCTGTATAAAAACGTCGAAATCAACTGTATATACACTGTTAAATTACAAATTAAAATTGAATAGATGGAAGAAAATCATTTCTTTCTTCTTCCATTGCTATTGTCAACAGAAAGAATTTTCTTTTGGTCTAAGTTAAAAAGAAGACTTTTCCGAATCAATCGACTTTTCAGATGAAGTTAACACCTCATTTGGATCTAATCATTATTTATTTCTTCGTGTAACCTTTATTAACCAAAAAATAAGTAAACTAATAATATTGTCCCAACAGCTAAAGTGTTGTGGTCATCATGTAAAATAAATATACTTTATTTGTCCCAACAGTTACTGCGTTTGTTCTCTTGTCTCCTGCTGTACCCCACAATAAACCAAATTACCTAAATTACTTGGTCAAATATTTACTCTCTCGTGGTTTTCACGTTTCCTGCTTTACCAAAACGTTCTATAAATCGAATGTACTTTCGAAGTTATAGATCTAAATGTGATTTATGTAATTTTCGGGAGTGAAATCGGAGGAGAGTCATCTTTTCTGCCGACACTGGCTCAATAGCGTAATACGAGACTTATAAACTATAATTATTGGCATATTTTTAGGTTCTGGTTTGTAAACAGATGTTTAGATGTTTTTCTCCTGAACAAAATGACACCGTTTTACAGCCTATATTCGCTAAGTTACCATATATGAAAAGTACATTCAATATTCCCTACAATGATGTTGATTCATTGCATCTTAATAGAAGCTAGTCAATTACAACTGTTGTATTTAGAAGGATATAGTTTAACCTTGTTGCTGTAAAAGTAATTTATATTTTTGTAAAATGTTTAAAAGAAGTTAAGTGTTAACTATTAACATACATTTTTCTACATTTCTTTCCTCTAAAACTGTATTTAATATCTTTATTGATATCTCTTCCTTGTTGGCCGCGTAGTGAAATGACGCTTTTCTGTCAAATATTCCCCGGGCTATCTACCTCATAGTCGTTCATTTAAAAAAAAAACATTTCACCTTGAAATGTTATGAACAATGAAGTATGAGTTTCTAAGTAATAGGAGTAGAGCGTTAAATTTATTATTATTCTTGTATAAGATTAATGAAATATTATAGAAAGTTTGTGTTCAGATATTTTAAGTCTACTTCATTTCGGATTAGAATAAAGGCTGTTATGGATAATTTTAAAAATTAGTCGAAACATTGTCCTAAATCTCAATGATAATCAGTTATTGTTTCGCTAAAAACATATTTAAATCTTTGTATATGTCAATTATTCAAATACCTTTAATACGTAGTTCAAAATTGGTTTAATTTAAGTCAAATTTCGAATTCTAAAATAATGGTGAGATTGACATGTATACAGTAGAATATCGGCAATAACTTAAAGGTGCTTAGTAAACTTAATTTATTTAAATGATATTTAAGAATACCCGAAATCTACACAAATAGAGACTGTGCGCGTTACTTAATTTTTAAAAATACATAATAATAGAAACGAGATACTTTAGCTTTATCTCGGGAATCTAGTCCTCTTCCTGGACCTTGCTTGATTCGTCGATTTTAGAGATCAGTCAAGAAAATATGAGCGTCACTGGGTCGAGAAAATCCCGTACAAAGCCCCGTCCTGTTGCATTCAAACGGAGAAAGTATTTTTCAATGGGTCCGACGTTTTCCTAATTTTATTTTATTTCAAATTGATTTAAACCATTTCCTTGAAAATTTTAATCGATATTAATTAGACTATAAAAAGTTTAAAATGGTAAATTTCGATCTAATTTATTTCAAATCATAAAGAAACGAACGCATATATTTTAAAATTGTTAAAAGTCATGGCTAAAGTTAAATTTAGAAATATATAAGAATATAAACGAGATACTTCATATTAAAAAAATGGTTAAATTAAAATAAAATCATAACATTATAATTTCATTTAATTTTAAAATGGCGAGCTTTCGAACCGAGGTTCTTTTTTGAGCCGTTGTTACATAAACTAAAAATAAGTGATCCACCAGAGAAGGACAAAGAGTTAATTTGTAAACATTTAAATGCTTGTGATTATCCTAAAAATATTGTGGAAAACATATTTAATCTAATGTGCTAAAAAATAATCCGTTAAAAAATTCAATAATAGGGGAAGGAGAAATTAAGAATAATTATATTATTATTTTTCTATTATTATATATTTTTAAATTTAACAATTTTAAAATTTATGAGTTACTATATGGTTAGATATAAATTTACCATTTTAAACTTGGTATAGTCTAATATAGATTAAGTTTTTTTTAAAGGAAATGGTTTAAATCAACTTAAAATAAAATTAGGAAAACCCCGGACCCTTTTAAAAATACCTTCTCCGTTTGAATGCAACAGGACGGGGCTTTGTTCCGAATTTTCTCGACCCAGTGAAGCTCATATTTTCTTCACTGACGAATCTGGCAAGGTCCGGGAAGAAGACTAGCTTTCCGAGGTAAAGCTAGTATTATCCCGAAGCAACTAAGGGACGATTTCGATCCATCGTAACTCATCAACCATTCATAGTAGCGAGACAAGTGATAGTCCATTGGAAAGGACACACGCACATGACGAAACATTTATTAAAACTATGAAGTTAATTTGTAAATTATAGAAAATTTAAAAACATTTTCATGTTTTTCACAAATTTATTTTGCCTGGTAGGTGATAGACGAAAACTATTAAAACATTAGTACGGTGTTTCTTTAAAACACAAATTAAAGTTTGAAATTTTGAAAAAAAGTGCTTTTAACGTGGTATGCAGAATCTCGTAGGTCTAGTAGAATAATTGAACATTACATCAATTGTTATTTGTTGGTGTTCTTGTGATTGGTTTTGATTTTTTATTTAAAAGATCATTCTTTTGTGTTTGTCTTATGCTTGATGCGTGTTTCATTAAAATTCAAGAAAGAGCTATTGCCTCTTATGAGCAACTGGTTATTTTCCATGATATCAGATCTTTGTTAACTGAAAAACTATATGTGAACGTTTTAAAGTATTTTCAACATTTTTATCATTGAACGTTTTCGTCTACCGGCCTACTTCATACATAAACCATGAAAATTTCAAAATTGTATCTGTTACAGGTTTTGAGGAAAATGTCAGAATTTCAGACAACGTGTATTCAACTAATTCCAGCTTTAAGGACCTTGGCAATTTGTTTTTTGTAAAACAATATTTTTAGCTCAACGCTTTCTTAAGTTCCTTGGTAATTTAAAATCAAACATAATCCATGAAAAACCAAACTTTTCCGTAAAACATCAAAATATATTTAGAGTGGAACTAGTATTTCCCCAGAAGTGTAGTGACGGGTGGACCTCAATATCGTAGTTACCCAAATTAACGACACTTTCGATAGTTATCGGTCATAGCCACTTATATTTTGAACTTACCAAATCAATGTCATCCAGGTAAAATTTATTGTTTAAAGATTGACCGCCCTTATACCAGGACCTCTACTGCGAATTTGGCGAGTTTCCCTGCACTCTGCGCGAACGGAATCTTAAAACTGCCCCTTTAAAGGGTTTTGGTTCATTATGGGTTCTAACAGCAATATCCCGTTTAGAGTTCTATAAAAGGTGAATGGGGTTCTATAACCTATTGAGTGTTCTGTAGATAAACTGTAGAAAGGTGGTTATAAAGTTTTTGCCTAAATTTGAAATAAAATATTTAACAAATTCGGATAAAATTCTATAAATTCTTATAAAGGCTTTAGAAAACATTACTTTAGAAATAAAGAAACAAATTATTCCAATTTTAAAGAAAATCTCCTAAATGTTTTTAGATTTCCAGATTTTTATAAAAACAACTCTATCCTAAACTTTTCTAAAAATATTCTAGAAACGTATTTAAAGAAAATTTCCCCTGTTCTAAAGAAAATCAATGAAATATTTACCTAATTTAATTAAGACCCTTATCACAATTAATCTACTTAAATTTAAAAAAGTATTTAGAAAGGTTTTGTAAGGGTTTACTCAAAAACAATTTTTTTCTATAAAAGGTAAATCCTTGCATTAATTATTTCACTTTGCGCGTATTAGCGAGACATCTGGCATGAGGTCAATAACATGACATATCATGTAAATAATAGATCAATGGATATGAAATGAAATTCCTCGTGATCACAATTCAAAATTTGACAGTAGTAGGCCCACATAATTAGTCATTAGATGCCTCTGAAACCCCTCAGACGAGAAATGGAAATCGATAACCACTAAAAGTTATGTGTGGTCTTAATAAGCCTTATCAATTAGCTAGGATGATAAAATACGCGAAAAAGTAGATAAGTCCATAATTAAAAGGGATAATATATCTAAATCCTAAACAAATTTGAAGAAATTAAAAAACTTACTAATAACTCGTACCGATAGGTCTTCGAGCGAATCTCGGATCAATTAGATCTTCGAGTAATAAACTACATAAAAAATAAATAAAATAGCCAGAAATTCCAACGGTAGACCGGTTTCGTTCTATTTGGAACTCATCATTACCGTGCGGGAAATCTGGCTGGCGACTGTTATATCGAAAAGAGAAACAAAGCCTAAACATTAAAAATTTCCAAACGCGTTGCATAGCAACGGAAAGCTAAACAAGTTTGATGTAACAGGGGTCGAAATGTTTTCATTGAACCGTTTAGCTCGTTTAAATTCCTAAACAAAACGTTTTGTATATTATTTAAATGACATCTCTGACATCATAATTATTCCGATCACATAATAACAAACCGCTCGTTAACCATACACTGATCAGCCTTCTTTTTTCGTATACAATTATGAGACAAAATCAGCGCTTCTCTCTTTAGCGTGTAATGAAGAGAAGGAATGGCCTTCTATTGTCGCGATCACCATAGGCATTTCATGTGGCGAAAGAAACATTTATGGGAAGGGCCCCGCTCGTGTCGTGCTGCCTAGTACACCGCACTCCTTTACGCCGGGCGAGACATAGCCAGAATATTCAGCAATAACAAAATTAAAACCATAACAAAAAAGAAAAATTTAATAAAAAACCATAGTTTTTTCGATGAAATATATAAAATGTAAATTAAATCATATAAGAGATGATTTTATTGCAAATTCTCAAAAGCATTTTGAGTACTATTTTCACGTTGTACCAAGCCGTAGTCGTATTTATCATAACATTTCAACTCTTACGGTTTAGAATGGTAAATGGCACATCTGGGTGGAACCACGGCAATGGTCCTGACATTTTTCGTATTACGAGGGTTACGAATTGTTACATTCTGATTGGGATATTACAAAACGTGGTGATGGATTATTTTTGATGCGCACTTGATATACTGATATGCATATCATAACTGAAACTGAACTAGAAATCAAACTGCCTCTGTTGAAAATTAACTCTTCTATTTTCGTACTGAAATATTCCATAGAACCGTTTTAGTAGAAATTTGCAGGGCCTTAATATTCGTATTTGGGTTCATAGCCGTAAATCCAAAATTAAAGATATTAGCTTAAGACAATCTTTTGTTCACCTATTTACCGTCGTAAAAATTTTTTCTCACAACCAAATGATGCGGACTTTTCACATTTTATATAGTATGACTAAACGTAGGTGTCTGCCAAGATTCAGCGCGGTGGCAATTTTTCCGAAGTTTGGCAAAACAATGTATTTAAGTTACAGGACTATAGTTGGGATATGGAGCAAAGTGGGTTTAATTTCTTTTAGTTACGACACCATCACAACACACTAAAAGGGGTGAGTAAAAAGGGGGATGCGGTTCTTTCTCTCGGCATTTCCGCTTGCCATTTTCTGCCACCAGGGCGGCCACAAGTTAGAACAACTTACTAAGGCCATCTTCTGAAGAGTGTAATAGGCTGATTTTTGAGGAAACAAATCTACGGCGGTCTAAATGGTAATCATTTAGTATTTATTACAAATTAAAATAATTAACTAAGAATACTGCTGTAGGAGTCTTGAAAACACAAAAATTAAAAAAATGTGCTTCACAAAATTTAAACACCGAAACAATTCGTTTTTTCCTGTCCCTTAACCAACTACGGTATACGATAAATGTGTAATATGGTGACATGCAGTTAACAGTCCTGAAATACAAACGACTTATGTTAAAAAACATCACTTTGTCTGCGCAAATCATTTTGTTGGTGGAATTGGACCGACAATTGACAATCCCGACTCCCGAGCCTATATCTGACTATGAAGAATGTTCGAAGCTTGATTACCATCAGGTGGGTTGAATCATGTTATTACAAATAAATTTTATTATTCTAATAGCTGATCCATTAATCTGATTTAGCCCGTACTTGGGGCCCCTCTAAATTACATCCCTCGGGAGGAAATAGAGACTCTGACTGTAATTATTTTACATTCTGAAGAAGAGCCAAACACTCAAGTTGAAAAAAATATACTGAGTCACATAACAGTCGTCGTCAATACTCAAATAGAAGTAATAAAACTAATGTATTTTTAATTTAAGGTTATCGTGAGCTCTGACGAAAATTCTGTACTTTAAGAAATCCCAATTCCAGTAATCGGGGATCTTGTAATTAGAGAAACATCAATTCAGACTAAAGAATCTCTGGAACACCTCGCCAAAGAATTTTTAAATTACCAATCAAACAATCTGGAATCGATTAAATGAAGCATGGAATGAAAGCGTGAAACTGCCCAAAATGCCAACAATATAACAAGCTAAGGGTTGGAAAACAGTGATTTCTTGGAGATCATTTCAACACTAATTATTATTATTACGCTGATGTTTTGTGACAGGGAAATTACCGATTACGGATTTCTTGGAGATGAACGAGCCTCAAAAAGTTTGCAACCAACTCTCTTTGAACTTCCCCTTCTTGAGGCCTTCTCCAATCTAGCTCCATCACATTGAAAGCTCCAATTGCTGACCCTCTTCGACGGTTCCATTGCTGTGGTAAATCCGTGCAAGACATCTCTGGTGGAGGTTCATCGAAATGCTTTGCTTTAAGAGTTTGAACTAGCCGCAACAATGCCATCAAATGATTGCAAAATCCTCCCATTCCAGCCGGGCATCCACAGTTGCTATCCAAAATTTGATTTGTAGATATCCTCAGAGCTGCGATAACACAGTACGGAGAGTCATTTTTCTTTTTGCTTTTGTAGCATTTTGCCTTAACAAAACATTGATCCTTTTCCCTTTATAAATAAACATTGGGTAAATAATTTTGTTTTAAACTCAAAAACAAAAATACAAATACCTTTGAACACAGGATACCAGAGAAGAAGTGATCACGTAAGACTCTACCAAAAACTTATAACTTCTACGAATTTGTCTTTTCTTATTTGTTGTTGATTTATAAAAAAAAATCAATACTTTCATCCGTCAAAGCAGGTACTCCAGAAAGCGAGTTTTTATAACCACAAATTGGAAATACAAATTTGTTAGGTGTTTCTTTATAAGTTAGCATGTTTGAAGGTATGCTTTCTGTGCTACTTGGTTCAGTCATATTTAGGCCAAGGCTTAGACCTATAAATAAAATTTGCATTGTAATATAAGGCCTATTCGCCATTATGCCTAATATAATTCCAAAATAAATTGATATTTATATAATTCTACGTTAATTTACTAAATAAATAATGGAAAGTTAGAATACCTGCAGTTTCAGACGTTTTTGTTGTAGTGTCCTACCGCAACGTACCACTAGACTCGCGTAACTCGATGACTGTACAATGGCGGACGATTTGAGCCGAAGGGGTTAAAATGTAAATTCGTCTTTCCCGCAAAACACACACCCCACAATTTAAAAAACGTCTATGCGCTGCCTACGTTATTCAAGGCCCGTGCGCGCTTTCGCGTAGAGGGGCGACGGTTAGGGAACGCGACTTCTTGTTTTTCTCTTTACTATACCGTTAGATGTCCCTTTTCGCAACCCAACATAAGGGATCTTCCATTCATTTGCATTTGATAAGGCGGTAAAAGGGGTCATGTATTCATTTATTTTATACAGAACTAATTTATGAATAAGTTAGTTCTTGATTTTATTAATAATTATAAGAAGAAAATTATGACAGAAGACTATAATTGGATTAAGAATAAATTCTTTAAAATAAACCAATACGAATTTGGTATTAAAAGAGTTTAAAAAATTGTTTATTTTGATAAACAAAAATTTTATTTACACCTTCAAAACCTTCCTGGATAAAGGTTTATAATCAATTTTTTTCTTAGTTTCATATACATCTGAAGCATCACGAGCGTGGTTGTACATTAGCGGTCTTATATATTTCTCTAATAATAATTTAGCAAACTCTAAATGCCCAGAACAGTGGCATTTAAGTGGTTGAGAAAAATGTGGTAAAACAATTTGACAGTAAGTTGAAAGTACGAGGTTTTTAGGGAAAATATTAATTGAAGATTCAGCAAAGTCTGTTACGACTATCAGTAATGAAATTAAAAGCTTGCTTGGATACTTAAGACCTCCATTGTCCTGTTCTTTTATCAACTTCAGCAAAGGTGCGTTTGAAACTGGCTGAATAAGTTTTTCCAAACAGTCGTAGCATTCGGAATGTTCCTCTGCGACCTTTACTAGATAACCACCAATTAGAGCAATTGTGCAGTTTCTAATAGTTGCATAGTAAGTATCTGGAATTGAAAAGAATTAAAATTTTAGTGGAAACCTTTCATTGGATATTTGATGCAGTACTACCATTTTGAGATATTTTTTCCATAGAATACAAAAGTTTCCAATGATATGGTGTAAGAAGGGCTTTTGTTTCCTCCAACTGTGTCAGAATTAATACTTGTTTGTCTTCTTTAGAAGCTTCTAGACTCTTCCGAACACTCTTCCCTAAGGTTTGTGAAATTTCAGTACTATTCTGCCAACGGTTTGCATTAGAATATGTGGAAGCTTTTAAAATGCCTATTTTAAGAGCGTGTTCTAGCCCCAAAGAGCAGGATCGTGCATCCATTTGGTCATTGAAACCTCCACTCCTTCTAAGGCTGCTAAAACTTTCTTCGATTGCATAAATAGAAAGCTTCCTTGTTAAAACAAAAGGAAATCCATTTTCTAATAAATACTTGGTTAACGATACGGTCGAATTTGTGGTTATTATCA